>NC_086097.1:233676123-234876123 GCF_963921235.1 Mobula hypostoma | reverse complement strand
CAATTTAAAAATTTCATTCCAAGTGTCCTCAGAAATTGAAATCTGTAAATCTTGTTCCCAAAGATTTTTAATTTTATCTAAAGGAATACTTCTCATTCCCAACAACATACCATAAATATTAGATATAGATGCATTATGGAAAGCTTTCAAATTAAAAATGATATCAAGTAACTTTTTATCTGGACTTTTAGGAAATGTATGTACTTGAGAACGCAAAAAGTCTCTAATTTGTAAATATCGAAAAAAGTGAGTTCTAGGTAGGCTATACTTAACTGACAGTTGTTCAAATGAAGAGAGACTATCTCCAACAAACAAATCATTAAAATATTTAATACCCAATCTATTCCACTCTTTAAAAACTACATCAGACATAGAAGGTTTAAAAAATAGTTAGAAAAAAATGGGACTGGAAAGTGAAAAACTCAATAAACCAAAATATTTTCTGAATTGTACCCAAAACCTCAAAGTGTGTTTAACTACAAAAACTATCAGTTAAATTGCTTAAGGATAAAGGAATTGAGGATCTGAGAAGAGAAATGATAGAGAATTTATTAACAGAGTTAGCTTCCAAAGAAACCCAGACTGGACAGTCCTCTCGATTAATATAATATAACCAAAATGTAAGATTCCGTATATTGACTGCCCAGTAATAAAACCTAAAATTGGGTAAGGCTAAACCTCCATTCTTTTTAGCTTCTTGAAGGTGAACTTTATTTGATCGAGAAATTTTATTTTTCCATATATATGAAGATATAATAGAATCCAAAGAATCAAAAAACGATTTAGGAATAAAAACAGGTATGGCCTGAAATAAATATAATAATTTGGTCAAAATATTCATTTTAATGGAATTGGTTCAGCCAAACAACAATAAAGAGAGGGGTAACCAATTTGAAAGTGCCTTCTTAACATAATTCAGAAGTGTAAACAAAACCTTTAAAATGGAATTTATAATTCCTAGTAATTGTTACGCTCAAATAAGTAAACTGATTTCTCACAATTTTAAAAGATAGGTTAGTATTAACTAATACCAAATTATTCAAAGGAAAATATGAAAGAAGATTATATCCAGAAAACTGACTAAAGCAGGAAATTAAAGAAAGCAGAGAAGGTAAAGAAGACTTCACATTAGACTGCTCCTAACTGGTCAAATGGTCAATATTTGGCTAGATTGACCTCCCACTTTCAAATCTCTTACTAGCTCTTCTTTCAGTTAGTCCTGACAGAGGGTCTTGGCCCGAAACGTTGACTGTACCTCTTCCTAGAGATGCTGCCTGGCCTGCTGCGTTCACCAGCAACTTTAATGTATGTTGCTTGAATTTCCAGCATCTGCAGATTTCCTCGTGTTTGCGAAAATAAAATCCAGATTTATTTGATTGCTTGAATTTCAATTTCCAACTGCCATGGTGGGATTCCAACTCCCCGTGACTGCGTGGGTTTCCTCCGAGTACTCCAAATTTACTCCCACATCCCAAAGGCATACACGCTAGGGTGAATACGTTGTGGACATGCCACTATATGTTGGCACTAGAAACATGGTGATACTTGCAGGCTGTCCCTAGCACATCCTGACATTTTGTTAGCTGTTGATGCGAATGATATATTTCACTGTATTTTCAATGTTTCAATGTACGTGTGTGGGTCAGACAATGCTCATCTTGTCTCTAGATCAATGGCTTAGAACTCTGCAGTGTTATCTTCCATTTTGAGTTGGTCCTTCCTCTCGAGGCATTTGTGTAAATTAATTGATTCTCATATTCATTTTCTCTAACATTTTATTCGCACAATTCTTATTTTGGTCTACCAGTTTAATTATTTCATAGTTTTAGATTCCCTGTTGTCTGCAGTACTTAAAGCACATTTTTTTGGATACTTTGCTCTGTTTTTGGAGGAGAATTTGGAGAAAGTTTCCCAGAAATCCATATTTACTTCTCTGTTCTGATGACAGGATTTGATCTGTAACATCAGCTGATTATTCATTTCCGTTGATGCTGCCTCATCTGCTGAGTTCCTCCAGCATTTTGTTTGGGTTACTTTGAAATTCCAGCTTCTGCAGAATCTCTTGCCTCCAAATTTACAAAGAATCTTGAGGAGTCATTTTCATTTCCTTAATTTTAGACCAAAGATTCACTGGAATCATAAAGTTTGGTGCAACTTGATCTGGTGCTGATTCACTCCCAGATGCGTTCAGTGCCTTTGATTCACACTTTGAATGGGATTATAAAGCAACGCCTGTGTGCATCCCTGCAGCATCTGGTGACCCTGTGATCTCTGTCTCAGAGGCCGAGACATCTAACTGGCGAGAGTGTTCAAGGACCTTCACTCTCTCACTGTTCAGTCAGTGGTTCCCACCTCCTTCAAAAGGACAGCCATCATACCAGTGCCCAAGAAGAGCAAGGTGAACTGCTTTAACGACCATCGCCAATGGCACATGCATCTGCTGTGATGAAGTGCTCTCATCTACTCTCATCTGCTGATCTGGAATACCTTAATAAATCAATGCTTCAAAAAGGCCACATCCATCATTAAGGACTCCTATCACCCAGGACGTAGTCACAGTCATACTTCATTGATCCCGGGGGACATATGCTCTTCTGATTGCTACCATCAAGGAAGAGGTTCAGGAGCCTGAATGCACACACTCAGTGTATCTGTCATTAGATTTCTGAATGGACAATGAACCCATGAACACTACCCCAGTGCTTTTTAAAATGCAAACAACAGGAATTCTGCAGATGCTGGAAATTCAAGCAACACACATCAAAGTTGCTGGTGAACGCAGCAGGCCAGGCAACATCTCTAGGAAGAAGTGCAGTCGACGTTTCAGGCCGAGACCCTTCGTCAGGACTTCATCAAGTCAGTCCTGACGAAGGGTCTCGGCCTGAAACGTCGACTGTACCTCTTCCTAGAGATGCTGCCTGGCCTGCTGCGTTCACCAGCAACTTTGATGTGTGTTGTTCCAGTATTTTTTCTCTCGTTTTGCTCAATTTATATAATTTAATTATATAAACAGTGCTGTGCAAAAGTCTTCGGCCCATACAGTATATACAATATAGCTCGAGTGCCTAGGTCTTTTGCACAGTACTGTTTTTGTCAAAGTGGCGTGGAGAGTAAATTTGTAAATCTGGTGGGAGCAAAAGAGTTAGAACATAGAACATTGAAAATCTACAGCACATTACAGGCCCTTCGGCCCACAATGTGTTGACTATGTAACCTACTCTAGAAACTGCCTAGAATTTCCCTATCACGAAGCCCTCTATTTTCTACGCTCCATGTACCTACCTAAGAGTCTCTGAAAAGACCCTATTGTATCTACCTTCACCACCTTTGCTGGCAGTGCATTCCATACACCTATCACTGTGTGAAAAACCTACCTCTGACATCCCCCTTGTATGCACTTCCAAGCACCTTAAAACTATGCCTCCTCATGGTAGCCATTTCAGCCCTTGGAGAAAGTCTCTGGCTATCCATACAATCAATGCCTCTTATCATCTTGTACACCTCTATCAGTTGGGAATGGTGAGAGTGGAGCACAGTGGAAGTGATGTGGGACAGCTGGCAGAGAAGAAGTACCAGGGGCCGGGGTGGCTCTGATGCTTACATCAGGCAAGATCACTTGTTTTCAAACAATGGACTTACTGATCATCACAAAAGCTCAAAGTTCAAAGTGAATTTATCATCAAGTATGTATGATGATGATGATGATGATGATGATGATGATGATGACGTCGACTCAGGCCTGGCAGGCCAGCGTCAGGCATTTTCATGCGTTACAAGGCGCGGAACGAGAAACTGTGTGGTGCGCCACTCCTCACACAGCCATTTCGCAGTACAGTATTTTCTTTATTTTACGAGGTCGAGTTGCGAGCTCAATACTCAACTCGGCACGGATGGAAAGCGTACTCAGGAACGGCCCTACTGGATTTGAACCCGGGAACCTCCGTTTCGGAGTCTGGCGCTGATGTCACTGCGCCAACAGCCAAGTATGTATATAATTATCCAACTTTGAGATTCGTCCCCTTACAGGCAGCTGTAAAATAAAGAAACCCAAAAGAACTCATGAAAAACAGATCATCAAACACATAACGTGCAGCAAAAAAAAAACAAATCACTCAAACAATAAAAGTAAGCAAATAGCGTTCAGAACTGAGGATTTATGAAGCCAGGCATCATTGCAGCAGGAGTAGGACACAACCTCAGTACAGCGCAGAGCTGAGTAAACATCGTGGAGCAGTGAACAGAACTGGCCTGTCCCTCACCTCTGGTCCTGACACCCTGACCTTCTCAATCTGACCCAGCGCTTAAGTTGTCAAAACATTGGGTCATTCCTTTCTCTCAAACTGCTACCACAACTCAGCCCATACCCAATCTGTCCAATTTGGCCCAACACTTAAGTCAATCAAACTTTGGGACTTAGCACACTCTCATGGATAGGCGCAGGCTCTGCTTCGAATCTGCTCCACCTTCACACGCCTTGACTCTGCCCGCCTGTCCATGTTTTGAAGTGATCCATTATCAGAAAAGGTATTATTATTAAAGCAGTTGGTTCATTTTTTGTTTGCCACCAATAAGTAATGGCTGGGCTTCATCAGCGGCATCTTAAACTGGATATTTCTCTGACGCTTCCCAGTCCCTCACTCTCCCTTCTCCTATTGCTATCTATGATTCCTCTCTCCCTGCCCCTTCCTCCCCTCAGTCCACACACACACACATATATGTGCACATATCTATCTATCTATATATAAATATATATATATGTGTGTGTGTGTGTGTGTGTGTGTGTGTGTGTGTATATATGTGTGTGTGTGTGTGTACTTACTACAAGTTATACTTTTTATTATTTTGCATTGCACTGTACTGCTGCCAAAAAGCAACAAATTTCATGACATATGCCAAAGGTATTAAACCTGATTCTGAAGCACTTCTGTCAACTTCCCGTTCTACATAGTCTCTTTTCATTCTTCTGAGTATTCTTAGCTTTCAAAAAAAGTTCCACCAGAATGTTTAAACTTGGATGCAGATTGTTTAAAAATATTCCATGCTCCATAAAGTTACTAAAACAAAAGCCAGATTAGGACTTGTAAAGTACTCAAACTTCAGTAAGGTGCATGAAATCTCCACATACATAGAATTTTAAGAGCAGCCAAAATGAATAATGCAGCAACAAATCTGTAGTATACAGAGATCATTTTAAAGAGTGCTGATGGAAGGAATCCCTTGTTAAATTTACTGCCATGTGCTCCTGTGTAAGATTAATAGGGGGCATTTCCTGGGGCTTGCAGTTTAAAAGTGCTTATTAGGTAGACTTCATTCCTGTTTATCATGGATGACCTGTGTACCGTGCATCAAAAATGTACACATATACCTGAGACAGGATTTAAAATCTTTGTATGGGCATGTAATTCCTGAAGTCTGCACACTGCAAAGGCTAACTTAGCTTCCAATAATGAAACACTCTTTCATTATACCACTCACAAAACGCTGGAGGAGCTCAGCAGGTGAGGCAGCATCTATAGAGAGGAATAAACAGTTGACGTTTTAGTCTGCGATGCCTCATCAGGATGAAGGATCAGTTCTGATGAAGGGTCTCGGCCTAAAATGTCCACTGTTTATTCGTCTGCATAGATGCTGCCTCAGCTGCTGAGTATCTCCAGCATTGTTCATGTCTCGCAGCAGATTTGCAGCATCTGCTGAATCTCTTGTGTTCTGAATACCATAGCACAGAAGTCTTGCAATTGAACCAACAAACTTCCATCCAAGAGTTAAGATGCAATCAACATAACCAAGCTGACAATTTATTTTTTTACATGTACTATATATTATCTGTCAGAACATTGATTTATTTGTCTTTTGATCAAGAGATCTCCTCAAAGGTAATGCAGGAATTTGGAAAAAAAAACACCTACATTAATAATTGTTAATCATTAAACAGATTTCTATTGAAGTTAAGGTCATGGCTGTTTGAACAAGTAAAACCAACATTTGTAAGCTATATTCAATTCAATAAATGGAGAAAGGTTACAAAAAGTATGGTTTCACTACAGCTTCTATGTCTATTATGCCATTTCATATTGACCAGTTTTTAAATGTCTTATCTCAAGTTTTTGAGTTGGTTCCTTTTCTTATGGGATGGGAGCTCAATGTCCAAAGATACACATTGTATTTAAAGGACAGGCAGGTAGGCAGAGGAGGCGGGGTGGCTCTGTTGGTATAAAAATTGAAGTCAAATCATTAGAAAGAGGTGACATGGGATCGGTAGATTTAGAATTTTTGTGGTGGGAACTGAAGACTTGGAAGTGCAGGACAGTTGCAGTGTGATGCGTACAAACTGAACTGAGATGGCGTGATCCAGGCCGGAGAGTGGGGAATGAGCCAATATTTGGCTGCTGTAGGCTTAGAAACCATTTGATTAGGCAGAACTGAGGTGAGGAGAAAGGAGGGGATGTAAAGTCAAGGTGGTGGGGCCCGGACCTGCACCTGAGCGTGAAGATCAAGGAAGGGTTTGATCAATTTAAGTGCTTAGCCAAATTGGAAAAGTTGAGTACAGGCCGAATTGAGGTGGTAGTGGTGACCAGCTTGAGAGTGTATTGAAGCAGCGTGGTTCATGTCCGAGAGCAAGGTCTGGATTTTTTAAGCGCCAGGCCAGATTGAAAAGGATACGGTCGGGGCTGGAGGCAAGGGACAGGCCGGTTCAAATTGCTGCTCCACGAGGTTTACTCATGTCTGCACCAAACTGTGGCTGTGGCCTGTAACTATCACAGTGTGGACACACTTCCGTGAAATTCAGTTCTGAGTGCTATTTGCTTATATTGTTTGCATGTTTTCTTTTTTCTGCACATTGGGTGTTTCATAGTCTTCTATTGTTTTAATGGGTTCTATTGGGTTTCTTTGTTTTGTGGCTGCCCGTAAGAAGATGAATCTCAAGGCTGTATACAGTACAGTTACATTCATAATAAATGTAAATATACTTTGAATCATTGTGGGTGGAGGTAAAAAATTGCAAGGGTAAAAAGACCCAGATGGGGGTTATTTACTGAGCTCTGAACAGTAGCAAAGGTCTATCAATTACAATGGAAGATAGCAAATACATGTCAAAAGGAAAATGTTATGTAGTCATGGGGGACTTCAGTATGCAGTTGGATTGGGAAATTCAGGGGGAATTTGAAGAATGCTTACAAGGTGGCTTTTTAGAGCAGCTCATGGTTGAGTTCACCAGGGGATCAGCTACTCTGCATTGGGTGTTGTGCAAAGAACTGGAATTGATTAGAGAGCTGAAGGTGAAAGAACCTTCACAGGGAGTGATTATCGTATGATAGAATTCACCCTGAACTTGGAGTCAGAGAAGCTACAGTCAGAAGTATCAGTAGAGAAAAGAGAATTACAGAGGCATGAAAGAGGAACTGGCTAAAACTGATTAGAAAGATTAGAAAGGAACAGTAGCAGGGATGACAGCTGAGCAAAAATGGCTAAAGTTTCCGCGAAGGGGGAGGACTTCCGGATCATCAAGGGAATGGCGGCGTAAGGAAAAGGTCTCTCGACAAAAAAGAAGGTAAACTGCCCCAAAATCGAATTTAGACAAATACTTAATATTGCATAACTATATTAATAAAAGGGGCAAGGATGATGTCTAAGAACAAGAATAAAAAGTCCGCTTCGAAGGCTGATAAACGTAAAGAGACGCAGCAAGGCGACGGGCCTAGCTCCCCCACGGCAAGCCAGGACGGAGATAATGAGGGGGAATCGGTGACTCTGTCTTTGATTCTCGGAGAGATTCGCGAGTTCCGACAAGATAACAGCAAACAGCTGGGAGATGTTAAAGGAGAAATAGTAAAAACTAACTCGCGGATAGATGAAGCCGAAGCGAGGATTGTTGGAATTGAAGAGAAGCTACAAAACGTCGAGGAAGTGATAGCAGAAATGCTGAAGCTACAAGACCAGCTCCAGTGGAAGCTAATAGATCAAGAAGGCCGCTCGAGAAGGGAAAATGTGAGGATTTACGGAGTTCCCGAAGGAAGCGAAGGTAAACCCGGATTGATGATTCCCTTCGTGGAGAAGCTGCTTAGAGAGAACCTTGCTATACCGGCCGCAAAAGACCTACAGATAGAAAGGGCTCACCGCGCGTTGGCACCACAGCCTCCGGCAGGTGCCCAGCCCAGATCGATTCTGATCAGATTTCTCAGTTACAGAACGAAGGAAGAGGTGCTTAAAAGAGCATGGCAAAAGAAAGGTTTCATGTGGAACAACTGCAAAATCAGTTTAGACCACGACTACACACCGGGGATTCTTGCCAGATGGAAGGAATATACCGAAACACGGAGGGTCCTGAAGGAAAACAACATCAGATTCCAGACCCTGTATCCAGCTCGGCTGAGAGTCTTTTACGACGAAGGGACAAAAACTTACGCTACGGTGGAGGAGGCAACGTTGGACCTGGCGGACCGGGGACTACCTATTAAAGTTATCACCCAACCGGAGTCGCTACTGGAGAGGATTCGGCAGAAGTTGTGGCAGAAGTCGTGGCAGCCAGTGTGGCGAAGACGCTCCACTCGAACCAGAGTGTCAAACTACAAGGAAAAGCTGCAAATATTCAGACGCGAATGTACAGAGAATACAGATTAATTAAGAGAAATGACTGAAAAGAGTAAATCGGACTTAAAAGTAAAATGAAAACTGGTAACTGAAAATAAACTAGGCGGAATAACTTGAATGATAGCAATATGGTCGAGACATAAATAGGAGAAAATTCTCTATGATTATTCAAACTGCTGAGGGCCCTCTAACACAGGGTGAAGATAGAGGTTATCCCTCTGAACTGAGGCGGGTCGGTGCTCAGGCCTCACTGTGGGAAGTCGGGAAAAATTTTCAAATGTTAAACCTTCAGAAATGTCTAGGGTGTGGTTATATGTCTTGGTTTACTGTTGAGAAGGGATTGCTTACTGTTTGGTTAGAAAAGGAGAGTGCTTTTTTTCTACTAGAGAAAAATGCAAACTGAATTGGTAAAAATAATTTCCTATAATGTTAATGGGGTTTTGAATCCAATTAAAAGAAATAAGATTATGTCTAAATTGAAAAAAGAGGGGGCACAAATAGCTTTCCTCCAAGAAACACATATGAGCCAATCTGAACATGGAAAATTAAAAAGAATGGGCTTTAAGCATGTATTTTATTCATCATATAAATTGAGTCACAAAAGAGGGGTAGCTACTTTAATATCAAGTACACTTAATTATGAACATATTTCAGAGACTAAAGACAAAGACGGACGGTTTGTAAAAATCACAGGATGAATAGAAGGTACAGAAATAACATTGCTGAATGTTTATGCTCCTCCAGGTTGTGAATGGTCATTTTATCGACACATTTTTGACCTAATGGTCAGTTCTCGAGGGGTAGTAATTTGTGGAGGGGATTTTAATATTAGATTAAATCCTATATTAGATTCTTCAAGAATAGTTACTCAGAATAAACCTCTGACTCGGAAAGTGAATTCATTGATGGAGGAGTTGGGAATTATAGATGTCTGGAGGGAATTACACCCTACTAGTAAAGATTATACATATTACTCTTTCCCTCATTCAGCCTATTCAAGGATAGACTATTTCTTTATCTTTAATACAGATAGACTCAGGATAAAAAACTGTAATATTGCAACAATTGATCTGTCGGATCATAGCCCAGTCTCTATGTCTCTAATCCTGGAAAGGAAAATGAGGAAAACACTATGGAGGCTAAACTCACATATACTCAATAACCCGAAAGTAATGGAGAGATTAAGGGGAGAAATCAAAGAATATCTAGACCTTAATGACACGGGAGAAACATCACCAGTGATATTATGGGATACATTGAAAGCTGTACTGAGAGGGAAAATTATTTCCATTACTACTCACATGAAAAAAATCAATGCACAAAAATTAGCAGACCTTCAAGGAAAATTAAAACAACTTCAAGTTGTAGATAGCAACTAAAGTAATTCAAATCGAAAACAGGAAATTAGGAAATTGCAAAGTGAAATTGATGATATTTATACGTTGGAAACTCAAAGAAATTTTCTTTACCTGAGACAAAAGAATTATGAAGTAGGAGGTAAATCAGCTAGATTATTAGCATATAAATTACGAAAACAACAAGCAGACAATACAATTCATAAAATAAAGAATCCAAAGACAAAGCTTGTGGAGAGTACAATAGGGAAAATTCAAGAGAGTTTTGAAACATATTATCGAGAGCTTTACTCCCAACCCCGGGCCCCCAATGAGCCCTATATAGACAGTGTATTGAATTTTTTAGATCTACCTAAACTTACAGATTTACAAAATGAAAGTTTATTAGAACCAGTAACTGTCAAAGAACTGAACGTGGCCATCTCTAGGTTAAAGGCTGGAAAGTCCCCGGGTTCTGATGGGTTTACCTCAGAGTGGTACAAGTCCCTGAAGACACAGTTAGCCCCATTACTACTTAACACCTTTAATTGGATCTTGCAGAGAGGAGAAACTCCACCTTCCTGGAGAGAAGCGATTATTTCAGTTATTCCTAAAGAGGGTAAAGATAAACTAGAATGTGGCAATTATCGGCCAATTAGTGTTCTTAATTTAGATTACAAACTATTTACATCTATATTAGCGCGCAGATTGGAAAAGCTTTTACCTGGCCTAATCCATTTAGACCAGACTGGATTTATTCAACAAAGACAAACACAGGACAACATAAGGAGAACTCTGCACATATTAGAACAGGTTAATAAGAACGAGACAGAGACAATGGTAGTAGGATTGGACGCTGAGGAAGCTTTTGATTCGGTTAGTTGGGCATTCCTATACAGAGTGTTAGGAAGATTCGGCTTTCAGGAAAGGTTTATTAAAGTAATTCAGACTCTATATGACAGCCCTACAGCCCGAATTAAGATAAATGGGGACCTCTCTGACTCCTTCATTTTAGAGAGAGGCACTAGACAGGGATGCCCAATTTCTCCTCTCCTTTTTGCGCTATATATTGAACCACTTGCCCAACTAATAAGACAGAGCGAAATCGTAAAAGGTATCAAGGTGGCAGGGATTGAACAGAAAGTGGCGTTATTCGCAGATGATGTTTTGGTCTATCTGAGTGAACCAGAAAAATCATTTATAGGATTGTTTACACTGTTGGATGACTTTGGAAAAATATCAGGTTATAAAATAAATGTAAAGAAAACGCAGGTTATGTCCCTAAATTATACACCATCCAAAAAATTGCAGGATACATACGATCTTAAGTGGGAAGCTAAATCATTAAAATATTTAGGAATAACCCTGCCGAAGGATCTTTCAACACTGTCACAGGTAAATTATGGGCCATTAATCTCAGAGATAAAAGCAGATACACATAGATGGAATCTTATCCCCTTTTTAAGTTTAAATTCAAGGATAAATACTATAAAAATGAATATTCTTCCTCGGTTATTATATCTTTTCCGTACTTTACCAGTGGAGGTGGATGATAATCAATTCAGGGAATGGGACAAATGGATTTCCCGCTTCATTTGGCAAGGAAGGAAACCTAGAATTCGATATAACACCTTACAGTTAGGGAAGGAAGGAGGAGGTATGGTTCTTCCTTGCCTGAGAAATTATTTTTATGCCTCACAGATAACCCCTCTGCTATATTGGTGTAATAGGGAATATAAGGCTAGATGGAAGGAAATAGAATTTGGATTAGTTGACAGTTTTCCTCTTCAGGCCTCAATAGCTGACAAAGGATTGATGGCCCAGTTGGAAAAATTTAATAATGCTTGGATAAATCTTACATTAAAAGTATGGCAGAAGGTGGTTAATTCATGTGGAATTAATAACATGTTAAAACTCTTTAGATGGTGTGCATATGATACCGAATTCCTTCCCAACAGAGGAGATAAAAGATTTGAGCTATGGATAAAGAAAGGTCTTACAACCTACCTCTCATTTATAGATAAAAGGGTATTATATCCTGCAGGACATACATAGCCTAGAACATAATGACTTTTTTAGGTACCTTCAAATATGAAACTATGTTAACCAGAGTTGTAGGTATACAGACCTATCAAAAGTAGAATTAGAATTTTTCAAGATTCTGAATTCGGCTTGCAGTTCAATACCTAGTAAATCAGTTTCTCGCCTATATAATGCACTCTCCCATGCTAAAAATGTAAATACACTGTATATTAAAGAGAAGTGGGAGAAAGAAGCGGGGTTGGTACTTTCAGAGGAGGCTTGGGGGAAAATCTGCAGCTTTCAATGGTCCTCGACTAATTCTTTGACTTGGAGAGAACATTGTTGGAAAAACATTATAAGATACTTCAAGACCCCATATCAGGAAAAATATAAAGATACAAATGTGATGTGTTGGAGAAGGTGCGGCTCCAAGGAGGCAAATCATTTTCATATTTTCTGGGATTGCCCTAAATTAAGTCTATTTTGGGAAGGTATTCATAGAACATTAGTTAAGGTACTTAGGTCCCAGATACCTCTGAACTTTGAGACGCTCTATTTGGGGCATGTATTGTTCCTTGAACAGAAGGAAGATATAAAGTTGCTGCAGACCCTCTTAGCAGCAAGTAAGAAATCAATCACTAGAAAATGGCTAAATCCAATACCACCTACATTAGAAGATTGGTACGAAATTATCTTGGAAATATTTAAAATGGAAAAGTTGACTTACTCCCTGAGAACTCAAAAAGAAACATTTTATCAAATCTGGAATAAATGGATTGAATATATAACCCCAATGCGAGCAGACTTTAGATGACTCTCCTAATGATTTATATTGCTCTTCTCATCAACACAGTAATATTGCTAACGTAAACACCCCTAGTCTAAATGTTTGTTTTTTTTTTGGAAAATAGAGAATTAACACAAGTAAAGGGAAAGATTTGGGAAAGGGATAAAAAAAATGAAAAAATTAAGTAAGTAAGTACATAGGGATTGGATAATTATGTCTGCGGGCAGGAACAAGCATGAACAAATTGGGATATAAACACCTACAATGGTTGGTATATAGGCTTGTATGCAACATTTTGGACCAGTGGAAATGGTCCAGAAGGGTTGTATGGAAACTACTATTACCATTTTTCTTAACAACTAATTTCATTACTTAGCCTAATAGGTTAGATTTACCACAGTACATAATTATCTATTTAAATGTTTATTTTCCTTTTATATCATCTCAATGTGTACTTAAGAATGTATAAATAATTGTAGTTTTATACATATAAAAAAATGGAAAAGGTTATATGTGTGAAAAAAGTACATGATAATTGTGAATTCCTTATCCAAATAAAAATAAAATTAAAAAAAAAAAGTTTCTGCGAAGACACAGGATAGATACATCCTGTGAATACTTCATCCAAAGAAGAAGTATTCTAAAGGCAGGATGATGAAACAGCGGCTGACAAGAGAAATCAAAACCAACATAAAAGTCAAAGGAGGAGAGCATATAATAGAGCAAAGATTAGTGTGGAGCTAGAGATTGGGAAGCTTTTAAATACCAACAGAATAGAGCTAGAAAGTCATAAAGAAGGGAAAGATGGAATACAAAAGACAAGCTAGCCAATAATATTAAAGAGGATACTAAAAGTTAATTCAGACATATGAAGTGTAAAAGAGAGGAAAGAGTACATATCAGACTGCTGAAAAATGGTGCTGGTGAGGTAGTAGTGAGGGACAAGGAAATGGTGGATGAACTCAACAAGTATTTTGCATCAGTCTTCACTTTGGAAGACACTAGCAGTATGCTGGATGTTCGTGAGTGTCAGGGAGCAGAAGTGAGTGAAGTTGCCATTATTAGGGAGAAGCTGCTTGGGAAACTGAAAGGTTTGAAGGCAGATAAGTCACTTGGATCAGATGCTGTACACCCCAGGGTTCTGAAAGAGGTGGCTGAAGAGATTATGGAGGTATCAGTAATGATCGTTCAAGAATCAATAAATCCTGGCATGGTTCTGAAGGACTGGGAAATTGCAAATGTCGCTCCACTCTTCAAGAAGGGAGACAACCAGAATGAAGAAATTTATAGGTCACCTCAGTGGTTGGAAAATGATTGTTAAGGATGTGGTTTCTGGGTACTTGGAGGCACATGAAAATGTAAGCCAAAGTCCGCATGGTTATTTAAGGGAATGTCTTGCTGACGAATCTGTTGAAATGTTTTGAAGAAATAACAACCAGGATATACAAAGGAGAATCAATGTATATTGTGTATTTGGATTTTCAGAAGGCTTTTAACAAGGTGCCACGTATGAGGCTGCTTAACAGGTTAAGAGGTCATAGTATTACAGGAAAGATACTTGCATAGATAGGGCATAGGGTGACTGGCAGGAGGCAATGAGTGAGAATTAAGGGAGGCTTTTCTGTTTGGCTGCCAATGACTAGTGGTGTTCCACAGGGGTATGCGTTGGGACCACTTCTTAATACGTTATATGTCATTGATTTAGATGATCGAATTGATGACTTTGTGGGCAAGTTTGCAGATGATACAAAGACGGGTGGAGTGGCAGGTCGGGTTGGAGAAGCGAAGAGGCTACCAAAGGACTTATGCAGATTAGGGGAATAGGTAAAGTCATGGCAGATAGAATACAGTATCCGGAAGTGTATGGTCATGCACTTTGGTAGAAGGAATAAAAGGAGAGTAAATTCAAAAATCTGAAGTGCAAAGGGACTTAGTCCTCATGTAGGATTCCCTACAGTTTCTTTACAGGTTAGGATGATGGTGTGAAAGGCAAATGCAATGTTAGCATTCATTTGAAAAGGACAGTAATATTAAAAGAGGCCATGTAATTCTAAGGCTTTATAAGGCACTGATGAGGCTTCATTTTTGAGCAATTTTGGGTCCCTTATCTAAGAAGGGTTGTGTTGACATTAGGAAAATTTCAAAGGAGGTTCACAAAAATGATTCCGGGATTGAAAGGCTTATCATATGAGAAGTGTTTGATGGCTCTTGGCCTGTACTCACCGGAATTCAGAAGAATGAGAGGGTATCTCATGGAATTCTATTGAATGTTGAAAGGATCAATAGAGTGGATGTGGAGAGGATGTTTCCTATGGTGCGAGAGTCTAAGATGAGAGGACACAGCCACATACGGTTGTGCTGGTCAAGTCATTGGGCATATTTAAGGCAGAGGTTGATAGATTCTTGGTTAGTCATGGCATGAAGTGATATGGGTAGAAGGCAGGGGATTGGGGCTGAGAGTGGAACGGATCAGCCATGATGAAATGGTGGAGCAGACTTGATGAGCCAAATGGCCAAATTCTGCTCTGATATCTTATGTTCTTATATAAATGACCTTGATTAGCAAAGTAATTCAAAACCCAGAGAAAAGAATAATTCTGCATCACCAAGTGATAATGGAAAACATAGTTAGAAATTGAGTTACAACGTGCAAATTGTCATTCTACTGTGTGTCTGAGTCATATAGCTCATTAAAATAATTAAACTAATTAGATTTGCCACTGTTTAGCAATATTAATTTGAACTTTTACAAAATGGCCTCAGTTTTAATAATGCATTTTAAATTATTTTACATATAGTCAGCATTCAATTACATACAGTATGGCCATCTTGGAACACAGACAATGTTTGAAATGTATTATGAAAATGGGAAATGCTGGAAATGTGCATTAGATTTATCTCCATGTGAGGAGAATTTATAAATGAACATCTTGTGGAAAATGAGTGTTGAAATTGAGTTTTTGTCATTTTTATGAGGCTTTAGAAACAGGGTTTTTAATGTTTCCTTACTACATCGGACTTAAAATTGTGGTGGCATGGTAGTGTAGCAGTTAGCATAACATTTGGGATCAATGCCTGCTGGAGTCTTTATGTTTTACCATGACTGCATAACCATGAGGTTTTCCTCTGGGTGCTCCAGTTTCCTTCTACATCACAAAGAAGTACGGGTGAGTAGTCAAATTCAGCATAGTTTCTGTGAAGGGAAATCTTGCCTGACAAATCTGTTAGAGTTCTTCGAGGAAGTAACAAGCAGGGTGGACAAAGAAAATACAGTAGATGTTATTTTCTTAGATTTTCAGAAGGCATTTGATAAGCTACCACGCATGAGGCTGCTTAACAAGATAAAATCCGATGGCATTACAGGATAGATACTGGCATGAATAGACAAATGGCTGACAGGCAGGAGGCAGTGGGTGGGAATAAATGGGGCCTTTTCTAGTTGGATACTAGTGACTAGTGTTGTTCCTCAGGGAGTATTGGGACGCTACTATTCACATTGTTTGTCAATTATTTAGATAATGGAATTGATGACTTTGTGGGGAAGTCTTTTTTTAGATTATGAGGACACGCAGTCCTCTTTTGTTGAAATTTAGTAATGCATGCATTAAGAAATGATACAATGTTCCTCCAGAATGGTATCACAGAAACACAAGACAAACCAAGACTAAAAAAACTGACAAAAACCACATAATTATAACATATAGTTACAACAGTGCAAAACAATACCATACTTTGATAAAGAACAGACCATGGGCACAGTAAAAAAAAGTCTCAAAGTCTCTCGAAAGTCCCATCATCTCATGCAGATAGTAGAAGGAAGAGAAACTCTCTTCCAGCCATAAGCTTCCAGCACCACAAACTTGCCAATGCAGCACCTGACCACAGCCGACTCTTGAGTCCGTCTGAAAACTTCAAGCCTCCGACCGGTCCTCCGACACCGAGCACCAAGCACCATCTCTGCGCTTCGACCCCGACCCCAGCAATAGGCAATAGGCAAAGCCGAGGATTTGAGGCCTTCCCCTCTGGAGATTCTTGATCGCACAATAGCAACAGCAGCGAAGCAGGCATTTCAGAAGTTTCTCCAGATCTTCCTCCGTGCTTCTCATGTCTGTCTCCATCAAATCAAGTTTGCAGATGATACGAAAATCGGTGGGTGGGTAGTTGTTGCTGAGGAAGAAGTGCAATTACAGCAGGACTTAGACAAATTGAAAGAATGGACAAAAAGGTGGCAGACAGAATATAGAGTTGGGAAATGTATGATAATGCATTTTGGTGAAAGAAACAATAGTACGGACTATTATCTAAATGGGGAGAAGATTCAAACATCAGTGGTGCAGAGGAACTTAGGAGTCCCCGTGCAAGAATCCCAGAACGTTAACTTACAGGTTGAATCTGTGGTAGAGAAGGCAAGTGCAATGTTGGCATTCATTTCAAAGGGGGTGCAAAAGCAAGAAGATAATGCTGAGGCTTTATAAGATACTAGTCAGACAACACTTGGAGTATTGTCAATAGTTTTTGGTCCAATGTTTCAGAAAGGATGTGTTGTCATTGGAGATAGTCCAGAGGAGGCTCATGAGGATGGTTCTGGGAATGAAGTGGTTAACACATGAGGAGTGTTTGGCAGCTTTGGGCCTGTACTCACTGGAATTTAAAGAATGCAGAGGGATCTCATCGAATTAGAATCAGAATCAGGTTTAATATCACTTGCATATGTTGTGAAATATATAATAATAAGAAAGTGTAAAATACGGTAAGAAGTATATGTATACTGTGTGTGTATGTGTGTGTGTATATATATATAGTTATATTAAATCACTAGTACGAAAAGAGAAAAAAAAAGTAGTAAGATAGTGTTCCAGGGTTCAATGTCCATCCAGAAATCTGATGGCAGAGGAGATGAAGCTGTTCCTGAATTATTGAGTGTGTGCCCTCAGACTCCTGTATTGGAATGAAACATTGGCATTTCCTGAGTGATATGGGTCCTTAATGATAGACGCCGCATTCCTGAGGTATTGAAGATGCATTCAGCGTCCTTCACTAGCACCATAATCAAAACTGAAATGAATGGACAGATTCATTTTTTGGGTTTACATTTAGTTTTTTTGCCTGAACTTCTGGCTAATGTCCTTTTAAATATATTTTCTTGTAGCAAAATGTACATATTTGTGGAATAATTCTGTCAGTACACAATATTATTGCATTATTGCATATTTAGCAGCTTTTTAGACATTTTATGAAATCAAGATTGTTCAAGTATTTGGGGGAAGAAATTCAAAGCATATATTTCATGATAGATGACTGAAATATTTTATTTAACTATTCACTGTGAAAAACTTTCAAATAGCTCAGCAAGACATTGATTAGTAGAAATTCCCATCATTGTTTTGCTATAAATGTGAGTAGTTGTCATATTTGTACCAAATAATTTTAGTTTGTAATATTGGGCACTTGGTCCTTTGCAGAGTAGTGTATTAAATGATCACAAGTGATGAACAAGCAATGTCTTCTATTAAAGTTAGAGCTTTTTGAGAAGGTACAATGCAGCAAGGCTTTACATACCCACATTGTGGATCACCTATGTTACATACCTTGTGGGTATCTTGTGACTGTCTTATGAGGATGATGTAATGGTTTTGTGGATGTCACATGATGTAGTTTTTCCGCCAATGTGAGGTCACATGTGGACATGTTCACGACAGGTATAAAAGGGAGACCCCTGGTGTGACACAGTTAGTTTCAGCTGAGTTGTCGTTTGATACTCTGTTATGCTGCGTATTCGTCTTATGACACAGTTCATTTTTAAACCGGAGTTTTACTTGCTATTTTAAGGAAGAACCTTTGTGCTGGCAGTTTCGACAATATCTGCCAGGTTTTTGTTTTAGTTTTACCTTTGCAGTTCAGTATAGAAGAGTGAAGACTTTTATCAAAGTACGGGACCCAAAGGATTGAGAAAAGTTAGTGTCGTTGGGCAGTTTCATAAAGGATCAACCTTATTGAGTCTTTGGTCAAGAAACAGTGACCTGCATCTGAGATAACTCCTGCCAAAAGAGCAAGAAATTTCATGCAGGGTTCGATTGCCAGGAAAAGGTCAGTTCCTTTTAAGCCGTGTATTTCCTTCGTCGTGAATCCTTTGGACAGAACCAGCAGAAGCGTCGCGTCTATGAAGAAATCCTTCTCCAGAGAAGTCTCTCCTAATTGACTGTGTAAATCACTTGGACTTTTGAATTTACCACTTTAAGAACTGTTTTTGAATTTACCCTTTTAAGAACTGTTCCAGAGTTGCCATATAGCAGTTAACTTCCAGTTAAGTTAGTCGTTTGAATATATTTTTTTGCTATTGTTGAGCAGGGTTTAATAAATGTTTATGTTTGTTTAATATAACCTGTTTCAATTTGATATTTATTGTTGCTGGTCACATGACACATAGGACATGAATTACAGTAAAAGATTCTTCATGCCAGCCTGTAAACTCCACTTAAGCCTTCTTCCATTTTACCTCAGGCAAATTTATCAATGAGACCCTTCCCTTCTCCATCATCTGCTTGTCCAGCTTAACCTCAAATGCATTTGTGCCATTGGCTGGAAACACTTCCAACGGGAGGAGATTCCAGCTTCTTCCCACTCTTTCGATGAAGACAGTTATTCTGAATTGCCTATGTCCATGCTATATTAATTGCCTCAAGTTATGCTCTTATGCACAGCTGGAAATGTTTTTCTTGCATCTAATTAATCAAAATCCTTCATAATTCTAAAGACCTCCATTAGGTCATACTTCAACCTTCTTAGGTCAGAAGAAAGTATTTCTAGTTTGTTTATCCTTTATTGTGCTTTCCACTCCTTCCTCTCTCCCTTCCCATTTCTCCAACCATGATTCCCCTTTCCCTACCCCCTTCCCACTCTCAGTCAATTCAATTCAATTCAGTCCACAATAGAGACCCATATCAAAAGTTTATCATCATTCACATATATCATGAAATTTGTTTTATTTTGTGGCAGCAGTACAATACAATACATAAAATTACAAAGAACTGCAAAAGTCTTAGGCACGCATGCTATATTATATACCTAGGACTTTTGCATAGCATATTATATACTTAGGACTTTTGCATAGTACTGTATTTAATGTATCCCATTTTTAAAATGCTTAGCTACATGCATCATTAATCGCAATTCAATGTCTTGTCCTCTTATTCTGCCTAACGGGGAAATATTCAAGTGAAATAGTGATGAATATTTCTGTCTTCTCCTTATCATTACCCATAGCATTTGTCATGTTTATTCATTGATTCTCTATTTCCATCTCAATCTTTTTTTATATTGATATTTCTGTAAAATTGTTCTTTCTTAATCCCTTTTCCTCCTTAGGCAGTATATGCGACCAAGGGTGAATTTAATCCACTTTGATATCATGAGTTCTCTGTTGCCAATGAGACCTATAGACTCTGCCTCAGATGGGACAGGAGATGACCGATGGGACACCGAGTAATTTATGACTTTATCCACTGCCTTTGCAGGGATCCTGTGTGCTCCAAATAAATGAATTTAAGGTTCTCAACAACCCAAATGCTCCTTTACTTAAGTGGCCAAGGATCACCTGATCATGCAGCTCATTGTCATGCACAGCCAAGTTTCGCTACCATTCAATTATGAATTAAATGCTAGAAATACTCAGTAGGTCAGGTAGCATCTATAGAGAAAGATGTATCAGAATAATTAAAAGTTAGAAACTGAACATATTTAAGATTTAGAGAAAGAGAGAGGGAGAGATGGAACAAAACAGGAGGTCTGTGATAGAGCTAGACATGGAAGGGTTAGGTCATGATGCTGTAAAGAAAAATCATTAAAAGGCCAGTGAACAATGTGTCTGGAGGGACTAAGAATCAGAGCAGATGAATGAAATCTGTTAGACCTAGAAGCAGACAATGGACCAATTGTTGTTACGAGAGAGCTATAGATGGTGATGAACACAAGTGCAGAGTAAGGTCCAGAATGAACTCAGACTCAGAATAAACAAGACAACACAAACCAATTCCAAAGGCAAAAATCACAAACTGTAGTACGAGAAGTGGAACTCCTGTGATTGAGCACAGAGTGCTCAGCACAAGGATTTTAAGTACAGACTTTCCATGAAGGAATGTGGCAGGCAATCAGTCTTAAAAGGACAGCAGCAGCTGGACATACTCTGGGGAGTTGGAGTGCAGAAACTTGGATGCCTGCCTCTGTTTAGTCGGGACCATGACTATTATCTTTTGTACTCATATCTACCATTCATATTCAACGTATCATGACTAAGCTTTTACATCATTACATTAACCCCAATTCATTAAAATCTAAATGCAGTTGTTGATCTCTTTTATGAAAATACTCCATCACTAAATTTCTTCAGCCTTGTTGGGGATTGAGTAAAATCTCCTGGTGAATAAATTCCTTTATGTTTCTGTCCTAAATATCTGCCCCCTTATTGAGGTTGTAACAGTTATTTAAGATTCCTATACCATAAGAAACATTAATTGTGCTGTTCCAAACTTCTTAAGAATTGCATACGTTTCAGCATGATTACTTCTCCTTCTAAATTCAAGAGAGTCAAGCCTTGTCCATTCATCTTTCCTCATACAACAAGCCTGCTATCCAGTGATGTTTTCTACCCATATCCACTGAAACTTCTATACACCCCCTTTGTCATCCTTCTTCATTAAGGCACAGCATCCATGCCCACATGTTGTCTCACCAGAAGTCTGGACAATTGGAGCAAATTATCCCTCCTCTTCGACTAAAATCCTTTTGCAATAATGGCGAGCAAGCCAAGTGTCCTCCTAATTGCTTGCAGAGACAGCCTGTTAATCTTCAGTGATTCCAGCACAAGTCTTCCAACACACTAACATCTTTTACATTCTTAACATTTAACAGACACTATGCCTTTCTTCTTTTCTACCAAATCAGACAACCTCACAATTTTCCACATTATGTTCTACCAGCCATGTTCACTCATACTTTATAGCCCACACAATGGATCTTAGGAAGAAATAGAGATGGTCTGAAAATGATTGTGGTGGAAGGCTATAAAGGGAAAAACGGCCAAGTGTAGTGAGGTCAATGGGATCTTGGGAGACAAAGACACGATATTGGATATGGATATTTTAGAGGGAAGCATAACGAGCTGCTAAAGGATTGGCATACAGGCTCTGCAAGTTTACCAAATACAGAAATTTTAAGATTGTATTTCTCAGCAGATTTATTGACAAAGTTGGACTTCAGTTTTAGTGAGTAGGTAGGCTTCAATTCCACTGTGGTAAAGTCTTTTAAGTAGAGAATGGAAAAAAAAACACATTCATTTGTTGATGATTCTTTTAAGACTATTAATATTTTAACATTTTTAACTCTTAAACAGTGCTGCAATCAATTATCTTTAAAATGAAATAATAATTTCACAGCAAAGTTGATATCACATTGTCCTATTACCTAGCTTATCAAAGAAGGAATCTTGTTCCTATTGTCTTCTCCAATCTGCGAAATATGATATTGGTGCAAAAAGTAAAATAATTTCCCATCCATGACTAATGTAAACTGTGAAATAACTCAAGAATGTTTTGAAGAATTAAAATGATTTATATAGTATTTTTGTTTGGGCCAGGTGCATTATATCAGTATCACAAAAGAGGAACATCTGGCAAGGCGGACAGGAAGGTTCACAGCAGCAAGCAGACAGATGGCAGAGGAGTTAAAATAGGTTATGCCTCAAAATTTGTGAGAACACTTTATTCACTGGCTTCATTTAATCAAATTGGCAACAAGTACTCATCAAATCCCTTGACAATTAAAATGTCATTACAACTGGAGTTGTATGAAAAGAGATATCTCACTGCATTCAAAATCTTTTGACATCTGCCTGAGCAATTAAGTTCACAGATTTATAAGCTGCTAAACCTATCTGTTGGAACAGAAGAGTACAAAATTAGTTTGAATCTAAGTTATTTTCCCTCCAGGCAGAATATTTGTTGGAGCTTAAAGGACATTTTTTAAAAAACACAATTTCTTCCATACAGATATCAACACAGGTAATTAAGGAAAAATTCATTTTGACAATGCAGGTGTTAAATTTTACAGCAGCAGAGAGGGCTGTTAAGACATGTGCAAGTATCTTGGGGAATTTTTGTAGGAGGCTCATTATATTAATGTGCAAAGATAGAGAAATAATATTGCCACTGAAAGAAGCATAATCCAATTAGGATACACTGAGAATCTCTTGAAACTCCAATATTACATTCACTAAGGTCCGAGCCCATTATTATTATAAAGTGTGCTAACTGGAATGCCAGTTCTTACTGGTGTTCTAACCTTTACTCCTCTGTACGCTGAGTGACATCTTCCTTTGACTCGATCTGGACTATTAATCAACTATTAAACATTACACAGAGGACTGAGGAAGGCTCTCGGCCTGAAAAGTCAACAGCTTATTCATTTCAAGAGATGCTGCCTGACCTGCTGAGCTCCCCCAGCATTTTGAGTGTGTTGCTCTGGATTTCCAGCATCTCTTGTATTCAGTTGATTTAAATTCTCTTTTTATAGAAACATTGGCCCAGAAGGAAGTGATCTGATCCCCAGTCCATTCTCCTTTCACTGTTTCATCTGTTCTGATGTGCAGGAACCATATCCAATCTATTTCCTCTTCTCTAAGTGTCCTTCTGGAGCAAGGATAAGGATATTTGCATCAATTAGCCTCCATGTTTAACTGCACAGGTTTGGGAAAAGCTGCAAAGCTTCCTAAACTAATCCAGCTCTATCATGGGCACTAATCTCCCCGCCATTGAGGACATTTTCAAAAGGCAATGCCTCGAAAAGGCAACATCCATCGTTAAGAACCCCCACCACCCAGGACATGCCCTCTTCATGTTACCACCATCGGAGAAGAGGTACAGGAGCCAAAAGATAGGCATTGAACATTTTAGGAACAGCTTCTTCTCTGCTGTTAGATTTCTGATTGGGCAATGAACCCATGAACACAACTCCACTACTTTTGCTTTCTCTTTGGACTATTTTTAATGTATATTTTGTATTGTAATTTATGATATACTTGATGTATTGCATTGTACTGCTGCTGCAAAACAATTAATTTCACAACAAATGCCTGTAATAGTAAACCAGATCCTGATTCTGATCCTGATAACATATCTCCACCAAATACTTCAGATACTTCGCCTGTAGCACCATCACCAAATGTATCTTCCCCTGTCCTCTCCTTTGAACTTTCTCCAGTCACCCTGATCCCTTCTCAGTGATCAACAGATTCCCCCCACTTTAAAAGACAGCTTTAATATGTGAGATGCAATATATTCACCCTGTTACCCTTCCCCCCTTCTACTGGCCAGGGTGTCGAGCATTCTCTTGGGGGCAATAAGCATTCTCTGCATTGAACACCAAACACAAATTTGAACTATCACTCCTTGGATCAATTGCTTCAGTCTGAAATTGCAATAATCAGTAGATCTCAAACTCTTTTGCTCTCCCTCTTTCTCCTCTATATTCGCTGCCTTTAAACCTGATTCTGTGAAGGTCAAAATGGTTGTTGTGTGTAGGTCTAGTGTGGTAGTGTAGTGGATAATGTTAATGCTCTCACTTTCACCTTCCACCACTGGTTAGCAAGCTTGCAAAAAGGAAAGCTAAATGTGTAAGCCTCTCCCTGCCAGTACATTGCCTCTCCAAAAGCAAGCCTCATGTAGTGCCTCCTCACTGGTAACACTCTGAACTCCTTTTGGACTCAGGCTGAACTACAGAGGACGGGGAAGAGGTCTGGCCCCTGCACACGTTAATACGCAGGCCCACTGGAGGCTGTGGAAGTGAGCGAGGTCCTCAGTGAATACACGAGGAATTCTGCAGATGCTGGAAATTCAGGCAACACACATCAAAGTTGCTGGTGAACGCAGCAGGCCAGGCAGCATCTCAAGGAAGAGGTACAGTCGACGTTTCGGGCCGAGACCCTTCGTCAGGACTAACTGAAAGAAGAGCTAGTAAGAGATTTGAAAGTGGGAGGGGGAGGGGGAGGGGGAGATCCGAAATGATAGGAGAAGACAGGAGGAGGAGGGATGGAGCCAAGAGCTGGACAGGTGATTGGCAAAAGGGATACGAGAGGATCATGGGACAGGAGGTCTAGGGAGAAAGAAAAGAGGAGGGCAAGGGGTATAATGAGGGGGACAGAGGAAGGAAAAGGAGAGAGAGAAAAAGAATGTGTATATATAAATAAATAAAGGATGGGGTTCGAGGGAGAGTGGGGCATTAGCGGAAGTTTGAGAAGTCAATGTTCATGCCATCAGGTTGGAGGCTACCCAGACAGAATACAAGGTTTGTTCCTCCAACCTGAGTGTGGCTTCATCTTTACAGCAGAGACCATATAAGAATGGGAATGGGACATGGAATTAAAATGTGTGACCACTGGGAGATCCCACCTATGTTTGTGACACTTCTCACGCTCTGAAACTTTTTGATGATTTTAAGTTCCCTGGCCCCCATCGCTTTATTTTCACCATGGATGTCCAGTCCCTATATATTTCCATCCCCCATCAGGAAGGTCTCAAAGCTCTCTGTTTCTTTTTGGATTCCAGACCTAACCAGTTCCCATCTACCACCACTCTGCTCCGTCTAGCGGAATTAGTCCTTACTCTTAATAATTTCTCCTTTGACTCCTTCCACTTCCTCCAAACTAAAGGTGTAGCCATGGGCACCCATATGGGTCCTACCTATGCCTGCCTTTTTGTTGGCTTTGTGCAACAATCTATGTTCCCAACCTATTCTGGTATCTGTCCCTCACTTTTCCTTCACTACATCGACGACTGCATTAGTGCTGCTTCCTGCACGCATGCTGAGCTCGTTGACTTCATTAACTTTGCCTCCAACTTTCACCCTGCCCTCAAGTTTACCTGGTCCATTTCCAACACCTTCCTCCCCTTTCTAGATCTTTCTGTCTCTATCTTTGGAGACAGCTTATCCACTGATGTCTACTATATGCCTACCGGCTCTCACAGCTATCTGGACTATTCCTCTTCTCACCCTGTCTCTTGCAAAAATGCCATCCCCTTCTCACAATTCCTCCGTTTCCACCGCATCTGCTCTCAGGATGAGGCTTTTCTTTCCAGGACGAAGGGGATGTCCTCTTTTTTTAAAGAAAGGGGCTTCCCTTCCTCCACCATCAACTCTGCTCTCAAATGCATCTCCCCCATTTCATGCACATCTGCTCTCACTCCATCCTCCCACCACCCCACTAGGAATAGGGTTCCCCTTGTCCTCACCTATCACCCCACCAGCCTCTGAGTCCAACATATAATCCTCCGTAACTTCCGCCACCTCCAACGGGATCCCACCACTAAGCACATCTTTCCCTCCCCCACTCTCTCTGGTTTCCGCAGGGATCACTCCCTACGCAACTCCCTTGTCCATTCTTCCCCCCCATCCCTCCCCACCGATCTCCCTCCTGGCACTTATCCTTGTAAGCGGAACAAGTGCTACACATGCCCTTACACTTCCTCCCTCACTACCATTCAGGGCCCCAGACAGTCCTTCCAGGTGAGGCGACACTTCACCCGTGAGTTGGCTGGGGTGATTTACTGCGTCTGGTGCTCCCGATGTGGCCTTCTATATATTGGCGAGACCTGACGCAGACTGGGAGATCATTTCACTGAACACCTACGCTCTGTCCACCAGAGAAAGCAGGATCTCCCAGTGGCCACACATTTTAATTCCACATCCCATTCCCATTCTGATATGTCTATCCATGGCCTCCTCTACTGTAAAGATGAAGCCACACTGAGGTTGGAGAAGCAACACCTTATATTCCGTCTGGGTAGCCTCCAACCTGATGGCATGAACATTGACTTCTCAAACTTCCACTAATGCCCCATTTCCCCCTCATACCCCATTCTTTATTTATTTATATATACACATTCTTTTTCTCTCTATCCTTTTTCTCCCTCTGTCCCCCTCACTATACCCCTTGCCCATCCTCTGGGTTCCCTCCCCCCACACTTTTCTTTCTCCCTAGGCCTTCTGTCCCATGATCCTCTTATATCCCTTTTGCCAATCAACTATCCAGCTCTTGGCTCCATCCCTCCTCCTCCTGTCTTCTCCTATCATTTCAGATCTCCTCCTCCCCCTCCCCTTTCAAATCTCTTACTAGCTCTTCTTTCAGTTAGTCCTGACAAAGGGTCTCGGCCCAAAACATCGACTGTACCTCTTCCTGGAGATGCTGCCTGGCCTGCTGTATTCATCAGCAACTTTTATGTTTGTTGCTTGAAATTCCAGCATCTGCAGATTTCCTCATGACAGCGCAGAAATAGTCTCTCTGGCCCATCTAGTCCATGCCAAACTATTAATCTGCCTAGCTGCATTAACTTGCACCCAGACCATAGGCCTCCATACCACTCCCATCCATGTGCTGTACTTATCCGAATTTCCCTTAAATGTTGAAACTGAACCTGTATCCATCACTTATTTATCATGAGTACATCAAAACGTACAACTGACACGCCCGAGAGAGTGCTGGGGGCAGCCTGCAGTTGGCACCACATATTCTAGCACAAAATGCAAACAATGCTTGTCAGAACGACACAGAACACAGTATTTTTATATCAATACATACAAAATGCTGAAGGACCTCAGCAGGTCAGGCAGCATCTGTGGAAATCAACAAACAGTCGATGTTTCGGGCCGAGACATCTCATAAAAACTGGAAAGGAAGTGGGAAGATGCCAGAATAAGAAATCCAAAATGTTGACTGTTCATTCTTTTAGATAGATTGCTTCCTGACCTGCTAAATTCCTCCAGCATTTTATATATATTGCTCTGGATTTCCAGCATCTGCAGAATCTCCCATGTTTACAATATTTTTATATATCTTTATTTTATATTTCATATAAGTTCATAATAAATGAGTTTGAGATTCCCCAGAGATTCATGGGAGCTTTGCTATGATTTATTGTTGTTGAGGATGTGAGCTCAAACAAATCACTTTGTTCATTTGAGCAATCTGTTTTTCTAACCAGAGTCAAAGGAAAGGCTTTGTGTTTTCAGCAGAGCCTTGGGAAATAGAGGACGTGGCTTCCATTATACAGGATGAAATTACCCAACACTTAGAAAAGCTTGTGGTAATTAGAAGCAGTCAACATTTGGCTTGCAAGGTGTAGGTTGTGCTGGGCCAATTGATTTATTTCAAGAAGTTAAAGAGCATATAAATGAAAAAAAAATACAGTTGATGATGTACTAATGAATATTTACAATGATTTTGACAAGGTACGAGAAAAGGATCGTGTCTTAGGCAGTTGGGAACATGGTATTAAAGACCATGTAGCCACACAGAAGTATGTTTGGGGTCAGAGAATGAATAGTATGATATTTTCTAGGTTGGTAGGGTTCAGTTAGTATGATGTCTAACAGACCTGTGTCAAATCTCATGATTTCTGCCGATATAAATAATTTAGAAATGGATAGTTTGCTGGCAATGTTAAGTTGGAAAATAAAAGAGACCATGATGAAGTAGTACAAAAGTCTATAAAAAGTAATGGATGCAGACTAGTCCATCACAGGTAAAGCCCTGCCCACCATTGAGCACATCTACAAGGAATGCTTTCACAAGAAAGTAGCTTCCATTGTCAAGGACTTCCTCCATCCAGGCCATGCGCTGTTCTCACTGATGCTATTGAAAAGGAGGTACAAAAGCCTTAGTTCTCACACCACCATGATTAGGAAGAGTTATTGCCCTTCAATCATCAGGCTCTTGAACCAGCGTGGATAACTGCACTCACCTCAACACTGAATTGATTTCACAACCTGTGGACTAGTCTCTGTAAGTCCAGATACCTAAGCCTCCTGCAGAGATCTATTGCTTCATATTACTTTCGTTGTGTGTGCTCACCTTGTGTCTACTGTAATCTCAGCATATACTATCCCTGAATTTCTGCAGTTGTATTAGCAATGGTTGAAACCCAAAATGTAATGTTAAGAACTAAGCTAGACTGTTCATTACCTGTTCTGATTTTGCTGATTGTCCCTTCCTTTCCATGATTATACAGAACATTTGCCATTTTAAAAAGGACGTAAAACATTTTAATAAGCACTGCTTTTCTTTCATGGAGTCATAGAGAATGTCAGACCCTTCAGCCCATGTAGTCAGTTCCAAACAATTTAAACTGTCTACTCCCATCTACCTGCACCAGGACCATCGCTCTCCATACCCTTACCATCCATGTACTTATCCAAACTTCTGTCAAATGTTGAAATCAAGCTCATATGCATCACTTGAGCTGACAGCTCATTCTACACTCTCACGGCACTCTGAATGCAGAAGCTTCCCTTCATATTCCTTTTGAACTTTTCACCTTTCACCCTTAATCCATGACCTCTACCCAACCATAGTTGAAAATAGCCTTCTTGCATTTATCCTATCCTCGTAATTTTGTATCCCTCTAACAAATCTCCTCTCAATCTTCAACATTTCAAGGAATAAAGTCCTACCCTATTCAATCTTTCCTTATAACTCAGGTCCTTCAGTCCCAGCAACATCCTTGTAAATTTTCTTTGTACTCCTTCAACCTTATTTATATCTTGCCCGTACGTAGGTGACTAAAACTGTACTAAATTGCTTGCAATGACTAACTTTCACAAGTAGAATTCTGCATTATGGAAAAAAAAGATAGAAGTTCTGACCCCATGTTCAGAATCACAAGATCACAAGACAAAGGAGCAGAAGTAGGCCATTCGGCCCATCGAGTCGGCTCCACAGCTCCCCCATGAGCTAAACTATTCACCCATCTAGTTCCAATTTCATACCACATGTTTACAGAGTTCTGCTTTCCAATCACTCATTTCAAATTTTTTGATAATTGTTTAAGGTAATAACCTTCTGTAAAAATTGGAAGTCTTACATTTCGAGTTGATAGTCTCAAAAGCCATTTAGAAACATAGAAACATAGAAAATAGGTGCAGGAGTAGGCCATTCGGCCCTTCAAGCCTGCACCGCCATTTATTATGATCAAGGCTGATCATCCAACTCAGAACCCAGCCTTCACTGCCATCAATAAAAGTAGTGTGGCTTTCCCTGAACTATTATTCCTGCATACTCACCACACTGTTGCACCTCCGATAACAAGTCTCCAGGTTGGAGTTCATCCAACAAGCCAGATAAATGGTGGCAGCTTCAAATACATCACCAATTCAGCTGCTCTCAGCATGAAACTTGTTGTTGGAGGAACCAGGAACTGGCAAAAATCACATTTCCCAGGTGCTTCTCTTTCATTATGTGCCACACTTAACAACACCTACTCAAACGGATACACAGTGCAAGAGTCTTGGGCACTTGTATGTAGATAGGGTGCCTATGACTTTTGCACAGTAGTATAGTAATTTTATGCATTGCACAGTACTGCTGCTGCAAAAGAAGAACAAATTTCATGACATATGCGAGTGCTGATAACCTGATTTTGATACGGGTTTGTACTGTGAACTGAGAGGGGGAGAAGATTTGGAAGAGGGAAGGGGAGGGGGAGGGAGCAGGAAGCACCTTGTAATGATCAATAAACCAATTGGTTGGAGACAAACAACCTTGCCTGGTGTCTCAGGGCTGGTTCCCATGGCACCCCTGCCCCGGCACTCTTTGTCTGTCTCCTGCCCCACACTCCTTCTGCAGCATTTCACCCCCAACATTCCCGTCAGATTTACAAACTCAGTCTCCAATTCACGTTGACCAATTTAAAAGTATTATGTACCCTAGCCAGAGAGAGAGATATTTATACATATTATACCTAAACTTTGGCACAGCACTGTAATGAAGGTAAGCATAGGGATTAAGAAAGATCAGTTATGAAAACTGTAACATTAGACATGAGAGCATAAGCCATAGGAGCAGAATTAGACCATTTGTCCCATCTGCCATTTCATCATGGCTGATCCATTTTTCCTGTTAGACCCAATCTTCTGCCTTCCCCCCCCCCCATATCCCTTCATGCCCTGACTAATCAAGCATCTATCTACATCTGCCTTAAATATACCAAATGACTTGGCCTCCACAGCTGCCTATGACAACAAATTCCACAGTTCCACCACTCTCTGGCTAAAGAAATTCCTCTTCATCTCCGTTCTAAAAGGATGTCCCTCTATTCTGACGTTGTGTCCTATGGTCTTAGACTCTCCCACCATAAGAAACATCCTCTCCACATCCACTTTAGCCACAGACCAGTTAATTTCCCGTTTTCATTGATACCAATTGAATCAACTGATGGGCGGATGCACTTGTGGATATTGCAACAAAGCAAGGGGTAAAATATGTGCCAACAGAACAGAGATAAGGCCTTCCTATGTGTGAAACTTCATTAAGGCAACAGTCAAGATGACAAGCTGACAGAGACCGTGTGAAGACATAGTGTAGTCACTGAGGTTGAACATGACCCTTAAATGCCGAACTCATGTACAGCCTTACTGTTCAAACCTGGGAACCAAGGTCATCGAGCATATAAGGTAAAGATACAAATAAAGGATTCTAGGCCAATACTTATGGTTGAACAGTTATTTTACTAATTTTCAAGTATTACTGGCTTTTAATGCACAGATTTAATTGGTTATTAATGTTTGTAACTCCAAAAACTTATTGAAGAAAAGATATAGCATCCCAGGGATACTCATGCTCTCTTAATTTTACTTTTAATGAGGTGCTTACATATGACATGGTGACATAATAATGTATGCCATTCACATACTTTTACATAAAACTCATAATAAATTATGTAAATAAACATAGAATGCCTAATTAAACAATATATTTATAATATTACTCAAATATTACTGAAATGTTAAATGCACTACAATTAACACCTGAAGTATATGTTATATAATTGTGCCAGAAAATTATACATATATAATTTTTGTATATATGTATTGCTTTAAAAAACTATCCTGCACACATTGTACAAACTCCAAACCATCCAGCCCTTTTACAGAATGGGCTTCCCAGTCTATGTGTGGAAAATTAAAATCTCCCACGATCACAACCTTGTGCTTACTACAAATATCTGCTATCTCCTTACAAGTTTACTCCTCCAGTTCTCGGTCCCCATTAGGGGTCCTATAATATACCCCTATAAGCATCACAACACCTCTCCTATTCCTCAATTCCACCAAAATAGCCTCCCTAGATGAGTCCACTCTTCTATCCTGCCAGAGCACAGCTGTTATATAATCTCTGACAAGCAATGCAACACCTCTCCCTCTTGCCCCACAGACTAGAAGGGCTGAGATGGCCTGTTTCCGTGCTGTAATTGTTACATAGTTATATGGAGAATTTTCTCTATTTCTGCATAAATATGACCAAAAATGTGATCAGATCTTCATGTAAGTCCTAAAACTAGATGTAGAGAACCCAGTTAAATAAATAACACAGAAAAATTATACTTGTTCATTTATTTATTGTGAACAATGATCCAATATTACATGGAAAAAGTATGTGCGCCTCTGGGGTGATGCCTTCTACAAAAATTATTTGGAGTCAGGTGTTCCAATCAATGAGATGAGATTGGAGGTGTGGGTTGTAGAGCTGACCTGCCCTGTAAAAAAAGACACATAAGGTCAGGTCACTGACAAAGCCTTCTCTTCTCAAGAAAGATTTGTTTATATGCACCATGCTTCAATCAAAGCAATGGTCAGAAGATCTTAGAAGAAAAATTGTAGAGCTGCATGAAGCTGAAAAAGGATACAAAAGTAATTTGAAAGACCTGAGTGTTCATCTATCCACAGTAAGAGAAATCGTCTACAAATGAAGGAAACTCAGTACTGTTGCTACTCTCCCTAGGAGTGGGCATCCTGCAAAGATCACACCAAAAGCACAATGTGGAATGCTGAAGGAGGTGAAAAAGAACCCAAGGGTAGCAGCAAAAGAGACCTAATCACAAACAAAAGGAAATCTGCAGGTGCTGAAAATCCGAGCAACACACCCAAACTGCTGGAGGAACTCTGCAGGCCAGGCAGGATCTAGGAAGAGTACAGTCAACATTTTGGGGTGAAATCCTTTGGCAGGACAGCAAGAGGCCTGCATAAACCTCTTGAACTTTCTAAGTCTCTGTTCATGTGTCCACTATAAGAAGAACAAGAAGGGTGTTCAAAGAAGGACACCACAGAAGATCAGAAGATACCACTGCTCTTCAAATGAAAACATTGCTGCACGTCTCAAGTTTGTAAAAGACCACCTGGATGTCCTATAATGCTTCTGGGACAATGGTTTCTGGACAGATAAGACAAAAGTTGAACTTTTTAGCATAAATGCACATTGCTATGTTTGGAGGAAAAACATTCATAAGTGCACATCTACACCAAAACTTCATCCCAACTGTAAAGCATGGTGGAAGGAACATCATGTTTTGGGACTGCTTTGCTCCCTCAGGGTCTGGACAGCTTGCAGTCATTGAGGACACAATTAATTCAAAATTGTATCAAGATATTTTATAGGAGAACGCCAGGGTAGCAGTCCATCATCTGCAGCTCAATAGAAGTTGGATAATACAACAAGACAATGACCTGCAAGACAAAAGACAATCAACAACAAAATGGTTTAAAAAAAAATTGTGCTTTGGAATAGCCGAGTCAAAGTCCTAACCTTAATGCTATAGAGTTGTTGTGGAAGGACCTGAAGCAGGCAATTTATACAAGGAAGCCCACCAACATCCCAGAGTTGAAATATTTTGTAAGGAGGAATGGCTTAAAATTCCTCCTAGCTGATGTGCAGGACTGATCAACAGTTACTGGAAGCATCTGGTTGAAGTTATTGCTGTACAAGGGGGTCACACCAGTTACTGAAAGCAAAGGTTCATATACTTTTTCCAACAAATGCACGTATAATTGGACAGTTTTTCTCAATAAATGAATGAACAAGTATAATGTTTTTGGGTTATTTATTTAATTGGCTTCTCTTTATCTAGTTTTATGACTTACATGAAGATCTGTTCATATTTTAGGTCACATTTATGCAGAAATAGAGAAAATCCTACAGGGTTCACAAACTTTCTAGGACCACTGTACAACTATACAAAAGATTCAGAAGTGCACAAAATTTCTATTGGATCAATATTTGTATACTACAGGTCAACTTCTGTATAAAAAGTCATTTCTTTGTTCAAACCTCAGAGCCGTGTTTTAACAGGGGCCTTGATGTTCGTGTGCATAAAGTGTGATTGTGGAATGAGTGGAAGTTGTCAGCATCTAGTTAATCGGCAATGACACAGCATGTAAGGATCTTTGCCAAAGTTGAATGCTACCTACAGAGTTAGACAGAGAGATCTACAGATAGAGAGGGTCTAGTCTGGAGGTACATGGGTGTGTTACTGGAAAGCAATTCACTGATGAGACGCAGCATTAATTGAGACCTATCTACCTTAACTTGAAATACTTTATTCATTTCTTATTAATTGATAACACAATTAATAAGAAGGGCCTGAGTTCTTTTTCAAAATCCATAACCAATACATTTGAAGTATTATTTTGTAACATGCTGTTGGAAATCACTGTTTTGTTTTAATAATACCTTTTTTTGTAAGATTTGTACTTTTAACCCACTCACGTATTTTTCACACTCACTGGTAGAAAGCGGTATCAATTTATCACCTTTCTCATTTTTCATCGGCTAAGTATTAGCACATTACCCACGTGATGCCACAAACAAGAGAAAATCTGTAGATGCTGAAAATCCAAGGCAAAACACACAAAATGCTGGAAGAACTCAGCAGTCCAGGCAGCATCTATGGAAATAAATAAAGAGCATTTTGTGTATTTTACCCATGTGATGTAATTGTTTTTACTATGTACCCTATTAACTAATTTATCTCTATCTAAGGAATTTCTCTTCTATAAAAGTGATAGATTTTTCAGAACTGCCATCTTTATTCTTTTGCCTTTATTCCTTAGCATTGGTTCCCCTCTTAGCACCGTTTCTCAGCTGTCTATTTAGTTTGTTCTTTATTTGTATGTTTGTTTGACTCTAAAGTAAATTGAAATCTTGGAATTAAGACTGCTCATCATTCCTAACTCCCAAAAGAACCCAAGGATCAGAAAATAAACAGAGATTCAAAAATGCAAACATACTTTTTTCAGTATTTACCATAATCAGTCCAGACAAATATGATATGAGACAGTTTCCATTTTCTTACCTGAAGCTAAAGCACAGTAAAACAAATCATTTTTATAGTAAATCTTATCTCATAAACTGTAATAACATTTACTTGAATTGAATATTTCATATCATTAATACTATAAACATCAGACTAATCTCTATTCCTTGTCTTAGCATGTAACTTTACACAAAATGAGTTGACACTTTGCCATAGAGTATATATTTTGTACCCTGGATTTTTATGGTCAGCCGTGAATTTTTAAAAATGGGACACAAAATCTTGATGATGATGATTATTATAAAAATGCATAGTATTCTGAAATTATTCTCTTTGGAAATGACAATGCATACAAATTGAACTGATTTTTAGGGCCAGAGAGGTTGTTAAGCAGAATTATGGATTAGAATCTCAGTAAAAATCCAATTATTCTTCATGCATTAGAGCATACCAATTCCTTTATGTCTGGAGTTATTGCCAGCTAGCTGGTTGCTACAAATCATTTTGAAGAAGGTTGCAAATCAAGTGTGTAATGTGTCATGGAGCTATAGACTGATGGAGCACAGAAACAGGTCACTTGGCCAAGCCTGCCCACACTGGCCATCACATGAATTATACTGCTCTCAGTTAACAGCACTTGGTTCATAGCCTTCTATGCCTTGGTAGATCAAAATACAGCAATGGGAGGTGTGAGTATTGTCATCATCAAGAAACTGCTGAGCACGTACTGGTGAGAAGTCTAAGATATAACCAAGAGAAGGGTAGTTGAATAAAGTACAATTTAACATTAACAATATTTTGCAGAAAATTTCACAGGATCATTGCTTTAAATACATAGTTCACACAACCAACAGGAATTCTGCAGATGCTGGAAATTCAAGCAACGTACATCAAAGTTGCTGGTGAATGCAGCAGGCCAGGCAGCATCTCTAGGAAGAGGTACAGTCGACGTTTCAGGCCGAGACACTTCGTTAGGACCTGACAAAGGGTCTCGGCCTGAAACATCTACTGTACCTCTTCCTAGAGATGCTGCCTGGCCGCTGCGTTCACCAGCAACTTTGAAATGCATAGTTCAGTTCAGTTTCTGTTTTATAGAATTTGATACAAATATAGGATTTAGATATCCTGACCCATGCTCCTGTTCAGGAAGTGGCAGTAACACACCCTAAGCTGTTTGCCAACCGCCATAAGAGCTCAGATGAAGTTCTTGTCTAGATGCATTCAGAACATTATGCTGTGAGAATATCTGCTTTCATTAAACTTCAGAGAAAAAGATTTTCTGATGTCTCTATTTGTAGAGAGGTAACAAGCGCGTATGTGTGTTTGCGGATGGAGGTAGATGGTGGGATTATGGGAAGATTAAAACTGGATTAGTGGAATTAATGATTCAAGATTCAAGATTCCGGTTTAATTACCACATACACATTGAGACATGCAGTGAAATGCATCGTTGGCATTGTTGTGTGCTGGGGCAGCAGGCTGAGGGTAGCAGACGCCAACAGAATCAACAAATTCATTTGTATGGCCAGTGATGTTGTGGGGATGGAACTGGACTCTCTGACAGTGGTGTCTGAAAGGAGGATGCTGTCCAAGTTGCATGCCATCTTGGACAATGTCTCCCATCCACTACATAATGTACTGGTTGGTCACAGGAGCACATTCAGCCAGAGACTCACTCCACCGAGATACAACACAGAGCGTCATAGGAAGTCATTCCTGCCTGTGGCCATCAAACTTTACAGCTCCTCCCTTGGAGGGTCAGACACCCTGAGCCAATAGGCTGGTCCTGGACTTATTTCCTGGCATAATTTACATATTACTGTTGAACTATTTATGGTTTTATTACTATTTAATTACTTATGGTGCAACTATAACGGAAACCAATTTCCCCCGGGATCAATAAAGTATGACTATGACTATAATCAACACACCTAAGGGAGTGCTGGGGGTAGCCTACAAGTGTTGCCACACACAGTGTAGGTGGGTGCTTGCTGATTAGCACAGATTCTGAAGCAAAGGGTTTTTCTCTAGATCAGGGGATCCCAATCTGGGGTCCACTGACCCCCGGTTAATGGTCCATGGCATAAAAAAGTTTGGGAACCCCTGCTCTAGATTGTATAACCCTGTGGTGTATCGGCTGGTATCAGTTTCACAGGGTTGAGAGAGAGAGGCAAAAGGGAAATGTCAGAAAAAAAAAGATCAGAGGGGGAAAAGGGTAGGCAAGAAGCATTAGAAGATTCTTGGGTCCCAAACAACTAGTTTAAGGAATGTTGGAGCAATCCGCAGAAATCCTTCGCAAAACTGGTAATCAGTACTCTTAGATTAAATGGAAACAGTCCACAACAGATACATCAATGTGTCAAAACTGCAACAAGCTTCTAATGCCTTGCCAAGGCCTTCGATAGGGAAGGGAGCTATCAGGATCTCAGCGGCCCTGTTTGTATATCATATGTTACAGTGTTGTCTTGGCCACAGCCACAGGGTTAAAGACAGAATTTGTCCAGAGTCATTGAGATCAGGTGTAGCTGATCTTCTTGGAGAAAACTCAGTATTCAGGCAGATAGAGAAATGACTTTACGTACAGATCCCTTTAAGTCTGCAATTTTTGGCGATCACTCAGTCTTTGGCACACAGATAAATGAAAGCCCTTCACGCTCAGAAGCAGCAGCAGGTTTCCATGGTGAGCTTTGAGTGGTACAGGAGTTCAATCGATAGTTTCTGGAACTACTGAGAAGCTGGTCATGTAATGCCTCTTGTCTTCTGTCGGGCATTGGTCATGCTCTCAGCATTTTCCCTTCCTGAACTCCATTCATTTCCCATAGCCCAGAGATCCATAGCAAAACTCTTACCCTTAAGTTCTAAGTACTTAATAGAATAGCTTCCTGGAAATCCATAGGCAATTGGAAAATGCGTTTGCTGTCTAAGAATAATGACTTATTTCAAAGTTCTCAGCTAAAGCATTAAGTGAAACTCACTTGATACCTCATGAGTTGTTAATGTCTTAACAAAACTATAAAACCAATACTGTAGAAAGAATAAGTATTTCAGCATTCACCTTCTCATACCAGTCACATTTACTTTTTGGATAATATGTGGCAGCTGTACAAAACAGTTGGTCCACACTTGGGGTTTTGTGCACAGTTCTGATCACCACACTACAGAAAGGTTGTGGTAGCAACAGACAGAGTGCATAAGATGACAACCGAGCCTTTGTCTGGAATGAAGACCATAAGACCATAAGACAAAGGAGCAGAAGTCGGCCATTCGGCCCATCGCGCCTGCTCCGCCATTTTATCATGAGCTGATCCATTTTCTCTTATTTAGTCCCACTCCCCTGCCTTCTCACCATAACTTTTGATGCCCTGGCTACTCAGATACCTATCAATCTCTGCTTTAAATACACCCAATGACTTGGCCTCCACTGCTGCCCGTGGCAACAAATTCCATAGATTCACCACCCTCTGACTAAAAAAATTTCTTTGCATTTCTGTTCTGAAAGGGCGCCCTTCAATCCTTAAGTCATGCCCTCTCGTACTAGACTCCCCCATCATGTGAAACAACTTTGCCACATCCACTCTGTCCATGCCTTTTAACATTCAAAATGTTTCTATGAGGTCTCCCCTCATTCTTCTCAACTCCAAGGAATACAGTCCAAGAGTGGACAAACGTTCCTCATATGTTAACCCTCTCATTCCCGGAGTCATTCTAGTGAATCTTCTCTGTACCCTCTCCAACGGCAGCACATCCTTTCTTAAATAAGGAGACCAAAACTGCCCACAGTACTCCAAGTGAGGTCTCACCAGCGCCTTATAGAGCCTCAACATCACATCCCTGCTCTTATACTCTATTCCTCTAGAAATGAATGCCAACATTGCATTCGCCTTCTTCACTACTGACTCAACCTGGAGGTTAACTTTAAGGGAATCCTGTACGAGGACTCCCAAGTCCCATTGCAGCTCAGAACTTTGAATTCTTTCCCCATTTAAATAATAGTCTGCCCGTTTATTTTTTCTGCCAAAGTGCATAACCATACACTTTCCAACATTGTATTTCATTTGCCACTTCTTTGCCCATTCTTCCAATCTATCCAAGTCTCTCTGCAGACTCTCCGTTTCCTCAGCACTACCGGCCCCTCCACCTATCTTCATATCGTCAGCAAATTTAGCCACAAAGCCATCTATTCCATAATCTATATCGTTGATGTACAATGTAAAAAGAAGCGGCCCCAACACTGATCCCTGCGGAACACCACTGGTAACTGGCAGCCAACCAGAATAGGATCCCTTTATTCCCACTCTCTGTTTCCTGCCAATCAGCCAACGCTCTATCCAAGTATGTAACTTTCCCGTAATTCCATGGGCTCTTATCTTGTTAAGTAGCCTCATGTGTGGCACCTTGTCAAAGGCCTTCTGAAAATCCAAATATACAACATCCACTGCATCTCCCTTGTCTAGCCTACTGGTAATTTCCTCAAAAAATTGTAATAGGTTTGTCAGGCAGGATTTTCCTTTAAGGAATCCATGCTGAGTTCTGCCTATCTTGTCATATGCCTCCAGGTACTCTGTAAACTCATCCTGATAATCGACTCCAACAACTTCCCAACCACGGATGTCAAGCTAATAGGTCTATAATTTCCTTTTTGCTTCCTTGCCCCCTTCTTAAATAGCGGAGTCACATTTGCAATCTTCCAGTCCTCCGGAACCATGCCAGAATCTATCGACTTTTGAAAGATCATCGATAATGCCTCCGCAATCTCCACTGCTACTTCCTTCAGAACATGAGGGTGCATTCCATCTGGTCCAAGAGATTTATCTACCTTTAGCCTATTCAGCTTCCTGAGTACTTTCTCTGTCGTAATTGTGACTGCGCACACTTCTCTTCCCTGCCACCCTTGAGTGTCCGGTATACTGCTGTCTTCCTCAGTGAAGACTGATGCAAAATACTTGTTCAGTTCCTCTGCCATCTCCTCATCTCCCATTACAATTTCTCCAGCATCATTTTCTATCGGTCCTATATCTACTGTCACCTGTCTTTTACTCTTTATATACTTGAAAAAGCTTTTAGTATCCTCTTCGATATTATTTGCTAGCTTCCTTTCATAGTTAATCTTTTCTCTCTTAATGACCTTCTTGGTTTCCTTTTGTAAGGTTTTAAATACTTCCCAATCCTCTCTCTTCCCACTAATTTTTGCTTCCTTGTATGCCCTCTCTTTTGCTTTAACTTTGGCTTTGACTTCTCTTGTCAACCACGGTTGCATCCTTTATCCACTCGAAAATTTCTTCTTTTTTGGAACATACCTGTCTTGCACATTCCTCATTTCTCGCATAAACTCCAGCCACTGCTGCTCTGCTGTCTTTCCCACCAGTGTCTCTTTCCAGTCAACTTTGGCCAGTTCCTCTCTCATGCCACTGTAATTTCCTTTACTCCACTGAAATACCGACACATCAGATTTCGGCTTCTCGTTTTCTAATTTCACAGTGAACTCAATCATGTTATGATCACTGTCTCCTGAGGGTTCCTTCACCTCAATCTCTCCAATCACCTCCGGTTCATTACACAATACCCAATCCAGTACAGCTGATCCCCTAGTGGGCTCAACAACAAGCTGTTCTAAAAAGCCATCTCACAGACATTCTACAAATTCTCTCTCTTGAGATCCAGTGCTGACCTGATTTTCCCAATCTACTCGCATGTTAAAATCCCCCACAATTAATTCTATTTCCAGTTGTAATTTGTAGTCCACATCCCTGCAGCTGTTTGGAGGCCTATAAATAACTGCCATCAGGGTCCTTTTACCCCTGCTATTTCTTAGCTCAACCCATAAAGATTCTGCACCTTCTGATCCTATATCACCTCTTTCTAATGATTTAATATCATTTCTTACCAATAAAGCCACGCCTCCCCCTCTGCCTACCTTCCTATCCTTCCTATACACCGTGTATCCTTGGACGTTCAGCTCCCAGAGACATGCATCCTTTAGCCAGGTCTCATTATGGGCTATCATTATGAGGAGAGATAAGGGCACAGCTCAATCAGTGGTAAGTCAGAGACTGAGAAGTGCCCTTATTAACTTTTATAAAATTATGAGGGGTATACATAAGATAGGGTGGCAGGGTGGAGATACGTCCCTACCAAAGGAGGTATAAGGTGCATCTTCCCTCCATTAGCCTGCAGGTCACCCTTGGTAAGATCTAGCACCTGCTTAGCTCCCCCCCTCCCCGATCAAGGTCATGGGAAGCCATGGAAACAGGTGGTGGATGGTTGTATGAGCATCTCACAAGTCCTAGTTATGCGAACATTGATGCCAGCAGACAATCTCTGAAGAGTATTGATAATGGCTGTCTCACCCATCTTGTCAAGGCACTGCCCAGAAGAAGGCAATAGCAAACCACTTCTGAAGAAAAATTTGGGAAGAACAGTCATGGTCATGGGCAGATGGAAGACCATGATCGCCAATGTCAAATGACGCAGCACATATGATAACGATGATGACATAGGATAGACAGGCTAGAGCAAAGGAGTTTATTGCACAGATTTAAGGTGATAAGGGGAAAATTTAAAGGAAATTGGAGGGATAAGCTTTTTCACACAGATATGGTGCATATCTGGAATGAGCTACCAGGAGGTGGGGGAAGGCAGGTACAATTACAATAGTTATAAGCCATTTGCACAGACTCTTGGATAGGAAAACCATTGAGGCTATCAGCCTGAATGAAGCAAAAGGGGTGAGCACAGACTGATATCAAAGATTGTGTAGATGGGGTAAGCTGTGCAGTTAAATGAATTTGTGAAGATGTTCATGGTATTTCTGAAGATGACTAGTGAGGTATTGCAGAAAAAGTAATTGTATTTGAACCCCCAAGAAGACATGATTAGGAATCAGGTCGATCAATCCATCGCTGTCACTATTCCTGAAGCTTCCTTTTACAGCTTTAACTTGTGGCCATTCAGTTGTATATTCATTACCTTCTCTCCAAGCTTGGTGCAATCATGGGTCAAGCATCTCATCTTGGCTGCCCACAATATTAGCACAGAGTAATGAGGTAATTATTTATTTAATCACTTTGGTTTTGAAGTTAACACCATCAGTGTTCTGAAGTTCCAAAAACTTGTCAGTAAAATGTTGTTGTCAAGGCTTTTAATGCATCCTATTTGTAATCTTAAAAATTGCTTCCTTTGCAAGAATTTCACACAGACAGCATGTAGATTTTTGCATCTTTTCAATCAAACAGTGCTTTGGTGATATTCCGGCATTGCAGAGAATTCAAAAACAATTCAGAACATGTTTTTGGGAGAAGTGCATTGGAAAGTGATGTACAAGAAAGAGGTGCACTTGAAGGGAATTACATTGTGATGAGATTCATGAAGAACTAGACATCGATCCATAAGAAGGAAGTACAGGGAACCAGTCAGGAGAACAGTGGCAATGAATGGAGAGAAAAGCAGCAGAGAGCCTGAGAGTGCAGGAGGAATTTTCTACATGAGATGGTCTACAAACAGAAAATCGACTTTTTCTACCTATCTGATAAACACTGTTCTGGTGATACCGATTAATTGGTGAAGTCACAATAGACTGCAGATGAGCGAAACAATCAAACTGTAGGAGGAACTCAACAAGTCAAGCAGCACTTGTGAGGCAATTTATTATACAGTACAGTGGAAAAGTCTTAGGCACATTATATATACAGCAGCTAGAGTGCCTAAGACTGTATTTGTCAACGTAGAGCAGAGAGCCAGTTTGTAAATCTGGTGGTAGCAAAGGATATTGGGAGTGCCAAAGAAGGATTGTGGGACAGATGGAAAGGAATGCTAGGGAGCAGGTTGGAGGGGGCAGTGCGCATCTAGACACACCCAGCCTGAGACATGAGGCAAGGTCATTTGATTCCGAACGGTTGGTTTATTCGTCATTACAGAATGACACTCTGGTGCTTCCCACACCCTCCTTTCTCCATTCACCTTTTCCCAACCATGATTGCCCTCTCCCCGTCCCTTTTCCTAAATCATGATTCCCCTCTCCCTGCACCCTCCCTACTCTCAGTCCACAACAGAGACCCATATCAGAATCAGGTTTATCATCACTTGCATATGCCATGACATTTGTTTTTATTGTGGCAGCCATACAGTTCAGTACATAAAATTACTACAGTACTGTGCAGAAGTTTTAGACACCTTAGCTATATATAAACATGAGAGAGTCTGCGGATGCTGGAAATCCAAAGCAGCACACACAGAATGTTGGAGGAACTCGGTAGGTCAGACCGCATCTATGGAAATGAATGAACAATCAACCTTTCGGTCTGAGACCCTTCCTTAGGACTGAAAAGGAAGGGGGAAAACGCCAGAATAAGCAGGTGGGTGGAGGGGAAGGAGGCTAGCTTGAAGGTGATAGGTGAAGCATATGTCTAAGATGTTTGTAGCGTAGTGTACATAATAATAAATCTGTGTTGTTTCCTCCACTAAAACCATTGAATCAAACCTAGTCTTATTCAAAATTGAAAATGGTACCTTGGATAATGTCAGATGTGAGCATAACTTTCTTGATTTGCTACTTCAAATTCTTTTGGGATGAAGGCCAACATTCCATTAGCGATTTTGGTTAATTTTACATCTCGGGACAAACTGATGTTGATACAAGATTCAAAATTATCTGTTGTGATTCTTCAGTACATAAGTGTAAAGGAGAACAAAATGATCATTACTTCAGATCTGATGCAGCATTAAAAAAACCACAACGAATATAAAAACACAAAATGAACACATGTATGGGGGAGATGAGGAGTGGCTGATGCACATGTAGTGGTGGCTGGGTTAACGGGTGGAGCTGTTGATCAGTCTGACAGCCTGGGAGAAGTAACTATTTTTGGGTCGAGTGGACCTAGCATGGATCCTGTGTAATCTCTTCCCTAATGGGAGCAGTTCAAACAGTTAATAAAAAGAGTGATACACAAAGAAATAAGGATATTCATTACTATTCAGCTACTATTCTCTCGCTGTTGAGGAAATATTCCACCTTATCAGATTGTCTTTGCCAGGTCCACACTGGTATCTGAAGCATATTAACCTGGTCTCAAAAAACTCCTCAGGGAGAATGCAGAAGCATTTCAAGAAATGGAAAAGTGCCAAGAGCATTAGGGACAGTAATAACATTACAACTCACTGATTGGACTGTTTGGAGAAGTGCTATCAAGGGGAAGGTGGTGGTATAAATCCTACTGCATTGAGGAAAGAAATGTTAGTAAAAATATTGAAAGTTCAATTCATTTTATTTATGGGTTTTTCATAAAGGATTACATTTCCCTTGCATTTTCTGCAGTATTCCTTTAGTGCCACCCACTGCCTATGGCAAGTTAAGCTCACCTATGTGTTAATCCTCAGAGCCGAAGTTCAATATAGGGTCTCAAAATTGACAAGAATGTCCTCAATTCCATGTGGAATTTTGGGGATTTTCATAGTAGCTGCCACAAAATTCAAGCTCCATCATACATATACATCCCTCTCCCTCTCCCTCTCCTTCCTGTAACACTCCTGACATCTAGGGCAGCAATGAAGATCCTCCATCTCTGGTAGTGCTCCTGGCTTCTTTCACTGCCTCAGTAGCTCAGTTTTCGCTACTGTCAGCCATGCAAGTTCCGGGTGGTGGCTCAGGAATACTGCCACACTCAGATGTAGAAGGATTCTTCATTGCTTGCTCCATAACAATTTTGTTTTATCAGTCAGGGTTGTTAGTCTTGAGTTGAACCCCCAAACCTGGAAGACCAGTGGACCCTTTCTGTCCGGCCTCTGTCCTTTGCCCTGTTTGGCCTGGTGACCTTACCAAAAGCCAAAACATAAAGCCCTAACTCCAGTCAGCATAGCTGTCCAGACCACTGAGGCACACAAGCCTCCAAACCACAACAAGGCTGTGGTCCTCTTGGAGGATGCACGTGCATGCAACTACATTATTATGAGACTTACAGCTGTTCATCACAATTTTTGACCCATAGAGGTATGAGACATGTGAGAAAAAGATGCTTCATCCCTCTACCTCCACGCTGGCCTTTCTGCTACCTACCTTCTGCTCGTTTGCCTGCATTCGGCCCATATGCCTTGCCTATACTAACACCTTCTGAAATATCTCCTAATTATAATGTTTGCACCTCACTCCACCACATAACCTAACAGTGGGTTCCAGATATCATAGAACGTGGAACAGACCAGCACAGGAAGAGGCCATTCAGCCCGCAAAACCTGTGCTAATCATGTAACCAACTTAACCTGCTCATCTACTTGCATGTTATCTATATCCCTCAATTCCTTGCTCACTCATATGTCTCTCAAAACATCTCTTAAACTTTGCTGTCGAACCTGCTTCTCTCACATCTTCTGCTAACGTGTTCATGTGCCTTTCACCTTCTGTCAAAAAATGCACACTCAGATTCTCTTGAAAGGGGATAACTACACTCATCTGAGCCATTATTGAAACGTTACCGCGATCAATAATCTCAGTAAAAGCACTCGATCTCATTATCTCATGTTCTTATTATTTATTTCTATTTATTTATATTTGTATTTGCACAGGTTTGTTGTCTTCTGCACTTTGGTTGGTGTTTCATTGATCCTGCTATACTTAGAATTTTATTGATTTGCCCACTGGAAAGTGAATCTCAGGGTTGTACATGGTGACATATATGAACTTTGATAATAAAATTTACTTAGAACTTTGAACTTTGAATGTAAAACTGCTCCCTCTCACCTTAGAGCATAAGACCGTAAGGTGACCTGATAGAGGTGTATAAGATGATGAGAGGCATTGATCATGTGCGTAGTCAGAGGCTTGTTCCCAGGGCTGAAATGGCTAACACAAGAGGGCACAGTTTTAAGGTGCTTGGAAGTAGGTGCAGAGAAGATGTCAGGGGTAAGTTTTTTTTTACACCGAGTGGTAAGTACGTAGAATGGGCTGTTGGCGATGGTGGTGGAGGCGGATACGATAGGGTCTTTTAAGAGACTCCTGGATAGGTACATGGAGCTTAGAAAAATAGAGGGCTATGGGTAACCCTAAGTAATTTCTAAAGTAAGGACATGTTCAGCACAGCATTGTGAGCCAAAGGGCCTGTATTGTGCTGTAGGTTTTCTATGTTTCTATATAGGAGCAAAATTAGCCCATCAAACCTGCTCAGCCATTTAATTACGGCTAACCCATTTTCCCTCTCAGCCTCAATCCCCTGCCTTCTCCCCATATTGCTTCATACTCTGACCAATCTGTCAACCTCTACCTTAAATATACCTAGAGACTCAGCCTCCACAGGCACCTCTGGCAACAAATTCCACAGATTCACCACTCTCTGGCTAAAGAAATTCCTCCTCATCCGTGTTCTAAAAAGACGTCCCTCTATTCTGAGGCTGTGTCCTCTAGTCCTAGACCCTCCAACCATTGGAAACATCCTCTCCACATCCACTCTATTGAGGCCTTACAACATTTCACAGGATTCAATGAGATCGCCCGTCATTTTTCTGAATTCCAGTGGATACAGGCCCAGCGACATTAAACACTCTTCATGTGACAAAGCATTCAATCCTGGAATCATTTTCGTTACCCTCCTTTGAACCCTTGACAGGTTGAGTATATCCTTTCTAAGATACCTGTTGACAATGCTCCAAATGAGGCCTCACCAGTACATTTTACATCATTGCTATTACAGGTTTCCCCCGCCATCCGAAGGTAGAGCGTTCCCATGAAATGTTTCGTAAGCCGGAATGTTGTAAAGCGAAGAAGCAATTACCATTTATTTATATGGGAAAAATTTGTGAGCGTTTGCAGACCCAAAAATAACCTACCAAATCATGCCAAATAACACATAAACCCTAAAATAACAGTAACATATAGTAAAAGCAGGAATGATATGATAAATACACAGCCTATTTAAGTAGAAATACTTTTCCACAATCATTGCCTGCACTGTCCTCCGTAGTGAAAATCTCACGCAAGCGGTCTCCAGTAACCTTTAAGCTATGAGCTGCCAAATCATACCAAATAACACATAAAAATACACAGCCTATATAAAGTAGAAATAATGTATGTACAGTGTAATATCACTTACTGGAATTGGGACAGCGCCGAGCACACTGATGATGGTATGTTAGGCTGAGTCGTCGGAGGTTGGGGTGGTGCAGTGGCCCCCACCCTCCAGGCCGCGGACCGATACCGATCCGCGAAGAATGCAGTGGTAGCCGGGACGCACCAAGCACACCTTTAAGAAAAAAGCCGAAATAAACAATCTAATTAATTAGGTGCCACCCGGCACGTAAACATCGGTCCAGATCAGAGGCGACGCAATCGGCAATCGCCACTGATCTGGGCTGACAAGATGTGCCTCCCGGCTACCGTTGCATTCTCCGCAAATCGGTATCTGTCCGTGGCCTGGGGGTTGGGGTGGTGGGACATGGGGGTGTCATCTTATCGTCGATCAGGGCAGGCAGCTCATCTTCTCCTCTGACTGCCTGCCTCGATGTCGAAGGTCGAGGTTCGTCGTCTGCTGTGGCTGATGTGGAAGGCTTGAAAAACGACGGTATGCTTGACTGCTGAGCCTCGTGCATTTTTCTATCATACAGTTCTTTGTAAGCACTCAAACCATCCTGCAAATATGCCCTAAACCGACGTACCCTTTCAAAATTAAAGTCGTACCTTATCATTGCAGCGAAAATCTCACGCAGTTGCTTCACGTTCAGTTCCTAGACGACTTCACCTTCAGTCTGTTCGCTACTGCATCTGGTTTTGATTGTTATCCTTTCCTCTTCCAAATGTATCAGCTCTTCATCTATCAGTTCTTGGTCGCGGAATGCCAAAACCTCTTCAACATCATCTTCGTCAACCTGGAGTATTGTGTGCAGTTTTGGTCCCCTAATCTGAGGAAAGACGTCTTTGCCATAGAGGGAGTACAAAGAAGGTTCACCAGATTGATTCCTGGGATGGCAGGTCTTTCATATGAAGAAAGACTGGATGAACTGGGCTTGTACTCATTGGAATTTAGAAGATTGAGGGGGGATCTGATTGAAACGTATAAGATCCTAAAGGGATTGGACAGGCTAGATGCGGGAAGATTGTTCCCGATGTTGGGGAGGTCTAGAACGAGGGGTCACAGTTTGAGGATAGAGGGGAAGCCTTTTAGGACTGAGGTTAGGAAAAACTTCTTCACACAGAGAGTGGTGAATCTGTGGAATTCTCTGCCACAGCAAACTGTTGAGGCCAGTTCATTAGCTATGTTTAAAAGGAAGTTAGATATGGCCCTTGTGGCTACAGGGGTCAGGGGGTATGGAGGGAAGGCTGGGTTCTGAGTTGGATGATCAGCCATGATCATAATAAATGGCGGTGCAGGCTCGAAGGGCAGAATGGCCTACTCCTGCACCTATTTTCTATGTTTCTATGTTTCCACAAGCCAAACTCACTTTGTCCTTACTTCATTCACCATGATCAAAACGCTTAATTTTAGTTTTAGCTTAATCTAGTTTTACGCTAAGTGTAACACCCTTACGAGCTCTTTTAGGCTTTTCCGATACCTTAGAACACATCTTGCAAACGGATGCTCAAAATACATCGACATAAAGCACAGATGCTAGCAGGCACGTGTTTAAGCACTGCCGGCGAGAATGCAGTTTCGAATCCGGGGGAGAGCGGCTGCTTGGGGCGCGCGTTGACTTTTATCGCGCGCTGATTTCTTTTTCGCAGGCTGCTTTTTTTCGCGCGCTGCCTTTTTTCGTAACAGTGAAAACACCTTCTGTTAGCGAAAATAGGTAACTAATGTAGGTCTTTCGTAACAGCGAGGTTTCGTAAAGCGAACGTTCGAAAAGCGGGAGGCACCTGTATATAATAATCCTCTTGAAAAGAATGATAACATTGCATTTGCCTTCTTCACCACAGGCTCAACCTGCAAATCAATTTTTAATGAATCTTGCACAAGCACTCCCAAGTCCATTTGCACCTCAGTTTTTGTATTTTCTCTTCATTTAGAAAATTGTCAGTCCTTTCATTTCTTCTACCAATGTGCATGATCATACAATTACTGACACTGTATTCCATCTGTCGTTTCTATGCCCAGTCTCTAAATCTGTCTGTCCATAAGACCATAAGACATAGGAGCATTATAAGGCCATTTGGTCCATCGAGTCTGCTCCATCAGTCAATCATGGCTGATCCTTTATTCCCCTCCTCAGCCCCACTCCCCAGCCTTCTCCTTTGATGCCATGTCCAATCTAAAATGTATCAAGCTCTGCCTTAAATACACCCAACAACCTGGCCTCCACAGCTGCCTGTGGTAATAAATTCCACAAATTTGCCATGCTTTGGCCAAAGAAATTTCTCAGCAGTTCTGTTTTAAATGGACGCCTCTCTATCCTGAGGCTATGCCCTCTTGCCCAGAATCCCCCACCATGGGAAACATCCTTTCCACATCTACTCTGTCTAGGTCTTTCAATATTCAAAAGGTTTCAAAGAGAACTCCCCTCATCCTCCTAAATTCCAGCGAGTACAGACCCAGAGTTATCAAACATTCTTTGTGTAACAACCCTTTCATTCCTGGAATCATACTTATGAACGTCCTCTGAAGCCTCTCTAATGCCAGCACATCTTTTCTGAGATGAGGAGTCCAAAACTGTTCACAATGCTCAAAGTGAGGCCTCACTAATGCCTTATAAAGCCTCAGCGTCTCAACCCAGCTCTTGTACTCTAGAACTCTTGAAATGAATACTAACATTGCATTTGCCTTCCTCACCACCGACTCAAACTGCAAGTTAACCTTTAGTGTCTTCTGCACAAGGACTCCCAAGTCCCTTTGCATCTCAGGTTTTAGGATTTTCTCCTGAGTTAGAGAATAGTCTATACATTTATTTCTCCCAGCAAAATGCATGTCCATGCATTTTCCAACACTATTTAATTTGCCATTCCTTTGCCCATTCTCTTAAACTGTCTTAAATCCTTCTGCAGACTTCCTGGTTCCTCAACACTACCTGCACCATCCACCACTATTTCTATCATCTTCAAACATTGATATACAACATAAAGAGAAGCAGTCCCAACACCAGCCCGTGTGGAATATCATTAGTCACTGGCAGCCAAGCAGAAAGGGATCCTTTTATTCCCAATTACTGCCTCCGGCCAATCAGCCAACGCTCTAACCAGGCCAGTAACTTTCCTGTAATGCCATGGGCTCTTAATGTGGTAAGCAGCCTCATGTGTGGCACCTTGTCAAAGGTCTTCTGAAAGTCCAAATGTACAATATCCACTGCATTCCCTTTATCTATCCTACTATCCCAATAGTAACAGGGACATTGAGGAGTAGATTGGGAGACAGATCTTGGAAAGGTGTAATAATAACAGAGTTATCATGGTGGGAGATTTTAATTTCCCAAATATTGATTGGCATCTCCCTAGAGCCAGGGGTTTAGATTAGCTGGAGTTTGTTAGGTGTGTTCAGGAAGGTGTCCTGACACAATATGAAGATAAGCTTACAAGAGGAGAGGCTGTACTTGATCTCGTATTGGGAAATGAACCTGGTCAGGTGTCAGTTCTCTCAGCGGGAGAGCATTTTGGAGATAGTGGTCACAATTCTACCTCCTTTACCATAGCATTAGAGAGGAATAGGAACAGTCCAGTTAGGAAAGCGTTTAATTAGAGTAAGGGGAAATATGAAGCTATCAGGTAGGAACTTGGTAGCATCAACTGGGAACAGATGTTCTCAGGGAAATGAACGGCAGAAATGTGGCAAATGTTCAGGGGATATTTGTGTGGTGTTTTGCATAGGTGCTTTCCAACAAGACAGGGAAAGGATGGTAGGGTACAGGAACCATGGTGTACAAAGGCTCAGTTAGTCCTGACGAAGGGACTCGGCCCGAAACATCGACTGTACCTCTTCCTAGAGATGCTGCCTGGCCTGCTATGTTCACCAGTAACTTTGATGTGTGTTGCTTGAATTTCCAGCATCTGCAGAATTCCTCATGTTTACAAGAAGAAAAGAAAAGCTTACAAAAGCTTCATAAAACTAGATAATGATAGAGATCTAGAAGATTATAAGGCTAGCAGAAAGGAGCTTAAGAATGAAATTAGGAGAGCCAGAAGGGGCCATGAGAAGGCCTTCGCAAGCAGGATTAAGAAAACCCCAAGGCATTCTACAAGTATGTGAAGAGCAAGAGGATAAGACATGAGATAATAAGACCAATCAAGTGTGACAGTGGAAAAGTATGTATGGAACAGGAGGAGATAGCAGAGATACTTAATGAAATACCTTGAATCAATATTTGCTGAGGAAAAGGATTTTGGCAATTGTAGGGATGACTTAGAGCAGATTGAAAAGATTGTGCATATAGACATAAAGAAAGAGAATTTTCTGGAGGTTCTGGAAAACGTCAATTTTGATAAGTCTCTGGGACCGGATGAGATGTACCCCAGGCTACAGTGGGAGGCGAGAGAGGAGATTGCTGAGCCTCTAACAATGATCTTTGCATCATCAATGGAAACGGGAGAGGTTCTGGAGGATTGAAGAGTTGGGATGTTGATCCCTTATTCAAGAAAGGGAGTAGAGATAGCCCAGGAAATTATAGACCAGTGAGTCTTACCTCAGTGGTTGGTAAGTTGTTGGAAAAGATCCTGAGAGGCAGGATTTATGCACATTTGGAGAGGAATAATAGGATTAGGAATAGTCAGCATAGCTTTGTGAAAGGCAGGTCATGCCTTACAAGTCTGATTGAATTTTCTGAGGATGTGACTAAACATATTGATGAAGGTAGAGCAGTAGATGTAGTGTATATGGATTTCAGCAAGGCATTTGATAAGGTAAGCAAGGCTTACTGAGAAAGTAAGGAAGTATGGGATCCAAGTGGACCTTGCTTTGTGGATTCAGGATTAACTTGCTCACAGAAGGCAAAGAGTGGTTGTAGACGGGACATATTCCACATAGATGTCAGTGACCAGTGGTGTGCCTCAGGATTTGTTCTGGGACCCCTTCTCTTGGGGATTTTTATAAATGATCTCGATGAGGAAGTGGAGGGATGGGTTAGTAAATTGCTGATGACACAAAGGTTGGGGGTGTTGTGGATAGTGTGGAGGGCCGTCAGAGGTTACAGCAGGACATTGATAGGATACAAAACTGGGCTAAGAAGTGGCAAATGGAATTCAACCCAGATAAGTGTGAAGTGGTTCATTTTTGTAGGTCAAATATGATGGCAGAATATAGTATTAATTGTAAGACTCTTGGCAGTGTGGAGGATCAGAGGGATCTTGGGGTCTGTGGTTAAGAAGGAATACGGTGCAATGGCCTTCATCAACCGTGGGATCGAGTCCAAGAGCCGAGAGGTAATGTTACAGCTGTATAGGACCCTGGTCAAACCCCACTTGGAGTACTGTGCTCAGTTTTGGTCACCTCACTGCAGGAAGGATATGGAAACTATCGAAAGGGTGCAGAGGAGATTTACAAGGATGCTGCCTGGATTGGGGAGCATCCCTTATGAGAGTAGGTTGGGTGAACTTGGCCTTTTCTCCTTGGAGCGACGGAGGATGAGAGGTGACCTGATAGAGGTATATAAGATGATGAGAGGCATTGATCATGTGGATAGTCAGAGGCTTTTTTCCCAGGGCTGAAATGGCTAACATGAGAGGGCACAGTTTTAAGGTGTTTGGCAGTATGTACAGAGGAGATGCCAGGGGTAAGTTTTTTACGCAGAGTGGTGAAGGCGTGGAATGCACTACCGGTGATGTTGGTGGAGGCGGTTACGATAGGATCTTTTAAGAGACTCCTGGATAAGTACATGGAAATTCGAAAAATAGAGGGCAATGAGTAACCTTAGGTAAATTGTAAGTAAGTACACGTTCAGCACAGCATTGTCGGCCGAGGGGCCTGTATCGTGCTATAGGTTTTCTATGTTTTTATGTTTAGAATAATACCTTTACTGTTAAAACAGAAATAGTCCATCAATTTTAGTGGACCTGGTGATAAACAGTGCTTCACCAAAATTTACCAATTTGTTGTTCGCCTCACATAAATGGCACCTCTCCCTTAGCCTCCAGGTTTTTTTGCTAATGGACTGTTGGATTAGGACATTGATTCCTCATTAAATGGCACAGGATTTTCTGCCTCAATAGTCTATTGTAATTGAAACGCTCGCTGACCAAATCTTTACAGGTGATTTTTCAAATAGTAAATTCAGATCTAGTCTGGGCTGAAAAAATAAAAGCAATTTATTGACCCAAAAAACAAGTAAATTGGGTTTATCAATCAATGCACATTTGCTCACAGGATACTTAGAGGAGGAAAGCTCGTTGACTCATTTGAATATACCTATGCAAAATCGAACCCAGAGTTTTACTTGCATTGACTTCCTGTGCTGAACTTTTTGATATCATTCTTTTAAAACTTTGAAGCTGTGTTCTTTTGTCTTAACTTCTGTGCCTTAATGTAGAATAGTTTTTGTAATTAATGTGATGAAAACATTTTCAATATTATATATTGTTTATTGTCATTCTTCAGCACACACGTGTAAAGGAGAACAATATAATTTTTACTCCAGTTCAGATACAGCATTAAAAAATCACAAAAAGCATAAATAACTAAAAAAAAACCCAAAGGTAATAGATATAAATATATGAGCAATCCTGGTGCCCTAAGATTGACATAGTCAGAGGATGTAGTAGGCATAAACTCCCTCTAGGTATTAAATGATTCCAATGGTATGTCTCAAATAGCCTCTGATAACCAAGTCCAACTCTGGCTATTACATGTGGCTTAACTGCTAAGCCTGGCAAAACTATTTTTACAGGCAAGGGAAAAGTATACAGATGGGTTGCTGATACCTTAAAAGCAGTCATTTTGTGCTGATGGGGCTTGTCGGCTGTGGTAGGCAGCACATGCAGGAGAAGTAAAACTCTAATCTCAGGCCTTCTCGGCCTTGCAGCAATACTCCACGCCTCAAGGCTTTGGTGGTAAACCGCGGGGGAAAATGTGGATCTGGAGCCCTTAAGGCAGACCCACACTGAGTTCAATGCTGACTAGCAGCTCTTGTGACACTGCTGGTGCTGAACTGTATCAGCCTTCGCCCTTCCTTTGTATTCATCTGCCGCGTGCACAGGGAGACTCTGCTACATGGGCAGCAGCTTGCTCTCCGTACTGTAGTACCCTGGCTTGCGTACTGGCTCGCATATCATGTAGACAACTAGAACCAATTGGTCAAGTAGACCAATGGAAAGACTCATGATAAGCAATCCTTTGAAACACAATGTGTAAGTTACTGTTACACATAGACTGATTGTGTATGCATAGAGTGATGCCAGGCGATATGCATGTAGTGGTGGTTGGGTGGGCTAATGATCTGTGGTGTTGAGTAGACAGGCAGCTTGGGGGAAGTAACAGTTTCATAGAAACATAGAAAATAGGTGCAGGAGTAGGCCATTCGGCCCTTCGAGCCTGCACCGCCATTTATTATGATCATGGCTGATCATCCAACTCAGAACCCTGCCCCAGCCTTCCCTCCATACCCCCTGACCCCTGTAGCCACAAGGGCCATATCCAACTCCCTCTTAAACATAGCCAATGAACTGGCCTCAACAGTTTCCTGTGGCAGAGAATTCCACAGATTCACCACTCTCTGTGTGAAGAAGTTTTTCCTCATCTCGGTCCTAAAAGGCTTCCCCTTTATCCTCAAACTGTGACCCCTTGTTCTGGACTTCCCCAACATCGGGAACAATCTTCCTGCATCTAACCTGTCCAATCCCTTTAGGATTTTATACGTTTCAATCTTCTAAATTCCAACGAGTACAAGCCCAGTTCATCCAGTCTTTCTTCATATGAAAGTCCTGCCATCCCAGGAATCAATCTGGTGAACCTTCTTTGTACTCCCTCTATGGCAAGGATGTCTTTCCTCAGATTAGGGGACCAAAACTGCACACAATACTCCAGGTGTGGTCTCACCAAGGCCTTGTACAACTGCAGTAGTACCTCCCTGCTCCTGTACTCGAATCCTCTCGCTATAAATGCCAGCATACCATTCGCCTTTTTCACCGCCTGTTGTACCTGCATGCCCACTTTCAATGACTGGTGTATAATGACACCCAGGTCTCGTTGCTCCTCCCCTTTTTCTAATCGGCCACCATTCAGATAATAATCTGTTTTCCTATTTTTGCCACCAAAGTGGATAACTTCACATTTATCCACATTAAATTGCATCTGCCATGAATTTGCCCACTCACCCAACCTATCCAAGTCACTCTGCATCCTCTTAGCATCCTCCTCACAGCTAACACTGCCACCCAGCTTTGTGTCATCCGCAGCCTTGGAGATGCTGCATTTAATTCCCTCATCCAAGTCATTAATATATATTGTAAACAACTGGGGTCCCAGCACTGAGCCTTGCGGTACCCCACTAGTCACTGCCTGCAATTCTGAAAAGGTCCCGTTTATTCCCACTCTTTGCTTCCTGTCTGCTAACCAATTCTCCATCCACATCAATACCTTACCCCCAATACCGTGTGCTTTAAGTTTGCACACTAATTTCCTGTGTGGGACCTGGTCAAAAGCCTTTTGAAAATCCAAATATACCACATCCACTGGTTCTCCCCTATCCACTGTACTAGTTACATCCTCAAAAAATTCTATGAGATTCGTCAGACATGATTTTCCTTTCACAAATCCATGCTAAGTCTATGGTCCTCGCCTGGATGTTGTTTACCTTCCTCCCTGATGGGGATGGGACAAACCATCCATAAGCAGGGTAGATGGGATCATTTCCGATATTTCTGGTCCTTTTCTGGCTTTGTGCCTTATTTATGTCTATCATATCATCTCCCAGTTGCCCCCTGCCTAAACCGGAAATTTCACCTCTCTTATTATACCTTAAATTTTCAGTTTCCCACCACAGGGCTGGAAATCGCGTGATCTTGTTTTGACTTGGAAGCCAGCTGAATTTCTATTGGGTGAGGCCTGAGAATTCTCAGTATCTGGACCCCTCCTAAAGTATTACTCCCTCCGGGTACCTCCGCATTCAGGTCTGGACATTGCACTTAAGCTAAGGCCTGCTGATTTTGATTAAAACCCCTGAAGTGAATTAGTCACAAAAACATAGGTCTAGAAGCACTAACAGATCAAACTGCATGTGTGGAGGAAAATGGATGGTCAACGTTTTGGGTTGAAACCCTTCATCACTCCAGATATAGAACTTTACAGCACAGTTCTAGCCTTTTGGCTGATGGCATCTGTTAGTCTTGTGAGACCATGGATCTGTGCCTGGAAAGTCTTCACTCTCCAGGGCGCAGGCCTGGGCAAGGTTGTATGGAAAACCGGCTGCAAATCTTCCCTCTCCACGACACTGATGTTGTCCAAGGGAAGAGCATTAGGATCCATACAGCTTGGCACCAGTGTCGTCGCAGAGCAATGTGTGATTAAGTGCCTTGCTCAACAACACAACACGCTGCCTCGGCTGGGGCTCGAACTCATGACCTTCAGATCGCTAGTCCAACACCTTAACCACTTGGCCACGTGCCCACGTGCTGATGATGGCTGACTTCTTAACCTGCTCTACTTACTTACTGCCTGTACACCACCAGAAGACCACAAGGACCATGACTGTTTCATAGGGTTTGGAGGACTGTGTGCCTCAATGACTGAGAGAGCTGTTAGCCGGAGTCAGGGACTTCTGCTTTGGTTCTTGCTAGGGTTATCCATGCCAATTAGGTCAAAAGGTAGGGGCCAGACTAAGTGTCGTCCATTGATTCTCTAGTTTTGAAGGTTCTGCTCAGGGCTATCAACCCTGACTGGTTAAAAAAATTGCAATAGAAAGAGCAATGAACAATGAAGAAACCTACTCTAAGACCAATCGAACTCTTCCCTCCCACGTAGCCTTCCACTCTTCTATCTGTTCTTCTGGCAGTTTTATTCTGCTCCAGGTTCAAACATCAGCAATCGCTTGTCTCTCCATTAGAGATAGACCAAAAGACCAGAAGACATAGGAGCAGAATTTGGCCATCCAGCCCATTGAGTCTGCTCCGCCATTCCATCATGGCTGATCCCACATCCCACTCAACCCACACACCTGCTTTCTCGCCATATCCTATGATGCCCTGACTGATCAGGAAACAATCAACATCCGCCTTAAGTATACACACAGATTTGGCATCCTCCGCAGTCTGTAGCAGGGCATTCCACAGATTGACTACTCCCTGGCTAAAAACGTTCCTCTTAACTCTGTTCTAAAAGATCATCCCTCAACTTTGAGGATCTTCCCTCTAGTTCTGGATATCCCCACCATAGGAAAAATCCTCTCCACATCCACTCTATCTTGTCCTTTCAACGTTTGGTTGGTATCAATGAGATCCCATCACAGTCTTCTAAATTCCAGTGAGTACATGCCCAAAGCTGCCAAGCATTCATCGTATGTTAACCCCTTCATTCCCAGTATCAGCCTCATGAACCTCCTCTGGATTCTCTCCAATGACAGCACATCCTTTCTGAGACATGGGGCCCTAAACCGTAGATAATACTCCAAGCACGGCCTTACTAGTGTCTCATAAAACTCAGCATTATCTTATTGCTTTTATATTCTATTCCCCTTGAAATCAATGCCAATGTTGCATTTGCCTTCCTTACCACAGACTCAACTTGTAAATTAACCTTCTGGGAGTCTTGCACGAGTCTAAATCCCTCTGCACATCTGATGTTTGAACATTGTCCCGACTTACTTTACTTCATACTTTATTGTTGCCAAACAATTGGTTCTAGAACGTACAATCATCACAGCAATATTTGATTCTGCACTTCCCACTCCCTGGGTTACAAATATTAAATATTAAAAATATTTAAAATAGTAAACATTAGTAAATATTAAAAATTTAAATTATAAATCATAATTAGAAAATAGGAAAATGGAGAATAAGGTAGTGCAAAAAAAACGAGAAGCAGGTCCGGATATTTGGAGGGTACGGCCCAGATCTGGGTCAGGATCCGTTCAGCAGTCTTGTCACAGTTGGAAAGAAGCTGTTCCCAAATCTGGCCGTACGAGTCTTCAAGCTCCCGAGCCTTCTCCCGGAGGGAAAGGGGACGAAAAGTGAGTTGGCTGGGTGGGTCGTGTCCTTGATTATCCTGGCAGCACTGCTCCGACAGTGTACGGTGTAAAGTGAGTCCAAGGATGGAATATTGATTTGTGTGATGTGCTGTGCCGTGTTCATGATCTTCTGCAGCTTCTTTCAGTCTTGGACAGGACAGCTTCCATACCAGGTTGTGATGTACCCTAGAAGAATGCTTTCTATGGTGCATCTATAAAAATTAGTGAGGGTTTTAGGGGACAGGCCAAATTTCTTTAGTTTTCTCAGGAAGTAAAGACACTGGTGGGCCTTCTTGGCAGTGAACTCTGCTTGGTTGGACCAAGTCAGGTCATTTGTGATATTGACCCCGAGGAACTTAAAGCTTTTGACCTGTTCCACTCGCGCACCACCGATGTAAATGGGGTCGTGCGGTCCGCTACTCCTTCTAAAGCTAACTACCAATTCCTTCGTCTTGCTGACGTTGAGGGATAGATTATTGTCTTCACACCATGCCACCAGGTTCTTAATTTCCTCTCTGTACTCAAACTCATCATTACCCGAGACACGGCCTACAATTGTTGTGTCATCAGCAAACTTATATATTGAGTTTGATGGAAACTTGGCTACACAATCATGAGTGTACAGTGAGTACAGAAGGGGGCTGAGTACACAGCCTTGTGGGGCACCGGTGCTCAGAGTGATTGTAGAGGAGAGCTTGTCCCCTATTTTTACAGCCTGGGTCCTGTCTGTGAGGAAGTTGAAGATCCAGCTGCAGATCTGAGTGCTAAGGCCCAGGTTCTGGAGCTAAGGAATCAGTTTATTCGGAATGAATCAGTTTATTTGGACTATTTATATAATAGTCCACACTATTGTTCCTTTAAAAAATGCATTATCTTACACTTCCCAACACTGTATTGCCCATTATTCCAATTTGTCTAAGTCCTGCTACAATCGCATTGCTTCCTCAGCATCACCTACCCCTATGCCTATACTTGTATTATCCACATACCTTGCCACAAAGCCATCAATTCCATTATCCAAATCATTTGACAAACAATGTGAAAAGTAATGATCCCAATACTGACCCCTAAGGAACACCACTAGTTATCGGCAGCCAACTAGGAAAGAACCCTTTTTTCTCCCACTCGCTGCCTCCGCCTGTCAGCCATTTCTCTATCCATGCCAGTCTCTTTCCTGTATTGCCATGGGATTTTATCTTGTTAAGCAGCCTCATGTGTGGAACCTTATTAAATATCTTCTGAAACTCTGAGTAAATAACATCCATTGCCTCTCCGTAGTCCATGCTGCTTGTTACTTCCTCCAGGATCTCCAATAGATTTGTCAGGCAAGATTTCCCTTCACAGAAACCATGCTGACTTTGACTTAGAACCATAGAAACATAGAAAGCCTACAGCACAATAGAGGCCCTTTGGCCCACAAAGTTGTGCCGAACATGTCCCTACCTTAGAAATTACTAGGTTTACACATAGCCCTCTATTTTTCTAAGCTCCATGTACTTATCCAAAAGTCTCTTAAAAGACCCTATTGTATCCGCCTCTACCACCATTGCCAGCAGCCCATTCCACGCACTCACCACTCTCTGCGTAAAAATACTTACCCTTGACATCTCCTCTGTATCTACTCCCAAGCACCTTAAACCTGTGTCCTTTTGTGGCAACCATTTCAGCCCTGGGGAAAAGCCTCTGACCATCCACATGATTAATGTCTCTCATCATCTTATACACCTCTATCAGGTCTTTTTCTCTTTAGTCTCCAAGTATCCCGAAACCTCATCCTTAATAACAGACTCCAACACTTTCCTAACCACTGAGGTTAGGCTAACCTGCCTATAATTTCCTTTCTTTTACCTTCCTCCCTTCGTAAAGAGTGAAATGACATTTGCAATCTTCCAATCCTTTGGGACCATGCCAGAATCAAGTGAGTTTTGAAAGACCATGACCAATGTATCCGTTATGTCTTCAGCAACAGCTCTCAGAATTCTGGGATGTAGTCCATCCAGTCCAGGTGAATCATCCACCTTAAGACATTTGAGTTTGCCTAGCGTTTTTCCCTTTGTGATAGCAATGGCACTCTCTCCTGCTCCCTGGTACTCACGACCTCTGGCACACTGCTAGTGTCTTCCACAGTGATGACAGATGCAAAGTACCCAATACGTTCATCTGTCATTTCTTTGTCCACCATTACTACCTCAACAGTACCATTTTCCAGTGGTCCAATATCAATTCTTACCTCCCTTTCATTCTTTATATAACTGGAAAAAAAAGCATTTAGTATCTTGCTTTATTTTATTGGCTAGTCCTCATATTTTATCTTTTTAGTTGCTTTTTGTTCAATTTTAAAAGCCTCCTAATCATCTTACTTCTCACTCTCTTTTGCTATCTTCTATCCCTTTTCCTTGGCTTTTCTGCAGTGCTCAACTTCCTTTGTCAGTCACGGTTGCCTACCGCTGCTATTTGAGAACTTCTTCCTCTGTGGGACATATCTATCCTGCACCTTGTGAGCTTTTCCCAGAAACTTCAGCCATCTCTGTTTTGCCATCATCCCTGCCAGTATCCTCCTCTAATCCACCTGGGCAAGCTCCTCTCTCATGCCTCTGTAATTCCCTTTGTTGCATTGCGACACCGATACATGTGAGTTATGCTTCCCCTCTCAAATTCCAGTATGAGTTCAATCATATTATGATTACTGCCTCCTAAGTGTTCCTTTATGTTAAGCTCCTTAATAAGATCTGAGTTCTTACACAACACCCAATCTGGGATAGCCTTTTCCCGAGGAGGCTCAAGAACAGGCTGCTCCAAAAAGCCAACTTGTAGGCATTCAACAAACTCCCTCTCTTGCGATCCAGCACCAACCTGATCTTCCTAACCCCCTTGCATATTGAAGTCCCCAGTACAAACCCTTATTACATGCTTTTTCCAGCTCCTTTAGCAATTTCAGCTTGGCTACTCTTTGGAGGCCTATATATGCTTCCCATAATGTTTTTTTTAACCCTTGCAGTTTTTTTAACTCCACCCACAAAGGGACAACATTCTCTGACCAGATGTCACCTCTTTCTAAAGATGTAATTCCGTCTCTTACCAACAAAGCCACACCACTGCCTGTGTCTTCTGCCTGTCCTTTCCCTAGAAAGTATATCCTTTGATGTTAAATTAGTTTACTGACTTTAGTGACATCTATCCTGAATGTGCTCATGTTTTTGCTTACTAATATTCCTGTATTAACTTCACTGTTAAAGACTGCAGCAGCAATACTCAAGTCTGCATGTTGACCCATTGTCTTTCTATGTGAACACGCTTGTCAGCATTAAGTTTCATCTATCCCATTGACACGCTTTGGTTTACGCATTCTGTCACTTCTGACTTGCTTTCTTTGATTCCACTTCCCGTTTCCTGACATGTTGCCAATTTGCAATGAATTTCAGTCGCACCATTGATGTAAGTTTGAAGTAGCTGTGATCCTTCAGGTGAGCTATTGAGAAAATCAGTCATTATTTTCTCTCACTGGGTGCAGGATTAAAAGTTCTCTATATGTAACTGTGTGCAACTTTGGAATTACTTTGCAGAATTTATTGAATGTGTTACAGAGTTATATAATGTATAAACTGTCTGATCAGCACAACATTTCTAATCCAACCACCAAGTGCTTGTTTAGACTACCCTATTGTATTCTTCCTTCTTGTCCATCAACTCATCAAAACATCCCTAAAATTCTCACTAAGCAGCTTTGCTTTCAATTTATAGTTACTTAACCACTAACACACATCTTTGGGATTTAGTCTGTGACGGCCTGCAGAGAACCCCACACAAACATAGGGGAAAACATGCGGATCCCACACTGATACAACCTGTGCTCAGGATTGAGTCCAGGTTCCAGGAACTGTGAGAAGCATCTGCACAGACTATGCCAGTTCCTGCCCGAATATTGAACTCCTAGAGTCGCAGTAAAGTTAATTGTGGCAACTTGGATAACCGTGCTCTGACAGCATCTCTCTTATGAAGACAACAATGGGATTTGGTTGAATTCACTGCTCCATCTTGGAGCTGGGACAGTGAGATCTTCTTCAATGAACCAATTAAGGCCAGGGAGGGAGGGAACATCGACTCAGACCATGAGAGGCCTGCGTCGGGCATTTTCATGCCTTACAAGGTGCAAGTTAGAAGTCTGTGTGAGGCGCCACTCCTCGCACAGACTAGAGCAATGTGTGGTTAAGTGCCTTGCTCAAGGACATAAACACGCTGCCACAGCTGAGGCTCAAACTAGTGACCTTCAGATCACTAGACAAATGCCTTACCCACTTGGCCACGTGCCCAACACTATATAACTATGCATGAACCTGCTGTAAAACGCAAGGATTTATATTCTACAAGTCTAGTTGTTCAGGATTCCCGTGGAATGCTGAAGTCTGAACTCACTGCCTGGAGTTCCCAGCCTGGAGTCCACAGTCCCCTCAGATACTGGTAGGAGTCCATGACATAAAAAAAGGTTGGGAACCCCTGCTCTAAACAATGATAGAACTATATGGCATGAAATAATGTCTCTGAGTCTGACAGACTCTTCTTCAACAGGCAACCATCCATCTACACACTACATTGTAGACACCACAGTAATCCCATTTTTCAAAAAAAAAATTCCCCTGATCTAGTCAACTTACACGAGATTCGACACACTAGGGGCAATTTATAGTGGTCAATTATACTACTAAACAGCATGCCTTTGGGCTGTGGAAGAAGCTGGAGCACCCAGAAAAAATCCATGCAACCACAGGGGCAATAGACAAATTCCACACTGACTGATGTTTCAGGTTATTTGTAGGTACATGATAAAATAGGCTGAAGTCAGTATGGTTTCCTTCAGGGGATTTCTTGCCTGTCGCATCGTTTGGAATTCTTTGAGAAAATACCAGGCAAGATAGACAAAGGAGAGTCAGTGGATGTTGTTTACTTGGATTTTTCAGAAGACCTTCGAAAAGGTGCTGCAGATGAGGCAGCTAAAAAAGTTTAGAGCCCATGGTATTACAGGAAAGATACTAGCATAGATGGAAGACTGACTGACTGGCAGGAGAGAAAACGTTGGAATAAAGGGGAGCTTTTCTGATTGGCTGCTAGTTACTAGTGGTGTACTGCAGGGGCTGGGGTTGGTGTTGCTTCTTTTTATGTTATATGGCAATGATTTATATGATGGAATTGATGGCTTTGTGGCAAAGTTTACAAATGATACAAAGATAGATATAGGGGCAAATAGTGTTGAGGAAGGGGGAATCTATAGAAGGACTTAAACAGATTAGGAAAATGGTCAGGAGAATAAGTGTATGATCATGCACTTTGGTAGAAGGAATAAAGGTGTAAAGTATTCTCTAAACAGGGAGAAAGTTCAGAAATCAGAGATGCTGTGACAGAACAGGTTGCCAATGCTAATTCTCCTGCTAGCCTTGCCTGTTTGCCCGGTTAGTTTCTCCTCCGCGTTCTGCCCTTGGTCTAGTTTCCCAGTAGTTGACATACTTTGCCCTCCCATTCTGCAGCTCTTGGAAGTTCACCTTTTACACAGCCAACAGTAAAACAATCGTTAGCTTGGCTAATCAAAACAATCCTTCAGTTAATGTGCTGTACTGGTTTATAACTCATAAAAATAAGGATTCTAAACACAGGCATTCCAAACAGTTTCAGTTATTTTCACTCCACAGTTACATCAGTTTGTAGGCAGCAGAATGGCCCCGAAAGACCCGAGGGACACTTCGGGGCATCCTAAAATAATGCCTGATTAGTGGGAGCAGGTGTACTACCCTCTACACAAGCAGGTTTAAGCCCTCAGTTTGACATTGCTGAGAGGGGTGGAAGTTGAATTTAATGGTTGGTGAATAGTTATATTGGAAAGTTAACGACAAAGTGTGGCATGGAGAATGTCTCTGTATATTTACTTGTTTCCATTTGTCTATTTGTAAATACTTTTTCTCTTCACAATTTTCGGGCAGCTTTAGCTCTTTTTTTCCCTCCTGGCACTAAATAAAACCCTTTTGCACTAACATGCTGTTGCAGCATACCATCTGCTTTTTTTCCAACTCATGACCCTCATCAGGCACGCTTACCCACACCAGATAGCGAGGTATGACAGATGCAAAGGGATTTGGGAGTCTTTGTGCAGGATTCCCTAAAGGTTAACTTGCAGGTTGAGTCAGTGGTGAGGAAGGCAAATGTAATATTGGCATTCATTTTGAGAAGACTAGAATATAAAAGCAAGGATGTAATGTTGAGGCTTTGTAAGATATTGCTGTGATTGCACTTGGAGAATTGTGAGCAGTTTTGGGCCAGCTATCTAAGAAAGGACATGTTGGCATTGGAGAGGGCCCAGAGGAGATTCATGAGAGTGATCTTGTAAATAAAAGAGTTAATGGATGAGGAGCATTTGGGCCTGTACTCGTAGCAGTTTAGAAGAATGAGAGGGAATCTCATTGAAACCTATTGAATATTGAAAGGCCTAGATAGAGTGGACTTGGGGAGGATGTTTCCTATAGTGGGGAGTCTAGAACCAAAGAGCACAGCCTCAGAATATAAGGACATCCCTTTCGAACAGAGATGAGGAGGAATTTCTTTAGCCAGAGAGTAGTGAATCTGTGGAATTCATTGACCTATTTGACTGTGGAGGCCAAGTCATTACATATATTTAAAGCAGAGGCTAACAGATTCTTGATTAGTAAGGATGTCAAAGGTTACTGGGAGAAGGCAGAAGAATGGGGTTGAGAAGGACAATAAATCAGCCATGATGGAATGGCGGATCAGACATGTTGGGTCAAATTGCCCAATTCTGCTCAAATGCCTTGTGGTCTTATGGTCTCTTGCATTGTCAGGTAGCAAACAACCAACACAAGAAAATCTGCAGATCCTGGAAATCCAAAGTAGTACACACAAAATGCTGGGGGAGCTCAACAGGCCAGGCAGCATCAATGGAAAAGAGTAAACAGTTGACCTTTCGGGCTGAGACCCTTCTTCAGGATGACTACACAAGTTGTGTCACTGCCCAGCCCAGGTTATGCGCTGAGCACAGAGAGAGAATTTGAACATTTGGGGAATTTGCAGATCATCTAGTAAAGGAATCCATTAGTCTTGCGAGACCATGGATCTGTGCCTAGAAAGTCTTCACTCTCCAGGGCGCACGCCTGGGCAAGGTTGTATGGAAGACCAGCAGTTGCCCATGCTGCAAGTCTCCCCTCTCCACGACACCAATGTTGTCCAAGGGAAGGGCATTAGGACCCATGCAGCTTGGCACCAGTGTTGTCACAGAGCAATGTGTGATTAAGTGCCTTGCTCAAGGATACAACACGTTCCCTCGGCTGGGGCTTGAACTCACGACCTTCAGGTCGCTAGTCCAATGCCTTAACCACTTGGCCACGTGCCCTGATCATCTAAATGCTACTTTATATCCATGTGGTGTGCCCTGGAATGTCTGAGCATTTTATAACTGTCGAAAGATAAGGACTTTTAAAAACTATTCAAATGGATTTTAAAATATTATAATGAAATTTAAAAATTGAGAAGTGAAAATAGACCAGCAAGGAATTAAAATGATTAGGATAAAATAAATTAACTTACTTACCTGTCCTTATCTTTTCCCTGAGGACTAACCGCATACAAATGAATGAAGTTTCAAATTGCATGGTAGATGTGCCTGGAATAAAACTCTGGGACAAATATGAACTGCATCCAATTCATCTCCTTACAAGGCAGTGCTCTTTCTCTGAACTCAGTGGTGAAATCAGATCATTTGACCTTATCCTTAGTTCATCTCAGATTTGTGAATTTAGCTGCTCATCAGTGGAAGCCCTTGGTGAGCTGAGCTGACAGACTGCAATTCCTTATAGAACTGCTTCCTTACTTTTTAAACTTTCTTACTTCATCTCATTTCTTAAGAGTCATAGAGTCATAGAAAGGTAGAGTACAGAAACAGGCTCTTCATTTCGTGTTTACAGTAGCCTGAACATTTAGCTTTTTCAGAAACCCTACTGGCATACATTCCTCCAAGACGACCTCAACCTTGGTGTGGATTGAAGGCTTGTGTCTCTCAATGACCCAGAGAGCTATATTGGCTGGAGTCCGGGCTTTATGCTTTGGCTCTTTGCAGAGTCACCCATGCCAAACAAGTCAAAGCGTAGAGGATAGGCAGACTGAGTGGTCCACTGGTCCTCCAAGTTTGGGGGTTCAGCAGAATTGTTACGGAAGCAGCAATGAAGAATCTTTCTACATCTGAGTGTGTTGGTATTTCTGAGTCTCCACCCAGGGCTTGCATGACTGACAGTAGTGAAAACCAAGGGGAAGATATTGCCATGATGAAGGAAACCCTGAACACCACCAGAGATGGAGGACCTTCATTGCTGCCCTAAACACCAGAAAGGTAACAGGCAGTAATGAATGAATGAAGGGCATACTTTTAAAAATCAGGAACATTTAAAAATTAATTTCAACACAAATATATAATCTTTATTGATTCATACACCACACTTTTCTTGTCAGTGCTTTAAGATAAATTGCAGGAAAAATTCATGTGATTATTAATTATACCCAATATCACACTGAACAAACAGACAACAATAGGCAATACAAGAATCCTTAAATCTCATTCTTACTTTACTCAGGTGAGAAATATAATTTAACGCTCTACTTGATTTATATTCACATCAAAGTCACAATCATGATGGCCCTCTTTGTACGTGAGTACCATGGATCTCTTAATGTTACTCTTCAGTTCATATTCCATTTAAATGATTCTCCATTTCAATAATCACTGGTAATTTTTCTTTTGCAGTTTGTAATCTATACTGTTTTATTAGTGCTACTTGAGTTATTCATTTATTTTGCATTGATCGTAAAACAAGTTGCAAGACATCACCGCTATCTGCCAAAATTAATGTGTACGACATGTGGAGCAGATATATAACTCTTTGTTGACCCTTTCTTCCTTTGATCCTGTTACATTTTGTTAACTTATCATTCCTTATTGTTTGTAAAGTCTCAGTGGATTTCCAGCAAAAACCATTCTTATTAATTCTGATTCTTTTTCAGGACAGCCATTAATCTTGCTTATTTCATTTTGTCAAATATCTTTGCATAATCAATGGTGCAAAGTCACTTTGTTATTTAACTGGAATGTTTAGTTATCATTCTCAAGTCATTCAGCAGTCTGCATGTTGCCTACTCTTGAGAAAAATAAAACATCTGATATTAAGAAATTTCTTTATTTCATGTATCTGAACTTAAAACAAACATTTAATATTTTTGCAGAAGCTTCTGACTTGCACCTTCAAGGACTTTTTCAACTCACATTGTAAAAGAGTATTACTTACTTATTTGCACAGGTTTTGCTTTCCACGTTGATTGGTTGTCACTCTTTGTGTATTTTTTTCATCGTTTCTATTGCAATTCTTTAATTTTCCTGTAAATGTTACATGAAAATATATCTAAGATAATATAGGGTGGCATCAGCACTGGACTTCGAGGCGAGTGGATACAGGTTCAAATCTAACCAGCTCCCTGCATGCTTTCCATCCATGCTGGGTTGAGCAACGAGCTAGAAATTTGGACTGATAAAAAACAGACTAAATGCTAACGAAATGGCAGGGTTTCTGCCTGCTGCACCACAAGGCACAGAAAGGAATAAAAGAAGTTAACATATGCGTACTTTGATAATAAATTTCCTTTGAACATTGATATCAAGGTCCATCTGCTCAGAAAGTATCACTGGTACTCTAGATTAAAGAGCTTCATTCAGTGATATTAACAGCTGCCTATTACTATTCCTAGAATTATTCCTTAAAGCTGCATATGATTTTGCAGACCACTCAGGAGATGTATAATAGTGTTGTTCGTTCAATTAGAATTCCAATCAGCACTTAAATAAACCAAGCATTTGTACAGATACTGCTGTTCAAGGACTAGAATCATTAATTAAAAATACTGGAGTATATTATTCGGCCCCCCTTAAGTTTGTCTTGTCTTTCAATTAACTCATGGTTGATTGTATAGTGTTTTTAATATATTAGTAATATTTAAGTAAAATTGTAAATATATTGTTTGATTAAATTGTTAAAGAAATTCTTTATGCTTATTGCATACGTAGGAAGAATGTGAATGGCATATGTCACTCTGCTGCCACGTCATACGTGCACGCTTTGTTTAAAATAAAATAAACATAGATAGGTAGAGATTGATAGGTATCTGAGCAGCCAGGGCATCAAAGGTTATGGTGAGAAGGCGGGGGAGTGGTACTAAATGGGAGAATGGGTCAGCTCATGATAAAATGGCGGAGCAGACTCGATGGGCCGAATGGCCGACTTCTGCTCTTTTGTCTTATGTCTTATGGTCTTATATGCTCATATTCCCATCTCCCTTGTTTTCCTTTCAAATAGTTTGTTTTTTGTTTTTGGAGTTATAAAACATAACAGTTGTGATGAGTAGGTTTTAAACAAAACCGAGATGATCTGTTGAAGCGCAGCAAGATGTTCGAGTTAAAGGAAACGTGCAGCGAGACTTTTGATTTATAAAAGAAGCAGCACAGCACATGTCCCCTCAGAGAAGAATATGATCAAGTTTAAAATAAAAAGCAGCAGATGGATGAGTTCATGGGTTCATAACTGTGAGATAATAATCATAAATAAAAAAAGAGCAGACTTGGCTGCGTACATCCGAAAGATAGACATGTGTGATTGCACAAAAGATAACTGGAACATGTATATAGAGCAAATTGAGCAGTATTATGAAACAAATTAAATAGCCTATAAAAACCAAGTATGATTTTGTTGAGAGCATTGGATTAAAAGGAATACATTTTACTGTCATGTATTGTTCATCCCAGTTTGGCAAAAGAATAAATCAAGGAAGGTAGTGCACCTGTGGCTAACAAGAGAAATTAGGGATAGTATCAATTCCAAAGAAGAAGCATACAAATTAGTCAGAGAAAGTGGCTCACCTGAGGACTGGGAGAAATTCAGAGTTCAGCAGAGGAGGACAAAGGGCTTAATTAGGAAGAGGAAAAAAGATTATGAGAGAAAACTGGCGGGGAACATAAAAACGGACTGTAAAAGCTTTTATAGATATGTAAAAAGGAAAAGACTGGTAAAGACAAATGTAGGTCCCCTGCAGACAGAAACAGGTGAATTGATTATGGGGAGCAAGGACATGGCAGACCAATTCAATAATTACTTTGGTTCTGTCTTCACGAAGGAGGACATAAATAATCTTCTAGAAATAGTAAGGGACAGAGGGTCCAGTGAGATGGAGGAACTGAGCGAAATACATGTTAGTAGGGAAGTGGTGTTAGGTAAATTGAAGGGATTGAAGGCAGATAAATCCCCAGGGCCAGATGGTCTGCATCCTAGAGTGCTTAAGGAAGTAGCCCAAGAAATAGTGGATGCATTAGTGATAATTTTTCAAAACTCGTTAGATTCTGGACTAGTTCCTGAGGATTGGAGGGTGGCTAATGTAACCCCACTTTTTGAAAAAGGAGGGAGAGAGAAACCGGGGAATTATAGACTGGTTAGCCTAACATCGGTGGTGGGGAAACTGCTGGAGTCAGTTATCATGGATGTGATAACAGCACATTTGGAAAGCGGTGAACTGATCGGACAAAGTCAGCATGGATTTGTGAAAGGAAAATCATGTGTGGCGAATCTCATAGAATTTTTTGAGGATGTAACTAGTAGAGTGGATAGGGGAGAACCAGTGGATGTGGTATATTTGGATTTTCAAAAGGCTTTTGACAAGGTCCCACACAGGAGATTAGTGTGCAAACTTAAAGCACACGGTATTGGGGGTAAGGTATTGGTGTGGGTGGAGAATTGGTTAGCAGACAGGAAGCAAAGAGTGGGAATAAACGGGACCTTTTCAGAATGGCAGGCGGTGACTAGTGGGGTACCGCAAGGCTCAGTGCTGGGACCCCAGTTGTTTACAATATATATTAATGACTTGGATGAGGGAATTAAATGCAGCATCTCCAAGTTTGCGGATGACACGAGGCTGGGTGGCAGTGTTAGCAGTGAGGAGGATGCTAAGAGGATGCAGGGTGACTTGGATAGGTTGGGTGAGTGGGCAAACTCATGGCAGATGCAATTTAATGTGGATAAATGTGAAGTTATCCACTTTGGTGGCAAAAACAGGAAAACAGATTATTATCTGAATGGTGGCCGATATGGAAAAGGGGAGGTGCAACGAGACCTGGGTGTCATTATACACCAGTCATTGAAAGTGGGCATGCAGGTACAGCAGGCGGTGAAAAAGGCGAATGGTATGCTGGCATTTATAGCGAGAGGATTCGAGTACAGGAGCAGGGAGGTACTACTGTAGTTATACAAGGCCTTGGTGAGACCACACCTGGAGTATTGTGTGCAGTTTTGGTCCCCTAATCTGAGGAAAGACATCTCTGCCATAGAGGGAGTACAAAGAAGGTTCACCAGATTGATTCCTGGGATGGCAGGACTTTCATATGAAGAAAGACTGGATGAACTGGGCTTGTACTCGTTGGAATTTAGAAGATTGAGGGGGGATCTGATTGAAACGTATAAGATCCTAAAGGGATTGGACAGGCTAGATGCAGGAAGATTGTTCCCGATGTTGGGGAAGTCCAGAACAAGGGGTCACAGTTTGAGGATAGAGGGGAAGCCTTTTAGGACCGAGATTAGGAAAAACTTCTTCACACAGAGAGTGGTGAATCTGTGGAATTCTCTGCCACAGGAAACAGTTGAGGCCAGTTCATTGGCTATGTTTAAGAGGAAGTTAGATATGGCCCTTGTGGCTACGGGGGTCAGGGGGTATGGAGGGAAGGCTGGGGCGGGGTTCTGAGTTGGATGATCAGCCATGATCATAATAAATGGTGGTGCAGGGTCGAAGGGCCGAATGGCCTACTCCTGCACCTATTTTCTATGTTTCTATGTTTCTATGAAATGCCAGCTCAAATGAAATCCAGGAACATTTAGAACTGAAACCATTATTGATTGCAGAACGCTTTAGATTTCATAAGCAGAAAGAAAAGGAAAGGGAGTCCACCTCAGTGTTACCAGTTGAATTTAAGAGATTGTCTGAGCATTGTCAGTTCAGAGATGGGCTTAATGATGCACTAAGATGGTTTAGTTTGTGGAATCTTACAAGAAAGCATTCAAAAATAACTCCTAACTGAAGCACAACTCAGGAACATGCTGCTCAGAAAATTCGTGAAAGTGATGAAAGCAGTGGTCGGACTACAAATAGTTTTGTAGGCAACATATCAGAGAAACTTTCCAATATGTTAATCAGGAATTACTTGCTTTAACCTAAGACAGTTCAAACAGCTTCAGGTAAGTTGCAAGTATTCGCTTTTTGTGAGTATAAATAACCAGAATCTACTCTGTGTGCACTAAGGTTACTGCATGAACTTCAAGCGGGAGGCAAAAGGTGCTTGTAAAAGTAGATACAAAGACCAAGGGCCACCTGGATGAATGGAAGGCCAAATAGAAAAGAGTCAATGGAGAAAAAAAAGAGGATACAACAGATGATATTGTGGGCGTGGAAAACTAGAAGTGAGATCAGATCATAAAGGAGAAGAAAGGTGTGTAGTGTTGTCAGAGCCACCTTCTGCAGTCTTAGACCACCACAACTACCACGAAAGAGGCACCTGAGAATTTTTTCACAGCCACAAATCCCACCTGTGAAGCAGAGTGACCACCCTTGTCAGGGAAGTTGTTATCCCTCAGCGAGTAAATCTTTAGGCCTGAATGAGAAAATTTAAAACTTATTATGTTGTGGATATATCCTGTATATAAAACATAGAAACATAGAAAATAGGTGCAGGAGTAGGCCATTCGGCCCTTCGAGCCTGCACCGCCATTTATTATGATCATGGCTGATCATCCAACTCAGAACCCTGCACCAGCCTTCCCTCCATACCCCCTGATACCCGTAGCCACAAGGGCCATATCTAACTCCCTCTTAAATATAGCCAATGAACTGGCCTCAACTGTTTCCTGTGGCAGAGAATTCCACAGATTCACCACTCTCTGTGTGAAGAAGTTTTTCCTCATCTCGGTCCTAAAAGGCTTCCCCTTTATCCTCAAACTGTGACCCTTCGTTCTGGACTTCCCCAACGTCGGGAACAATCTTCCTGCATCTAGCCTGTCCAATCCCTTTAGGATTTTATACGTTTCAATCAGATCTCCCCTCAATCTTCGAAATTCCAACGAGTACAAGCCCAGTTCATGCAATCTTTCTTCATATGAAAGTCCTGCCATCCCAGGAATCAATCTGGTGAACCTTCTTTGTACTCCCTCTATGGCAAAGATGTCTTTCCTCAGATTAGGGGACCAAAACTGCACACAATACTCCAGGTGTGGTCTCACCAAGGCCTTGTACAACTGCAGTAGTACCTCCCTGCTCCTGTAGTCGAATCCTCTTGCTATAAATGCCAGCATACCATTTGCCTTTTTCACCGCCTGCTGTATCTGCATGCCCACTTTCAATGACTGGTGTATAATGACACCCAGGTCTCGTTGCACCTCCCCTTTTCCTAATCAGCCACCATTCAGATAATAATCTGTTTTCCTATTTTTGCCACCAAAGTGGATAACTTCACATTTATCCACATTAAATTGCATCTGCCATGAATTTGCCCACTCACCCAACCTAACCAAGTCACTCTGCATCCTCTTAGCATCCTCCTCACAGCTAACACTGCCATCCAGCTTTGTGTCATCCGCAAACTTGGAGATGCTGCATTTAATTCCCTCATCCAAGTCATTAATATATATTGTAAACAACTGGGGTCCCAGCACTGAGCCTTGCGGTACCCCACTAATCACTGCCTGCCATTCTGAAAAGGTCCTGTTTATTCCCACTCTTTGATTCCTGTCTGCTAACCAATTCTCTATCCACACCAATACCTTACCCCCAATACCGTGTGCTTTAAGTTTGCACACTAATCTCCTGTGTGGGACCTTGTCAAAAGCCTTTTGAAAATCCAAATATACCACATCCACTGGTTCTCCCCTATCCACTCTACTAGTTACATCCTCAAAAAATTCTATGAGATTCGTCAGGCATGATTTTCCTTTCAGAAATCCATGCTGACTTTGTCCGATGATTTCACTGCTTTCCAAATGTGCTGTTATCACAGCTTTGATAACTGACTCCAGCAGTTTCCCCACCACCGACGTTAGGCTAACCGGTCTATAATTCCCCGGTTTCTCTCTCCCTCCTTTTTTAAAAAGTGGGGTTGCATTAGCCACCCTCCAATCCTCAGGAACTAGTCCAGAATCTAACGAGTTTTGAAAAATTATCACTAATGCATCCACTATTTCTTGGACTACTTCCTGAAGCACTCTGGGATGCAGACCATCTGGCCCGGGGGATTTATCTGCCTTTAATCCCTTCAATTTACCCAACACCACTTCCCTACTAACATGTATTTCGCTCAGTTCCTCCATCTCACTGGACCCTCTGTCCCCTACTATTTCTGGAAGATTATTTATGTCCTCCTTAGTGAAGACAGAACCAAAGTAATTATTCAATTGGTCTGCCATGTCCTTGCTCCCCATAATCAATTCACCTGTTTCTGTCTGCAGGGGACCTACATTTGTCTTTACCAGTCTTTTCCTTTTTACATATCTATAAAAGCTTTTACAGTCCGTTTTTATGTTCCCCGCCAGTTTTCTCTCATAATCTTTTTTCCCCTTCCTAATTAAGCCCTTTGTCCTCCTCTGCTGAACTCTGAATTTCTCCCAGTCCTCAGGTGAGCCACTTTCTCTGGCTAATTTGTATGCTTCTTCTTTGGAATTGATACTATCCCTAATTTCTCTTGTAGCCACGGGTGCACTACCTTCCTTGATTTATTCTTTTGCCAAACTGGGATGAACAATTGTTGTAGTTCATCCATGCAATCCTTAAATGCTTGCCATTGCATATCCACCGTCAATCCTTTAAGTGTCATTTGCCAGTCTATCCTAGCTAATTCACGTCTCATACCTTCAAAGTTACCCCTCTTTAAGTTCAGAACCTTTGTTTCTGAATTAACTATGTCACTCTCCATCTTAATGAAGAATTCCACCATATTATGGTCACTCTTACCCAAGGGGCCTCTCACGACAAGATTGCTAATTAACCCTTTCTCATTGCTCAAAACCCAGTCCAGAATAGCATGCTCTCTAGTTGGTTCCTCGACATGTTGGTTCAAAAAACCATCCTGCATACATTCCAAGAAATCCTCTTCCTCAGCACCTTTACCAATTTGGTTCACCCAATCTACATTTAGATTGAAGTCACCCATTATAACTGCTGTTCCTTTATTGCACACATTTCTAATTTCCTGTTTAATACCATCTCCGACCTCACTACTACCGTTAGGTGGCCTGTACACAACTCCCACCAGCGTTTTCTGCCCCTTAGTGTTACGCAGCTCTACCCATATCGATTCCACATCTTCCCGGCTTATGTCCTTCCTTTCTATTGCGTTAATCTCATCTTTAACCAGCAACGCCACCCCACCTCCTTTTCTTTCATGTCTATCCTTCCTGAATATTGAATATCCCTGAACGTTGAGCTCCCATCCTTGGTCATCCTGGAGCCATGTCTCTGTGATCCCAACTAGATCATAATGATTAATAACAATCTGCACTTTCAATTCATCCACCTTGTTACAAATGCTCCTTGCATTGACACACAAAGCCTTCAGGCGCTCTTTTACAACTTTCTTAGCCCTTATACAATTATGTTGAAAAGTGGCCCTTTTTGATGCTTGCCCTGGATTTGTCGGCCTGCCACTTTTGCTTTTCTCCTTACTACTTTATGCTTCTACCCTCACTTTACACCCCTCTGTCTCTCTGCACTGATTCCCAATCCCCTGTTGTGAACTAATCTCTTCTCGCCTAGCCTCTTTAATTTGATTCCCACCCCCCAACCATTCTAGTTTAAAGTCACCTCAGTAGCCCTCGCTAATCTCCCTGCCAGGATATTGGTCCCCCTAGGATTCAAGTGTAACCCGTCCTTTTTGTACAGGTCACGCCTGCGCCAAAAGAGGTCCCAATGATCCAAAAACTTGAATCCCTGCCCCCTGCTCCAATCCCTCAGCCACGCATTTATCCTCCACCTCATCACATTCCTACTCTCACTGTCACGTGGCACAGGCAGTAATCCCAAGATTACTACCTTTGCGGTCCTTTTTCTCAACTCCCTTCCCAGTTCCCTATATTCTCCTTTCAGGACCTCTTCCCTTTTCCTACCTATGTCATTGGTACCTATATGTACCACGACCTCACCCTTCCACTTCAGGATATCTTGAACACGATCAGAAATATCCCGGACCCTGGCACCAGGGAGGCAAACTACCATCCGGGTCTCTGGACTGCGTCCACAGAATCGCCTATCTGACCCCCTTACTATCGAGTCCCCTATCACAACTGCCCTCCTCTTCCTTTCCCTACCCTTCTGAGCTACAGGGCCAGACTCTGTGCCGGAGGCACGGCCACTGTCACTTCCCCCGGGTAAGCTGTCCCCCTCAACAGTACTCAAACAGGAGTACCTATTGTTAAGGGGCACAGCCACCGGGGTACTCTCTATTACCTGACTCTTCCCCTTCCCCCTCCTAACTGTGACCCACTTGTCTGCTTCCCGTGGCCCCGGTGTGACCACCTGCCTGTAACTCCTCTCTATCAACTCCTCACTCTCCCTGACCAGACGAAGGTCATCGAGCTGCAGCTCCAGTTCCCTAACACGGTCCCTTAGGAGCTGCATCTCGATGCACTTGGCGCAGATGTAGACGTCCGGGAGGCTTAGAGACTCCAGGGCCTCCCACATCTGACACCGAGAACAACAAACTGCCCTCACACTCATACTGTAATTATATTATATAGCAAAATGTATGTATAGTATAAAATCCTAAAGGGATTGGACAGGCTAGATGCAGGAAGATTGTTCCCGATGTTGGGGAAGTCCAGAACGAGGGGCCACAGTTTGAGGATAGAGGGGAAGCCTTTTAGGACCAAGATTAGGAAAAACTTCTTCACACAGAGAGTGGTGAATCTGTGGAATTCTCTGCCACAGGAAAAAGTTGAGGCCAGTTCATTGGCTATATTTAAGAGGGAATTAGATATGGCCCTTGTGGCTAAAGGGATCAGCGGGTATGGAGGGAAGGCTGGTACAGGGTTCTGAGTTGGATGATCAGCCATGATCATACTGAATGGCGGTGCAGGCTCGAAGGGCCGAGTGGCCTACTCCTGCACCTATTTTCTATGTTTCTGTGTTTCTATGTATATGTATATAAGTTGTGATGCATTCTATATTGAGTTGGAGTTTAAAGCTAAGCAGAAGGGAGTGTTGTGCATTTAATATTTCAGTAATATTTGAATAATATTTAAATATATTCTTTGATTAAGCATTCTCTGTTGTTTACATAATTCATTACCGTTATATATAAAAGTACATGAATGGCATATGTTATTATGCTGCCACAACATATGTGTGTACCTTGCTTAAAGTAAATAACAAAGTTAGACTCACATTTCTGGCTTCCTTGTTTTCCTTTCAATTAGTTTTTTTTCTGTTCTGGAGTTACAAAACAAAACAGACTGGCTTCTTATTTCTTTTTACCTATTATGAATCCATATAGCTTAACACCATCGCTCAAGAATGCAGTAATCTTAGTTTTTGTGAATTATAGAAAAGAGAATCTGAAGAAGCAATGGCCTGGGAAATAAAAAGCCTGTTAATCAAGTTTGTGAAATGATTGCAGATTGAATCAATGCTGTTATGGGATTCTGTGAATAGGAATATAGATTTCCTGCCACACTGTGTTTTTTTTCTTATTGGATTCTTTTGTGATTTTTATTATTTCCACGGAGTTAAGGGCAGCTGCTTCCATAAATTGTACAAAATATCTATTAGATAATATTCTTCATATCTCCGGTTAGGGCATAGCCAAGTTTATTTCGGAAGGCATTGGAGTATGTTGTTTGATTTGATGTCATTCTTGTCTATTGGGCATCCCATTAATAGGTCTTTTAAAGTCTTTGTTAGGAATCAATGGATCGGTCCACAGAGGTGAATTCAAACAAGTTACATAACTGCATCACTCTATATATAATGTAACAGAGAAGGGAAAATATCTGGTGTTCTTTATTTCAGAATAAAGTCAAAGAGTTTGGAAATGTCTTAGACACGTATATAGCAAGGGAACTAAGACTTTTGCAGAGCACTGTATTTGTCAATGTGAAGCAGAGAGCGGGTTTGTAAATCTGGCAGGAGCAAAGATGTTGGGAATGATGAGGGTAGGGTGCCACAGGATGAGTGTGAGCAAACCTTCCAAACTTCTGAAAATCAGCCCAGTAACATAACGCGCAGCTAGCAGAACTCCTCCACCATGGTGCCAGAAAACTGGGTTCGGTCCTGAACTTGGGCCCTGTCTATAAATGTCCTTCCTGTGACCACATAGCTTTCTTTAGGTCCTCTGGAATACCCTTATATATCAAAGACATGTTGATTAGTAAGTTCATTGGCCAAAAGTGGTAGAATCTGGCGGAAGCTGATGATATTGGGCAGCAGGATAGCATAGTAGCAGTTTGCAGCAAAGTAGCGTAGTGGTTAGCACAACATTTTACAGTGCCAGGAACAGTTCCCTTCCCGACGTTGTCTGTAAGGACTTTCTACATTCTCCCCAGGACTGTAAGGGTTTCCTCCGTGTGCTCTGGTTTCCTCCCACAATCCAAAGACGCAGGGTAATTGGTCATTGTAAATTGTCCCCTGGTTAGCCGAGGGGTAAATAGGTGGTTTGCTGGAAGGCACAGCTCGAAGGGCTGGGAGGCCCTTCCACGCTATATCTCAGTAAATTTTTAAGAAGTAAAATAGCAGTATGTACATTCTCCCTGTGACCACAAGGGTTTCCTCCTAGTGCTCTGGTTTCCTTACCTATTCAAGCAAGGATAGAAACATAGAAACATAGAAAATAGGTGCAGGAGTAGGCCATTCGGCCCTTTGAGCCTGCACCGCCATTTATTATGATCATGGCTGATCATCCAACTCAGAACCCTGCCCCAGCCTTCCCTCCATACCCCCTGACCCCCGTAGCCACAAAGGCCATATCTAACTCCCTCTTAAATATAGCCAATGAACTGGCCTCAACTGTTTCCTGTGGCAGAGAATTCCACAGATTCACCACTCTCTGTGTGAAGAAGTTTTTCCTAATCTCGGTCCTAAAAGGCTTCCCCTCTATCCTCAAACTGTGGCCCCTCGTTCTGGCCTTCCCCAACGTCGGGAACAATCTTCCTGCATCTAGCCTGTCCAATCCCTTTAGGATTTTATACGTTTCAATCAGATCCCCCCTCAATCTTCTAAATTCCAACGAGTACAAGCCCAGTTCATCCAGTCTTTCTTCATATGAAAGTCCTGCCATCCCAGGAATCAATCTGGTGAACCTTCTTTGTACTCCCTCTATGGCAAAGATGTCTTTCCTCAGATTAGGGGACCAAAACTGCACACAATACTCCAGGTGTGGTCTCACCAAGGCCTTGTACAACTGCAGTAGTAATATTGAGACTTCATAAAGCACTGGTGAGGCCTCACCTGGAGTATTGTGAACAGTTTTGGGCTTCTTATCTGAGAAAAGATGAGCTGAAACTGGAGAGGGTTCAGTGGAGGTTCACGAAGGTAATTCCAGGATTGAAGGGCTTGTCATACGAAGAGTGTGTGATGGCTCTGGGCCTGTATTCACTAGATTTCAGAAGAATGAGGGGTGACCTCATTGAAACCTATCAAATGGTGAAAGTCCTTGATAGAGTGGATGTGGAGAGGATGTTTCCTATGGTGGAAGAGTCTAAGACCAGAGGACACAGCCTCAGAATAGAGAGTCTTCCTTTCAGAATGGAGATGAGGAGGAATTTCTTTAGCCAGAGTGGTGAATCTGTGCAATTCTTTGCTACAGGCAGCTGTGGAGGACAAATCTTTATGTATATTTAAGGCAGAGGTTGATAGATTTTTGATTGGTTAGGTCATGAAGGGATATGGGGAGAAGGCAGCAAATTGGGGCTGAGAGTAAAATGGATCTGCCGTGATAAAATAGTGGAGCACACTCGATGGGACAAGCAGCCTAGTTCTGCTCCTATATCTTATGGTCTTATGGTCTATATTCCAAAAGATGTGTGGGTTAAAGTTAGGAAAGTTGTGAACATACTACGTTGATGCCGGAAGCGTGACAACATCTTCGGGCTGTGTTGGTTGTTGACACAAATGACACATTTCACTGTATGTTTTGATGTTTCAATGACATGCGAATGATATAACAAATCTAATCTAATGTAAAAAAGGAAATAGAAAGGACTGAATGCAGAATTAATGTAAATAAGTGTCCCTGCTAGCTACCGGGTTCATTTCTGCCACTGCATGTATGGAGTTTGTACATTATTCCCGTGACCATGTGATTTCCTCTGGACGCTTTGGTTTTGTCCCACAATCGAAGGACATGCAGGTTAGGAGGTTAATTGGTCACATTGGGTGGCACGGACCCATTCAATTGGATGGACCTGTTATCATGCTGTATCTCTAAATAAAATAAATAATTAAGTTGAAATTGTGATTTTAAAATTTGCATTCACATTTTGTCATCAAGACTTGAGGAGACTGATCACTGGTATCAAAAAATTGAGTTTCAAGAATGACTGATTAAGTTGATGTTCCGGATGCATCTGATTTGAAATGAAGATGACTAAGAAAAGAGGTTGCACAAGTTATTAAATGTCAAACTGAATTATCTCAGTAGAATTATGTACACATTTACAGAACGTCCATTTGATGCAGTTGTTCTTTAGCGGTGTTATGCTTTTCTCAGTGTATTTCATTTAGCCATTTAGCATCATCTCCCATTCTTTCCTCTCTCATGTATTAACTTCCCCTTACTTGTAGGCATTTACAAGAAAATAAAGGCATACAATGGCTATATCTACAGTATTAAGTAAGTTGTTTCTGCTTATGTATTCTGTAATATTATATCCGGAAGGTTACATTGGATTGTCCCATCTGTAATAATGGATCAGTAATAATATAATTTGTAGGACTTTGATTCTAAAAGTGGATTGGGTTTGCATTTATTGTAAGGTATGGTGTCTTTTAGAGTTTGTATTTTAAAGCAAGATTTTGGTGAATGATGTTTGCCACTTGATTGTAAGTAATCAGATTGAGTTCAACTGTTGCAGGATCTTGTAAAGTGTTGGATTGTTTCAGGTTTCTCTTGGCATTTTCTGCATTTATCATCTTGAATTTGTTGATCTTTTATTCTGTATTTTTAATAAGTTTTTGTGTTAACCACCTGGTCCTGTATTGTCACAAGGAACCCTTCTTTTTCTGCTAAGAGATCTCCAACTCTGAGCCAGGCCTTCGTTGCTTCCTTGTCAACAACTAATCTTGTCACATCACAGGGATTTCTTCCATGGACAAGAGCAGGTTTAAAGCTAGACAAAATGATAGTAGGCTTAGAGTTGCCCTGAAAACTGCATTGCTGCCGGTACCAAATGATAGTAGGCTTAGAGTTGACTGGCAATTCCTGCAATGCTGCTGGTACCAAACTGCAATGGTCTCTGCCATTCCTTTGAGTTTCTCAGATGCATAGAGGAGGGGAGCTTGCTACACGAGGAATAGCTTGCTCTCCATATCATACTGCCAGGCTTGCATATCTGGACAGCTTGGATGCAATATCCATGGTTAATTCTGACTGACAGAGGCCCTCACGTCATATTAACCATAAGTGTTGGACAGAATCAAATGTGTTTTGGTAGTCAAAATCACAACGTTAAAGGTTTCTGCTTTTCCTCTGGGCTTGGTTTAGAATGAAAGAATCTATTGAAACGACCTGGGAAAGGTTTCCTTGCTAATACAATGATTTCTCTGTAGTGCAGTGTTTGGGTTACGACTAGAGATAACGGGGCTTTGGAATGTGCACCAGCCAATGAGGGGAGATGTTTTTCTTTCTTGTGTGCCCAAGAGAAGGTTTTGCGGTCTTTTGTTTGATGGGAGATGGAGAGAGAAGATGCCAGAATGGGGATGTTGTAGACTGCAGGATGGAGTGGACTTGGCATGGGGTTGGGAGCCGACACCCTGGGGGTAGAGGTGGGAATCGATGGAGAACGAACAGACTGGAAAACCATGAGCTCCAACTTTGCGCATTAGACTGTTTCATGAGAATGGGCCCTTTTTCTTTTCAGTTTTCTTCACTATCCCTATAATCAAATTAAGAATTATAAAGCTCAATCGTTTAATTGCATATTGTGGACTGTTTGTTATTCTGTGGTACTGATTTGTAACAGGGAACACATCACTCAGCATCCACACAAACAAGATTTATTAAGTTTGGCCGGGCCGGAGGCTGTCTTCCCCAAGATTAAGCCGCAAGCCGAATCTAGTATTATCTATTATCAGTTATCAGTTAACAACTATTATCAGTTTTTCCTTACATACTTTCATACCCTTTCATATCCTCTCTGTTCTTCAGTAAGTATACTGTTTTTATCTAAGTGCGTGGTGATTAGTTGCAAAACGCACAATGTTATAATTTTATATATAGTCTGTAAACAAGTCAAAGGCCGATGTTTTGATGTGATTTCTCCATTAGGTAAGAGATATGTTTTACCTTCTGTCAAAACTTTGGGTACTTTTTCAGGATTAAAAAAAATAGATCTGTATTTATAGGTACATATGAAGGCAAGTAAATTTTAATACCAATAATTATGAATACTGTCACTGCCAGTATTATTATTATTATTATTATTATTACAAGTTTGGATTCAAAGTTGTAGTAGACTCATATCTGTTATTATTGAGTAAGAGACAACTGCTGCTGTTGGCATTGCAGTGTTTCTGATTTTTAAAGCTTGTATCATTTTATTAATTTTTAGTTTGAGCTAGATGCATTAATGTTACTTTGTTGGCTAGGTTTGCTCCATAGTTTACAGTGCGAGGATAAAAGCCTGAAAGCACGTACAACCAGACTCAAGGACGGCTTCTATCCCAATGACCATTAAATAGTTCCCTAGTACAATAAGATGGACTGTAGATCACACAATCCATCTCGTTATGATCTTGCACATTATCGTTTACCTGCACTGCACTTTCTCTGTAGCTGTTGCATTTTTGTTGCTTTACCTTGTTCTACCTCAATGAACTGATTGTAATGAACAGTATGCAAAGCAAGCTTTTCACTGTAATTCAGTATATGTGACAATAATAAACCAATTCCAGTTTCCATTCCTAAAATGAATGATTTTCAATCCAATAGAAATGATTTAACCTCTACTTAGAGGAAGAATTAATTACAATTTACCATTCCAGATTACTAACTTTTGAATATCTTTAATTCTCCATTTGGTAAAGAAAAAGGGCCCGGATGCATGGGAAAAAGTAGTTTTAACTAAGTGGTGTAAATCTTGGGATTTTTTTCACATGGTTTCAACTAACTGTATCAAAATATTATCTCTTTACATTTTCCATGCAGTATCATGGTACCATAATTTAACTGATAGTATTTTTAAAACACCATGATATTATTATGGATTGAAAAACTATTATCTATAAATTGTATGCAAAATAGTTAGATGTTGGATAGTAAAACTGGAAATTTGTGTTAATTTTTTAGGCTAAACTATCTGATCTAAGAGGCTTTACATATTTTGTTAATTAAATGCTCATCAAAATACGGAAGGAATGTGTTTTTATTGAGATTTTAATTAAACTAAGAAATGAGGAAAAAAATGTCCCAAATATTCTATATAGTTAAAAGTGAAAATCAGGAGATATTAACAATAGCTCTAAAAATTGCAAAGTGATACTGAGCTATATCAACTGCTGCAAACAAAGAAATTTAAATGCAAAGCAGAAAAGCAGATTTGGATAATATGCCAAAGTTTAATGCACCATTAAGCTCATGAAAGGAATGACCTGAGCTTGTCATTAGAAGATCAAAAGAGTAAAAATAGATTGTGGATGTTTTTTTTTAACTTGGATAAAAGTGCCCTTGAAGTAACTTATGACACGTGCTCTTATGGCACCTTTACAGTATTGTATGTAATACTCCTTAAATAGTTAAGTTCCCAAAGATTGTCCAAAGATTTCTTTTGATTTAATCAAGGTTGGCCAGATCAATAAAAGGTAAACAGTCCCTGTAATTTCATGCACTGAATTGGACTTAACATTTTGGGAGGCTGGGAAACTTTTTATTTCACAGTTTCGTCTTCCAAGTAATTCTGAATTACATAAGGAAAGCTATGAGGGAGCTTAAAAAGTGCCTGTGGTACTTTATGATAGCAGCTCTCTGAACTAATCAATAGCCCTTGAAAGCTGTATAACATGTGTTATTCTGTCTAATGATGTTTCAGCTAATTAAAATTGAATGTAACGCATTGTTTCACAGAGCCTAGAAAGTTTCTCGAGAACTATTAAAAAAACATTTTCAATGTCAAACTGCCTGTATACCCAAAGGACAAAATGCAGGTGAAGAAACTGGACAGCACCGAATAATGAATGCTGAAACTTTGATGTATGGCTAACCTACGTTCTCTTGACTCATTTTGGGACATAATTGCACTCTGGCCTCATATTCATACTTTCAATATTCAGTCGATGCTGATCACATTGATTGTCAGTAATGCAATTCCTCAATCACACACCCAGTAACCAGATAGAAGTGATTGAAGGGCACAATGGACAATTCAGTTTTCACTTGTTGCTCTAATGTATCTTAGTCAACCAGTTTGATAAGAAAGGATGTCCTCTCCAAAGGAGACCAAGAGACTTTTCAAGCACAGTAGACAGAGCCGTAAAATTCACATCAACATTAGAAGTGAGGAACACGGTATTGTTATAAAAATTGCTTACTGATGCTATATATGGAGTTATTATCAGGATATACTTCATCAAACCTATTTCCCAACAGCTGGACTACAAACCATAGTTACAGCAAACCAATCAATCAGATTGGGAGTTACCCATTGCACTTGAACACAAATCCACACGCCTCAGTCACTTCTTACAGATTTCACATGCTGCCAGAGATTCAACCTGAGCAGGTACATTAAATGGACATATTTCTAGACACACACTGCATATCCTCTCAGAGAGAAGCACAAAGCAATGCAGTATTAGCAAACAAGTGGGAAATAAATGGGATTCCAATGACTTAAACTCTTGGAGAAGCAGGAATATCCATCACAATCTATTGTAAAAAGAAAAGGGAAATAGAATGATAAATAATGAAAATGCAATTTGATGAATAGGGAACAGCATGGTAGCATGGCGGTTAGTGCAACACTTTCCGTCATCGTGGCTATCCCTCGAGGTCGGGGATGATGGTCTTCGAACACTTTACAGCTCCACTGTAAAATCAGGGTTTGATTTCCTTCTCCGTCTGTAAGGAGTTCGTACATTTTACATGTGACTGTGTAGGTAGGTTATTTCTGGGTGCTCTAGTTTTCTCCCACATTCCAAAGATGTACGGTTAGGGTAAGTGAACTGTGGGCATGCAATGTTAGTGCAGAAGTATGGTGACACTTGCACCGTGCCCAGAACAGTCTTCACTGATGGAATTTGACACATAGGATTCATTTCTCTGTATATTTCAATGTACATGTGACAAATTAAGCTAATCTTTTTCTTTAGTTCTCTTACTGTCTGACCTACTCCTCCTCCGTTGTATCTCCTCCCCCTTATAATAAGACACACTAATGTCTCCGAGCTTCACTTACAAGTAAAACATACGTTTTTGAAACTTAAAATTAAACCTTGTTCAGAAGTGCTCAGTTATACATTTGTTAACTCTCAGCTCTGAGATCAACTTCATAGTTAGACGGATGGTGGTGCAAACTCAATCCCAGAAACTTGAACACGTAGTCCATCAGAATGTATTAACATTTCTGCGGAGGGTCTAGAGCAGGGGTTTCCAGCCTCTTTATGCCATGGGCCAATACCATTAAGCAAGGGGACTGTGGACCCCCGTTTGAGAACCTCTGGTCTAGAGAAAGCTGCACCTTTGGAAGTGTCATCTTTTGAATGAAAAGTTGAACACACACACTTTGTCCTCCCACATACATGTAAAATATCCCTTAGCCATTTGGATAAAAAATTGTATGTTTTTGCTTATATTTATCTGTCCACCAGAATAAGCAGAACAGTAGCCTAGCGGTTAGTGTAATGCTGTACAGAGCCAGTAGTCCTGACGAAGGGTCTCGGCCTGAAACGTCGACTGTACCTCTTCCTAGAGATGCTGCCTGGCCTGCTGTGTTCAACAGCAACTTCGATGTGTGTTGCTTGAATTTCCAGCATCTGCAGAGTTCCTGTTGTTACCAGTGACCTTAGTTCATTTCCCACCTCCGTTGGTAAGGAGTCTGTACGTCCTCTCCCTGACCACGTTGGTTTTCCTCTGGGAACTCTGATTTCCTCCTACTATCCAAAGACGTTCAGGTTAGCAGATTAATTGATCAAGTGGGAGTAACTGGGTGGTGTGGTTTTATTTGGCCCGGTACCGTGCTGTGTCTCAAAATGAAATAGATTATCTGGGCATTGATTTCACTGCTGTTTGTTGGACATCCCAGTGCACATATTGCATGTTGTATTTGTCTTGTTTCCTGCAATTTCAATGCAGGATTACTTTACCATTTAGCACATTGGTGTCCTTGCAGGATGCTAGCTCTTTTTTTTCCTTCTCCCTAATGCAATTTACAGAACAAAGGTAGTTACTTTTCAAAAATGAAAGCAATACATTAATTTTAGTTGAGAGTTCAAAGTACAAAGTTCAAAGTAAACTTATCAAAGTACTTAAGTATATATACATGATCATATACAACCCTGAGATTCATTTTTTTGCGGGCATGCTCAATAAATCCAGTAACCATAGTGGAATCTATAGGTAGGAAAAGGGAGGAGGTCCTGAAAACAGACAACAGGGAGTTAGGAAAGAAGTTGAGAAGTAGGACATCAAAGGTAGTAATCTTGAGATTACTGCCTGTGCCATGTGACAGTGAGTATAAGAATAGAATGAGGTGGAGGATAAATGTGTGGCTGAGGGATTCAGATTTCTGGATCATTGGGACTTCTTTTGGGGCAGGAGTGACCTGTACAAAGAGGATGGGTTGCACTTGAATTCAAGGGTGACCAATATCCTGGTAGGAAGATTTGCTAATAGCCATAGTCATACTTTATTGATCCCGGGGAAAATTGGTTTTCGTTACAGTTGCACCATAAATAATAAATAGTAATAAAACCATAAATAGTTAAATAGTAATATGTAAATTACGCCAGGAAATAAGTCCAGGACCAGCCTATTGGCTCAGGGTGTCTGACTCTCCAAGGGAGGAGCGGTAAAGTTTGATGGCCACAGGCAGGAATGCCTTCCTATGATGCTCTGTGTTGCATCTCGGTGGAATGAGTCTCTGGCTGAATGTACTCCTGTGCCCACCCAGTACATTATGTAGTGGATGGGAGACATTGTCCAAGATGGCGTGCAACTTGGACAGCATCCTCTTTTCAGACACCACCGTCAGATAGCCCAGTTCCATCCCCACAACATCACTGGCCTTACGAATGAGTTTGTTAATTCTGTTTGTGTCTGCTACCTTCATCCTGCTGCCCCAGCACACAACAGCAAACATGATAGCTATGATAAGGCTATTGAGGAGAGTTTAAACTAGAATTGCTGGGGGGTGGGAACCGAACTGACGTGGCGGAGGAAAGGGAGGTTGGCTCACAAATAGAGAAAGCTTGGAGACAGTGTGAAAGAGAGGATAGGCAGGTGATAGAGAAGGGACGCACTCAGACCGATGGTTTGAGATGTGTCTATTTTAATGAGAGGAGTATCATGAATAAAGCGGATGAGCTTAGAGCGTGGATCAGCACTTGGAGCTACGATGTTGTGGCCATTACCCATTAGAGACATGGATGGTGCAGGGGCAGGAATGGCTACTTCAAGTGCCAGGCTTTAGATGTTTCAGAAAGGACAGGGAGGGAGGCAAAAGAGGTGGGGGAGTGGTACTGCTGATCAGAGATAGTGTCATGGCTGCAGAAAAGGAGGAAGTCATGGAAGGGTTGTCTATGAAGTCTCTGTGGGCAGAAGTTAGGAATAGGAAAGGGTCAATAACTCTGCTGGGTGTTTTTTATAGACCACCTAATAGTAACAGGGACATCGAGGAGCAAAAAAGGAGACAGATTCTGGAAAGGAGTAATAATAACAGAGTTGTTGTGGTGGAAGATTTTAATTTCCCAAATATTGATTGGCACCTCCCTAGTGTGAGAGGTTTAGATGGGGTAGAGTTTGTTAGGGGTGTTCAGGAAGGTTTATTGACACTATATGTAGATAAGCCTAAAAGAGGAGAGGCTGTACTTGATCTGGAATTGGGAAATGAACCTGGTCAGATGTCAGGTCTGTCAGTAGGAGAATATTTTGGAGATAGTGATCGCAATTCTATCTCCTTTACCGTAGCATTGGAGAGGGATAGGAACAGACAAGTTAGGGAAACATTTAATTGGAGTAAGGGAAAATATGAGGCAGGAACTTGGAAGCATAAATTGGAAACAGATATTCTCAGGGAAACGTACGGAAGAAATGTGGCAAATGTTCAGGGGATATTTGCATGGGGTTCTGCATAGGTACATTCCAATGAGACATGGAAAGGATGGTATTGTACAGGATCCATGGTGAACAAAGGCTGTTGTAAATCTAGATAAGACAAAAAGTTCAAAAAACTAGGTAATGACAGAGATCTAGAAGATTATAAGGCTAGCAGGAAGGAGCTTAAGAGTGAAATTAGGAGAGCCAGAGGGGCCATGAGAAGGCCTTGGAAGACAGGATTAAGGAAAACCCCAAGGCATTCTACAAGTATGTGAAGAGCAAGAGGATAAGACGTGAGAGAATAGGACCAACCAAGTGGACAGTGGAAAAGTGTGTATGGAACCGGAGGAAATAGGGAGGTACTTAATGTACACTTTGCTTCAGTATTCACTATGGAAAAGGATCTTGGCAATTGTAGGGATGACTTACAGTAAACTGAAAAGCTTGTGCATGTAGATATTAAGGAAGAGGATGTGCTGGAGCTTTTGGAAAGCATCAAGTTGGATAAGTCACCAGGACTGGACAGGATGTACCCCAGGCCACTGTGGGAATGAGGGAGGAGATTGTTGAGACTCTGGCAATGATCTTTGCATCATCAATGAGGATGGGAGAGGTTCTGGAGGATTGGAGGGTTGTGGATGTTGTTCCCTTATTCAAGAAAGGGAGTAGGGATAGCCCAGGAAATTATAGGCCAGTGAGTCTTACTTCAGTGGTTGGTAAGTTGATGGAGAAGAACCTGAGAGGCAGGATTTATGAACATTTGGAGAGGCATAATTTAATTAGGAATAATCAGCATGGCTTTGTCAAAGGCAAGTCGTGCCTGACGAGCCTGATTGAAGTTTTTGAGGATGTGACTAAACACATTGATGAAGGTAGAGCTGTAGATGTTGTGTATATGGATTTTAGCAAGGCATTTGATAAGGTACCCCATGCAAGGCTGATTAAGAAAGTAAGGAGGCATGAGATCCAAGGGGACATTGCTTTGTGAATCCAGAACTGGCTTGCTCACAGAAGGCAAAGAGTGGTTGTAGACAGGTCATATTCTGCAAGGAGGCTGGTGAATAGTGGAGTGCCTCAGGGATCTGTTCTGGGACCCCTACTCTTCATGATTTTTATAAATGACCTGGATGAGGAAGTGGAGGGATGAGTGAGTAAATTTGCTGATAACACAAAGGTTGAGGGTGTTGTGGATAATGTGTAGGGTTGTCAGAGGTTACAACGGGACATTGATAGGACGCAAAACTGGGCTGAGAAGTGGCAGATGGAGTTTAACCCAAATAAGTGTGAGGTGGTTCATTTTGGTAGGTCAAATATGATGGCAGAATGTATCCTTAATGGTAAGACTCTTGGAAGTGTGGAAGTTCAGAGGGATCTTGGGGTCCGAGTCCATAGGACACTCAAAGCTGCTACGCAGGTTGACTCTGTGGTTAAGAAGGCATATGGTACATTAGCCTTCATCAATCTTGGGATTGAGTTTGAGAACTGAGAGGTAATGTTGCAGCCATATAGGACCCTGGTCTGACCCCACTTGGTGTACTGTGCTTAATTCTGTTCGCCTCACTAGAGGAAGGATGTGGAAACCATAGAAAGAGTGCAGAGGAGATTTACAAGGATGTTGCATGGAATGGGGAGCATACCTTATGAGAATAGGTTGAGTGAACTCAACCTTTTCTCCTTGGAGCAACGGAGGTTGAGAGGTGACCTGACAGAGGTGTACAAGATGATGAGAGGCATTGATCGTGTGGATAGTCAGAGGCTTTTCCCCAGGGCTGAAATGACTAGCACAAGAGGGCATGGTTTTAAGGTGCTTGGAAGTAGGTACAGAGGAGATGTCAGGGGTAAGTTTTTTACGCAGAGTGTGGTGAGTGCATGGAATGGGCTGCCGGTGGCGTTGGTGGAGGTGGATACGATAGTGTTTTTTTAAGATACTCCTGGATGGCTACATGGAGCTTAGAAAGATAGAGGGCTATGGGTAAAGCCTGGGTAGTTCTAAGTTCGGGACGTGTTCGGCATAGCTTTGTGGGCCGAAGGGCCTGTATTGTGCTGTAGGTTTTCTATGCTTCTATGTAATCAATGAAAGACACTATCAACAGAGTAGACAAACAGTGCGCAAAGGACTACTAAATGAGCAAATATAAAAAGAAAGAAAAATAAATAATACTAATAAATAGACAATAAATATCGAGAACGTGGGCTGAAGAGTACATGAAGTGTGTCCAATGTTTATGGGAATATTTCAATGATGTGAAGTTGAGTGAAGTTATCCCCTCAGTTCAGGAGCCTGATGGATGAGGGTAATAACTTTCCCTGAGCCTGCTGGTGTGAGTCCTGAGGCTCCTGTACCTTCTTCCTGAAGGCAGCAGTGAGAAGAGAGCAGTTCCTGAGTGGTGGGGGACCCTGATGATGGATGCTGTTTTCCTGCGACAATGCTCCCTGTAGATGAGCTCAACGCTGGGGAGGGCTTAACGCATGATGGACAGGGTTGTATCGACTACTTTTTGTAGGATTTCCCATTCAGGGTTAAGGGTGTTTCCATACTAATGTTGCGGCTATTCAATATACTCTCCACACACATCTATAGAAGTTTGTCAAAGTTTCAGATCTCATGCTGAATCTTCACAAATTTCTTAGGAAGTAGAAGCAAAAGAAGGAAAATAAACCAGGAGAAAGTACCTTCCACCCAAACAATCAGAGGTTGAAATGAAAGAGCAGTAGCTGCAGTCTCACAATGCACATACTAAAATCTGATCACATATAACAAGCATTATTATTGAAAACAACTTGGCTTTTTATAGTGCCTTTCATGTCTTCAGGATATTCTAAAGTACTTTAGAGCTATTGACATAATCACATAGTAACGTAGGAAGTGCGCTGTGATTGGTGATATTGCTGTAGCTGCCTAAAGATCACCTCTTTGTGCTGTCAGTTCCACTGATTTCAAAATCAGCAAAGACGTGTGACGTGCAGTTAGATCAATGTTGTCCATTTGAATCTGTAATGCAGTATCAAAGTGATCACTGTGTTTTCAAATTTACAGAAAATTGAATTCATTTTTACTGATGACCATTAAAGTAAACAACATAACGACCTGTTATAAAACATGTACGGTACATTGATTATTATCTTTTAGTTTATCACAACAACTTACAAAAAGGTCTTCTTAACGGGATGAAAAATCTTTTCTGATTTACCTTCGGCTTCTGAGGCATTTTCCTGATTGTACTAACATTAAATTTAGCTTAATGTGAGAAATAAAGAGTTTACTTTGTTCAGACATGAATAAGGTTGCTCAAGGTTGCTCAAATGTATTAGTTTGTTTTTATTTACCGCGATCCAGCATGGAGTAGGCCCTTCCAGTCCTTTGAGCTGTGCTGCCCAGTTTCACATCAATTTTTAAACAGAGCCTAATCACGGGACAATTTAAAATGACCTAACCTACCAACTGCTACGACTTTGGACTGTGGGAGGAAACTGGAGCACCCGGAAGAAACCCACCTGGTCATGGGGAGAGCATACAAATGTCTTACAGGCAGCGTCGGGAATCGAACTCCACCGCCTGTACTGTAAGGTGTGGTGCTAACCACTACACTATTGTGCTGCTTTATAAAACTGACTTGGCAATTGGGGACTGTACGATTCCTAAGGGTATAAAACACTGACCTGATTCAATTTTGAAAACTTTTGAAGTTTTTATTTTCATTCTTTTATTTGATACCTACAGTGAAGTGGTGGGGTGGAGATACGTCTCTACCAAAGAAGGTGTAAGGTGCTCCTTCTCCCCGCCAGCTGCAGGTCACCCTCGATGTAGCACCTGCTTAGCCCAAAATCAGGGTCTCGCGACGCATGGGAACCAGTGGCGGATGGTCGTATGAGCAGCTGGTGCATAGCTCTGGTTATGCAACCATTAGCAGACAATCTCTGAAAAGTATTGATACTGGCTGTGGATACCCTTTTTGTAAAGTCTCTGTCCAGACGAGGGCAAAGACAAACCACTTCTGAGGAAACATTTTCCAAGAATAATTATGGACACGGAAAGACCACAGTGCCCACATCATGTGACACGGCACATGATGGTGATGATGATAGTGAAAAAGCAAATGATAAATCATTCCCACAACAAAAGAAAGGCATTCTCAAGTATTGCCCACGATGGAGTCTAATGTGAGTGTCGCTATTTCTCTTGAAATCTGCAATTATCTTAAAAATTTTTTGGAGCAAACCAGTGGCAAAAAAATTGTGATTGAAAGATCATAAAATTTTATAAACTGTAAACTCCTGTAAGGAGCATGGATGTTCTCCTCATGACCGCATGGGATTCCTTCGGGGCTTAGTTGGTAACACCCATGGTCACACGGGTGTAATTGGACAGCGTGACTTGGTCCGGCAGGAAGGGCTGATTACTGTGCTGTATCACCAAATAAAATAAACTGGAAAAAAAACTCTGATTAAAGCAAATCTTACCTGCTGTTGACATAGCAAATATAACTGAATTTTGGTGTCAATTTTAAAATAGTTTAGAGTTTGTGCACTTTTCTTTTTAAAATGTGTTTTAATATGACTGTAAGACTATACTGCACTCCAAGAACAACAGGGACAGCAGATTATCTACCGCATCAGTGATCTGTTTGTTGTTCAGAGCTGCCGGATGGGGTGTTGAAAGGGCTGGCAGATAAGTTGGAGAAGGAGAAGCCAGCGGTTGGCTCAGAGAAGGAGAACTGGTGAATGGCTGGGAGAAGGAGAAGTCAGCGCTTGGCTATGAGAATAATAAGTACTTTGGATCTGTCTTCACTGGGGAAGACACAAGCAATCTCCCAGATGTATGGATGGGCCAAGGACATAGGGGAACAGAGGAACTGAAACAGATTGACGTTAGGAAGGAAACGGTGATGAGCAGACTGATGGGACTGAAGGCTAACAAATCCCCAGGTCCAGATGGTCTGTATCCTAGGGTACTAAAGGAGGTGGCTCTGGAAATTGCGGATGCATTGGTGATCATTTTTCAATGTTCCTTAGATTCAGGATCAGTTCCTGAGGATTGGCGAATGGCTAATGTTATCCCACTTTTTAAGAAAGGAGGGAGGGAGAAAACAGAGAATTATTGCCCTATTAGCCTAACATCAGTAGTGGGGAAGATGCTAGAGTCCATTATTAAAGATGAAATAGCGGCATGTCTTGATAGCAGTGATAGGATTGGGCCGAGCCAGCATGGATTTACCGAGGGCAAATCATGCTTGACTAATCTATTGGAGTTTTTCGAGGATGTAACCAGGAAGATAGACGCGGGAGATCCAGTGGATGTGGTGTACTTTGACTTTCAGAAGGCATTTGATAAGGTACCACATAGGAGATTGGTGGGTAAAATCAGAGCTCATGGCATTGGGGGGAAGATATTGACATGGATAGAAAACTGGTTGGCAGATAGAAAGCAAAGGGTAGCAGTAAATGGGTGTTTCTCGGAATGCAGGCGGTGACTAGTGGGGTGCCACAGGGCTCGGTATTGGGACCACAGCTGTTTACGATTTACGTCAGTGATTTAGAGGAAGGCATTGTGAATAACATCAGTAAGTTTGCTGATGATACTAAACTGGGTGGCAGTGTGTCATGTGATGAGGATGTTAGGAGAATTCAAGGTGATTTGGATAGGCTGAATGAGTGGGCAGAAACTTGGCAGATGACGTTTAATGTGAATAAGTGTGAGGTTATTCACTTTGAGAGCAAGAACAGGAAGGCAGATTATTATCTGAACGGTGTGGAGTTAGGTAAGGGAGAAATACAAAGAGATCTAGGAGTACTTGTTCATCAGTCTCTGAAGGTGAATGAGCAAGTGCAGCAGGCAGTGAAGAAGGCTAATGGAATGTTAGCCTTTATTACAAAGGGAATTGAGTACAAGAGCAAGGAAATCCTTTTGCATTTGTACAGGGCCCTGGTGAGACCACACCTGGAGTATTGTGTGCAGTTTTGGTCTCCAGGGTTAAGGAAGGACATCCTGGCTGTGGAGGAGATGCAGCGTAGGTTCACTAGGTTAATTCCTGGGATGTCCGGACTGTCTTACGCAGAGAGGTTAGAGAGACTGGGCTTGTACATGCTGGAATTAAGGAGATTGAGGGGGGATCTGATTGAGACATATAAGATTATTAAGGGATTGGACAAGATAGAGGCAGGAAATATGTTCCATATGCTGGGAGAGTCCAGTACCAGAAGGCATGGTTTAAGAATAAGGGGTAGGTCATTTAGGACAGAGTTGAGGAGGAACTTCTTCTCCCAGAGAGTTGTGGATGTGTGGAACGCGCTGCCTCAGAAGGCAGTGGAGGCTAATTCTCTGGATGCTTTCAAGAAGGAGCTAGATAGGTATCTTATGGATAGGGGAATCAAGGGTTATGGGGACAAGGCAGGAACCGGGTATTGATAGTAGATGATCAGCCATGATCTCAGAATGACGTTGCAGGCTTGAAGGGCTGAATGGTCTACTTTTGCACCTATTGTCTATTGTCTATTGAGTAAGAGAAGCCGTCAGATGGCCGGGAGATGGAGAAGTTGGTGTTCGGCCAGGAGGAGAAGCTGATGTTCAGCCAGGAGAAGGAGAAGCTGGTGGACGGGCCAGCATGGGTGCAGAGGAGCTCATCTGGGTGCAGACTGTGCTGCTGCCTGCTACTCGAAGAAATCAGGGCTGGTGCACAAACCCAGTGTGCAGTGTAACCATGAGTGACTGCTTCAGACGTTTCTCTTGCAAATTGCAAGTCTTTGTTGGACATTGATAATGTGAGATGCTGCAGGCCTTTTCCTTTATTTCAGACAGACGACAAGGCAGCAGCATGGCCTCGGTTGTAATGAAGTCAAGGTCAAGGCCTCAAGCAGGCTTGCCTGCTGATGCAGTCCAGGTGAGACGACGCTGGAGGTGGTGTACTGTGGTATCTGTGCTCGATTGGGAGCTGGCCGCTCCTGTCTGTGCTGCCCCCCCAGAGCTCGACTGGTAGAATGACAAGCTGGGAACTGCACCATCAATTTAAATGTCACTCAGGGACTAGGACTATACATGTGTTTTCTTGTGTAATAATGTGTGTGTGTTTGTTTTTTTTCCCTCCCTCTCACTATTATGAACATATGTTAAACACCTTGGCCCCAGAGGGATGCTGTATCCATTTTCGAATGTATCCATGTGTGGTCTGAATGATTGTTAAACTTGATTTGATTTGATTTGACTTAGAGCCATACTGCTTGAAAACAGCCCCTTCAGCTCAACTCATCTATGCTGACCGAGATGTCTATCTAAGCTAATCCCATTTGCCACATCTGACCTATATCCCTGTAGATCAGGATAACCCAACCTTTTTTATGCCATGGACCAATTACCATTAAGCAAGGGGTTTGTGGACTCCAAGTTGGGAACCTCTGGTCTAAACCTTTTCCATCCATGTATTAAATGTTGTTTAATTGATTATTAACAACAGCATTCAATAGACACTTGAACAGGTACACAAATAATCCTTTCCTATCCCAGTACCTGTGCAAGTGTCTAGTAAAAAGGAGGGATGAGAAGATGGCGGCGCGACGCAGTGCACGCAGCCGTTCCGAATGAATATCGATTATGTGTAACTAGGGGGCCATGCACAATCCTGATTTGATGGAGACAGTCGTGAGAAGTGCAGAGGAACATCTGGAGTAACTTCTTTAATGCCTGCTTCGCTGTCGCTGCTACTGTGCAATCGAGAATGTCCGGAGACGAAGGCCCCAAATCCTCGGCTTTGCGTATTGCCTGTTGCCGGGGCTGGGATCGAAGCGCTCGGCAGAGATGGTGCTCGGTGCTCGGTGTCGGAGAGCTGGTCGGAGACTTGGAGTTTTTCGGACGGACTCGGAGTCGGACTGTGGTCGGATGCTTCCAGGATGCTGGAGGTTTGCGTGAGATGATGGGACTTTCGAGAGACTTTGAGATTTCTACTGTGCCATGGTCTGTTCTTATCAAATTACGGTATTGCTTTGCACTGTTGTAACTGTATGTTATAATTATGTGGTTTTTGTAGTCGGTTTGTCATGTGTTTTCGTGATATCATTCTGGAAATACATTGTATCATTTCTTAATGCCTGCATTACTGAATGACAATACAAGGGGACTGTGTGTCCTCATAATCATAATAATCATAAATGTTGTTATTAATTATTAATTAATACCTAAACATCTTGCTCAGCCATTGAACCCTAGTCACTGGTACTGTGTAGTGTTGTGCTAACTACTATGACACCGTGCTGCCCCACTTTTCCATTTGACTGGAGTATCTTTGCAGAAAGTTAAGTAAAACAAGACAAAATTGTGATCTTAAACACGAGGAATTCTGCAGATGCTGGAAATTCAAGCAACACACATCAAAGTTGCTGGTGAACACAGCAGGCCAGGCAGCATCTCTAGGAAGCGGTACAGTCGATGTTTTGGGCCGAGACCCTTCGTCAGGACTAACTGAAGGAAGAGCTAGTAAGAGATTTGAAAGTGGCAGGGGGAGGGGGAGATCCAAAATGATAGGGGAAGACAGGAGGGGGAGGGACGGAGCCAAGATCAAAATTGTGATCTCACTACACGTGTTCACACTCTTTAATGAGTTCAGCAACTCTTGCCAAGTGAAAATTGAAAACATTTGAATGCATTGAATCTCTGTAGGAACTGGGGCATTCACATTCTATCTAATCTTTAAACTATTCACCAGTGTTCAGTGAAAGGTAACAGCTCACTGGAAGTGTTAGGAGGTGAAGATGCACTTTAATTGTCACACAGTGTGGAAATTGTGTTGATTTAACTGCTGCCCAATCTGAAAGGGAAAGGAATAACTGAGCTATCTCTGTGCGAAAGATTAGGGGATTTGTTACTCATTCAAAAGTAAGATGCTGCGAATGCTGGAAACCAAAATAAGAACAGAAATACTGCAACCATTTAGCATCCTGACTGATTTCTGCAGAAAGGGGTTTGTGGACTCCAGGTTGGGAACCTCTGGTCTAAACCTTTTCCATCCATGTATTAAATGTTGTTTAATTGATTATTAACAACAGCATTCAATAGACACTTGAACAGGTACACAAATAATCCTTTCCTATCCCAGTACCTGTGCAAGTGTCTAGTAAAAAGGAGGGATGAGAAGATGGCGGCACGACGCAGTGCACGCAGCCGTTCCGAATGAATATCGATTATGTGTAACTAGGGGGCCATGCACAATCCTGATTTGATGGAGACAGTCGTGAGAAGTGCAGAGGAACATCTGGAGTAACTTCTTTAATGCCTGCTTCGCTGTCGCTGCTACTGTGCAATCGAGAATGTCCGGAGACGAAGGCCCCAAATCCTCGGTTTTGCGTATTGCCTGTTGCCGGGGCTGGGATCGAAGCGCTCGGCAGAGATGGTGCTCGTTGCTCGGTGTCGGAGAGCTGGTCGGAGACTCGGAGTTTTTCGGACGGACTCGGAGTCGGACTGTGGTCGGATGCTTCCAGGATGCTGGAGGTTTGCGTGAGATGATGGGACTTTCGAGAGACTTTGAGATTTCTACTGTGCCATGGTCTGTTCTTATCAAATTACGGTATTGCTTTGCACTGTTGTAACTGTATGTTATAATTATGTGGTTTTTGTAGTCGGTTTGTCATGTGTTTTCGTGATATCATTCTGGAAATACATTGTATCATTTCTTAATGCCTGCATTACTGAATGACAATACAAGGGGACTGTGTGTCCTCATAATCATAATAATCATAAATGTTGTTATTAATTATTAATTAATACCTAAACATCTTGCTCAGCCATTGAACCGTAGTCACTGGTACTGTGTAGTGTTGTGCTAACTACTATGACACCGTGCTGCCCCACTTTTCCATTTGACTGGAGTATCTTTGCAGAAAGTTAAGTAAAACAAGACAAAATTGTGATCTTAAACACGAGGAATTCTGCAGATGCTGGAAATTCAAGCAACACACATCAAAGTTGCTGGTGAACACAGCAGGCCAGGCAGCATCTGTAGGAAGAGGTGCAGTCGACGTTTCAGGCCGAGACCCTTCGTCAGGACTAACTGAAGGAAGAGCTAGTAAGAGATTTGAAAGTGGCAGGGGGAGGGGGAGATCCAAAATGATAGGGGAAGACAGGAGGGGGAGGGACGGAGCCAAGATCAAAATTGTGATCTCACTACACGTGTTCACACTCTTTAATGAGTTCAGCAACTCTTGCCAAGTGAAAATTGAAAACATTTGAATGCATTGAATCTCTGTAGGAACTGGGGCATTCACATTCTATCTAATCTTTAAACTATTCACCAGTGTTCAGTGAAAGGTAACAGCTCACTGGAAGTGTTAGGAGGTGAAGATGCACTTTAATTGTCACACAGTGTGGAAATTGTGTTGATTTAACTGCTGCCCAATCTGAAAGGGAAAGGAATAACTGAGCTATCTCTGTGCGAAAGATTAGGGGATTTGTTACTCATTCAAAAGTAAGATGCTGCGAATGCTGGAAACCAAAATAAGAACAGAAATACTGCAACCATTTAGCATCCTGACTGATTTCTGCAGAAAGAAAATTCCAAGTTTAGACTTTCATTAAAAATTGCAGTTATTTGTCTGTGTACCTGACTTTTGAAGTGATGACAGCTTGACAATTTCACATGAATGTCACGACACTGACTGTTGTGAACAAAAAAAGAGAAAAACTGGACCTACGATAAATGTCCCAAAACTGCTCACAGTACCCCAAGTGAGGCCTCACTAGTGCTTTATAAAGTCTGAACATTACATCTTTGCTTTTATATTCTAGTCCTCTTGAAATGAATGTTAACATTACATTTGCACATCCTCGCCACAGACTCAACCTACAAATTAACGTTTAGGGAATCTTGTACAAGGAGTCCCAAGTCCCTTTGCACATCGTTTTTTTAAACTTTCTCTCCATTTAAAAAATAGTCAACCCTTTCATTTCTCTACTAAAATGCATGACCATATATTTCCTGACACTGTACTTAATCTGCCACTTCTTTGCCCATTCTCCTAATCTCTCTTAAATCTTCTGTAGTCTCTCTACTTCCTCAAAACTAAATACCCCATCATCTGTGTTTATGTCATCTGCAAACTCTACAATAAAGCCATCAATTTCATTATCCAAATCATTGACATATAACATAAGAAGAATTGATTCCAACACAGAGCTCTGTGGAACACCACTAGTCCCCGGCAGCCAAACAGAAAGGCTTCCATTATTCCCATTCTTTACTTCCTGCCAACCCGCCACTGCTTTATTGATGCTTGAATCTTTCCTGTAATACCATGGGATTGTAGTTTGTTAAGCAGCCTCATCTATGTCACCTTGTCAATTGCTTTCTGAAAATCCAAGTACACAACATCAACCAATTCTGCTCTGTCTATCCTGTTTGTTATTTCTTCAAAGAATTCCAACATATTTGTCAGGCAATATTTTTCCTTGAGGAAACTATGCTGACTATGGCTTATGTGCCTGCAAGTACCCTGAGACCTCAACAATTGACACCAACACCTTCCAAACCACTGATGTAAGATTAACTGGCCTATAATTTATCTTCTTCTGCCTCTCTCCCTTCTTGAAGAGTGGAGTGACATTTGCAATTTTCCAGTCTTGCAGAATCATTCCAAAATTTAGTGATTCTTGAAAGATATTACTAATGTCTCCATGATCTCTTCAGCCACCTCTTTCAGAACTCTGTACACCATCTGGTCAATGTGTCACACTCACATCCCCATCTACATCAACGGAGCTGCAGTGGAACATGTATCAAGCTTCAAATTCCTTGGTGGCCACACTTCCGAGGACCTCACCTGGTCCCTGAACTACTCCATCCTGATCAAAAAGGAGCAACAGTGCCTTTAATTCCTGTGGAGCATCAAGAAAGCTCACCTCTGTCCCAGGATACTGACCGACTTTTACCTCAGTACTATTGAGAGCATACTCACCAACTGCATCTCAGTGTGGTATGTCAATTGTCCCGTATCGGACTGCAAAGTGCTCCAGCGTGTGATGAAAACTGCTCAGCAGATTATCGGCACCCAATTGCCCACCATTGAGAACATCTGTCATAAACGCTGCCTGGGCAGGGCGAAAAACATTATCAAGGTTGCATCTCACCCTAACCATGGACTTTTTACTCTCCTCCCATCTGGTAGGCACCTCAGGAGCCTCCGCTCCCGCACCAGCAGGCACAGGAAGAGCTTCTTCCCTGAGGCTGTGACCCTGCTGAACCTCACATCACAGCACTAAGCAGTATTGCACCCATATTGTACTGTCTCAGCACTTTTATATTTGTGTGCTGTAGCACTCACTTTTTATTCACAGCTATTTTGTAAATAACACTATTCTTTGTATTTCTGGTTAGATGCTAACTGCATTTCATTGGCTTTGCATCTGTACTTGGCACAATGACAATAAAGTTGAATCTAATCTAACCTAATCTAACCTAACTTCAGACCTTTCAGTTTCCCAAGAACCTTCTCTCTAATAATGGTAAATTCACTCACTTCATGACCACTGACACCTGCAAGTTCCACCATACTGCTAGTGTCTTCCACGGTGAAAACTGATGCAAAATACTTCTTAAATTCATCCGCCATTTGCTTGTTCCCACTTTTCTCACTGTTACCATCAGGTAGGAGGTACAGAAGCTTGAAGGCACACACTCAGCGATTCAGGAACAGCTTCTTCCCCTCTGCCATCCAATTCCTAAATAGACATTGAAGCTTTGGACACTACCTCACTTTTTTTTTAATATACAGTATTTCTGTTTCTGCACCTTTTTTAAAAAAATGTGTTCAATATACATAATTGATATACTTGTTTATTTATTATGTTTTATTTTATTTATTTTTTTTCTCTCTGCTAGATTATGTATTGCATATAACTGCTGTTGCTAAGTTAATAAATTTCACGTCACACGCCAGTGATAATAATCCTGATTCTGGTTCTGACATACCTCTCCAGCATCGTTTTCCTGCAGTCTGATATCCATTCGCTTTTACATGTTATGCATCTGAAGGAACATTTGGTAACCTCTTTAATATTATTGGCTAATTTACTTTTGTATTCTATCTTTACCTTCTTAATGACTTTTTTACAGGATTTTGCTTTTATATTTAAATTTCCTCTTCAAGAATTGAAATGGTTTGCTTGATAAATGATGAACGTAAATTATCCAACATTGCTGAAAAGATTTATAGTTCTTTCCCTCTCTTAGTGCTTGAATATAAAAGCCACTGCATGTTTTAGGATGGCTGATCTTCAGCCAGAGAGAGGAATCCAACAGCACTTCCAAAAATTAAATTAGGATTATCAGCACTATACTGCATAGAATAAATCTCAAAGCATAATTGTATTGAGATAGTTAGGGACTCACAAAAGAATATTATATGCTTAACGTTATATGAATGTACAGTATGACAATAAGAAACTTAATCCCAAGTGACAAGGTAATAAAATGTCAGTAATGCAGGTAAAGCAGTTGGAATGATCCAAAGTCTGTTTTTTTTCTGTAATTTTGTTTCAGATGTATAGTAGACCTAAAGAACATAAGATATTGGAGCAAAAATAAGCCATTTAATCCATTGAGTCTGCTCCGCCATTTCATCATGGCTGATCCAATTTTCTAGAATGTGTCAGAGGGCAGAAGTGAGTGTTCTTGCTATTACTAAGGAGAAGGTGTTTGGGAACCTGAGAGATCTGAAGGTAGATAATTCACTTGGGCCAGATGGCCTACACGCTAGGGCTTTGACAGAGGTAGCTGAAGTGATTGAGGAGGCATTAGTAATAATCTTTCACAAATCACTGGATTCTGGAATAGTTTGGGGAGGACTGGAAAGCTGCAAAGGTCACTCCACTCTTCAAGAAGGGAGGGAGCAGAAGAATTTAAAATATTGGCCAGTTAGAGTCAGTGGTTGCGAAGATGTTGGAGCGTATTATTAAGGGTGAAGTTTCAGGGTACCTAGAGACACATAAGTGGCTGAACATTGCAGGCTGGATGGCCTATACTATGTTATGTTATGTGCTGTGCTGTGCGATGTTCTATAATAAAACAGGCCAATGTCAGTATGATTTCCTGAAGGGAAAATCTTGTCTGACAAACCTCTTGGATATTTTTTTGAGAAAATAACAGTCAGGGTAAAAAAAAGAGTCAGTTGATGTTGTGTACTTGGATTTCCAGAAGGCCTCTGACAAGGTGCCATACTTACTAAGTTAAAAGCCCATGGTATTACAGGAAAGATACTAGCATGGATAGAAGATTTGCTGACTGGCAGGAGGCAAAAGAGTGGAACTAAAGGGGGCTTTTTCTGGTTGCCTGCCGGTGTTCTGCAGCCGTCAGTATTGGAATTGCTTCTATGCACATTGAATGTCAACAATTTTGATAACAATATTGATGGCTTTGTGATCATGTTTGCAAAGATAGGTAAGGAGTAGGTAGTGTTGAGGAAGCAGGGAGTTTGCAGAAGTTCTTGGACTGATAGGAATAGACAAATACGGATTTTATTTATTGCACAAGGTTTATTCCAAGTCATATAAAATCTCTGTGAAGAAATAACCCCAATTTGTTTTCATTTTTATCTTGTTGTGCAAGTTTGCTGTAATGTTCCATCTTTCCATTTTATAATATCTTGCTGCTGAAGCATGCATGTCAACATCATTCTAATATTAGGAAAGCAGAACCCCTAAAATTCAATTGGTTTTAATGATTTGCTGTCTTCAAAGATGGCATCAGCTAAGGATAAATAAATGAAATAATTACTTTAAAATGAGAAAGATTTTCAACTCATTTCTAAGTCTGTTTTTTTTTTGATGAAAATATGTATGTTACAATATTCACCATATTTACCTGTCTTTTTGTACAGCCATGGTGGGTGGGGGTGAGGAGGAAGAGATACAGAAAGAATAACTTGCCTAGCCTCTTTAATGATGAAAAGGAGGTAGTTTCCAAATGGATTTCTCATTTTCAATTTTTCTGCAAAGCATTAATTGAGTGTATGGCACAAGTAACTACAGAATTAGTAAAAAAAAATACTATTTCATTCTGAATAAAAATAATATGTAATCCTTTCTGCAAAATAAGCACAATAATAATAAATTTGTTTATGACTGGAAAGAACTAAAGTCATGTATATTTGTGGATTGCAGATACTTTTGAGATCAGTTGTCATAATATTTAAGTACATTTCATTTTCCCTCTCTTCAAGCCATCCTTGCATTTTCATGTCATACAATACATTATGAATAATATTGTAAGTATAAATTGCAACTGGAATTACATTTTGAAGGTATATTCTTTTGGATAATGATTCCAACCTGCAAAGTAATTTCCTTTCGATTGATTATATTTCTTGAGCTGAGAATTACTCCAAGAGGCAAGTGTTTGTCTTGAAGTAACCTACAAATCCTACTGCCTAACTGACAGCAAATCATCTTTGCATTTCAACACAACTCTGTTAAGACTAAATCCATCAAAGACTAGATTTAAGTTTATTTAACATGTGTACATTGAAAGATACGGTGAAATGCATTATTTGTGTTAACAAGCAACATAACTGAGGGTGTACTGGAGACAGCTTGCGAGTGATCTCACACATTACGATACCAACATAGCATGCCCACAATGCTCGGCAGAACAACAGGGAACACAAGAACAATAGCAAAACAAGCTCCATTCCTCGCTGCCACACATGCACATACACAGCTCTCTAACTCAGCTTCCGATTTTACCCTTCGTCGTCGATCCTCGAGCAGTTTCTGTATCCACAGCAAGGATGAGCAATTGAATTGTCATGGCATACGTGGTTTATCCAAAAGCAGTAAAGGAGGTTTTATCTCATTCTCCATTATACTCGTACCTGACCTATCTGCCTGTGATCTCCTGCCTGAACAACAACTGATTCTCTTGACCATGTCTGCATGCTTTTATGCATTGAGTTGCTGCCACATGATTGGTTGATCAAATATTTGCATTAACAAGCAGGTGTACAGACGTACCTAATAAAGTGGCCACTGAGTGTATACTTCAGTGGTTGGTAAGTTGATGGAGCAGATCCTGAGAGGCAGGATTTATGAGCATTTGGTGAGGCATAAAATGATTAGGAATAGCCAGCATGGCTATGTCAAAAGTAAGTCATGCATTACGAGCCTGATTGAATTTTTTGAGGATGTGACTAAACACATTGATGAAGGTAGAGCAGTAGATGTAGTGTATATGGATTTCAGCAAGGTATTTGATAAGGGACCCCATGCAAGGCTTACTGAGAAAGTAAGGAGGCATGGGATCCAAGGGGACATTGCTTTGTGGATCCAGAACTGGCTTGCCCACAGAAGGCAAAGAGTGGTTGGAGACGGGTCATATTCCGCATGGAGATTGGTCACCTGTGGTGTGCCTCAGGGATCTGATCTGGGACCCCTACTCTTTGTGATTTTCTCTTGTTTGTGATTTAAATACAGTAAATAACTTTTGAGCTGGTGTTTAAAAGTGTCACCTGTTAGGTTTTGTAACTGCCAAAATTAATCAAATAAAAACATGGCAGCCTGGCATATTTGATACACTCTAGTTTACTTTAGTGTGGTGGCGTATTAATGTATGTCTGTCACTGACGTCTGTACTGAATTATATGAACAAAGAATGCTTAATCAAAAAATGTATTTACAATATTACTGAAATACTAAATACACTATGCTCCTCCCTGCTTAGCTATAAACTCCAAGTCAATATAGAATGCATCTTCAACTATCTACACAGTGTACTGCATATAAAATGGATCTGAACTCAAAATTTAATCACTGTGGTGGACTTCTTACTCCTGTGAGTAAACGTCTTTCCTGACAAATGGGTAAGATTTGTAAATGGGACACTATCTCAGGTCTGCGGCCTCCTCCGTGTTTGTTGAAAGAATTGACTCTGGGACTACAGGACATAGTTCTGACAGCTCTAAACACCTTTCTTCTTGAACAATTGACTCTGTCCTCCTCAAATAGCCAATGTGTTGTCTCCAGTAGACATCAGACACAATCTCCACTGTATAGGAGTGTGGTCCAGACCTGTCCTTAATCTGTCTAAGTACTCACTTTGATCACCTCTGTAATCTCTCAGCAGGACTGCTTGTCCAGAAGAGAAACATCAAAACTCCTTGTTTGAGGAGCCCTCAAATTGTCCTGCATACTCTTTGGGAGATTGGGTTACAATTTGTCCTGCATACTCCTTTGGAGATTGGGTTCCAATTTATCCTGCATACTCCTTTGGAGATTGGGTTCCAATTTATCCTGCATACTCCTTCGGAGACTGGGTTCTAAGCAGGAGCACAAGGGAAGAGCCAGGAACATCATTTTTGGTGAGTTGAAGAGTGTGCTGCACTGTAGTATGCAAGGAGAAAATTGGAGAGTTTTTGATTCAGTGTTAGGTTAGCATGTTCTGCTGACAATGCCCACAGTGTGTTCTTTAAAATCTGGACAAACCTTTCTGTAATATGTCTTATTCAATTCATTTTCAGAAATAACTGAAACTGTATAGGAACAAATTGTGCTCAGTTGTCAGTGACTAAGTGTCCTGGAACACCAGTTCCTGAGAAAAGACTTCTTAACACATCAACAGATTGCAAGGCTGTTTCGGTTCTTTGCAGAAATGGGACCTGCTCTCGGGGTCTCATGACTGGCCACTTTTCAATATGCCAAGGACGAGACTAACACTCCTTCAGGGTGCTGGAATTTTGTAGAGCTGGAGGCGGACTGACTTAAGGTCGGTGCCGCCAACTGGTGTGTCGTGGGAGACGGAACATCGAAAGCAGCGAGCTGGCTGTGTGCCCAGAGACCCGAGTTCTTTGGGCACGGAGCTCGGAAAAAGAAACACAACAGACTTTTAACACCATAAATTGGTGAGTTTTTTTGTTATGTCTCCCCTCTCGCTGTGAAACAGGGACGCCTCTTTTTTACTTATTAAGGAGAGAGAGCGCCTGCAGTATGTTGAATTGCCTGGTGAACGAGTTGTCTTTGGGGTACTGCAAGTCTGTGAATTTATTGATGCTTTGCTGCACGCTTGAGTGCTCGGTGGGGGGGGGGTGCCAATGCTTTTTTGCTGGTGGGGGAGGGGGTGTTATTGCTGCTTATGCGTGGGAGGGGGGAGATGGGGGTGGCTTCGGGCTTCTGACATTTAACTATCATTCATTCTTTGGGGCATTCTGTTTTCGTGGATGTTTGCAGATAAAAAGATTTTCAGGATATATATTGTATACATTTCTCTGACATTAAATGTACCTATTGAACCTGTTGTTGTGGAGGCTATTGAGAACACTTCCAGCCATTTTGTAGTTGAATCTACCACTAGCCTAGGTAGTTCTAAGGTAGTGACATGTTCGGCACAGCTTTGTGGGCAGAAGGGCCTGTATTGTGCTGTAGGTTTTCTATGTTTCTATGTTTCTACCAAGAAATTTGTATTCATGAATCTCCACATAAGGTGACCTACGTCCAGGGTAAGTGTTTTGCGGCTCTGGTAAAAATGGAGGAACTGGAATTTCTGCCGCACATTACAGCTATTTTAAGTTGATATGTCGACCTGAGAAAGTGTGAGATCTTCTCTAGTTTCCCTTTGGTTCACCTTTGCCATCATACGTTGAATTTTGATTTGCATCCAGAGGATTGTTCTCTTCTGAAAATTTTCAGGTATTTCCTTTCCCAAGAGTAAATGTTGTGTGCTGGGGCAGCAGGCTGAGGGTAGCAGACAGCAACGGAATCAACACACTCATTCGTAAGGCCAGTGATGTTGTGGGGATGGAACTGGGCTCTCTCACGGTGGTGTCTGAAAAGAGGATGCTGTCCAAGTTGCATGCCATCTTGGACAACATCTCCCATCCACTACATAATGTACTGGTTGGGCACAGGAGTACATTCAGCCAGAGACCTATTCCACCGAGATGCAACACAGAGCGTCATAGGAAGTCATTCCTGCCTGTGGCCATCAAACTTTACAACTCCTCCCTTGGAGGGCTAGACACCCTGAACCAATAGGCTGGTCCTGGACTTATTTCCTGGCATAATTTATATATTACTATTTAATTATTTATGGTTTTATTATTATTTAATTATTTATGGTGCAACTGTAATGAAAACCAATTTCCCCCGGGATCAATAAAGCACGACTATGACTATGACTAAATGGGACAATCTATCAACATTTCCATGATCAGTTGTTCTCTTGAATTCGATCTTGTAATTGTATCCTCCAAGAAACAGAGCCCCATTTCTGCATTTGTGCTGCTGCTGTTCGTGGAACAACTTCAGTGCATTGAAAATGGGCTCCAGTCGTTGATGGTCAGTGATAAGGGTAAACTCTCTCCCAGGTTGAAACATTTTACACCCCAAACTAAATTCAAGGCTTCTCTGTCAATCCGAGTGTTATTTTTCTCTGCAGCAGTGATGGAGCATGATGTAAAGCGGATGGGATGTTCACTTCCAGCACTCATAACATGTGACATGACTGCACCTATACCATAAGGCAAGGCATCACACACAAGCTTCACTAGATGATGTTGATCATAATAATGTGTGAGTACAGTGTCTAACATCACCATATCCTCTGCCTTTTGGAAAGCCACCTCACGCTGCTTTGTCCATTGTCATTTCTTTCAAATCTGTTGTAATGAGTGAAACTGATGGAGAACAAGATTGGCCGGAACCTGTTACAGTAATTGTCAATTCCTTAAAAGTGCCACAACTGTGAAATATCATTTGGCTGTGAGGCATCCATCACTGCTTGAATTTTCTCAGTATACTTGTGAAAAACTTGTGTATCAATGGTGTGACTACAGTAAGTGATGCTTGCTTTAAAGAATTCACCCTGGCTGTGTCGTGCTAGTACTGCCTGCACTGTCTTCTTCACACTTTAAATTTAACAATCGCAATTTAGGTTTCAAAGATCTTAGGAAATCTAATGGCTAAGGGGAGGGGGAGAGGGAGACAACTGCCCTCTGAGTGGAGTAAACACTTTTCAAGCAAGATTTGTAGGCAAGAGGTATAGGATTGCCCAGTATTTCCTCAATCTAACAAATTTGCACATGATCAGACCACCCAAAAAGTTGATGGTATGTTTACTTACTTAGTGATACAACACTGAATAGACCCTTCCAGCCCTTTGATTCACAACACGCCAGCAACTCCCAACAAAGCCAGTTCACCCTAACCTAATCATGGGACAACTCGGATGACCAATCAACCTACCGGGTATGTCTTTGGACTATTGGAGAAAACGAGAGGTTATAGAGAGAGCCCACGTATTCCATGATGGTAAAGAGATTCCTTACAGTCGAAGCTGGAAATGAGCTCCAAACTCCAGAATGTTCCGAGCTGTAATAGTCCCCACCCCTTTTCCCCCTCACTTAACTTCCAACAAACTTCCTACACCCCATCCTACCTCAATGCAAGTATTTCCTTGGTAGGATCTTTATTCGTGCCATTATACACCCTCACCACTGAAACAATTGATTATGCTGCAGATAATCAAACCCACATGTGAGGATAATGTGCCTTGAGCTTCCAAAAGAGAAGAGTTGTCCATTGGAGCTATATATGTGGAATTGGAGCCTTGCCGTGGCATAGGAGTCATCATCATAGCTTGTCACACCAGACAGCCAGCCACTCTAGTGTTGTTTGGTTGATGTTGAGCAGGTCAGTGTCAGCTAAATCAGGTGAGAGTGGACAGTTGCGCAGAACGTACTCAATGATCAGATCACCCGAAAAGTTGATGGTATGTTTATTTATTTAGTGATACAATACTGAATAGACCCTCCCAGCCCTTTGATTCACAATACTTCAGCAACTCCCAGCAAAGCCAGTTCACCCTAATCATAGGCGTAGGAGTGACACCGGTTGAACATCAGTGAAGTACGGTGGAGACTCGTTCTCTGGCAGGTCTAATCTAACCGTGAAGGTGATGTTCCATCAGTATACTACTAGACTAGATCTAGTAGTAGGATCGTGGCTAGCTAAGCCAAGGAGGTAAGCATGCCTTTGCTACTTTGTAGGTTATGCCTCTTCAGGCAAAGGCTGCACCCAGCGAGGACGCCAGCAGCAGGGCATCTGTTGGTGTCTGTGACAGATGAATCCAAAAGGGTCAATGGTACAGCCACCTTAGTGGCACGCGGAGGAACCAGAGTGCTGATCAACGAACGGCATCACTAGACTAGTTAATTGTCACTGTGGGGCAGCTTCCTTATCCGCTAAGTCTGTTACACTTCTGTGTACCACTTAGCATCAGATTTAGAAGCCCAGGGAGACTGTATGGTGGGGGCATGACACTGTCTGTCTTATTACTGTGCAAGGCATACAGTCAACATCGAAATCGATGGACAGCCGAAGAAGAAGATATGTGGAATTAGGGCCTCATATCAGTGGATATTGGCCTGAGAGAGGATGCTGATGCTGATTCACCTTTCCTGCCAGTGGATTTTGAGGATTTTGTGGAGACTCTAGCAAATTCCTATAAGTGTACTGTGGAGAGCATGCTGAGTGGTTATATCACCATCTGGTATAGAGGCGCCAATACAATGAATCGGAAGTAACTGCAAAGGTTGTTGACTCATCTAGCTCTTTCATGGGAACTAGTCTCCCCACCATCGAAGACATCTTCAAATGGCGATTAAGAAGGTTGCATCCATCATGAAGGACCCCCACTATTCAGGACTTGCCTTCTCATTACTACCATCAGGGAGGAGGTACAGGTGCCTGAAGATGCACATTCAACATTTATGAACAGCTTCTTCCCTTCCACCATCAATTTCTGAATGTCCATGAACCCATGAGCATTATCCAAATATTTTTTTTCTCTTTTTGCACTATTTATTTATTTTTTTAGAATTTAATATTATATTTTATGGTAATTTTTATGTGTTTTGCTGTACTGCTGCTGCAAAACAACAAATTATATGATATTCAGCAGGCCAAGCAGCATCTATAGGAAGAGGCGCAGTCGACGTTTCAGGCCGAGACCCTTCGTCAGGACTAACTGAAGGAAGAGTGAGTAAGGGATTTGAAAGCTGGAGGGGGAGGGGGAGATGCAAAATGATAGGAGAAGACAGGAGGGGGAGGGATAGAGCCGAGAGCTGGACAGGTGATAGGCAAAAGGGGATACGAGAGGATCATGGGACAGGAGGCCTAGGGAGAAAGACGGGGGGGGGGTGACCCAGAGGATGGGCAAGAGGTATATTCAGAGGGACAGAGGGAGAAAAAGGAGAGTGAGAGAAAGAATGTGTGCATAAAAAGGAGTAACAGCTGGGGTACGAGGGGGAGGTGGGGCCTAGCGGAAGTTAGAGAAGTCAATGTTCATGCCATCAGGTTGGAGGCTACCCAGACGGAATATAAGGTGTTGTTCCTCCAACCTGAGTGTGGCTTCATCTTTACAGTAGAGGAGGCCGTGGATAGACATGTCAGAATGGGAATGGGATGTGGAATTAAAATGTGTGGCCACTGGGAGATCCTGCTTTCTCTGGCGGACAGAGCGTAGATGTTCAGCAAAGCGGTCTCCCAGTCTGCGTCGGGTCTCACCAATATATAAAAGGCCACATCGGGAGCACCGGACGCAGTATATCACCCCAGTCGACTCACAGGTGAAGTGATGCCTCACCTGGAAGGACTGTTTGGGGCCCTGAATGGTGGTAAGGGAGGAAGTGTAAGGGCATGTGTAGCACTTGTTCCGCTTACACGGATAAGTGCCAGGAGGGAGATCAGTGGGGAGGGATGGGGTGGACGAATGGACAAGGGAGTTGTGTAGGGAGCGATCCCTGCGGAATGCAGAGAGAGGGGGGGAGGGAAAGATGTGCTTAGTAGCCACCTCCAACGGGATCCCACCACTAAGCACATCTTTCCCTCCCCCCCTCTCTCTGCATTCCGCAGGGATCGCTCCCTACACAACTCCCTTGTCCATTCGTCCCCCCCATCCCTCCCCACTGATCTCCCTCCTGGCACTTATCCGTGTAAGCGGAACAAGTGCTACACATGCCCTTACACTTCCTCCCTTACCACCATTCAGGGCCCCAAACAGTCCTTCCAGGTGAGGCATCACTTCACCTGTGAGTCGACTGGGGTGATATACTGCGTCCGGTGCTCCCGATGTGGCCTTTTATATATTGGTGAGACCCGACGCAGACTGGGAGACCGCTTTGCTGAACATCTACGCTCTGTCCGCCAGAGAAAGCAGGATCTCCCAGTGGCCACACATTTTAATTCCACATCCCATTCCCATTCTGACGTCTATCCACGGCCTCCTCTACTGTAAAGATGAAGCCACACTCAGGTTGGAGGAACAACACCTTATATTCCGTCTGGGTAGCCTCCAACCTGATGGCATGAACATTGACTTCTCTAACTTCCGCTAGGCCCCACCTCCCCCTCGTACCCCAGCTGTTACTCCTTTTTATGCACACATTCTTTCTCTCACTCTCCTTTTTCTCCCTCTGTCCCTCTGAATATACCTCTTGCCCATCCTCTGGGTCACCCCCCCCGTCTTTCTCCCTGGGCCTCCTGTCCCATGATCCTCTCGTATCCCCTTTTGCCTATCACCTGTCCAGCTCTCGGCTCTATCCCTCCCCCTCCTGTCTTCTCCTATCATTTTGCATCTCCCCCTCCCCCTCCAGCTTTCAAATCCCTTACTCACTCTTCCTTCAGTTAGTCCTGACGAAGGGTCTCGGCCTGAAACGTCGACTGCGCCTCTTCCTATAGATGCTGCTTGGCCTGCTGCGTTCACCAGCAACTTTGATGTATGTTGCTTGAATTTCCAGCATCTGCAGAATTCCTGTTGTTTAAATTATATGATATTTCTTGTTATTTAATGATCGGGTGGCACAAAACTGTACCGTGCCAGTGACCCCGATTCAATCCCTGCTGCTGCCTGTAAGGAGTGTATGCGTTCTTCCCATTTCCTCCAGGTGCTCTGCTCTCCTTCCACATTCCAAAGACATAGTGGTTGGTAGACTGATTAGGCATTGTAAATGTTCCGTAGTTAAAATGAGATTAAATAGGGGGATACACGAGGAAATCTGCAGATGCTGGAAATTCAAGCAACACACATAAAAACTGCTGGTAAACGCAGCAGGCCAGGCAGCATCTAAAGGAAGAGGTACAGTCATCATTTCGGGCCGAGATACTTCGTCAGGACGAGAAGAGATAGTAAGAGATTTGAAAGTGGGAGGGGGAGGGGGAGATCCGAAATGATAGGAGAAGACAGGAGGGGGAGGGATGGAGCCAAGAGCTGGACAGGTGATTGGCAAAGGGGATATGAGAGGATCATGGGACAAGAGGTCCGGGGAGAAAGAAAAGGGGGGGGGACCCAGAGGATGGGCAAGGAGTATAATGAGAGGGACAGAGGGAGAAAATGGAGAGAGAGAGAGAGAGAGAGAAAGAAAAAAAAAAGAATAAAAATAAATAAATAAATAAATAAATAAATGGATAAATAAATAAATAAATAAATAGATAGATAGATAGATAGATAGGTAAATAACGGATGAGGTACGAAGGGGAGGTGGGGCATTAACGGAAGTTTGAGAAGTCACTGCTCATGTCATCAGGTTGGAGGCTACCCAGATGGAATATAAGGTGTTGTTCCTCCAATCTGAGTGTGGCTTCATCTTGACAGTAGAGGAGGCCGTGGATAGACATATCAGAATAGGAATGGGAACAGGGGGATTGTTCGGCGGCATGGCTCGAAGGGCTTATTCTGAGCAGCATTTCAATAAATAAGATAATAACACTGATTCTGGTTCTGAAATAGCATTGGTGGTGACTCTCAGTACTGCTGGAGATAAATGATTGGTGCTGCCTAATAGTCCATGAGCTCTGTGCCATGTGCCATCAAAAGACAAAGGCTCCATTGGCTCACTGAAAATGGGTTTAAAATTCATCATCAGTATCTGCCTTCATTGAGAGGTGGCTCCCTGGATCTAGGAAGGGTTCCATGCATGGAAAGTGTGGGAGGACTGTGTTTTGTAGCATGGGCTGGTTGATAGAGAACCTTTATTTTACAAATGTTATTGTCTTACAGCTTGAATGAATGAGATGACTATGACTTGGAGCTCAGCTCTGAACATGCAGAGTGAAAGAATAGTCTGTATATTAGTGGAGTTGAATAATTTCAATTTGTCCAACCAACTATTTTTTTTCCCCATTGGAAAGCCTTTGAATGTGAGGTGTACCATTGAGCAAGTAAGATTGACCCACCTTGCTTGCACTGGGATAGGGGCACTGTGGACCCTTATATTCCACCGTCTAGCCCCCATAGGATGAACTCCCATCTCACCAATATGAATGACTCATCACTCCTTCTTCAAGAATAGCAATAGGAATAAGTTGTGCTAATAATATCCACGTTCTGTAAATTAATTACTAAAACTGAAGAAAGCAGATTGCTTCTCTTGTTTGTTTTGTAATCCTGTCACAATAAATATCTGGTTGTTAATTCTAGTTTAATGACCTTCTGCTCAGATGCAGAATTATTGGGTTAAGAATGATTGACTGCAACACACTCACAAAATGCAGGAGGAACTGAGCAAGTCAGAGAAAAATCAGTCCTGAAGTGTCTCAGCCTGAAACTTCCAACGATGCTGTCTGACCAGCAGAGTTCCTCCAGCATTTTGTTTGTGCTGCCCAGGACTTCCAGCATCGTAAGAATCTTTTGTGTCAATTCCTGTTGATATTGTTTTGTCTTGTCAGTTTAAATCGATGTTGTACTGATAACTGAACGAGCAGTCAGTTCCAGTAATACACACAGGTGATAATATATGTACTAATAGAATGTATGAAACATTGTGAACTCAAGCTGATAAAATGATATTTTGGCTCCTGATGAAACTGCTTCCCCTTCTCGGTGCTGGTTTCCTAAATTAGACCTATTCCAGTCTCCTGTGCAACTGAAAATCAAAGTTTCAGAGTAAATATACAAGAGCTAAATTTTGATATTGCATTGAGTCCAATGATATTTCAGGAAAACAAAAATAACTGGTCTCTGAGGATTTGAACATCTAGTTACTAGAAATCTGCAGGAAAGTAACAACTCAAGATGTTAGCAACAGAGATATTATGATTTTAATATGCTGTTGATTGTATCAAGCTGATGCAGCCACAGTAGTCGGTTTTCAGTACTGATGTTCTGACAGCTCCAGAAGACTTATAGCACTTGATCTCCCATGTACTAACTTACATTGCTGCCACAGATCCAACGTGAAGCCCTTGTAATTCTATTTGAAGTGAAGACATTGAGACATATCCCTCAGACACCATTTCATTAGAACATAGAACATTTTTTTTTACAGCTGCACAGACCAATCGTTGCTCTGAGTAAAAAAGTTTTACATGGCTTGAAACTGTGCGGCATTTTATATTAATGTATAAAAGCAAATTCCAGCTTCGCAGCAACAAAGAGTATGTGTGCGGGAACATTTCAGTTTCTGTGTGGCTGTGCACCCGCACAGCAGAGAGGGAACAATTGTTACACTCACTGTTTCAAAAGCCTATCTCTGGCATCCCAACTTATATTTTCCTCCAATCATTTTAAAAGTATGTCCTCTTGTAAACGGGAGAAAGTCTACAGATGCTGCAGATCCAAAGTAACACACCGGAGGAACTCAGCAGGTCAAGCAACACCCATGGAAATTAATAGATAGTCAATGTTTCAAGCTCAGATCCTTTCTCGGGACTGAGAAGGAAGTGGGATGATGCCGGGATGAAAAAAGTGGAGGAAATGAAGAGGCTAGCTGGTAGGTGATAGGTGAAGCCGGATGGGTAGGAAAGGTCAAGGGCTGGAAAAGAAAGAATCTGATAGGAAAGGAGAGTGAACCATAGGAGAAAGAGAAGGAGGAGGGGATCTAGGAGGAAGAGGCAGGAGAGGAGAAGTTAAAGTTAAGAGTGGGCAATAGAGGAAGGGGTGGGTGAATTTGTTTTATCACAAGATGTTTGACAAAGCGGTCCCCCAATTTATGATGGTTCTCAGCAACGTAGAGGTGGCTGCATCTGGAGCACTGGACGCAATAGACGACCCCAAAAGATTTGCAGGTAAAGTGTTGGCTCACCTGGAAGGACTGTCTTAGTTCCCGAATGGAGGTGAATAGGCAGGTGTAGAACTTGGGCCGCTAGAAGGGATAAGTGCCTGGAGCAAGATAAATGGGAAGGGATGAATGGACAAGGGCGTTCCGGAGGGAGCGGTCACTGCACAAAGTGGAGGGGAAGGTAGTAAAAATATGTTTAGGATCCCTTTGAAGATGGCATAAGTTGTGGAGGACAATGTGCTGGATGCGGAGGCTGATGGGGTGGTAGGTAAGGACAAGAGGAACTCTCACTATTAATGCATTGAGAAGATGGGGGTGAACGTGGATGTACAGAAAATGGAGAGATGCAGGTGCAGACAGCATCAATAGTGGAGGGAGGAAAACCCAGTTCTTTAAAGATTCTGATGTCCTGGAATGGAAAACCATGTATTGGGAACAGATGTGGTGAAGGGGAGAAACTGAGAAAAGGGAATAGCATTTTTACAAGTGATAGGATGGGTAGAGGTTTAGTCAGTATAACTGTGGGAATCAGTAGGCTTACAAAATAATGCTAGTTGACATATTGTCTGCTGAGATGGAGCCAGAGAGATTGTGGAAGGAGAGGGAGATGTCAGAGATGCACCAAGTGAATTTAAGGGCAGGTTGGAAGGTAGATCCAAAGTTGATAAAATTGATGAATTCAGCATGGGTGTATGAAGCAGCACCAATGCAGTGATCAATATAGTGGAGGAAGAATTGTGGAGTATAACCGGGGAAGGCATCGAAAATGGATTATTCTACACAGCCAATGAAGAGGCAGGCACAGCTGGAGTCCTTGTGAGTACCCATGGCTACCCCTTGAATTTGGAGAAAGAGGAAAAATTGTTCAGGGTGAGAACCGGTTCTGCTAGATGGAGGATGGGTGTAGTGGAGGGGGATTGGGTGGTTCTTTTGTCAGGAAAGAAGCAGGCAGATTTGAGTCCTTCTTGATGGGGGATAGAAGTGTAGAGGGACTGAACATCCATAGTGAAGATGAGGTGGTCAAGGCCAGGGAATTTGAAGTTACTGAGGAGATCGGGGACATGAGAATTGTCATAGAAACATAGAAACATACAAAATAGGTGCAGGAGTAGGCCATTCGGCCCTTCGAGCCTGCACCGCCATTTATTATGATCATGGCTGATCATTCAACTCAGAACCATGCACCAGCCTTCCCTCCATACCCCCTGATCCCCGTAGCCACAAGGGCCATATCTAACTCCCTCTTAAATATAGCCAATGAACTGGCCTCAACTGTTTCCTGTGGCAGAGAATTCCACAGATTCACCACTCTCTGTGTGAAGAAGTTTTTCCTAAACTCGGTCCTAAAAGGCTTCCCCTCTATCCTCAAACTGTGACCCCTCGTTCTGGACTTCCCCAACATCGGGAACAATCTTCCTGCATCTAGCCTGTCCAATCCCTTTAGGATTTTATACGTTTCAATCAGATCCCCCCTCAATCTTCTAAATTCCAACGAGTACAAGCCCAGTTCATCCAGTCTTTCTTCATATGAAAGTCCTGCCAGCCCAGGAATCAATCTGGTGAACCTTCTTTGTACTCCCTCTATGGCAAGGATGTCTTTCCTCAGATTAGGGGTCCAAAACTGCACACAATACTCCAGGTGTGGTCTCACCAAAGCCTTGTACAACTGTAGTAGTACCTCCCTGCTCCTGTACTCGAATCCTCTCGCTATAAATGCCAGCATCGCTTTTTTCACCGCCTGCTGTACCTGCATGCCCACTTTCAATGACTGGTGTATAACGACACCCAGGTCTCGTTGCACCTCCCCTTTTCCTAATCGGCCACCGTTCAGATAATAATCTGTTTTCCTATTTTTGCCACCAAAGTGGATAACTTCACATTTATCCTCATTAAATTGCATCTGCCATGAATTTGCCCACTCACCCAACCTATCCAAGTCACTCTGCATCCTCTTAGCATCCTCCTCACTGCTAACACTGCCACCCAGCTTCGTGTCATCCGCAAACTTGGAGATGCTGCATTTAATTCCGTCATCCAAGTCATTAATATATATTGTAAACAACTGGGGTCCCAGCACTGAGCCTTGCGGTACCCCACTAGACACTGCCTGCCATTCTGAAAAGGTCCTGTTTATTCCCACTCCTTGCTTCCTGTCTGCTAACCAATTCTCCACCCACACCAATACCTTACCCCCAATACCGTGTGCTTTAAGTTTGCACACTAATCTCCTGTGTGGGACCTTGTCAAAAACCTTTTGAAAATCCAAATATACTACATCTACTGGTTCTCCCCTATCCACTCTACTAGTTACATCCTCAAAAAATTCTATGAGATTCGTCAGACATGATTTTCCTTTCACAAATCCATGCTGACTTTGTCCGATGATTTTGCCGCTTTCCAAATGTGCTGTTATCACATCTTTGATAACTGACTCCAGCAGTCTCCCCACCACCGACGTTAGGCTAACCGGTCTATAATTCCCCAGTTTCTCTCTCCCTCCTTTTTTAAAAAGTGGGGTTACATTAGCCACCCTCCAATCCTCAGGAACTAGTCCAGAATCTAACAAGTTTTGAAAAATTATCACTAATGCATCCACTATTTCTTGGGCTACTTCCTTAAGCACTCTGGGATGCAGACCATCTGGCCCTGGGAATTTATCAGCCTTTAATCCCTTCAATTTACCCAACACCACTTCCCTACTAACATGTATTTTGCTCAGTTCCTCCATCTCACTGGACCCTCTGTCCCCTACTATTTCTGGAAGATTATTTATGTCCTCCTTAGTGAAGACAGAACCAAAGTAATTATTCAATTGGTCTGCCATGTCCTTGCTCCCCATAATCAATTCACCTGTTTCTGTCTGTAGGGGACCTACATTTGTCTTTACCAGTCTTTTCCTTTTTACATATCTATAAAAGCTTTTACAGTCAGTTTTTATGTTCCCTGCCAGTTTTCTCTCATAATCTTTTTTCCCCTTCCTAATTAAGCCCTTTGTCCTCCTCTGCTGAACTCTGAACTTCTCCCATTCCTCAGGTGAGCCACTTTTTTCTGGCTAATTTGTCATGGATGTAAATGGTCAGGGACTGAATCAAGGGAAATAGAATGGATATGAGGACATGAGTTCAGTAGTGCAGGAACGGGCAGAGACTATAGGTCTGCCCGTACAGCCCAGTTTGTGGATCTTAGGTCGGAGGTAGAAGTGAGAAGTGTGCGGTCGGAAAACTATGATTTTGGTGACAGTGGAAGGGAGTCCTCAAGAGTGGATGAGGTCAGTGATAGTGTCAGAGCTCTTTCTCAGACCTTGATTTCATCAGACATCCCCAGATTACAGTCTTATGGAATGATGGTCTTGAAACTTTATAAAGCATTTTTATGTGCTGATGTGCTGAAACTAGAGAGGGTTCAAAGGAGGTTTATGAAAATGATTCTAGGATTGAATGGCTTATCATATGAAAGTGTTTGATGGCTGTGGTCCCATATTCACTAGAATTCAGAAGAATGAGTGATGACCTATCAAGTGGTGAAAGGGCTTGATTGAGTGGATGTTTCCTATGGTGGGAGAGTCTAAGACCAGAGGACACTGCCTCAGAATAGAGGGATGTCCTTTGAGAATGGAGATGAGGAGGAATTTCTTTAGCCAGATAGTGGTGAATCTGTGGAATTCTTAACCACAGGCAGCTGTGGTGGCCAAGTCTTTATACATATTTAAGGCAGAGGTTGATAGATTCTTAATTGGTCAGGAAATGAAGGGATACGGGGAGAAGGCAGGAGACTGGGGCTGAGAGGAAAACTGGACCAGACATGATGAGATGATGGAGCAGACTCGATGGGCCAAATGGTCTAATTCTGCTCCTATATCTTATGGCCTTATTATGATCTCTCCAGCTCCATCCCCAGTCCTGATGGCTCTGGGCACTGCTGGACTGGTGACATTATTATTGTCAACCTCAGTTCCAATGACCCCCGAGCGGATCCAGAACTTGTATTCCACCACAGTCAATGCCTGTTCCTATAACCCTCGACGTCTTCAGACTGCATATTGTGTGGTTTTCTGATAGTGTGGAGTGGGGTCCTCCTCGAGGGGTAGGCATGAGGAGGTGTCTGAGAGATTCTCCCTGACCTTAGCAAGGTAGAGGTCAGTGTGCCACACTACGACAGCATCCATTTTGTCTGTGGGTTGAACGGTAAGGTCGGGATTGCGACAGACAGAGTGGATGGCAGAGTCTTTATAGGGGCAAGGTTGGAGGAGGAGAGAGGAATGCTGAAGTCCAGATGGTCGATATCTTGTAGGCAGTTCGAGATTAAAAGATTCAGATCAGGCAGGGAACCAGAGCGGCATGCCCAAGAATAGGAGGAGGGTTGGAGACAGGAGAAGGGGTCATCAGCGAGGGGTGTGGAATCCTTGCCAAAGAAGTGGGCTCAGAGACGGAGGCGATGTAAGAAGAGCATGATGTCATAGCGGGCACGGAACTCATAAAGGTGCAGGCAATGGGGGACAACTGTGAGGCCCTTACTGAGGATAGAACATTCTGCCCAGAGAGGAGAAGGTCGGAGGGAAATGTGTAGACTCGACAATGATTAGAAATGGGATCAGAGGGTGGTGGGGTGGAAGGAGAGCCAGTGGTACCAGAGTGCAGAGGAGGGTTGGGGTGTTCTGGGAAGGTGAAGTGGGAGGAGAAGGAGACTCCAAGGATCTAAGAGCTGATAGTTGGTCCAGAGAGACATGGGATTGGAGACTGGTGGTGGGAGAAAGGGAGGTTGGGGGACCAGCAATAGAGTGTAATGTGTCGGCTTGGAGGTGCTGGCGGTCAAGGTCCAGGCTGGAGTCGAGCTGGAGGACATGCAATTTGCAGTTTGAAGACGTCTCGGGTGATAGGAACCAGCGTTGATGGCAGTGGAATATGGCTTCTGGATAAGCTTGGGGTTGTTGTCACTGATCCAGAGGTGTCCAGAGCCATTGAGGTTGGGGATGGAGTTGGAGAGATTGGTAATCCTGGGAGGTCTGATAGAATCGATATCCAAGCAGGAGGCATTCAGTGATCACTGTCTGGGGGCATCCAGGTCCATAGGAGTTGGAGACAACGGGATCTGCATCCTGGAGATGGGTGATCTTCTGCTCCTTGCTGAATATGAGAAAGGCAAAGAACCGGCGATTCAAGGCATGGATCCAGTGAGGGATGAAATGTCAGAGAAGTCCATGACAGGCAGGGTTGAGCGAGGCCTGGAGCTGTGGCAGCCACTGAGGCAAGGCCACCAGGTATCTCTGCATGGCAGAAAGGGTGGCACATAGAATGTGAGGAGAGGAGCAGCGGGAGAAGCATGGGACCTGGGATCCTTGGTGGGTCCAAACCAAGAGACCTGAAAATGGAGGTGGAAGCCATGTGGCACAAGATGGCAATGAAGACGAGCTCCCAGGAAGGATATGTGGCTGAGGTAGTGGGTTTGGGTGAGCACATGCTTGAAGAGTCGGAGAGCAACAGAGATTACAGAGGGAAAGCAGTGAGAAATGGTTCCAATAACCTTCTGTCGAAGGGAAGGTTTAAACTTCTTCAGGGTTAGCATCCCTCAACTTCGCAATGGAGCAGCAAATCATAAACACGGGGAAGTCTGCAGGTGCTGGAAATCCAGAGCAACACACACAAAATGCTGGAGGAACTCAGCATTTCCTTTTGAACGAGCCAGTTCTATCCTGGGAAAATGGTGTTGACTGGCCACTTTATCTATGCCTCTATCATGTCACTTCCTTCGCTCCAAAGAGAAAAGCCCTAGCTCAATGAGCTTCTTTTCATAAGACATGCTCTCTAATTCAGGCAGCATTCTAGTATGTCTGTGTGCTGTGTTTTGTGTGTGTTCTAACATCTGTGTGTTGGTCATTAGATTTTACCATTCAGCTACTTGAAGTGCTAAGGGAGTCTCATCACAGCTCCAGTGAGATCTTAAAGAGGAGCTATCCCAACAGCAACTGTTCATGGGGACATCATATTTAAACCATCAGAATCAAATGTCCCACCTTCCTGTAACAGGGTGTCTTGTTGGTGAAGCATTGATGTACTAGATGAAGGCTGAAAGCTCGGCGCCAATGAATAGAATTCAAGTTGCCACAGCAGATCTGCAGTTACTAAGTTCATGTTTGGGCAGGACATTCAACTTCCCTTTGTATTTCACTTGCAAAAACTCCCACTTTCTAAGGAATTCTGGAGCATAGGAAAACAAAAGTAATTTGTTTTCCTCTGAATGCTGAGGAAAGTGGGTGATGGGGTGAAGATATGTCTCTACAAAATGATGCGTAAGGCACTCCTTCCTTCCACTAACCTGCAGGTCACCCTTGGGCAAAGTATAGCACCTGCTTAGCCCACAGTCAGGGTCAGGTGAAGTGATGGGAGCAGATGGTGGATGGTTGTATGAGCAGCTGGTGCATATCACACCCTGGTATGCAACCACTGACGCCAGGCAGACAATCTCTGAAGAGTATTGACAATGGCTGGGGTCACCCATCTTATAAAGACACCACCCAGAAGAAGGCAATGGCAACACGCACTGATTGCTAGAGAAACTCAGCAGGCCATGCAGCATCTATGAAAAAGAGTAATCAGTTGATGGTTTGGGCTGTAACTCTTCATCAGGACTGGAGAAAAAATGTATGAAGCCGGGGGAAGAGAAGGAAGAAATACTAGGTGATGGGTGAAACCGATAAAGGGATAGACAAAGGAAAATTGGTGGATGCTGTGTACTTGGATTTTTATAGGGCCTTTGACAAGGTACCACACATGAGGCTACTTAGCAAGGTTAGAGCCAATGGTATGTCAAGTCAAGTCACTTTTTAATTGCTATTTCGACCATAACTGCTGGTACAGTACATTATAAAAATGAGACAACGTTTTCCAGGACCATGGTGCTATGTGAGACAATATAAAAACTACACTGAACTATGTAAAACAACACAAAAACCACACTATCCAGGACTGCATGAAGTGCACAAAACAGTGAAGGCATTACCATAAATAATAAACAAGACAATAGGCACAGTAGAGGGCAGTAGGTTGGTGTCAGTCCAGGCTCTGGGTATTGAGGAGTCTGATGACTTGGGGGAAGAAAGTGTTGCACAGTCTAGTTGTGAGAGCCCAAATACTTCGGTGCCTTTTGCCAGATGGCAGGAGGGAGAAGAGTTTGTATGAGGGGTGCGTGGGGTCCTTCATAATGTTGTTTGCTTGGCGGATGCAAGGTGTGGTGTAATTGTCTGTAATGGCGGGAAGAGAGACCCGATGATCTTCTCAGCTGACCTCACTATCCGCTGTAGGGTCTTGCAATCTGAGATGGTGCGATTTCCGAACCAGGCAGTGATGCAGCTGCTCAGGATGCTCTCAATACAACCTCCGTGGAATGTGGTGAGGATGGGGGGTGGGAGATGGACTTTTCTTAGCCTTCACAGAAAGTAGAGATGCTGCTGGGCTTCCTTTGCTATGGAGCTGGCGTGGAGGGACCAGGAGAGATTCTCCGCCAGGTGAACACCAAGAAACTTGATGCTCCTAATGATCTCTACGGAGGAGTCGTCGATGTTCAGTGGAGAGTGGTTGCTCTGTGTCCTCCTGAAGTCAACAACCATCTCTTTTGTTTTGTTCACATTCAGAGACAGGTTGTTGGCTCTGCACCAATCCGTTAGCAGCTGCATCTCCTCTCTGTATATTGACTCATCATTCTTGCTGATGAGACCCACCATGGTCGTGTCATCAGCCAACCTGATGATGTGGCTTGAGCTATGTGTTGCAGCACAGTCGTGGGTCAGCAGAGTGAACAGCAGTGGACTGAGCACACAGCCCTGGGGGGCCCCCATGCTCAGTGTGATGGTGTTGGAGATGCTGCTTCCGATCCGGACTGACTGAGGTCTCCCAGTCAGGAAGTCTAGGATCCAGTTGCAGAGGGAGGTGTTCAGGCCCAGTCAGCTCAGCTTTCCAATCAGTTTCTGAGGAATGATTGTGTTGAATGCTGAACTGAAGTCTATGAACATCATTCAAACATACGTGTCTAGGTGGGTTAGGGCCAGGTGGAGGGTGATGGCAACAGCATCGTCTGTGAACGGTTGGGATGATACGTGAACTGCAGGGAGTCCAGTAAAGGGGGCAGCAGGGTCTTGATGTGCCTCATGACGAGCCTCTCAAAACACTTCATGATGATGGATATGAGTGCAACGGGACGGTAGTCGTTGAGGCAGGACGCTGAAGACTTCTTCAGCACAGGGACAATGGTGATGATGACAGGAAAGATATTAGCATGGATAGGGAATTGGCTGATTGGCAGGAGGCAAAGAGTGGAAATAAAGGGAGCCTCTTATTGTCTACTGGTGACTAGTGGTGTTCTGTAGTGGAATTGGGACCCCTTATTTTTACGTTGTATGTCAGTGATTTGGATGATGGGATTGATGGCTTTGTGGACAAGTTTGCAGATGATATGAAGATAGGTAGAGAAGCAGGGAATGTTGAGGAAGCAGCAAGGCTAGAGAAGGACTTAGACAGATTAGGAGAATAGGCAAAGAAGTGGCAGATGGATACAGTGTAGGGAAGTGTGTTGTCATACACTTTGGTAGAAGGAGTAAAGGTATGGACTACTTTCTAAACCAGGAGCAAATTCAGAAATCAGAAGTATAAAGGGAGTTGAGAGTCCTCTTGCAGGATACCATATAGTTAGCTTGCGCATTGTGTCAGTGGTAAGGAAGGCACTCAAATGTAGTTAATTGCCTTTAAAGTATTTCAGAGCATTATTAAAAAGATGTGAAAAACATTCAGATAAATGCTTTTAATACAAATCCTGCTACATGAATAGAAGTAGTTGTCCTTGTTTACTTGTGCTACATGGTCAAGTTAATTCATTGTATCAACAGGCAAATCCCTTGTGATATTAGTTTTTCATTTATGAGAAACTTATGCCATTTAATTAGTGGGCTGTCTATGTAACCACTGGGAACAACACTCTGTATTTCATTAATAACAACAAATTTCAGGTTGCTTGCTTCTATCTTCCTCTTTTAAAGTGAACTAATTGCTTTCAATTTCTGCCTTGAGGTGGTCAGCCATTCACACAACTGCGTGCTTTGGCACGTTATTAGATAGCAGTATCTTACAATTTCTGGTAAAGTGGCATTCATTTCACTTTCATTACTTTTATTACAACATTTGATGATTAACTTCATTACCCAGCTATAAATTAGATCATCGAACATAATGAGCTTTTTATTCAATGAAGATATTTCTTTAGTGATACACTGACACTATTTCCCAACTGCGTTTGTGGCAGAGTCTCAACCCTTCCCACCTTACTCTTCCCCTGCAGTTTTCATCCTCCCAAGTTTCGGAAAGAACATACGATGCAGTTGATTAGTGAGAAGGAGCCCATCAACCCTTCTCGTGGGCTGTTTATCCCACTCCCATCAGGGACATGGCTACGCAGCAAAACACCAGGACCACTGGACTGAGAAGCTTACTTCTCGCAAGCCGTCAGGCTGAGCAATACCTCCACACACTAACCCACTACACGACGCCTCTCACCACCACTACTTTATCATTTCCTTGATGTACAGATACGCCTGTACCTAGAGTCACTTTACGCACATACAGTGGTGCTTGGTCATTGTGTCCAACGATGACAGGAGATCTGTGTGGGAGAGATTTTAAAGTGGAAAAGCCACTGCACTGTGACGGTTCCACCCTCTCAACCTCAGGAGTCTGGGATCAGCGGTACAAACAAGCATCACAAACTGGGGTCTTCCTTGATTGCATCAGATGACCATGACATCTTCCGGGCCTTGTGATGCCCTTGGTTTCCCATGGAGCGATGCAGAACTGCTTTCCTGGTCGTTGGATCTCACTATAAATCTCGTCCGCCTCCTCCGCCGAAGCTGACTTCACGTGCCGCGAGAGGCATGTCCCTATCTCACCCAGAGTATCAGACCCACTGGCTACCCTCACCTGGTTTTGCCCGCCTGTCAAAGTCGTGCACCAGGGTGTGGCTGCTGTCGCATGCAAACTGCTACTTGGAGCACCAATGCAAGCTGAGTGTCTAGTGAGGACCAAAGGTGAGTGAGGTGTCCCAGAATGGATATGATGAGCCCCTTCACCAGACGTGCTACCCAACCCTGGACTCTCCATGCAATACATACAAAATAAACATACGATAAAATATAAAAGCATAAATACATGTACATACAGTCTATGTATTTACGTAGTTATGTTTATTGTATGTACCTTAAGCATTTATATTTGTTGTTTTATGCATTATTTGTGCTTATGATGTTTTATTTATCTTGTATTAGGCCTAGAGTTACAACACACAAAAAATGCTGGAGGAACTCAGCAGACCAGAGAGCATCTGTGGAAAAAACTACAGTCGAAGTTTCAGGCCAAGACCCCTTACCACAAATGGAGAAACAAAATGTGGAACAAGTGCTACACCTGGACCTACACCTCCTCCCTCACTACCATTCAGAGCCCCAAACAGTCCTTCCGAGTGAGGTGACACTTCACCTGTGAATCTGTTGGGGTCATATACTGTGGCCAGTGCTCCTGGTGTGGCCTCCTGTATATCGATAGATTGGGAGACTGCTTCGCCAAGCACCTACGCTTCATATTAGCGATGGACCAATCGATTCGCAGAGAGAGAGCTTTGCACTGGTCGAGGAGAAGAGTTTAGAAAAGGAGTGTTTCATGGGGCTCGGTGCATTGGCAGTGGACCAATTGATTCATGACACATTAGCAGGAGCAAATAAAAGTAAAGCAGAGTCAAGGCATAGCGGTCATTGTGTATGTCGACCAGCGTAGAAGTGGGAACTTGAAGCCTTGGCTCAAGAGACTTCAGTGATGAGGCACAGGTAAGTAGCAGGTAAGGCTTTTGGAGTGGTTGAATAAAAAGTCACTAAATTACAGCTAATTAAATAAAGTAAGGATGATGCAGGATCAGGTGATGTGCTGGTCTGGGAGCTGGTGGACCTCATGGAGGTTCCTGGTGACCACATCTGCAGCAAGTGTTGGCTGCTTGAGGAACTCAGGCTTAAAGTTGATGGCCTGGAATCTGAGCTTCAAACACTCACTGGCACATCAGGGAGGGGGAGAGTTACCTGGATCCTCTGCTTCAGGACGTAGTCACACCCATTAGATTAGCTGCACCAAATTCCATCTGTGGTCAGGGACAAGAGGGTGTGACTGCAAGTAAGGTGGTTAGTGGGATCCAAAAGACAATGCTGGAGAAGCCTCAGCCCTTGAGCTTGTCCAACAGGTCTGTGATTCTTGCTCCCTGTGTAGATGAGAGTGGGGGCTGTAGGAAGGGTGAGCAACCTAACTGTGGCACCCTAGCTCAGGGATCCATTCAAGAGGGGGGAAAGAAGAGAAATGTAGTGGTAACTGGGGATAGTATAGTCAGGGGAATAGAGAGAGCTCTCTGTCGCGAGGATAGGGCATCCTGAAGGCTGTGTTGATTGCCCGGTGCAAGGGTTCGGGACATGTTATCTGACCTGCAGAGGAATTTGCAGTGGGAGGGGAAAAATTCAGTTGCTGTGGTCACTGAGGGTACCAACAACATAGGTAGAACAAGGAAAGAAGTTCTGCTGAGGGAATTTGAGCAGCTAGGGACTAATTTAAAAAGGAGAACCAAAAGGATGGTAATCTCTGGATTACTACCTGAGCCACATGCAAATTGGAATAGGGTCAAGAAGGTTAGAGAGTTAAATGCATGGCTCAAGGAATGGTGTGGGAGAAGTGGGTTTGAATTCATGGGAAATTGGCACCAATGTTGAGGAAGATTAGATTACTTTATTATGTTATATTATTTTATGAGGACACGCAGTCCTCTTTTATTGTCATTTAGTAATGCATGCATTAAGAAATGATACAATGTTCCTCCAGAATGATATCACAGAAACACAAGACAAAGCAAGACTAAAAAAACTGACAAAAACCACATAATTATAACATATAGTTACAACAGTGCAAAGCAATACAGTAATTTGATAAAGAACAGACCATGGACACGGTAAAAAAAAAAGTCTCAAAGTCTCTCGAAAGTCCCATCATCTCACGCAGACAGTAGAAGGAAGAAACTCTCCCTGCCATGAGCTTCCAGCGCCACAAACTTGCCGATGCAGCATCCTGGAAGTACCCAACCACAGCCGACTCTGAGTCCGTCCGAAAACTTCGAGCCTCCGACACCGAGCACCGAGCACCATCTCTGCCAAGTGCTTCGACCCTGGCCCCGGAAACGGGCAATAGGCAAAGCCAAGGATTTGGGGCCTTCCCCTCCGGAGATTCTCAATCGCATAGTAGCAGTCGCAGAGAAGTGGGCATTTCAGAAGTTTCACCAGATGTTCCTCCGTGCTTCTCACGTTTGCCTCCATCAAATCAGGATTGTGCAGAAGGGAGCTGTTCCAATAGGATGGGTTCCGCCTGGATCCTTGTGAATCGTATAACTAGGGTTGTGGATAGGGCTTTAAACTAAGTAGTTGGGAGGGGGGGTCAACAAATTGGAGAAGTAAGGAGAAAGTAAGAAAGAAAATTGTGGATAAGGATAAATCCTTATAAGAATAAAGATAAAGATTACAAGATTTTACAAGCGCAATCAGTATAAGGCCACTTTATTTGAAAACCCACAGTGTTCGAAACAAGGTCACAGTGAACTTGTGGCACAAATCAGTACAAAGGGGTATGATTTAGTTGCCATTACAGAGATGTGTTTGCAGGGTGAAGAGGATTGCGAATTAAAGGAATAAAATGATCCTTTTCTGCTTGGCTGCCAGTGACTAGTGGTGTTCCTCAGGGATCCGTGCTGGGACCACTTCTTTTTATGCTATATGTAAATGATTTAGATGATGGATTAGATGGATTTGTTACCAGATTTGCAGATGATACAAAGATTGGTGGAGGAGTAGGTAGTGTGAGGAAACAGGTAGGATGCAGAAGGACTTAGACAAATTAGGAGAATGGGCAAGAAAGTGGCAAATGAAATGCAATGTTTGGAAAATGCACGGTCATGCACTTTGGTAGTAGAAATAAATGTATGCACAATCTCCTAAACGGGGAGAAAATCCAGGAATCTGAGATTCAGAGGGACTTGGGAGTCCTTGTGCAGAACACCCTGAAGGTTAACTTGCAGGTTGAGTCGGTGTTGAGGAAGGCAAATACCATGTTAGCATTCATTTCAAGAGGTCCAGAATACAAGAGCAAGGATATGATGCTGAGACTTTATAAGGCGTTGGTGAGGCCTCACCTTAAGTATTGTTAACAGTTTTGGGCCCCTCATCTTAGAAAAGATGTGCTGGCATTGGAGTTGGGTCCAGAGGAGGTTCACAAGGATGATTCCAGGAATGAAAGGGCTATCAAGCAAGAAACGTTTGTTGGCTCTGGGTTTGTACTTGCTAGAATTCAGAAGGATGAGGAGGTATCTCATTGAAACTTTTCGAATGTTGAAAAGCCGAGACAGAGTAGATGTGGAAAGGGTGTTTCCAATGGTGGGAGAGTCTAGGACAAGAGGGCACAGCCTCAGGATAGAAGGCCACCCTTTCAAAATAGAGATGTGGAGAAATTTCTTTAGCCAAAGTGTGGTGAATTTGTGGAATTTGATGCCACAGGCCAGGTCGTTGGGTGTATTTAAGGCAGAGATTGATAGGTTCTTGATTGGATGTAGTATCAAAGTTTACAGGGAGAATGCCAGGAACTGGGGTTGAGGAGGAGATAGATAAAAGGATCAGACATGATTGAATGGCCGAGCAGAATCAATGGGTCGGATGGCCTAATTCTACTCCTATGTCTTTTGGTCTTAGTGTCTTAAATATCCAAGAATATCTGGTAATGCGGAAGGATAGATAGGAAGGTAAGGGAGGTGGGATAGCACTCTTAATTAAAAATGCGATCAGGGCAATAGTGAGGGATAATATAAGATCTAGGGAACAGAAGGTTGAATCCATCTGAATAGAGATTAGGAATAGTAAAGGGAAAAAAGTCACTGATGGGAGTTGTATATCAGCAAACAAATAATAACATTACAGTGGCACAGGCAATAAACAGATATATCTGAGGCATGTAAGAATGGAACAACGGTTATCATGGGATACTTTAACTTGCACATAGATTGGGTGAATCAAGTTGGTTGAAGCAGTCTTGAGGAGGACTTCATAGAATGCATCCATGATGGCTTTCTTGAACAGCATGTTACTGTACCTGCAAGGAACATGCTATCTTAGATCTGGTCTGGTGCAATGAGACAGGTAAAGTTAGTGATCTTGTAGTTAGGGATCCTCTTGGAAAGAGCGATCACAGTATAATTGAGTTTCTGATACAAATGGAGGGTGCAATATTTCGATCTAAAACCAGTGTATTATGCTTAAATGAAGGAGACTACAATGGGATGAGGGAGGATTTGACTAGTGTAGATCGGGAACACAGGCTGTATGGTGGGATGGTTGAAGAACAGTGGAAGACTTTCAAAGAGATTTTTCACGGTGCTCAAGAAAAGTATATTCCAGTTAAAAGCAAGAACAGTAAAGGTAGGGAGAGCCAGCCTTGGATAACTAAGGAAATAAAAGAAGGCATCAAACTCAAAGCTCATTCATCCAAAGTTGCCAAGAATAGTGGAAATGGAAGACTGGGAAAACTTTAAAAAGCAACGAAGAACCACTAAGTGAGCAATAAAGAAAGGGAATCTAGATTATGAAAATAAACTAGCACAAAATGTAAAAATGGATAGTACACTTATTATACTTACATAAAGTGGAAAAGGGTGGCTGAAATGAATGTTGGTCCCTTGGAGGACAAGAAGGGGGAATTGATATTGGGTAATGACAAAGTGGCAGAGGCTTTGAATGACTATTTAGTATCAGTCTTCATGGTGGAGAACACATCTAACATACAAAAGAGAGATGTTATGGATGTGATGCCAGGGGAGGACCTCGATACAATGGCTATCATTAAAGATGTAGTGCTAAGAAAACTTGTGGGCCTGAAGATAGATAACTCCCCTGGTTCTGGTGGAATGCATCCCAAAGTATTGAAAGAAATGGCAGAAGTTATAGAAGGCTTTGATGATAATTTACCAAAATTCTCTGGACTCTGGCCAGGTCCCGGTGCATTGGAAGACTGTGAATGTCACACCACTGTTCAAAAAAGGACGTAGACAAAAGGCATGTAACTATAGGCCAGTTAGTTTCACATCTGTTGTTGGGAAAATGTTTGAAGCTATCATAAAAGAAGAAATAATGAGGTATCTCGAAAGAAATGGATTCATCAGGCAGATTCAGCAAAGGCAGGTCCTGTTTGAAAAATTATTGGAGTTCTTTGAGGATATAATGTATGCAGTGGATAGAGGGGAAGAAATGAACATTATTTACTTGGGTTTCCAGAAACATTCAATAAGGATCTGCATAAAAGACATATCCTTAAGATGAGGATGCACAGAGTTGGGGGTTATATATCAGCATGGATAGAAGATTGGTTAACTTATATAAAGCAGAGAGTTGTGATATATAATCCCTTATATTCCGTCAAGGTAGCCTCCAACCTGATGGCAGGAACATCGATTTCTCAAACTTCTAGTAATCCCCCTCCCTCTCCTTCACCATTCCTCATCCCCTTTTCCCTCTCTCGCTTTATCTCCTTGCCTGCCTATTGCCTCCCTTTGGTGTTCCTCCCCTCTTTGTCTTTCTTCCATGGCCTTCTGTCCTCTTCTATTGGCCTTATATCTCTTTCAACAATCAACTTCCCAGCTCTTTACTTCATCCCTCTCCCTCCCTGTTTCAACTGTCTCCTTGTATTTTTCTCCCCCCCCACCAGCTTTTGAAACTACTTCTCTTTTTTTCTCCAGTCCTGCCAAAGGGTCTCGGCCCGAAACATTGACTGTACTCATTTCCATAGATGCTGCCTGGCCTGCTGAGTTCCTCCAGTGTTTTGTGTGTGTTGTTCGGATTTCCAGCATCTGCTGATTTTCTCTTGTTTGAGACCTAGATTTATAATCGTTTTGTTCTCCTTTACAATGGTATACTAAAAATGACAATAAACAATCTTGACCTTGATCTTGATTGAAAAAATACTCTGAAGGAAGAAATACAACCCTAACATAAAAACTTTAAGAGAGAAAGTTTTAAAGTTAATACAGATTGCATAAGAAGAATAAATCATTCACTGAGCTAAACTTTTGGAATTTTTTCCTCAACTTCTCTATACACAGAGTAGTAGAGAAGTACAGGTCAAAAAACAGGCCCTTTGGTCCATCTAATCCATCCTGAAATCATTTAATTTTTTTTTATTATGTTCTCACCCATTCTTTCTTGTTGCAGATTGGTCGGTTGGGGGTTTGGGTAATCTGTTAGTTTTTGTGTGAGGGAGGGGTGGGGTTGTTCGGGGTTTGTGAATTTTGCGGGGGGGGGATTGATGACTTTCTTTCAATGCTCATATGCTTTTCTGCATTTTATGGCTATCTAGAGAAGACAAATTTCAACATTGTATTCCGCATACATACTTTGGTAATAAAATGAACTTTTGACTTTTGAACTTTTGAACTGCCTACACTCATCAACCTGCACCGGGACCTTGGCCTCCATATCCCTGATATCCAAAAGTCTCTTAAATGTTGAAAACAAGCTCACATGCACCACTTGCGCTGGCAGCTCGTTCCACACTCTCACGACTCTGAGAGAAGAAGATTCCCCCCATGTTCCACTTAAACTTCTCACCCTTCACCCTAATTGACGATCTCTGGTTGTAGTCCCACCTCAGTAGAAAAAGGCTGCTGGCATTTACCCTATCTAGCACCCCTCATAATTTTGTTTACCTCTATCAAATCTCTCAATCTATGTTCCAAAAAAACACAGTCCTAACCTACTTAATCTTTCCTTAAAATTCAGGTCCTGCAGACCCGGCAACATTCTTGTAAATTTTCTCTGTACTCTTTCAACCTTGTTTACACCTTTCCTGTAGGGAGGTGACCAAAACTGCACACAATACTCCAAATTAGGCCTTGCCAGCGTCTTATACAACTTCAGCATTTCATCCCATCTTCTGTGCTAAATAGATTGATTTATGAAGGCCAATGTGCCAAAGCTTTTTTTATGAACCTTATCTAACTGTGACACCACTTCAACGACCTGTATTCCCAGGCTCTCTTTATTCTACCACACACTCAAGTGTCCTACCATTCACTCTGTAAGACCTACTCTGGTTGGTCCTATTGAAGTGCAAAATCTTGCACTTGTCTGCACTGAATTCCATCTGACTGACACACATACACACAAGTTGGACCTGGTGAAGGGTCTTGGCCCGAAACGGCAAATGTTTTTTCCTTTTTCATATTTGCTGCCTGGCCTGGTGAGTTACTCCAGCATTTGTGTGTTGCTTGGATTTCCAGCGTCTGCAGATTTTCTCTTGTTTTTAAATTCCATCTGCTATTTTACACCCTATTTTTCCAGCTGATGCAGATTCCTCTGCAGGCCATGATAGCCTCCTCACCGTCCACTACACCCCCTATCTTGGTGTAATCCGCAAATTTGCTGATCCAGTTAATCACAATATCATACAGATCATTGATACAGATGATAAACAACAGAGATTAGTGGGTGATGGTCAGGGAAGCGAGGGGAAGAGCCCAGATAGTAAAGAGCACCCCCTGTGGTCATCCCCCTCAGTAATCGTTATCTAGTTTTTGGATGCTGTTGAGTGGGGTGACCTGACAGAGGACGACCACGGCGATCGGATCTCTGGCACTGAGCCTGGTTCTGTGGTGGAGAAGGGAAAGAGGAAGATGAGGAATGGGGTAGTCATAGGGAATTCCATAGTGAGGGGAACAGACTGGAAGTTCTGTCAGTCTGATAGAGATAACTGCATGGTGTGTTGCCTCCCAGGTGCCAGGGTACGGGATGTCTCGGATCGAGTGCAGAGTATTCTGAAGGGAGAGGGTGAATAGCCAGAAGTCTTGGTACACGTTAGTATCAATGACATAGGTAGAAAAAGGGAGGAGGTCCTGAAGAGAGAATTTAGGGAGTTAGGTAGGAAGCTCAAAGGCAGGACCTCCAGGATAGTAATCTCATGATTGCTGCCTGTGCCATGTGTTAGCAAGTGCAAGAATGGCATGATCACGCGTATGAGAGACTGGTATAGGGGGCAGGGCTTCAGATTCCTGGATCACTGGAGCCTCTTCTGAGGGAGGTACGACCTGTACAATAAGGACGGGTTACACCTGAACCCAAAGGGGTCCAATACCCTAGCGGGCACATTTAATAGAGCTGTTAGGGAGGGTTTATTTCGCAGGGGAATGGGAACCGGAGTGATAGGGCTGAGGAAGGGAAAACAGAAATAAATCAAAGATAGCATGCAACAGAGATTATAGAAAGAGCAGGCAGGAGTTGAGGCATAATCACAGCCAGTGGGATGAGTAACAGGACAATAGAGGCATGGTGCAGCTAAAACAGAAAGCAACAAATACTGGACTGAAACTGTTATATTTGAATGCACACAGCATAAGAAATAAAATGAACTATCTTGAAATTCAGTTACAGATTGGCAGATATGACATTGTGGCCATCTTTGAAACTTGTCTAAAGTATGGCGGCCATTGGGAGCTGAATGTCCAAGGATATATGGTATATCGGAAAGATGGGTTAGTAGGCAGAGGGAGTGGTGTGGCTCTGTTTATAAGAAATAATATTAAATTAGTGGAAAGAGATGACATGGGATTGGAAGGTGTAAAGTCTCTATGGGTTGGGTTAAGGCAAGGGTAAAAGGACCCTAGTGACAGTTGTATACAGGCCTCCAAACAGCAGCCGGGATGTGGATTACAAATTAGAGCAGGAGATAGAAAAGGCATGTCAGGAAGGCAATATCATGATAATTGTTGGGGATTTTGACATGAAAGTGGATTGGGAAAACCAGGTCAGCACTGGACCTCAAGAGAGAAAATTTGTAGAATGTCTAAGGGATGGCTTTTTACAACAGCTTGTTGTTGAGCCCACTAGGGGATTGCTGGGCTGGATTGGGTGTTGTGCAATGATCCAGAAGTGATAAGTGAGCTTAAAGTTAAGGAACCCTTAGGGAACAGTGATCACAGTATGATTGAGTTCACATTGAAATTTGAGATAATATCCAATGTGTCGGTATTTCAGTGGAATAAAGAAAATCAAAATGGCATGAGAGGGGAACTGGCCAAAGTTGACTGGAAAGGGACATTTGCAGGAAGGACAGCAGGGCAGCAATGGCTGGAGTTTCTGCGAAAAATGAGGGAAGTGTAAGACAGATATATTCTAAATAAGAAGACATTTTCAAAGGGAAGAAGGACACTACCGTGGCTGATAAGTGAAGTCAGAGCCAAAGTAAAAGCAAAAGAGAGGGCATGCAAGGAAGCCAGAGCTAGTGGGAAGATAGAGGATTGGGGAGCTTTTAAAAACATGCAGAAGGAAACTAAGAAGGTCATTCAGAAGGAAAAGATGAATTATGAAAAGAAGCTGGCGACTAATGTCAAAGAGGATACTAAAAGCTTTTTTAACTATATAAAGGGTAAAAAAAGAGTGGAGGGTAGATATAGGACCAATAGAAAATGATGCTGGAGATATTGTAATGAGAGATGCAGAGATGGCAGAGGAACTGAATGTATATTTTGATCTGTCTTCACAGTGGAAGACATCTGCAGTATACTTTACATTCAGGAGTGTCAGGGTAGTGAAGTTTGTGCAATGAAAATAGGCCAAAGCCAGCATGGTTTCCTGAAAGGAAAATCTTGCCTGACAGACCTACTGCAATTCTTTGAGGAAATTACAAGCTGGGTAAACAAAGGAGATGTAGTAGACGTGGTGTACTTGGATTTTCAGAAAGCCATTGACAAGGTGCCACAGATGAGACTTCTTAGCAAGATAAGAGCCCATGGAATTGCAAGGAAGCTACTAGCGTGAGTGGAGCATTGGCTGGTCGGCATAAAACGGAGAGTGGGAATAAAGGGATCCTATTGTGACTGGCTGCCGGTTACCAGTAGAGTTCCACAGGGGTCAGTGTTGGGGCGGCTTCTTTTTACAAAGTATGTCAATGATTTGGACTATGGTGTTAATGGATTTGTGGCTAAATTTGTCGATGATATAAAGATAGGTGGACGAACGGGTAGTGTTGAGGAAACAGAGAGCCTATAGAAAGACGTAGATAATTTAGAGGAATAGGCAAAGAATTGGTAAATGAAATACAATGTTGGAAAGTGTATGGACATGCACTTTGGTGGAATAAATAAACGGGCAGACTATTATTTAGATGGGGAGAGAGTTCAAAATGCAGAGATGCAAAGGGACTGGGAGTCCATGAGCAAGATACCCTAAAGGTTAACCTCCAGAGTGAGTCTGCTGTGAAGAAGGTGAATGCAATGCTGGTATTCATTTCTAGAGGTATAGAATATAAGAGCAAGGTTGTGATGTTGAGGCTCTGTAAGGCACTCGTGAGACCACATTTGGAGTATTGTGTGCAGATTTGGGCTCCTTATTTCATAAAGGATATACAGACATTGGAGAGATTTCAGAGAAGATTCATGAGAATAATTCCAGGAATGAAAGGGTTACTGTATGAGGAACATCTGGCAGCTCTTGGACTGTATTCACTGGAGTTCAGGAGAATGCGGGGGTGGGGGGGGGGGAATCTCAGAAAAACATTCCGAATGTTAAAAGGCCTGAACAGATTAGATATGGCAAAGTTATTTCACATGGTAGAAGATTCTAGGATAGGAGGCCACGACTTCAGGATTGAAGGATGTCCTTTTAGAACTGAGGTGCAGAGAAATTACTTTAGTCGGAGGGTACTAAATCTGTGGAATTTGTTGCCATGAGCAGCTGTGGAGGCCAAGTCATTGGACGTATTTAAGGCAGAGATAGACAGGTTCTTGATTAGCCAGGGCGTTAAAGGGTATGGGGTGAAAGCAGGGGAGTGGGGATGACTGGAAGATTTGGATCAGGCCATGATTGAATGGTGGAGCAGATTTGATGGACCGAATGGCCTACTTCTGCTCCTATGTCTTATGGTCTTATGGTTTTGTAGTCTAAGTACACAGCACTGATCCTTACAGCACACCACTTTGCAGGCCTCCAGTCACAGAGACAACCATCTAATACCACGCTCTGTCTTCTCCTACAAATCCAGTGTCTAATCCAAGTTACTACCTCATCCTGAATGCCGAGTGAATGAACCTCTTCACCAGCCTCTCATGCGGGATTTTGTCAAATGCCTCACTAAAGCCCAAGTAGACAACATCCACCGTCTTGCCTTCACCCACTTTGCTGGCAACTTCGTCAAAAACTTCTATAAGATTAGTTAGACGTGACCTAGCACGCACGAAGCCATGCTGTCTGTCCTTAATCAGACCATGTCTAACCAAATATTTATATATCCCATTGCTTAGAATACCTTCTAATAACTTTCACACAACTGATGTCAGGCTCACCGACCTGTAATTTCTTGGATTCTGTTTAAAGCTTTCTTTAAACAATGGAACAACGTTGACTATCCTCCAATCCTCTGATACCTTTCCTGTTGCTAGAGATGTTTTAAATATCTCTGCTAGAGCCCCACAGTTTCTGCACTTGCCTCCCATAGGGTCTGAGGGATCGCCTTTTCAGAGCATGGAGATTTATCCAGCCTGATTTGCATCAGGGCAACAAACACCTCCTCCTCTTTAATCTGTGCCATGTCCATGAAGATGATGCACTTTTCCTTACTCTATAGACTCTGTATCCATCACCTGAATAAATGCAGATGCAAAGAATTAGTTTAAAATCTCCCCCATCTGTTTTTGCTCGACCCATGGATGTCCAACCTGGTCTTCCAGAGCACCAATTTTGTTCCTTGCAATCTTTTTGCTCTTAACATATCTGTAGAATCCTTTAGGATTCTCCTTCACCTTTCCTGATAGAGCAACTTCATGCCTTTTTTTGCTTTCCTGATTTCTTTCTCAAATGTTCTCTTGCCTTTCTCGTACTCCATAAGCACCTCATTTGTTCCTACTTTCCTATAACTGCTATGCATCCTCCTTTATACTCTTAATCAGGCCCTCAATACCCCTGCAAAAAGAGGGTTCCCTATACTTGTTATCTTTTCCTTTTATGTTGACAGGCATGTGCAAGATTTGTACTCTCAAAGTTTCATTTTTGAATCCTCCCTCTTTCCATATGACAATGAAACATAAAAGCGGTATTAGGCTCATCAAGTCTGCTCTGCTATTTCATCATGGCTAATCCATTTTTTCCTAAGGTAAGGTGAGTTATACAGCTCTCGTTACATGCACGTGCAGTTCAACTCTTTAAGTGATTATGCAGAAAGTTTGAAGTTAATAACTCATCTCCTTCAATCTTAGGCCACGAACTTATCAATCACCCCTGCTGTGCACCACTTCTGGAGGTCCAAGTCGCCGACTTCTACAAAGAAGGGATCCATATGTTCAAAGGCCGCTGGACTAAGTGTGTAAACGTAGGAAAAATAAATGTGCTAGGTTTTCTAAAATTGATTCCTTCTAACTTAGGCCACGAACTTATCAATCACCCCTCGTATTGTGTGTCTTTGGTCTACAAATGCTTGCAAGAAAATGAATCTTAGGGTAGTATGTGGTGATGTATACATAATTTGATAATAAACTTTGAATTTTGAACTGTTTTCGCAAACTGTGATCTTCTTTAGAGGGGGCAACCATATACAGTTGGGATGTAATTGGTCAGTTGGGCAAGAGATTGGCAGCAGCAGGTCCATGAGGTTCTCATCTGTGAATCATGCTGCTTCTTAAAACTCAGTCTTACACATGCATTTACAGAGCCCCACATTTATTAAATATGATTTCACACTTGCTTCGAAGGTTTTGCCTGGAGCTATTTCTATCATAGTGCAGAGGTTAAATTAGTAATCTATCATCAAAGCACTAATCTGCTGACGCAAAGATATAGGCTCAACTCCACCCATGACAGTCGATAATGAATATATCTAGAATTCATATTAAAATAGTCTTGGCAAAAACAACCTTGAAACTTCAAACTGTTTTAAAATCACAGCTGGTCACAAACGTCCTTCGAGTTAGTCCTTCTTAAGTCATAATAACTGCTGGCAATTATAAGAGCTGTACTTTGAATGACAATAAAGATCATTCAGTTGAATTCAATTCAAAGACCAATCAGCACTTGAGGTAGATCAGAACAAGAGAGAACCGTGTACCACCAATCACTGCTGGCAGCTAAAACATCACCATGTCAGTAACTTACTGAGGTTGCAGCACCAGTTGTGGATGTACGAATGCCCAGAGGAACAGATGGTACCAGAAGATGAGAGGGAAAACAACATTGTTGCCATCGGTGACAACAATGACCACCCTTCCAACATCAACATCCTGAACCATCATGAGTAACTTCAGTCACCTCAACTCTGAATGGAGAGGAAACCTATAGACTCAACCTATAGACTCATTTTTAAGGACCCTACAACTCTTGTTTTCAGTAAATATGTATTTTGTTTTCATTTGTAAAATTTGTCTTCTTTTGCAGGTTGGTCGTTTGTCAGTCTTTGTTTATGCAAGAAAGCGACACCTATCATCAAGCACCCCCACCATCCTGGCCATGCTCTCGTCTCGCTGCTGCCATTAGGAAGGAATTACAGGAGCCTTAGGTCACACCACCCAGATTCTAGAACAATTATTACTCTTCAACCACCAGGCTCCTGAACCAACATGGATAACTTCACTCAACTCTAAACAGATTCCACAACCTATAGACTCACACTTAAGCACTCAACAACTCATGATCTCAGTATTATTTTCTTGTTCATTTTTCAATTGCACATGTTTTAAACTGTTCATTTGTCATTTTATGTTTGTGTGTGGTTTCTTATTGATTCTGTTGAGTTTCTATGTTCTACTGTGAATGCCTACAAGAAAATGAATCTCAGAGTAGAATATGGTGACTTATACTATATGTACTTCGATGATAAATTTAATTTGAAATTTGAACTTGTATTTTGAGAAATACACCTATTCCTATAGATGCTGCCTGGCCTGCTGCGTTCCACCAGCATTTTGTGTGTTGCTTGAATTTCCAGCATTTGTAGATTTCCTCGTGTTTGTGTTGAGAAATACAATCTTGTAGTGAAATGGACAGCATTAATGTAAGTTCCCCACGCACAGAAATTGGATTAAACCTCTTTTTGAAGCACTGAAATATTTAGTGCTAAATGCACATTTGGATCTCCTGCTAAAAATCTATGATGAAACAATTGTGAGGTGGTTTTACACCTAGAAACAAGCATTAAACTGCTATTTGCTTGATTCTCTACAACGCCTGACCCAGTCTCTGCTTCTCCCAACATACTTCTATGTAACAATTGGAAATGGGAGTCAGCCCACTAATGCCTACTCCCACCGACAACTAAGCAGCTCGGGCAATGCAGTTGCCATGGATACGGCAGAGGCTGCAAAGGCGAGGAAAAGGGCTCACAGAGTCACTCAAGAAGCGCAAAAGTCCTGTTCTGGATATAGTCCAGAAGGGAGTTCAGGTGATCAGGCAAACCCTTCAAGAAAAAAAGACTGGCAGGAGGACTCTCACTCATCAAGCAAGGTAGAAATTTCTCGCCACCGTCTGTAAAGAATTTGAACGTTTTCCACATGACCTCAAGTGTTTCCTCTCCATTCCTTTCCACATTCCAGAGATGTTCAGTTTAGTCAGTTAATAAGTCACGTGGGTGTAACTGTCCAGTGTGGGCTTGTTGGGCCCAAGGAGCCTGTTACTGAGCTCATTGGGCCAGAATGGCCCTGTTACCATGCTGTATCTCTAAATTTTTTTAAAGAAAAAAATTATGAGCTCTCAAGATTTGTTAAGGAGTTGTGCTCACCAGTTTTTACATCATACACTTTATTCAGACATCTATGTTTTTAAAATGAGGTGCACTCATTAGGAAATAAAAAGATGTTGCAGCAAGCTACTTAAGAAATTGGACAAAAGGTTTATTTATTCACATGTATAATCAAAATAGACAGAACTACAAAGCCGAAAATGAGAGATTTTGTGTGCTGGCTCATCTACCTTATTATAGTGTACAATGCTGTACATGAGATTGAAGTGACAAGAAGTTCACTTGCCTTCCATTGAGGGCTATGACTTTGTAGACATGTTATTGCTGACAATGTCCCCCATAGAGTTATAGCGCCATAGAACACAATGGCACAGAAACTGGCCTTTTGGCCAGTCAAATACGCACCAAACTGTTATTCTGCCTAGTCCCATTGTCCGCACCATCCAGCTTGGAGATGAGGCTCTCAATGCTGATCAGGGACAATATCTGGCACCTTCCTTCCTGCCTCAGGTCCCCTTGCTTCTGATGATCTTTAAGTTCTATCTCTTGATCCCCACACTCTGGATCTCCTTACTGTTCTTCCTCTACCAAAAATAAAGAGCTGCTAGATGAATTCAGTAGGTCAGGCAACATCCTGATGAAGGGTCTCAGCCTGAAATACTGACTCTTTACTCCTCTCCAATGCTGCCTGATCTGCTGAGTTCCTCCAGCATTTTCTGTGTGTAAAATCTGTTCAAGGAAATGGACAATCAATGTTTTGGACCGAGGCACTTTATATGTATTGAATGAGCAGAGAGGTGATAGCCAGTTTAATGAAGGGTGGGGCAAAAGCTGGCAACTGACAAATCCCCATTTGAGGAGAATTTGATTGGCAGTTGAGCCAGGTGAGGGAGGGAAAAGTAGAGATGGCAGAGAGGCTGGGAGTTGACATCTTGAGGCAACAAAGAGCTGCAAATTATGATAAGAAATGAAGGGAAAATGGGAAAGGAGCAAAATAAGGGTGATGAGAAGTGGACCCAGTTGCAGGTGAAGGGGGGGGAAAGGAAAAAAAAAAACTGGATGACGGGGTTGGTGCTTGATAATGTGTTTGAATGAAATGATTACATAGAGCGCCAAGCTGTATTCAAGAAACAGCAGTCTTGATGTATAAGCCCCTATGGTCCTCATGGTCCAGAGCAGAGTAAAGTGGCAGAGAAAGTACATCATAAACAGAAGAGATTCTTCAGATGCTGGAAATCCAGAGTAACACCCACAAAATGCTAGAGGAAAGTACACCTGCTGTTGACCTGTGGTAAATTGAAACAAGTCCTGGACGGCTCTAAGGTAGGAGTTGATTTGCATCGTAACCAAACTCTCGAAGCACTTCATTATAGTTGATGTAAGTACTGCTCGATGCTAATCATTGAGGCATCTCACTGAGCTCTTCTTGGCAACAGGATAATAGATACGTTTACAAACAACTTTTGACTACAGAAGCATGAGGTCGAATTTGTTCATAAATACTCCAGCCAGTTGATCTTTAGTACTCGGCCCGATATACCATCTGGCGCAAACATCATCCATAGATTCATCCACTTAAAGGTTAGAAAACCATAGAAAACCATAGAAAAACTACAGCACAGAAACAGGCCTTTTGGCCCTTCTTGGCTGTGCCGAACCATTTTCTGTCTAGTCCCACTGACCTGCACACAGACCATATCCCTCCATACACCTCCCATCCATGTATCTATCCAATTTATTCTTAAATGTTAAAAAAGAACCCGCATTTACCACCTCATCTGGCATGTCCTCTGGTTTCTTTCCCCCCTTGCCTCAGTGGAAAAAGCCTGCTTGCATTCACTATATCTATACCCATTATAATTTTATATACCTCTATCAAATCTCTCCTCATTCTTCTACGCTCCAGGGAATAAAGTCCTAACCTATTCAACCTTTCTCTGTAACTGAGTTTCTCAAGTCCCAGCAACATCCTTGTAAACCTTCTCTGCACTCTTTCAACCTTATTTATATCCTTCCTGTAATTTGGTGACCAAAACTGAACATAATACTCCAGATTCGGCCTCACCAATGCCTTATACAACCTCATCATAACATTCCAGCTCTTATACTCAATACTTCGATTAATAAAGGCCAATGTACCAAAAGCTCTCTTTATGACCCTATCTACCTGTGACACCACTTTTAGGGAATTTTGTATCTGTATTCCCAGATCCTTCTGTTCTACTGCACTCCTCAGTGCCTTACCATTAACCCTGTATGTTCTACCTTGGTTTGTCCTTCCAACGTGCAATACCTCACACTTGTCTGTATTAAACTCCATCTGCCATTTTTTAGCCCATTTTTCCAGCTGGTCTAAGTCCCTCTGTAGGCTCTGAAAACCTTCCTCACTGCCTACTACACCTCTGATCTTTGTATCATCAGCAAATTTGCTGATCCAATTTACCACATTATCATCCAGATCATTGATATAGATGACAAATAACAATGGACCCAGCACTGATCCCTGTGGCACACCACTAGTCACAGGCCTCCACTTGGGGAAGCAATTCTCTACTACCACTCTTTGGCTTCTTCCATTGAGCCAATGTCTAATCCAATTTACCACCTCTCCATGTATACCTAGCGACTGAATTTTCCTAACTAACCTCCCATGCGGGACCTTGTCAAAGGCCTTACTGAAGTCCATGTAGACAATATCCACTGCCTTCCCTTCATCCACTTTCCTGGTAACCTCCTCGAAAAACTCCAATAGATTGGTCAAACATGACCTACCACACACAAAGCCATGTTGACTCTCCCTAATAAGTCCCTGTCTATCCAAATGCTTGTAGATTCTGTCTCTTAGTACTCCCTCCAATAACTTACCTACTACCGACGTTAAACTTACCGGCCTATAATTTCCCGGATTTCTTTTTGATCCTTTTTTAAACAACAGAACAACATGAGCCACTCTCCAATCCTCCGGCACCTCACCTGTAGACAGCGACATTTTAAATATTTCTGCCAGGGCCTGGACGTTGGCTTCAGATACTGAGATTACACCATCACCTAGAGAGGTGGGGACTTGAGTGAGTGTGTCATAGTTCTCCCTGTCAAAGCATGTCTTTGAGAATCCATGCAATGTGATCTCATCAGTAACTTTATCTTGATTTGATGACCATTATGGTACATAGAGAGATGAGTTCTAGTTATTTGATTTTTCCTGAAGAGGGGGATGAATTTTGGAGTAGCGCACATACACACACACACACACACACACACACACACACACAGAATACTGGAGGAACTCAGCAAATGAGGCAGCATCTTTGGAGGGGGAAATAAATAGTGACTGCTTCTGGCTGAGGCTCTTTGTCAGGACCTGATGAGGAATCATGACCGAAAACAATGACTGTTTATTCCCCTCCACCTGACCTGCACTTTGCCTATGTTTCTCAAAATTTCCAGCATCTGCAGAATCTTTTCTATTGATTTTGAAATGGCATATTTATTGAGCAGTCTCTTTATTCCTAGTTCCCTTGGGATGTTACCAGGTTCGGATATGGCCCAAGTGCGGAGTGAGAGACACTGAAGCAGGTCGATAGTTCACAGACTTTAATGCGAACACTGTTAAAGGGAAAATAAAACAATAAATGCCAGGCCAAACGGGGCTGTTAACTAAAACTCTCAAATGAAAAACAAAGCCTACACTGCTGCTGAAAAGAACATCTAAACATTAAATGAATACCGCTAGTTTTCAGAGCCAGTTGACTCGAAAGTCCAATTTCTCAGGGAAGACCGAATGCAAACAGGCAGCAAAGCGTTGCTATGCTCTGCCCAAGTCTCGACAACCACTACGACGGCAGGTATGGAGGTAAATACTATCACGATTAAATAATAATTAGCCGACATGTGTAAATTAACAAGCGCAACTACCGTATCTACGGCACTGCCAAATCCGTGGTTGTGACATGGGGTTCCCAACCTTTTCTGTGCCATGGACCTCTTCCATTAACCGAGGGATCCATGGATCTCAGGTTGGGAACCCCTGCATTAGAACATAGAGCGTACAGATAAAGATTAGCTTTATTTGTCACAGGTACATAGCAAACATACAGTGAAATTCATTGTTTGTGTCAATGACCAACACAGTCCGAAGAGATGCCTGGGGCAGCCATCAAATGTTGGCATGCTTCTGGCGCCAACATAGTATGGCCACAGCTTATGAACCCTGACCCATATGTCTTTGGAATGTGGGAGGAAACCATAGCACCTGGAGGAAAGCACACAGTCTCGGAGAGAATGTACAAACACCTTACAGAGAGGGATGGGAATTGAACCCTGACCGCTGGCGCTATAAAGCATTACACTGGCGGCTATACTACCATATTACCTACAGAACAGTGCCACACAGAGTGGGCCCCCTTGGCCAACGATGTTACAATGACCAATTCTGGGGGCTGCAAAAGGATAAAGATCTCAATAGTCACAAAATGCTGGTGGAACGCAGCAGGCCAGACAGCATCCACAACGTTTTGGGCCGAGACCCTTCGTCAGGACTAACTGAAAGAAGAGTTAGTAAGAGATTTGAAAGTGGGAGGGGAGAGGGAGATGCAAAATGATAGGAGAAGACAGGAGGGGGAGGGATGGAGCCAAGAGCTGGAGAGTTGATTGGCAAAAGGGATACAAGGCTGGAGAAGGGAGAGGATCATGGGACAGGAGGCCGAGGGAGAAAGAAAGGAGGAGGGGAGCTCCAGAGGAAGATGGAGAGCAGGCAAGGAGTTATCGTGAGAGGGACAGATAGAGAATAAAGAGAGAGAGGGAAAAAGGGGGTGGGGGAAGGAGTAATAAATAAATAAATAAACAAACAAACAACCAAATAAATAAATAAGGGATGGGGTAAGAACGGGAGGAGGGGCGTTAACGGAAGTTAGAGAAGTCAATATTCATGCTACCTGGTTGGAGGCCACCCAGACGGAATGTAAGGTGTTGTTTCTCCAACCTCAGTGTGGCTTCATCTTGACAGTAGAGGAGGTCATGGATAGACATATCAGAATGGGAATGGGACGTGGAATTAAAATGCGTGGCTACATCTCTGCCATTTCACGCACATCTGCTCTCACCCCATCCTCCCGCCACCCCACTAGGAATAGGGTTCACCTTGTCCTCACCGACCACACCACCAGCCTCTGTGTCCAACATATAATTCTCAATAACTTCCACCACCTCCAACGGAATCCCACCACCAAGCACATTTATCCCTCCCCCCCCCCCCCCCACTTTCTGCTTACTGCAGGAATCGCTCCCTATGCGACTCCCTTGTCCATTCGTGGCCCCCATCCCTTCCCACCGATCTCCCTCCCGGCACTTATCCTTGTAAGTGGAACAAGTGCTACACATGCCCTTACACTTCCTCCCTCACCACCATTCAGGGCCCCAGACAGTCCTTCCAGATGAGGCGACACTTCACCTGTGAGTCGGCTGGTGTGATTGGGGTGAGAGAAGCTCAAAAGCAGTCATTTTGGCTCTGGTTATTAACACAATACAAATGTAGTTGTGCTTTAAACAGAGTAAGCAAGGCTAACCCTATACCAGTTAGCACAAGACTGAACAATCAAGGACATTTTCTTTAAAAGTAAAAGGGCAGAGAGGTTGTAAAGCTGTTGAAATCAATGCCAGTCTTGCCAGCTGTCATGGGCTGTCCTGAGTGTTATCGGGACAGGACCTCTGTACAATGACACCTGTGTCCCATTTGCAAACAGGACTATGCAATTGGACTTCAGGGATCAAGGACCAGTGTGATAAACACTCTGCATCTGACCGAGAATGGATGGGTATGGGGAGGCACTGGGCATTAACTCTGGGTACTGGGATCTGGTCAGCAATTTGACTGCTATTTCAGACTTTATAAAACACTTTAAAACTGCTCCTGTTTTGCTGGCATCTGGAACAAAAAGAAGGCGCAATTCTTCAAGAAGGATGAGAATATATCAGAAAGCGTCAGAAAAAAATTCACTAGATTTTCTATGTTTCTATGTTTTCTATATTACCGCCAGGTATGAGGGATTTCAAATGGACTCTATTTTCCACATGGAGAAGTCTATGAGTTTAAGAAGAATTTGAAACCATCCAAGTTCTAGATTTTAGGAATGAAGAGCAACTGTTTTAATTGGCAAGATATTCCAGAATCAAAGGACACAGATTAACGATGTCTATTTGTGGATTGGACTCTATAGTTCACATTATTAGTGTGTTTCTGACTTATGGTCACTTCCTCTCTTTTTGCTCTTCTGTGCAATTTTTATCGGGTTGGACAAGTGCTGCAGCCTACAGATAGCAAGGGATGTGTCGGTGAATTGAACCGAACTGAGCTGAACTGATTATGCCCGGACTCTTTTAATGTTTTGTATTCTGTGTTTTTTACTCATTTTTTGCTGTTTTTATGATTTGTTCTTTCTCTGCGCATGGGGAGGGAGGGTTAATGTTTTATGTTTCTATGTTCCGTGGTCTTCTCTGTTTATTGACTGTCTGTGGGAAAGAGGAATCTCAGGGTTGTAAACTGCATACATAGTTTGATAATAAATGTACTTTGAATCTTTGAACAGGGGAAGAAAAATCCCAAATGTTCATAGAAACATAGAAACATAGAAAATAGGTGCAGGAGTAGGCCATTCGGCCCTTCGAGCCTGAACCGCCATTCAGTATGATCATGGCTGATCATCCAACTCAGAACCCTGTACCCGCCTTCTCTCCATACCCTCTGATCCCTTTAGCCACAAGGGCCATATCTAACTCCCTCTTAAATATAGCCAATGAACTGGCCTCAACTGTTTCCTGTGGCAGAGAATTCCACAGATTCACCACTCTCTGTGTGAAGAAGTTTTTCCTCATCGTGGTCCTAAAAGGCTTCCCCTTTGTCGTCAAACTGTGACCCCTCGTTCTGGACTTCCCCAACATCGGGAACAATCTTCCTGCATCTAGCCTGTTCAATCCCTTTAGGATCTTATACGTTTCAATAAGATCCCCTCTCAATCTTCTAAATTCCAGCGAGTATAAACCTAGTCGATCCAGTCTTTCATCATATGGAAGTCCTGCCATCCCAGGAGTTGGAGTTCTGAATTATGGGAAAGGAAATCCAAATTGTGAAAAGGAAATCAATATGTGAGGGGAAAATATTTGCAGTGTTGCAGAGGAAGGAGCTGTTGAAGGACTACTAAATTCTCCGAACAACCTAAAGCCAGCGTGACCTCAGTTGGCTGATAGGCCTCATCCTGTGCTTTAACTGTTCAATAATTCCAGAGGTATTTAAGATTATGAAAGATTTTTTTATTTGTATAGCATTGAAGAGATATTGTCACTTGCAGGGAAGGCCAAAAGTAGAAGTGATAATAAACATTAACACTAATTAAACCAACTGGGAATTCAACAGAAAATCTCTCCACAGGGAATGGTTAAATGTGAAATTTGATTTCACAAGGAATATTTGAAACAAATTATAGTGGTGAAAGGGAAATACGAACTGCAGCGAAAAAAAAATTGGAGGAAATGCTTAACGCTTTGGTGTAAAATGTAGCTTGGCAAGAGTGTAAATTCGGCCATGAAACATTGGGCAGAAGAGCTTGTTACAGTGCCTTTGTAATTCTTTGTACCCATTAGAAATTGGGAGAGATGTATAGAACATAGAAGATAGCACAGAAGCAGACCCTTCGGCCCACAATGTTGTGCCGAACCAACTAAATTAGTGATCAAATTGCTCACTAAACTAATATCTTCCACTTATATCAGAAGTTGCTTCAGGATCAACTGTTAAATAATATAATGCAGAGTCCAGGTGATCCTCACTGGCTGAATACCAAGTGTACCCCAAGTAAATACACATAATAATTGGTGGACCGCTTCATCGAGCACCTTGGCACCAACTGCTACAAGCGGGACTTCCTGTTGGCCAAACATTTCAATTCCCATTCCCATTCGCGTTCTAGTGTGTCAGTCCATAGCCTCCTCTTCTGACAAAACATGAGGGCACCCTCAGGATGCAGGAGCAACACCTTACATTCCATCTGGGTAGCCTCCTACCTGATGATATGAATATCAATTTCTCCTTCTGGTGATCAACCTCCACCCCCGCCCTTTCTCTATTACCTGCTCTGACCTTCAAATCTCTTCTCACCTTCCTGTTACTTCCCCCTGGTTCCCATCCTCCTTCCCTTTCTCCTATGGTACACTCTGCTCTCCTATCAGATTCCTTCTTCTCCAGCTTGTTACTTTTTCCACCCACCTAGTTTCACCTATCACCTTCCAACCAGCCTCCTTCCCCTTCCCCCTACTTTTGTATACTGGCATCTTCCCCGTTCCTTCTTAGCCCTGATGAAGTGTCTTGGCTGTTTATTCATTTCTATAGATGCTGTTGAGTTTCCTCCAGCATTTTGTGTGTAACATATTACACATTGTTAATATACATAACTAAGAAATGATCATAAAACCTAGGAAAAACCCCTCCAGAAGAACCACAACCTTGTTATGGTTTGGAGGATTGCGTGCCTCAATGACCTGGAGAGCTTTATTGTTTATTGACATATAGGGTGAAGTAGGCTCTTACACTTCCTTTGAGCCACACCACCCAGCATTCCCCCAATTTATTCCTCGCCTAATCTCGGGCACGTGGCCAAGTGGTTAAGGCGTTCGTCTAGTGATCTGAAGGTCGCTAGTTCGAGCCTCAGCTGTGGCAGCGTGTTTATGTCCTTGAGCAAGGCACTTAACCACACATTGCTCTAGTCTGTGCGAGGAGTGGCGCCCCACACAGACTTCCAATCTGCGCTTTGTAAGGCATGAAAGTGCCTGACGCAGGCCTCTCATGGTCTGAGTCGATGTTCCCTCCCTCCTCCTAATCTCGGGACAATTTACAATGACCAATTAACCTAGCCTTTCATCTTTGTACCGCGGGAGGAAACCGGAGAACCTGGAGGAAACCCACGTTGCCACGGGGGGTGGGGGGTGCGGGCAGTGGGAAATGGACAAACTCCTTACAGACAGAAGTGAGAATGACTGTACTCAGGACTTTATGCTTTGGCTCTTAGTAGGGTCACCTATGCCAAACAGGTCAAAGAGCAGAGGCCAGACTAGGAGTGGTCCACTGGTCCTCCAGGTTTAGGGGTTCAGGTCAGGGCTAACAACCCTGACTGGTAAAACAAAATTGTTACAGAAGCAGCAATAAAGAATCGTTTTACATCTTAGTGCAACAGTATTCCTAAGTCTCCATCCGGGACCTGCATGACTGACATCAGTGAAAACTGAGAGGTAGCTACTGGCATGATGAAGGAAGCTCTGAACACCACCTGCGATGCCAGCAGCATAAAGGGCAGTAAGTATGGGGAAAATCCAAGACTCTATTAAACAGACCTGTCAATAGCGTAATTTCAAACCACTTGTGAAGAAAACAATGCAATCCTTTAGGAAAATCAAAATTATTTCACTTGGGAGGAATTAATACAAGCTTTCAAAAGAATTAGTGTGATAGTCACACATACTGAACTAGAAAACACATTAGCAAATTCCTTTGGAAACTGAAAAATCAATAGATATAACTTTCTGTAACAAAAAAGCCTGAGGTTTACTGCTGCAGTCTGTTAGGAGTTGATTTTTTGTATTGTTCCATGCATTATCAATAAGAATAGTCCTTTATGTATCTGTGGGGATCTGCTGAAGTCTCCATGTCTCAAGAAAAGGACCTCTTCCAACAGACCCGATGAAAGGTCTCAGCCCAAAATGTCGACGATTTATTCCTCTCCCTAGATGCTGCCTGACCTGCTGAGCTTCTACAGCATTTTGTGTGTATTGCTCTGGATTTCCAGCATCTGTGCGATCTCTTGTGTTTAGGATCTCTCTTCCCCTCCCACAGCACTGCTGAGGAACTTGGCAACTTTCCCAGCCTCACAATCCTTGCAACATGCCTAATGTTGATAGATAGGCTCCAAGGTGTCTGACTTTTCCAATACTAGTAGCTGAATAGCTGCTGTTTTCTACATGTTGGGCCAGAATTTTATGTAGACAAGTTGAAGGACTTGCACACTAAGTGCTGAAGCTTAGCTTATAGATGCAAAATGCAATTCGAATTGCAAGCATTATGATGGACTTTGTGTGAAGATATTTATGTACAGGAATAAAGGGTGAAAATATAAATAGAAAATTTATACACAATATACTCTCCTAACCTAAGAAAAAGGATATACATGCTATACATTTGTCTGACTGATTTCAGGGATGTTCAATCTGCCTCATGGGTCGGGGGATGAGTGGGGACATCACTGAGGTGTAAAAATAAACTGCAAAAACTCGACTGTGCAGAGACAGAAAGGACATTTCCCCCTGGCTGAAGAAGCTACAATTAGGGTCATAGTGACAGTCTTAAAGTGAGAGTTATGGCATTTGGAATGAAATGAGAAGTTTCTTCCCTCAGTAGGTGGTGAATCTTTGTAATTCTCTAACCTAGGGAGCAGTGGATTTTCAGTTGTTAGCTTCATTCAAAAGAGAGATCTATAGAACTGAAGGTAAGATAAGCTTTATTTGTCATGTATATATCAAAACATACAGTGAAATGCATCATTTGCTCCAAATCAAATCAGTGAAGATTTTGCTGGGCAGCTTGCAAGTTTTGCCAACATAGCATGCCCACAACTGTCTAGCCTTAACCATATGTCTTTGGAATGTGGGATGAAACTGGAACACCTAGAAGAAACTCATGTAATCACAGGGAGAGCGTACAGTACAAAGTACCAGGAATCAAACAGCTGGCTTTGTAAGGCATTATGCTAACCAGTATGCTACCATACTGCCTTATTATTAAGGGAATCAAGGAGATTGGAGGAGGACGAGAAGGTGGCGACGCGACACAGCACGCTCAGCCTCTCTGGTGATGAATATCTGTTATCTGTCAAGTAGGATGCCGTGCACAATTCTGATTTGATGGAGGCAGACGTGAGAGCATGGAGGAACATCTGGTGAAACATCTGAAATGCCTGTCTTGCTGCTGTGTGATCTGAAATCTCTAGAAGGGAAGGCCCTGATTCTCCGCTTTGCTTGTTGCTCGGCGGCCGGGGCAGGGTTGAAGCGCTCGGCAGAGATGGTGCTCGGTGCTCGGTGTCGGAGGCTCGAAGTTCTTGGACGGAATCAGAGTTGGACTGTGGTCGGGTGCTTCCAGGATGCTGCATCAGCAAGTTTGCGGCGCTGGAAGCTCATGGCAGGGAGAGTTTCTCCCTTCTACTGTCTGCGTGAGATGTTGGGGCAATCGGGACTTTGAGACTTTTTTTTTACCGTGCCCATGGTCTGCTCTTATCAAATTACGGTATTGTAACTATATGTTATAATTATGTGGTTTTTGTCATTTTTAGTCTTGGTCTGTCTTGTGTTTCTGTGATATACTGGAGGAACATTGTATCATTTCTTAATGCATGCATTTCTAAATGACAATAAACGAGGGCTGAGTGTCCTCATAATCTAATATGGGAAGAGGGCAGGAAAATTGTGTTTCAGGTGTTTCAGCCATGATTTTGTTGAATGACAGAACAGGTTTAAGGGGCCAAATGGCCTGAGCTTGATTCTGTCTCTTATCTTCTTATGGCCTTGTGATAGTGGGACCAGATGGTCGTGGCAGAATGTTCATTCACCTCCTCCTGCCTGCACCAAACCCTTCCACTGTCTCTTTGAATAATTGCCTTGGTCACATTTTGAGGCAACAGCATTGCAAATATCACCTGACAATAATGAGATGTGATGTGAATCTATTGTTATGTAGTGTGAAGGGGGGAAAAAAACAGCTATAAATTTCCTCAGATAACTTCTAGGCAACACTTCATTGCACTGAAGAATGAGAGACAGCAGGTTGATTTTTCAATAACTTTATTTTCCATTTGACAGCTAACACTTGTTTCTTTTAATTACTTAACTAATGAACAATTTATTATGAAACTAAACCGAGAGAAAACTGCAAGTAACTAAAAGGCTCCAGTCTGCAAGTGTACACGACATAATTGTGCTATTAGGCTAGTAAGCAACAGGTCTGGTTTTGCATCCAAGTCAATCCATGTCATCAGGGAATTCATTTTCAGTAATAGAACATAAAGCACTAAACACAGAACGTAGAACTTAGAATATTCAATTCAAAGTACATTTATTATCAAAGTGTGTATGCATTATACAATTCTGATATCCTTCTTCCCCACTGACAGCCACAAAACAAAGAAAACCATGGAACCCATTCAAAAATAAAACATCAGTTTTCCAACTGACCCCACGTGCAGAAAAAAACAAATAGTGCAAATGGTAACAAAAAAGAACAAGCGAAAGCACAGAATATAAAACACAAAATCAAAAGGTATATTTCAGTTCAGCTCAGTGTTCCCTGGCTGCAGGCCCCCCTGATTCAAAAATCGTTCAAACTAACAACAAAAGCAACTGGCAACCAGAAAATTAGAACACAGATTAAAACGTGAATTGGAGTCCTCAACCCACAAACTGCATCAATTAAAGCTTGCTCCAGCACCATCTTCTGACAGCATGAAGGGAGAGGAAGAGAGATAACTTGAATGCGACCCTCTTCCCTTGAGAGCAGCGAGTGAGAGGGGAGAGCGAGACCATCACACTCAGAACCTTCCTCTGGCAACAGTGAGCGAGAGGCTGGTAGGCAGTGGTGAACAATCGCTCTCCCTCTGCACCTGGCTCAATGGTTTCAATTTTCTTTGGTGCTTTAATCAGCAAGAGATGGAGTTGATCAAGGGTTCGAGCCCTAAATTAAGGCTTCCTGGTCTCCATGCCACATGCTTTGAAACACAGAACAGTCAAACAGAGGAATGGTATCTTTACAAACAAGAGGAAACCTGCTGAGGCTGTAAATCTGAGCAACAAACACAAAATGCTGGAAATTGATTTGAATTGACTTTATTACTTACATCCTTCACATGTATGAGGAGTAAAAATCATTATGTTACATATACATATGTATATATACATATACATATACTGTATGTGTCTAAATGTGCAATGTACAATTTATAGTAATTTGTAATAAATAGTATGTACAACAGGACAGTCAATATAATGTAGAAATACAATTGTATTAGCGTGAATTAATCAGTCTGATGGCCTGGTGGAAGAAGCTGTCCTGGAGCCTGTTGGTCCTGGCTTTTATGCTGTAGTACTGTTTCCTGGATGGGAGCAGCTGGAATAGTTTGTGGTTGAGGTGACTCAGGTCCCCAATTATCCTTCAGGCCCCTTTTACACCTGTCATTGTAAATGTCCTGAATTGTGGGAAGTTCACATCTACAGATGCGCTGGGCTGTCCGCACCACTCTCTGCAGAGTCCTGCGATTGAAGGATGTACAGTTCCCATTCCAGGCAATGATGCAGCCAGTCAGGATGCTTTCAATTGTACCCCTGTAGAAAGTTCTTAGGATTTGGGGGCCCATACCAAACTTCTTCAACTGTCCGAGGTGAAAAACACTGTTGTGTTTTTCTCACCACACATCCAGTATGTACAGACCACGTGAGATCCCAGGTGATGTGTATGCTGAGCAATTTAAAGCTGTTCACCCTCTCAACCCCAGATCCATTGATGTCAATAGGGGTTAACCTGTCTCCATTCCTCCTGTAATCCGCAACCAGCTCCTTTTTTTTGTGACATTGAGGGAGATGTTGTTTTCTTGACACCACTGTGTCAGGGTGGTGACTTCTCTGTAGGCTGCCTCGTTATTATTTGAGATTAGGCCAATCAATGTGGTATCATCAGCAAATTTAATTAGCGGATTGGAGCTGTGGGTGACGACACTGTCATGGATATACAGAGGGTAAAGGAGGGCAAAGTCAGCAGGCCAGGCAGCATCTGTGGAAAAAAGTACAGTCAACATTTTCTGCCGAAATATCAACTGTACTGAAATGGGACTTTCAGCCCACTACTGTGCTGACCATAATGTCCAATCTAAACTAACCCCATCTTCTTGTACATGGCCTGTTCCTTCTATATTCTGTTGTGAAGGCATCAGGCTCCCTGTTTGCAAAGCCCTAAATCCAAAAGCAGATTTAAGTCTTATCCGATGTCGATTTCTACAGGTACCCTAGCTATAGGGAGATTATACCTAATCCCTCTAGAGCACTGTGCAAAACTATTAGGCACATATAAATAGTTAGGTTGCCTAAAACATTTGCCCACCATTGCAGTATTTTATGTATTGCTCTGTACTGCTGCTGCAAACAAAAACTAATTTCAGGACATATATGACCCTGGCTATACATATACTGTATGCGCCTGAGCCTTTTGCAGTCTTTCTGATATATATGCCATTTTCTGCAGGGTGACATCATCTGCATGTGATATTTTGCAGGTACATTTGCTGGGACAAAGTAATTCACACAGATGTTCTTAACAGCTTCTGGTGACAGATATCCCAAACATCCACAGTTAATGATATGGGGGCTGACCCTCTGAGTACACACACATCCCAACATGCAACCATGTTTGATGTGTTAAGTGACATAACTCCTTTGTCTGGCATTTGACTAATGGGGGCAAGTCTCCATTACTTTAGTTTGCAAATCCGTGCCTCCAATATCAAACTTATGTCTGCTTGCAATTTACATTAAGAACTGGGGACTGCTTTTGTGTTCACAACAAAAAGCTGAGCAAAGAATATTTGTTAAAATGTTTAACTTTATCGCCAACAACCCTGACCCTTTGCGAAGGTTATGCAGTTGCGCTCGAAAGCTGGGTTTATCAACGAACCTCTCAGGCACTGGGAAGTGAATATCCATCACACTGACTATTTATGTGCTACCAAAAAGCCCCATATGATATTATCATATCTTCTTCTACCATCTCCACTGACAGCATATTTCAGACACCAACTACTCTCTGTGTGTGAAAAAAAGAAATTTGCATAGTAAATCGTTATTGACTTCCCCCTCTCCTTAAACCTATGGTCTCCAGTATATGATGCTTCTATCCTGAGGAAGTACACTGACTATCTAACCTAACTACATCTTTTATAATTGTATATTGTCCTTTCAGGTCACCCTCAGCCTCCACTATTCTAGGGGATGAAATGTGTCCTACTTCTCATAAACCCACTCTTCCCTATCTCCAAAGGGTCAGAGGCTTCCTATAATGTGGGAACCATAATTGTACACAATACTTCAAATGTGACCGAACAAAAGTTTTATACAGTTACAACGTGTTGTTTCAAATTTTATATTCAACTGATGAAGGCAAGGATGTGGCACACCTTTTTCACCACGCCATCTACCCATGTTGCCACTTTTAGGGACGTATGGATCTGCACTCCAGGTTCCCTCTGTACATCAATATTTCCAATGTTGTTGCCATTTACTGTATACTTTCCACTTGCATCTGACCTCCCAAAAAACATCATCTCACATTTTTCTAGACTGAACAATCTGCTACTTCCACCCACATATCCATTTGATCTATATCCTGCTGCCACCTTTACAACCTTCCTTACTATCTCAACTCTACACATTTCTATGTCATTTGCAGGCTTACTAATCAGAACCTACACTTTCATCCAAATCATTCATGATATCAAATGTTTAATATTAAAAATGACAGATGTCCCAGCATTGATCTTCAATTAGAAAAACAACCTTCTATCATTACCCTCTGTTTTGTCTGACAAAGCAAAATTTGTATTCATGTTACCAACCCAGTGTGGATCTTACAGGACTTTATCTTCAGGACCAATCTACCATGAGGAACCATGTGAAATATTTTATCAAAATCCATGTGGGCAACATCCACTACCACACTATCGTCAATCTGCTTAGTCACCTTCTCAAAGACCTCAATCAAGTTTTATTTCTGGAGGCTGAGCAGAGTATTGATAACGGTAAACGGCAACTCCTTCGCTTGCATCTTCAGAAACAGCTCTATTTCCATCTTTTAATATCTTTATTTTTCCTTTTCAGGGTTCTTTTGAAGACCCTGACCTGGAATTACACACTGACTTTGGTTCTTTGCAGGAATGGGACCCGCTCTCAGGGTTTCATAACTGGCCATTGTTTGACACGCCAAAGGCTCGGCATAAGAGTCCGGCTCGGATTTGGAAGCCTAGGATCTCGGGGCTCTGGAGATGAGTGGATTACGGGCCGATGTCACGGCAGGAGACCCGTGTGTCATCAGGGGAGTCGAAATACATATGGTTGTGTGCTTGGAGACCTGAGATCTTTGAGATCTTTGGGCACAGAGCACAAATAAAGTGATGTAAGGGACTTTTAACATCATAAACCAATGAGTTGTTTGTTATCTCTCCCTGCTTGCTAGGAAAATGGAGACGCTTCTTTCTCCCTTATTAAGGAGAGAGAGAGCCTGTGGTATGTTATATACCGGGTGAAAGACAAAGTATTTGGGGTAACTGCAAGTCTGCGTCTTTGCTATTGCTTTGCTCATGTGTGAGTGCTCAGTGGCGGGTGCCGATGATTTTTATTACCAGTGAGGGGATTGTTGCTCGCTGCCGCTTACACGCGGGAGGGAGGGGAGCTTGGGCGGGACTTTGGGGTTCTAATATTTAACTGTTGTTCATTCTTTGGGGCACTCCTCTGTTTTCGTAGATGGTTGTGAAGGAAAAGCATTTCAGAATGTATATTATATACATTTTTCTGACATTAAAATGGACCTTTGAAGTTTGTGAGACAATATTTCCCCCACACACTAAGCAATGCTATCAATCTTTGTGTCCCCATTTTTCCAAGTGACTTCCGGAGCAACAGACTGCATTTAATAAGGATATGCGGCAACACTCGCGTCACAATTACCCTTGACACTGGTGCTCCACAAGGCTGCGTCCTCCCCGCCCTGCTCTATTCCTTATACACTCACAATTGCATGGACAGATTTATTCCTATCTCCATCTGCATGTTTGCAAGTGACACCACTGTGGTGGGCCATACCTCAAATAATGGTGAATCAGTGTACAGGAAAGAGATAGAGCGCCTAGTCACAAGGCATCATGACACAATCTTTACCTCAATATCAACAAAAGTAAACAGCTGATCATTAACTTCAGGAAGAGAAGCAAGTGCTCTTGCCTCTGTTTACATCAATGATGCTGAGGTCAAGAGGGCTGAATGCTTTGCCTTCCTGGGAATGTACATGACCTATAGCCTGCCCTGGTCCTACATACACTCCATAACCAAGACAGCTCACCAATATCACTACCTCAGAGGACCTGTCCTGGGCCCACCGTGTTGGAGCAATTGTGAAGAAAGCGTGACAGCACCTCTACTTCCTTAGGAGTTGGTAGAAAATTGGCATGATATCTAAAACTTTGACACACTTCTATAGATGTGCAATGGAGAGTGTATTTGACTGGCTGCATCACAGCTTGGTATGGAAACACAGATGCCCTTGAACAGAAAATCCTATAAAAAGTAGTGGATTCAGCCCAGTACATCACAGGTGAAGTCCTCCTAACTATTGAACACATCTACATGAAACGCTGAAAGTAGTATCCATCATCAGAAATTTCCAACGCACAGGCCAAGCTCTCTCCTTGTTGCTGCCATCAATTGGAAGTTACAAGAGCCTCAGGACCCACACTACCAGGTTCAAGAACAGTTACGACCCCTCAACCATCAGGCTCTTGAACAAAAGGGGATAACTATCCTCAACTTCACACTTTCAGGGACTCATTTTCTCATTATCTTATTTTCTCATTATTTAATGCAATTTATTTATATTTGCATTTGCACAATTTATTGTCTTCTGTTTATCTGCACTAAAGTACGTAAGTATTTTATCAGGAGGTATCACGGCTTGATGTAGTAACTCCTCAGCCTGAGACTTCAAGAAACTGCAGAGAGTCACGGACATGACTCAGCACATCACAGAAACCAGCCTCCCTTCTTTGAACTCTGTCAGTACTTCCACTGCCTCAGTAAAGCATAATCGAAGATCGTCCCCACAAGAAACACTTTCTCTTCTCCCCTCTCCCAATGGGCTTATGATACAAAAGCCTGAAAACATGTACCACTGGAGTCAAGATCAACCTCTATCCCATGATTGTACGGATGCCTAGAATTATAAGGTGACCTTACAAGTTCTGATGTCATCCTTTTAACAGAAAATACATAAGTTCTGAATACAATTCAATAATAATAAAAGAATGAAAATGATATTTGTAATACTTACTTGTTCAAACCAGTCAATGATATATTTAATAGGTTGTTTAAGGCTTAGATATTTGGATAATGACACATATTTTTGCTATCTTCATCAGGGATGATGTCTGGGCATGTCTCATCTGATGGTATTTATAACCCCATTATCCATCCCTCCTGATTGGTTAGTCCTCATCCTATCAGGTTTCCACTGAGCCACCTTGTTTACAATTGAATTCCAGCTCTTCGATACAGCTTGATCCTTTTTCACAAACTTTTGTTTCAGTTTATTTACATGATCGCCCTTACAGCAATGCATTGTGGGAAAATAACCTGCCTCATTATGACCTTGCACTTTATTGTCTGTCTGCACCCCTCTTTGTCTGTAACTATAACACTTTATCCTTCAAACTGTTATTGTTAAGTATTAGAAACATCATTTTTATTCTTTTATTATTATGGAATTTTTTTCATATCTGATGTGTTACTTAATAAAAGGATAATGTCAGAACTAGAATTATTAAGTCACAAGATCACATTAAATAATTGATGTAACTTTGAAAGTTATTCCATTTGCCACAAAAATTTAATAAGAACCTATCTGTATTAAATCAAAAAATTTGTTTTGTGAGCGCCTGATGTCGCCAGTGAACAACGCTACCAAAGGCAATATTCTCAACACAGTTCATGAAGCAACTCTTTTCCCTTATTTTTCTTTGTTTACATCTTCTTTTTATTTCAAATGTGGTTCTGCTGCTACTGGAGTCTGTTACTTACACTTGTTTTCAGGCTAATTGGGTTCCACGAGGCCAGAAAGCCAGGAGATGGGGCGTGAGCCCATGATTGACTCCGTCTCTTGGCAATCTCACCAATTAAAGTGCAGAGGAAGATTGAAATCATCGAGGAAGATGCAGAGGGCGAGCCAGTGTTCAGCACTGTCTACCAGCCTTTTGCTCGCTGCTGCTAAAGCAAGGTAGGTGCGTGTGTGTGTATCTCTCTTCCCCTCGAGCTTGCTGCACTCAAGGGAAGGTTCTAGCATTCAGGTGATCTCTTGAAGAATGGTGCTGGAACAAGGATTAATTGATGCAGTTTGTAGATTTGGACTCTAGTGTGTACCAGTTCTAATTGCTCCTTTTTTGCTTTCTACTCTTGGGTGATTTTTGAGTTGGGAACACCTACAGATAATGAACATTGAACTGAGTGCTATGCCTTATAATTTTGAGTTTTATATTCTGTGCTTTTGCTCTTTATTTGTTGCCCCTTGCAGAGTTTTTTTTTCTGCATGGGTAAAGGAGAAGTTTGACGCTTTTCTTTGAATGGTTTGGTTCCATGGTTATTTGTTTTGTGGCTGTCAGTTTGGAAGTTGAATTTCAGGGTTGTTTGCTGCATATGTACTTTGATAGTAAATGTATTTTGAATCTTTGAATCTTTGAATATTTGAATAAACTTGGTTTCAGTTGCTTCAGTTCTGAGTCTACACAACAATGTGGAATAAAATTATACCTACGCACATTTTAACCTTCAGTTTTTAAAAAAAAGCTTCACCCTGTTGATTTTTGATTTAAGAATCCAAAACTATCCTGACTAATATTACATAATTAAAATTTATCTTATGTAAATAAAATGGATATTGAAATGTTCAGTTTATGATGATTTACTATTGCACTCTTAATTATAAAGAAATCTTTTATTTCTTTTATATCGTCAACGGTTTTGATTGGATGGTTATCCGACCTGAGATCTCAGAGCAGATTAAACCAGTCATGAAAAGAAATCATATAAAGGAAAGCTATCAAAGAGTTCAGATGTCCTCATTAAATCTCCTATTACACTTGATTCAAATCAGTGGTAAATTACCAATCTCACTCACAAGGAGGAGTTGACATATGAAAAGGAATTATCACAGTGATAGAGAAAATGTTGAAGGTTCGTGTACCATTGTTTTGGGGCAAAACACAGGTAGACAGCATCCAACTAAACTAATTCTATCCTGGGAGAACTCAAAATCACTTGAATTCTCCCAGCACTTGTTATCACCTGATATAGCTGCTGTTCAATAGATTTGCTGAGTATGCCTACAAGAAAATGATTGTCAGGTTTGTTAATGGTGGCATATATGAACTTTGATAATAAAACGTACTTCGAACTTTGAATCAGCTCATGAAATCACACAAGTAAAGGAGAGGAGGATAGTTGACATTTTGGGTTGACTCGTCAAAACCTAATGAAGGGTCTTGGCCTGAAACGTCGACTGTTTATTCTATTCCATAGATGTTGCCTGGCCTGCTGAATTCCTCCAGAATTTTGTGTGTATTACTTTGATTTCCAGCATCTGCAGATTTTCTCTTGTAAAAGAAAAGGGAATTGTTTCAAAATGTTTAACAAAATGACATGTTGGTTAGGATTACATTATTTGGGGTAAAATTCTGAGAAGGAAGGATTACTTTTCTCCCGTCCTTAATTCTTCCCTAGTCCTGCCACATTTCCCTCTTATTGATAAATTAGATTATTTTTACCAAGGTACAGAGAAAAACATACATTTACAAGACAATATGTGTTCATTATGAGTTATTATGCTGTTCACGAATGCAGCAAAGCTATTCAAAGATTCATGCTAATTTTGTGTAATGCATCATAAATAGTACTTAATGTGGATTCTGTACTTACAAATATTGAACGTTAGATCACAGATCAGGCTTTTTTTTGGCATGTGCCTGCGTGCGTGCGAGTCTGTGATTGTGCGTCTGCATGTCTGTGCGTGCGTCCGTGCGTACGTCTGTGATGATGTCTTTTTCACGGCTTTTTTCAAGGTGTGGAGCGAGAGAGAGACTGTGTGGCGCGCCACTCCTCCTTTTAGCAGTATTTTTCTTCTATTTTACGAGGTCGAGTTGCAATCTCGACACTCAGCCCGGCATGGATGGAAAGCGTACTTGGGAGCGGACCCGACTAGTTTCGAACCCGGGAACCTCCGCTCCTGGGTCCGGCGCCGATGTCGTTGCGCCACCAGCCGGCCCCATAGATCATGCTTTTAGAGATAGGGTCGGCCCATTATTTTCGATATCTCATTTTCAAATCTGATGCCCTTTAACTGATTGCACTAATTCTCCTTCAATTACCCAGACTGTGCTTTGACACTGTCTGGAATCAGTAAAATCCTTTTACTTGGGGAGTAACTGATTATGACACACTGAAAATATGATGGGAAGTAACACTCTCTGCCAACGTGGTGGTTGATAACCAGCACATGATAAAGTATATTTGTACACAGATATCATACATTGCTTGGCTTCCAATTACTTGGAGAGATTTGTCAAAAATTACAAATAAATTATCACAAGGCAAGAAACAATTTCTTTTAAATAAACCATCATTACACATGCCCTTATAAACATGTCATAACTCAATAGGCATAGAATATAAATATATTAACTATATGCAGTCATCAGTGTATGAAGTCACAGTAACATTGCAGTTAGTGCAACGCTATTACAACTTGGCTTGTTGGAGTTCAGAGTTCAATTCCCACCGCTGTCTGCACGGAGTTTGTACATTCTGTCCGTGACCATGCGGGTTTAGTTCCACAGTCCAAAGATGTACCGGTTAGTAGGTTAATTGGTCATTGTAAATTGTCCTGTGATTAGGCAAGGGTAAATAGATGGGTTGCTGGGTGGCTTGTCTCATTGGGCCGGAAGGTCTGTCCCATGCCGTATCCCTAAATAAATAAATAAAGCATACAATTTCTTCACTTTCCTCCTCTGTGCCTGATACCTGAAGGAATGTGAAGTTGTTATTTGACCTATCCGAGCCTTATTGCAAGGAGGCTTTTTTTTTGTGGGACATTGTAATCACATATTTCATCCAAAGCTGACAGCAACCCATGCTCACTTGGAGTCCAGAGTGTGGACAGCATGGACTGACTATCAAGAGGAATATTCATTGATAATACCACTTCTATCCCATAGAATTGAAGCAAGTAATTTTCTGTTGACTGTAATACAATCATCAAATTATATTTCATGGAAATTAAGTTTTTATTAATTACTAAAAGTTCTAGAACATTACGCACAAAATGCTATAAGAACTCAGCAGGTTAGGCAGCATCTATGGAGGGGAATAAACATTATTCAACTAATATTTCTACTCAGTTATATTCATAATTAAACTTTTGTTATACCACACATGCCATTGAAATATTTAATTATTTTGAACTTATTAGACTCGATAAACATTCTTTATTTTAATTATTTCCTTCAGAATTAATAAACAAAGTGAGAAAAAATCTGTCATTAACTCTGACATGAAACTGAAAATCATATTGTTTGCATTCAAAGTTTAAAATAAATTTATCATCAAAATATGTATATGGATGACCATATACAACTTTGAGATCCATTTTCTTGCAGGCATTTACAGGTAAATAATAAAACACACACACAATGGGGTTGATGAAAAACTATGCATAAAGACTGAGAAATGTCAAATGTGAGAAAGAGAAAAGAGAATTTGACAGAAAGATTTTGGCAGAATTTCAACATATTGACAGGGGTTTCATTGCCACTCAAGGCACAGATAACAGGTTACTATGGCAGCATTGGACACATACAGTATAGAAATTTTAGAGTAAAGTTTTAGTAATAGTAACATAAAATAGCTACTAAAACAACAGGAATTCTGCAGATGCTGGAAATTCAAGCAACATACATCAAAGTTGCTGGTGAACGCAGCAGGCCAGGCAGCATCTATAGGAAGAGGCGCAGTCGACGTTTCAGGCCGAGACCCTTCGTCAGGACGTCCTGACGAAGGGTCTCGGCCTGAAACGTCGACTGCGCCTCTTCCTATAGATGCTGCCTGGCCTGCTGCGTTCACCAGCAACTTTGATGTATGTTGCATAAAATAGCTACTGTCCACAATAAAAGAACGTCAGCAGTTTACTTAATCCACAGTTTTCAAGGGAGTAATTTATCTTCAGTTGAAAGCATTAATGTGCAGAAGTGTCTGCATGTTATACTTCATTTTGGAAATGTGGTTCCATTGAAGTGAAAGGATGAGATTCATGCTTACTTCCAAAGAAAAATCTATATGGAACAAAAATCTAATTAACATAATTTTCTCTGGAGTAACTCAAAAATCCTTTTAAAAAAAAAACAAGATTTTCACCATCCCTTTATTTTGTTAAAGCAAATTTGAAACAGAGCATGGCACCTTTGAAATTGAAATTAAATAGATTTCTGTTACTGTAAGAAGGCACTCTATTGCCCTCTGCAGATTCCTGGTATAACCTCCCTTCGAAGTATCAGCGGATTACTTATTCTGCTTATAAAGTTGTTTAACCCCACCCTGGCTACAAAAGGGGGAGGGTTGAGCATGCAGCTAGCAACCCCATCCCATAAAAACTCAGTGCTACAGAGATGCCAGAAGAAGCTCCAAAAACCTCATTTCTGGGAGAGGAAGGATCTTTGAAGGTGGGTTACACCCAGGGACAATTTGACAGAAAGAGCCAGGACTGAGGACTCTGGCAAGGTGCTGTAGCAGGCCTATGTCCCATAGGGGTATGGGCTAAGACGATAAAGAAAACTATGTTTAATTGTGTGGAGATCAATCCGGTGACCTGATCTGTTCAATTTTCAGTTAGTCTTGATAGATTCAAAGTTTCAGAGATAAAAGAATATCAACTTACTCATAACAGATTTATTTATTGAGATACAGCACGGAATAGGCCCTTCCAGCCTTCTGAGTCGTACTACCCAGCATCCCCCTATTTAATCCTAGCCTTATCACAGGACAATTTACAATGCCCATTTAACCTATCAACTGGGAAGTCTTTGGATGGTGAGAGGAAACCAGAGCACTGGGAGAAAACTCACACAGTCATGGAAAGAACATACAAACTCCTTCAGGCAGTGGCGGCAATTGAACCTGGGTTGTTGGTGCTGTAAACCGTTCTGCTAACCACTACACTACTGTGCGGCCCCAGTTTACCTACACCCAGGATAAACTTGTATAAGCTGAAATAAAATTAAAACAGCCACTTCCACATCATTTGGTGTTGGGTATGCTTCGTAGGCACGGTGTCCATCTCAAGGACGGTAGCTGCCAGTCACATTTTTGTGGTCCAGGGCAGCTGATGAGGCTACTGTGGGACCATTGAACTCTGCCTCTGCTGGAACATAAGGTGCTTGACAAGGTGTGTAATCTGAGAGGTGGTTGGAGCTTTCCACTGCTTTCAGAGGAACAAGGTAGAACATCTGGTAGATTGGTGCTGTAACAACAACTTTCCACTCAATGTCAGTAAATTTAAAGAACCGATTGTTAACATCAGGAAGAGGAAATCAGAGGCGGAAAGATGTCATCTTCAATTTCCCGGCTGCTAACATATCAGATGACCTCTTCAAGCCCCAGCACATAGATGCATCGTCAGGAAGCTATGCCAGCACCTTTACTTTCTTAGAAGGTTAAGGAGATTTGAGATTCTAGCAAACTTCTATTGATGTACTATTGAAAGTATTCTGACTAAGTTCCATCATGGTCTAGTACAACAATGTGAATATGCACTGTAAGGGGCTGCTGAGAGTAGTGGATTTCACCCAGTACATCACAGACACATCCCTCCCCATCATTAGTGGTATCTATAGAAGGCACTGCCTCAGGGAGGCAAAGTCTGTCATCACAGGTCCCCTCCATCTGATCTTCTCACAGCTAACATTGAGTAGGAAGTACAAAAGCCTGAAGTCCCACACAAGCAGCTACTTCCCTACAACTAATTGCTTCTTGAACTGACTGTCGCAACTGTTACAATTTCATAACATACCAGCAGCAAGAGATGACAAATTGAGTCGGGTTTTAATATTAAAACCCCTATATTTATTTACATCTACTCAAAAATATAGAAAATTAAATAAACTACTTTCTTAAACAGAAGTTAACAGTGTTATGCGTCTATAGCTCCCTTACAGTCAAACTTTGAACCCGTTCTTAACAAATCTTACTCAAGCACAGTCTTAAAGTGGCAGATCAGAGAGTCCCAGTAATTCATGAAATAGGTGAGGGGAGAGACTTGTGGATTCACAGTGAAGCGACGAGGCGATCACGACGAATTCCAAAGATTCCACGGCTAGCGAACGAAGAAACGGTTACGGAAGATCCCAGTTGAGGAATACTGATCCGAAATCCACAAAGAGTGATTTCACAAAGTGACTGTCATGACATCCACACCCATGGATCATACAAAGGACAGACAATATGGGTAAACATTAGACTTTTCCCTTCTCGATTGTGAACTGTTCCATGATAGCTCAACGTCTGCAGTCTTTATTCTCTCTCTCTTTCCTTCGACTCCTGCTCAGCACTATGCCCACATTTCTTTTATACTGTTGGCATACGTCATAAGGTAACGCTCACGGTAAACAAAACTATGGACTCCCAGGAAAACGAAACTGCGGACATGTAACAAAAACCTAATCTCTCCCTCAGTATAGCAATGTTATGATCACTTTGACCACGTTGCACAATAATGAATAATTTTGATCTAGTTGTGTTTTTTTCTCTTGTATAATTTCGTTTACTTTATGTTTCTTTGTGTTCTGTTATATCTTTGGCGATATGCGCCAGTGATGCTGCTGCAAGTAATTTTTTATTATGCATTGCTTACATGTCAGAATCAGAATCAAAATTAGAATCAGGTTTATTGTCACAGACACAACAGACAGAAATGTGTTGTTTTGTGGCAGCAGTACTGTGCAGGCATAACAAATTACTACAAGTGGTAATAAAAAATAAATGTAGTGCAAAAATGGAAATTGAGGTAATGTTTATGAATTCACGGACTTTTCTAAAATCTGATGTCAGAGGGGACAGAACACTGAGTGTGATTCATTCAGGCTTCTGTACCTCATCCCTCATGATAGTAATGAGAGGACAGCACATCCTTCATGATGGATACCATTTCTTGAGGCGCCTAAAGTAAACTGAGTAAAAATCTAGATCCATCCTTGGCGAAAGCCTGGACTCTTTTGAGCTAGCAGTGGAGATGAGGTCACTAAACAAACTGTTATCTGTTATGAACAATCTGGTATATCCTCTCCATGACTACTGAATAAGCAATGGAGCACCCTTTCGCACAGCTCTGCTGTCACAAGGATCGTTACAGAAGATCTTTCCTTCCAAATGCAATAAGCATATGCAACAGTTCATCTCTGTGTGACAGGAGAACACATATCATAGTACAATAGTCCCTTTTTTAGTATTTTATACGTTATTATTGCACATTATTCCAAATTATTCCACATTGGTAAATTATTATTGTGCATATTATTATTCTGTACTTTATTATTAGTTAAGTCTGCACACTTCCAAGTGCATTTTTAAATGTTGCGGCTGAAACAGAAGAATTTCCCACTCGGGATCAATCAGTAATTATTGTTATTATTTGAAGATCTTCTTAATGGTGGAGAGGCCTATGGCCATGATGAATCATGGCTGAAAGATTATAGCTGGGAGCTTAATGTCCAAGGATACACGTTGTATCAAAAGGACAGGCAGGAAGGTGGTGTTGCTCTGTTGATAAAATGTGAAATCAAATCATTAGGAGACGACAAATGATTGGAAAGAGTTGAATCATTCTGGATAGAGCTAAATAACTGCCAGGGCAAAAAGAACCTGATGGGAATTGTATACAGACCCCCAAACAGTAGTAAGGATGTGGCCTACAAATTACAATGGGTGATAGAACATGAATGCCAAAAGGGCAATGTTATAATAGTCATGGGGGACTTCAATATGCGGGTAGATTGGGAAAATCAGGTGGATTCCAGGAGGGTGGATTTCTAGAATGCCTATGAGATGGCTTTTTAGAGCAGCTTGTGATTGCTCCCACAAGGGGATCAGCTATTTTGGATTGGGCGTTGCACAATGAACCAGAATTGATTAGAGAATTTAAGGTGTAAGAACCCAAGGGTAAGTGATCATAAATGATGAAGTTCACCCTGATACTTAAGAAGGAGAATCTAAAGACAGATGTATCAGTATTACAGTGGAGTAAAGACAATTATTGAGGTATGAGAGAGGAGTCTGCCAGAATTGATTGGAAAAAAACACTGTCAGGGATGATGGCAGAGCGGCAATGGCTGGAATTTCTAAAAACAATTCAGAAGGCTCAGGATATAAACATCCCAAAGAGGGAAAAAATATCGTAAAGGAAAAATGACACAACCGTGGCTAACAGGAGAAGTCAAAGCCAACATGAAAGCTAAAGAGACAGCGAAAAATAAAGCAAAGATTAGTGGGAAGTTAGAGGATTGGGAAGCTTTTAAAAGCCACCAGAGGGCAACTAAGAAAGTCATTAAGAAGATAAAGGTAGAATACGAAAGTAAGCTAGCCAATAATATTAAAGAAGATAACAAAAGTTTCTTCAGATACGTAAAGGCTAAAAGAGAGGTGGGACTGGATATTGAACTGCTGGAAAATGATGTCGGAGAAGACAATAAAATGGTGGACAAAACTAAATAACTGTCTTGCATCAGTCTTCACTGTGGAAGACACTAGTAGTATGGTGCAAATTCCAGCTGTCAGATGGCATGAATTCTGAAAGAGGTGTCTAAAGTGATCATGGGAGCATTAGTAATGACCTTTCAAGAATTACTAGATTCTGCAATGATTCCAGAAGACTGGAAAATTGCAAATTTCTTCATTCATCAAGATGGGGGAAGGATAGAAGAAAGGAAACCATAGTCTGGCCTTAGTGGTTGGAAAGATGCTTAGTCAATTATTAAGGATGAGGTCTCAGGGTAATTGGAGACACATGATAAAACAGGCCTTAGTCAGCATGGTTTCCTCAAGGGAAAATCTCACCTGACACATCTGTTGGAATTCTTTGAACAGGCAGGATAGACAAAAGAGAATCATTTGATGTTGTGTACTTGGATTTTCAGAAGGCCTTTGACAAGGTGCCGCAGGTGAGTCCGATTAACAAGTTACGAGCCCGTGGTATTACGGGAAAGATTCTAGCATGGATAAAGCAGTGGCTGGGCAGCAGGAGGTACAGAGTGGGGATAAAGGAAGCCTACTCTGGCTGGCTGCTGGTGACTAGTGGTGTTTATCAGGGATCTGTGTTGGGACTGATTTTTTTTTACAATATATGTCAATGATTTGGATGATGGAATTGATGGCTTTGTTGCAAAGTCTGCAGATGATATGAAGATAGTTGGAGGAGCAGATAATTTTGAGGAAGTAGAGAGGCTACAGAAGGACTTAGACAGATTAGAAGAGCAGGCAAAGAAATGGCAGATGGAATATACTGTCTCTGAAATTGTATCGCCATGCTCTTTGGTAGAAAAAATGAAAGGGTTGACTATTTTCTAATTAGAGAGAAAATACATAAAAACTGAGGTGTAAAGGGACTTGGGAGTCCTTGTGTAGGATTCCCTAAAGGTTTATTTGCAGGTTGAGACTGTGGCGAGGAAGGCAAATGCAAATTAAGCATTCATTTCCAAAGGAATAGAATATAAAAACAAAAATGTAATGGTGAAACTTTATAAAGCACAGGTGAGGCTTCACTTGGAGTATTGTGACCAGTTTTGAACCCCTTATCTGAGAAAGTATGTCCTGAAACTGGAGACGGTTCAAAGGGGAATCATAAAAATGATTCCAGGGATGAATGGCCTGTCCTATGAAGCGCGTTTGATGGCTCTAGGCCAGTATTTACTGGAATTGAGAAGAATGAGAGGTGATCGCATCGAAACCTATCAAATGGTAAAAGGCCTGGATAGAATGGATGAGGAGAGGATGTTTCCTATGGTGGGAAGTTCTAAGACCAGAAGACACAGCCTCAGAATAGAGGGGCAGCCTTTTACACTGGAGATGAAATGGAAATTCTTTAGCCAGAGAGTGGTGAATTTGTAGAATTCTTTGCCACTGTCAGCTGTGGAAGCCAAGTTTTTATGTATATTTAAGGCAGAGGTTGATAGATTCTTGATTGCTCAGGGCATGAAGGGATAAGGGGAGAAGGAAGGAGATTGGGGCTGAGCGGAGAGTTCTATCAATCATGCTGAAATGGTGAGCAGACTTGATAGGCCAAATGGCCTAATTCCTCTCCTATATGATGTTATGCCATGGATGATGCCAACAGGCTCAATAAACTGATTAGACAGGCTGGCTCTGTTATAGGAGTCAAACTGGACACACTGGAGGCTGTGGTGGAACAAAAGACCTTACGAAAAATCCTGGCAATTCTGGACAATGTTTCTTACCCTGTGCATGCCACCTTGGCTGAACAGAGGAGCACTTTTAATAATAGACTAAGATAACTGCACTGCTCCAAAGAACACTTTATGAGTTCATCCTTATCTTCGGCCATTAGGCTCTGTAATGAGCAATCTATAGACAGGGAAATGATGACCCCCTCCTGTTAGACTGTTTGAAGTAACTTATTTTTGTATTTTTTTCTTACTTCTCTTCTAATATTTGTATATTTGTATATCTGTGCACTTGTAGTGCTACTGTGACACTGTAATTTCCTTTGGGATCCATCTATCTATATTTATGGTCTTATATCCATGCATAGGTATGATAATAAACTCAACTTTGATTTTGAGTTTGTCTTTTCCAGACGCTCCCAACACACAGTCTCCCAGTCCTTAACATTAGTCCAGCTATTCCTGCTTTATTCTGAGCAGGCAGAGAATTGCCACATATTGGTGAGGATGTTATTCTTTCTCAAGAGACTTGGAGAAAATCCTCAAAACATTTCTCCTATGCTTCTGGTAATCTTTCACCATAACAGAAGTCTGAATATTGTCTGCTCTGGTAAAAATAATAGAATATGATGGAGATACTAAGTAGATTGGGCAGCATCTATGGAGAATTAACATTTCAGTTCAAAGATGGACAGCCAAAAAAAAACCTGAAATCAGAATCAGAACCAGGTTTAATAGAGAAACGTAGAAAATAGGTGCAGGAGTAGGCCATTCGGCCCTTCGAGCCTACACCGCCATTTATTATGATCATGGCTAATCCTCCAACTCAGAACCCCGCCACAGCCTTCCCTCCATACCCCCTGACCCCCGTAGCCACAAGGGCCATATCTAACTCCCTCTTAAATATAGCCAATGAACTGGCCTCAACTGTTACCTGTGGCAGAGAATTCCACAGATTCACCACTCTCTGTGTGAAGAAGTTTTTCCTAATCTCGGTCCTAAAAGGCTTCCCCTCTATCCTCAAACTGTGGCCCCTCGTTCTGGACTTTCCCAACATCGGAAACAATCTTCCTGCATCTAGCCTGTCCAATCCCTTTAGGATCTTATACGTTTCAATCAGATCCCCCCTCAATCTAAATTCCAACGAGTACAAGCCCAGTTCATCCAGTCTTTCTTCATATGAAAGTCCTGCCATCCCAGGAATCAATCTGGTGAACCTTCTTTGTACTCCCTCTATGGCAAGGATGTCTTTCCTCAGATTAGGGGACCAAAACTGCACACAATACTCCAGGTGTGGTCTCACCAAGGCCTTGTACAACTGCAGTAGTACCTCCCTGCTCCTGTACTCGAATCCTCTCGCTATAAATGCCAGCATACCGTTCGCCTTTTTCACCGCCTGCTGTACCTGCATGCCCACTTTCAATGACTGGTGTATAATGACACCCAGGTCTCGTTGCACCTCCCCTTTTCCTAATCGGCCACCATTCAGATAATAATCTGTTTTCCTATTTTTGCCACCAAAGTGGATAACTTCACATTTATCCACATTAAATTGCATCTGCCATGAATTTGCCCACTCACCCAACCTATCCAAGTCACCCTGCATCCTCTTAGCATCCTCCTCACAACTAACACTGCCACCCAGCTTCGTGTCATCCGCAAACTTGGAGATGCTGCATTTAATTCCCTCATCCAAGTCATTAATATATATTGTAAACAACTGGGGTCCCAGCACTGAGCCTTGCGGTACCCCACTAGTCACCGCCTGCCATTTTGAAAAGGTCCCGTTTATTCCCACTCTTTGCTTCCTGTCTGCTAACCAATTCTCCACCCACACCAATACCTTACCCCCAATACCGTGTGCTTTAAGTTTGCACACTAATCTCCTGTGTGGGACCTTGTCAAAAGCCTTTTGAAAATCCAAATATACCACATCCACAGGTTCTCCCCTATCCACCCTACTAGTTACATCCTCAAAAAATTCTATGAGATTCGTCAGACATGATTTTCCTTTCACAAATCCATGCTGACTTTGTCCGATCATTTCACCGCTTTCCAAATGTGCTGTTATCACATCCTTGATAACTGACTCCAGCAGCTTCCCCACCACCGACGTTAGGCTAACCGGTCTATAATTCCCCGGTTTCTCTCTCCCTCCTTTTTTAAAAAGTGGAGTTACATTAGCCACCCTCCAATCCTCAGGAACTAGTCCAGAATCTAACGAGTTTTGAAAAATTATCACTAATGCATCCACTATTTCTTGGGCTACTTCCTTAAGCACTCTAGGATGCAGACCATCTGGCCCTGGGGATTTATCTGCCTTCAATCCTTTCAATTTACCTAACACCATTTCCCTACTAACATGTATTTCACTCAGTTCCTCCATCTCACTGGACCCTCTGTCCCCTACTATTTCTGGAAGATTATTTATGTCCTCCTTAGTGAAGACAGAACCAAAGTAATTATTCAATTGATCTGCCATGTCCTTGCTCCCTATAATCAATTCACCTGTTTCTGTCTGCAGGGGACCTACATTTGTCTTTACCAGTCTTTTCCTTTTTACATAACTATAAAAGCTTTTACAGTCCGTTTTTATGTTCCCTTCCAGTTTTCTCTCATAATCTTTTTTCCTCTTCCTAATTAAGCCCTTTGTCCTCCTCTGCTGATCGCTGAATTTCTCCCAGTCCTCAGGTGAGCCACCTTCTCTGGCTAATTTGTATGCTTCTTCTTTGGAATTGATACTATCCCTAATTTCTCGTCAGCCAAGGGTGCATTACCTTCCTTGATTTATTCTTTTGCCAAACTGGGATGAACAATTGTTGTAGTTCATCCATGTAACCTTTAAATGCTTGCCATTGCATATCCACCGTCAATCCTTTAAGTGTCATTTACCAGTCTATCTTAGCTAATTCACATCTCATACCTTCAAAGTTACCCCTCTTTAAGTTCAGAACCTTTGTTTCTGAATTAACTATGTCACTCTCCATCTTAATGAAGAATTCCACCATATTATGGTCACTCTTACCCAAGGGGCCTCTCACGACAAGATTGCTAATTAACCCTTCCTCATTGCTCAAAACCCAGTCCAGAATAGCCTGCTCTCTAGTTGGTTCCTCCACATGTTGGTTCAAAAAACCATCCCGCATACATTCCAAGAAATCCTCTTCCTCAGCACCTTTACCAATTTGGTTCACCCAATCTACATGTGGATTGAAGTCACCCATTATAACTGCTGTTCCTTTATTGCACACATTTCTAATTTCCTGTTTAATACCATCTCCGACCTCACTACTACTGTTAGGTGGCCTGTACAGAACTCCCACCAGCGTCTTCTGCACCTTAGTGTTACGCAGCTCTACCCATATCGATTCCACATCTTCCCGGCTTATGTCCTTCCTTTCTATTGCGTTAATCTCTTCTTTAACCAGCAATGCCACCCCACCTCCCCTTCCTTCATGTCTATCCCTCCTGAATATTGAATATCCCTGAACGTTGAGCTCCCATCCCTGGTCACCCTGGAGCCATGTCTCTGTGATCCCAACTATATCATAATGATTAATAACAATCTGCACTTTCAATTCATCCACCTTATTACGAATGCTCCTTGCATTGACACATAAAGCCTTCAGGCGCTCTTTTACAACTCTCTTAGCCCTTATACATTTATGTTGAAAAGTGGCCCTTTTTAATGCTTGCCCTGGATTTGTCGGCCTGCCACTTTTACTTTTCTCCTTAGTACTTTTTGTTGCTACCCTCACTTTACACCCCTCTGTCTCTCTGCACTGGTTCCCATCCCTCTGTTGTGAACTAACCTCCTCACGCCTAGCCTCTTTAATTTGATTCCCACCCCCAACCATTCGAGTTTAAAGTCCCCTCAGTAGCCCCCGCTAATCTCCCTGCCAGGATATTGGTCCCCCTAGGATTCAAGTGTAACCCGTCCTTTTTGTACAGGTCACGCCTGCGCCAAAAGAGGTCCCAATGATCCAAAAACTTGAATCCCTGCCCCCTGCTCCAATCCCTCAGCCACGCATTTATCCTCCACCTCATCACATTCCTACTCTCACTGTCGCGTGGCACAGGCAGTAATCCCGAGATTACTACCTTTGCAGTCCTTTTTCTCAACTCCCTTCCTAGCTCCCTATATTCTCCTTTCTGGACCTTATCCCTTTTCCTACCTATGTCATTGGTACCTATATGTACCACGACCTCTGGCTCCTCACCCTCCCACTTCAGGATATCTTGGACACGATCAGAAATATCCCGGACCCTGGCACCAGGGAGGCAAACTACCATCCGGGTCTCTGGACTGCGTCCACAGAATCACCTATCTGACCCCCTTACTATTGAGTCCCCTATCACAACTGCCCTCCTCTTTCTTGCCCTACCCTTCTGAGCTACAGGGCCAGACTCTGTGCCGGAGGCACGGCCACTGTCGCTTCCCCTGGGTAAGCTGTCCCCCCCAACAGTACTCAAACAGGAGTACCTGTTGTTAAGGGGCACAGCCACCGGGGTACTCCCTATTACCTGACTTTTCCCCTTCCCCCTCCTAACCGTGACCCACTTGTCTGCTTCCCGTGGCCCCGGCGTGACCACCTGCCTGTAACTCCTCTCTATCAACTCCTCACTCTCCCTGACCAGACGAAGGTCATCGAGCTGCAGCTCCAGTTCCGTAACGCGGTCCCTTAGGAGCTGCATCTCGATGCACTTGGCGCAGATGTGGACGTCCGGGAGGCTTGGAGACTCCAGGGCCTCCCACATCCGACACCGAGAACAACAAACTGCCCTCACAGTCATAATGCCCCTCTCCTCAAATATCATGGGCATATGTCATGAAATGTGCTTTTTGTAGCAGTTGTACAATACAAAACATAATAATAGATACAAACATGTGAATTACAGTAAAGATATATAGATTAAATAGTTAAATTTAATAAGTAGTGCAAAAATAGAAATTTAAAGAAGTAGTGAGGTAGTGTTGATGGGTTCAATGTCCATTCAGAAATCAGATGGCAGAGGGGACGAAGCAGTTCCTGAATCACATAGTGTGTGTCTTCAGGCTTCTGTACCTCTTTCCTCACAGTAACGATGAGAACAATGCATGATCTGGATGATAGTGGACCTTAATGATTGATGCCACCCTCCTGAGGCATCACTCCTTGAAGATGTCCGAGATAATATTAACACTCATTGCTCTCACCATACATGCTTCTAGGCCTGTGGAGCATGTTCAGTATTTTCAGTTTTTAATTTGCCTTTTTATCTGTAGTTATTGCTTTCAGGTGTCTGTTTTTGATGTTTGGTGTTGTACACACAATCAACATCGTCTGCCTATCAGAACAGACTGAGTGTGTCAGAAAATATTAGAGAATTTTGGCCTGGAAGGAGATGCTGATACTGGTTTGCATATCCTGTCAGTAGATTTGGAGGATGATGCAAAGTCAACATTTATGACATCTCTCCTGTGCTTTGATATGGCTACTGTTGGCTGTCCAAGCCTCAGAATCTTACAGGAGGATGAGTTACCAATCAGACCAAAACTTTTCTGCAAGGCTGAGTTTCCAAGCACAATATCTTTTTCCACATTGCCAAATGTTTTGCTGGCTCATGAAGGCACCAATAAACCTCATCACTGACCTACAAGAGGCAGCTACCAAAATAGTCCACATTTTCCACAGTCCCAACTGAGACCATCATTGTCAATGATTAGTTTTGTAATGTAGGATTGGGGGTTGGGATAGGTTGATAGATGCCCTTTGTCGCTTGGCTGTTGAATGTAAGTCCCAGGCATATAAATACTTCATTGAAGTGGTTAATAATAATTTAGAGTTTGGTCTCCAAGTGTGCGTATAAGCAAGCATCATCTGCTTTCTGTAGCTTGATGATTGAAGTTGATGTGACCTTGTTAGTGGAATGGAGCTTGTTAGTGGAATGGAGTCCACATTGGTTGAACAGTTCATTGACTTGTTGAGTTCTTCCAGTATTTTGTGTGTGTTGCTTCTGAGACCTATGAAAAGCTCAAGTAACACTGACTGTCTTTTAACCACTTACCGTAGATTAAATGACTGCAAAATTAACAGCTTGAGTTGGCTGGGGTGATGTACTGTGTTCAGTGCTCCTGATGCGGCCTTCTATATATTGGCGAGACCCGACGCAGAACTGGGAGATCATTTTGCTGAACACCTATGCTCTGTCCGCCAGAGAAAGCAGGATCTCCCAGTGGCCACACATTTTAATTCTACATCCCATTCCCATTCTGACATGTCTATCTACGGCCTCTTCTACTGTAAAGAAGAAGCCACACTCAGGTTGGAGGAACAACATCTTATATTCCGTCTGGGTAGCCTCCAACCTGATGGCATGAACACTGACTTCTCAAACTTCCGCTAATGCCCCACCTGCCCCTCGTACCCCATCCGTTATTTATTTATATACATACATTCTTTTTCTCTCTCTCCTTTTTCTCCCTCTGTCCCTCTGACTATACCCCTTGCCCATCCTCTGGGTTTTCCCCTCTCCCCCTTTTCCTTCTCCCTGGGCCTCCTGTCTCATGATCCTCTCGTATCCCTTTTGCCAATCACCTGTCCAGCTCTTGGCTCCATCCCTCCCCCTCCTGTCTTCTCCTATCATTTCGGATCTCCCCCTCCCCCTCCCACTTTAATATCTCTTACTAGCTCTTCTTTCAGTTAGTCCTGACGAAGGGTCTCGGCCCGAAACGTCAACAGTACCTCTTCCTAGAGATGCTGCCTGGCCTGCTGCGTTTGTCAGCAACTTTTATGTGTGTTGCTTGAAATTCCAGCATCTGCAGAATTCCTCGTGTTTGTGAAATTAACAGCTTGGTGGCTAAGGAAAAACTATAATTCAGAGAGGATGAATTCACTCCGTGGAATTCAGTGGAAAGTGGAAATAGAGAGGAAATAGTTTGCAATAAGTGAGAAAGAAATGTGAAAGAAAAATATCTTCTTGTTTAAAAATGTAAGGCTAATTTCCATGTCAAAAGAAGTAAGATGAATGCACTACTTGCTATTGAACTGTGAGAGGCTGAGTGATTTCATGTTGTTGAAATTGCTGAAGAGTTTTCAAGAGTTTTTAATGGCTCGTATTCCCTCTGAAATGCATGGACCGTACTACCTACTGAGTGGGCGCCACAGTAGCGTAGCTGTTAGCATGACACTATTACAGCTCAGGAGTTGGAAGTCAGAGTTCAATTCTGGCATCTTCTGTAAGAAAGCTAGCACTTTCTTCCCGCATGACTTTCCTTGCACAGTCCTAAGATGTACTGGTTAGAAGGTTAATTGGTCATGTAAATTGTCTTGTGACTGGGCTGGAGATAAATCGGTGGGTTACTGGGCTGCACGGCTCACTGGGCCAGAAAGGCCTGTTCCGGGTTGCGTCTCTAAATAAATAAATGAATAAACTATAAGACCATGAGATATAGGAGCAGAATTAGGCCATTTGGCTCATCAAGTCTGCTCCGCCATTTCATCATGGTTGATCCATTTTTCCTCTCAGCCTCAATCTCCTGCCTTCTCCCTGTATTCCTTCATGTCCTAAACAAACAAGAATCTCTGAACTTCTGCCTTAAGTAGAGCACTGGATATTGACCAATCAATTCAAATAATATTCACTGTCAAAAAATCATGACTAGTCAATTACATTTTCAATACTCTGTTCAATAATTGTCAGTTACTGCCAACTAATAATATTACCTGTGCCTCATTACCTCAGGTCTTAATTACTGTTAGGGATTTTAAAGATATATTGCCCAGAAATTCTAGGGTGTGTCACTATAGAGAGGTAAACAGAATGGTTCTTGGCCATCACATTTTGCAAGAATGAATATTCTCTCCAGTTCCCCACCCACAACAACCATAACCAGGAGGAAGTTTTCAGAGCTCTCAGGCCTGACAGTTGGGGGAGTTGGCCTCAAGTGCCCAGCACTAAGAGTTAAGAGTCAGTTTGGATCAAAGTGGGGATTAGCAATTTGGAAACAGAAGAGGACAGAGACTGAAAGACCATAAGATCATAAGGTATAGGAGCAGAATTAGGGCATTCAGCCCATCAAGTCCACTCTACCATTTCATCATATCTGATCCACTTCCCTCTCAGCCCCAGTCTCCTGTCTTCTCCTCATATCCCTTCGTGGCCTGACTAATCAAGAATCTATTAACCTCAGCCCTAAATACAGCCAATGATAGGGTCGGCTGAGTGGTGATTATGGGCTGGTGGAGGGGAATTGTGTTCAGACAATTTTATACTGGAGTGTCTGAAGGTTAAGGGACATAAATAACATAGTTACTTAACCAAAATCTACTCACTACTGAAAGGCCCAGATAGAGTGGACATGCAAAGGATGTTTCCAACAGAGAGAAAATCAAAGACCAGAGGGCACAGCTTCAGAATGGAGGGACATCATTTTAGAACAGAAAAGAGAAGGAATTTATTTAGCCAGAGGATAGTGAACCTATGGAATTTATTGCAGAGCTTGATAAGTATTTAATTAGTAAGGGTGTCAGTTTATGGGGAGAAGGCAGGAGAATGGGTTGAGAGGGAAAATCAGCCAAGAATGAATGGCCTAATTCTGTACCTATGTCTCATAGTCATATGATCTACATTGTGGGTGTTAGGGATTATTTGAGACATGTTTGGCAGTTAGGGAATTATGTGGAAAGCAGCCTTAATACAAACAAGAACCAGACTTTAAATAAACGGACAGACTATTATTTAAATGGGGAAAGGATTCAAAGTTCTGAGATGCAACGGGACTTGGGAGTCCTCGTGCAGGATTCCCTTAAAGTTAACCTCCAGGTTGAGTCGGTAGTGAAGAAGGCGAATGCAATGTTGGCATTCATTTCTAGAGGAATAGAGTATAGGAGCAGGGATGTGATGTTGAGGCTCTATAAGGCACTGGTGAGACCTCACTTGGAGTACTGTGGGCAGTTTTGGTCTCCTTATTTAAGAAAGGATGTGCTGCCGTTGGAGAGGGTACAGAGAAGATTCACGAGAATGATTCCGGGAATGAGAGGGTTAACATATGAGGAACGTTTATCCACTCTTGGACTGTATTCCTTGGAGTTTAGAAGAATGAGGGAGACCTCATAGAAACATTTCGAATGTTAAAATGCATGGACAGAGTGGTTGTGGCAAAGTTGTTTCCCATGATGGGGGAGTCTAGTACGAGAGGGTATGACTTCAGGATTGAAGGGCACCCTTTCAGAACAGAAATGCGAAGAAATTTTTTTAGTCAGAGGGTAGTGAATCTATGGAACTTGTTACCACGGGCAGCAGTGGAGGCCAAGTCATTGGGCGTATTTAAGGCAGAGATTGATAGGTATCTGAGTAGCCAGGGCATCAAAGGTTCTGGTGAGAAGGCGGGGGAGTGGGACTAAATGGGAGAATGGATCAGCTCATAATAAAATGGCGGAGCAGACTCGATGTGCCGAATGACCTACTTCTGCTCCTTTGTCTTATGGTCTTATGGTCTTATGGTCTTATGGTCTTATGGTCTTATGGTCTTATGGTCTTAATATAAAACAGCTTAAGTGTAAACTACAAGGAATATCAATTTTGTAATTAAAATCAGATCTTTTTAAACATTGTCTATTTGTTTTGTCTATAAGTATTGTCTATAGAGCACAGGCTACTTGACCATAGCAGCAGGGTGTTCAAGAGATTTTGTTTGCAAACTGATATGAGCATGATGTTCTCCTATGCAACAGCTAAATATAAGACATCACACTGAATATCAGCAAGAACAAGGAGTTGCCTGTGGACTTCAGGAAGGAGAAGTCAACAGAGCACACACTGGTCCTCATTGAGGCGTCAGTGGTGAAAAGGACAAGCAGCTTCAAGTTTCTGGCCGCCAACATCTCAGTGGATCTATTCTGGGCCTGATACAGTCACAAAGAAGACAATCCAGCAGCTTTAAATCATTAAATGTTAGCATAGATTTGCTATGTCACTGAAGATTCATACTAATTTTTGTGGATGTACAGAGGAGAACATTCTGACTGGTTGCATCACAGCCTGGTACAGGGTCTTCAAAGCACAGGATTGTAAGAGGCTGTAGACTCAGGCAGGTTCATCAAATGCACAACTCTCCCCACCATCAAGGACATTTTTAAGGGGTAGTGCCTCATAAAGATAACATCCAACTCAAGTCAAGTCGTCAAGTCAAGTCAAATCACTTTTTGTTGTCATTTCGACTATAACTGCTGGTACAGTACACAATAAAAATGAGACAATGTTTTTCAGGACCATGGTGCTACATGCACAATACAAAAACTACACTGAACTACATAAAAAACAACACAAAACTACACTAGACAACAGATCTACCCAGAACTGCATAAAACAGTGCAGGCATTACAATAAACAATAAACAAGACAATATGCACAGTAGAGGACAGTGGGTTTATAATTATAAATAAATAGAGGTGTCAGTCCAGGCTTTGGGTATTGAGGAGTCTGATGGCTTTGGGGAAGAAACTGTTACATAGTCTGGTCATGAGAGCCCGAATACTTCTTTTGCCAGATGGCAGGAGGGAGAGGAGTTTGTATGAGGGGTGCGTGGGGTCCTTCATAATTCTGTTTGCTTTACGGATGCAGCGTATGGTGTAAATGTCTCTAAAGGCGGGAAGAGAGAGCCCGATGATCTTCTCAGCTGACCTCACTATCAGCTGCAAGGACCTGTCACAAAACAACAAATTTCTCATCGGTAATAATAAACCTGATTTGGATTCTGTTAATCGGCTTACCTCAAACCAAGCATCAATCATCCTCTGTCAATCAATAATTTGAATATTTGTGTATCCAAGTCCCTGTGGTAGTCCTACATTGAATTCAACACTGACTGGCCGTTCCCACCATGCCACTGGTGCCAAATTGTATCATTCTCTGCTGTTCCTTTAGATTCATCAGCTGTATGGAGCGGGAATCCTGCTGCATTGGCAACAGCTTGCTCTACATAATCTCCTGCCTTGCCTTGTATACTGACTTTTTTTTATTAAGTGCAATCATGAACAGAAACGCTGAACAAGTCAATTAGTTCTCAAAGAGAACTCTGATAGGCCAATCAGATGGTTCACTGTACAATTAAGAAATATTAAAGAATAGTAGAAATACTGGAGTCATGATGATCAGGATGAAATCTGCTGGAGAGAGGCACATGCTGTCCTCCATAATTCAAAGAGTTTGAAGGATAAGGTGGCAGGGTGACAAAACATGGCAGGAGCACTTGGGACTAAGAACTAATCCCTACCGGGAGAAAACAGCACCTGTTCTTTCCGCACTGTTCTCCAGCAGTTTAAGGACTAAATCCAGCTGGCACATAACTCACAAGTGCTCTTGAAAGTCAGGTATTAACCCTACCTACCAACAACCAGCATTTCCATCCTGGTCCCCTTCATGAGAGCTTATGAAGAAGCATGTGACTTCCCTCCCAGAGATGATGGGTGTTTGAGCACTCGACTGTTGAAGGCTTACATATAGATGTCGCAAATTCTATGGTTGACCCCGATCAACAACAGGCTTCTCTCTTTATACCCTGAGAGTGAGAGCCAGTTAATTTTGGGTGGGTGGGTTCTCAGCCTTCAGAAATTTTTAGACTATATCCGTTCATTACTTTGTATCAACAAGGGTATTTGAACATTCACAAGAGTCCTATTGGCTATGATGTGCTCCCTCTGCAAATACAACCGTATGTAATTTAATGGAAACATTTATTGGACTCAAAACATTGAAATAGAAATGTTTTGTATCTAACTTTTTTTTGTAGGTGACTGTGTTTTACTGCTGTCTTATTTGTGTTATGTGTGCCTTGTTCTGTGTATGGCTGTTGGTATTGTGTTATGCACTTTGGTCCCAGAGTCACGCTGTTTCATTTGGCTATATTCATGTATATTCATAGTTGGATGACAATTAAACTTCAACTTGGATTTAGAGTCAAATGGGGTGGCCATTTTGGAGTGGCTATTGTGAGAGTGGGTCAGTGTAAGAGTGGGGAACTGAGGCTTTGGCATGAAGAACCTGAATAAGTGACCTAGATGGCAGGAGTGAGATTTGATCTTTAAAAATTTAAAGATAAATAAAACCGTAACTACTCTTTGAATTCAGAAATATTCTACAGAGAGGGTCTCCAAGAGAATGACTGCTAATCATGAGGAATAATGATCTCTCACATTTAGAACATAGAACATTACAACACAGTATAGGCCCTTTGACCCACAATGTTGCGCCAACTTTTAAACCTATTCTGAGATTAATCTAACCCATCCACCCTATATTACCCTCCATTTTTTCTATTATCTATCTGCTTATCTAAAAGTTTTTTTTAATGTCACCATTGTATTTGCTTCTAGCACCTACCCTGGCAGCATATTCCATGTACCCACCAGTTACTGTGTAAAAAACTTATTTCTGATATTCCCCCTATTCTTTCTTCCAATTGCCCACTTTAAATTAGAAACATGAGTCTCTAGTGATACATTTACAATTACCATAGCAGAACTCCCAGTTCTGCATTGTTTCAGGAAAGAGTGTTCTGGGTATCCAAAACAATTCTCCTTTCCTTTCAATTGTCCAAAAATAACATTGCTTAGGAATGATTTCATCCCTTGCACCTCTGAAGTACAAATCATATCAAGGCTGAAAGACAGACTAACTCCAGAAAATCTGCAGTGAAACTTGGGACAACAATACCGTGACCACTCTGATCAATTTGTACTATTTTTCTCTCTAACCAAGTTCTCTCTTGTAACATTGCGAATGCTTTATTTATGGTTTTTCTGGTGAACTCTGTTTGCATGTTGCTATGTACCTGTGATACTGCTGCAGGTAAGTTATTTTTCCCTGCACTGTGCTTATATGCACTTGTGTTTATGACAGTAAACTTGACTTTGATATCATGTTATGCTGATGATATGGAAGAAATGCCCACATAGCAATAATAATTACATGCCGACATTTACTGTGGGACTTCACTTAGTAACAGATTGCAGAAACAGGTACAGGTAGCAGTAATATCACTTTGTAGAAATATTAGAGATGAGAAATTGTAAATCTAGGTCAAATTATCTGAGGTAAATTGTCCGACAGGAATTAAAAGTATACCTTTTGAGAGGTTTTTGCTCCAAGCACAGAGTATTCCCTAAGTAGAATGTAGATTAGGCCATGGAGTTCAAGGTATTCAATTTATAACCCTCCCAAATTCCCAGAGATGAAAATCAAAATGAACCTGAAGCAGAATGAATAAAGTGCGTTAAAATTCTAGTCTTTTTTCTTCAATCCAAGCTGATAGCACAGCCTTACAGCTTTTTTTTCTCCAAATTATCAACATGCTTAAAGTTATTGCTGTTTAAATTTTAATTGGATGACTCAAAATCAATTTTGCTGATTTTGTGTAATCTGCTGATGTGATACCATAATAGTCATATTGGATGATTTTCTCAGCAGAGGCTTTTGAACACTTGGTTAAACTACCATGTTAAAAGAAATCACTGGAAGATGGAATCAATGGCATTAGAATTGCTTTCAGTTCACATATTCCTACAGAAGTAATGACTGGCAGAGTCTCTACCATTTGTCTCCAATGGCCTTGCTACATATAACATATAACCATATAACAATTACAGCACGGAAACAGGTCATCTCAGCCCTTCTAGTCCGTGCCGAACTCTTATGCTCACCTAGTCCCACCGACCTACACTCAGCCCAAAACCCTCCATTCCCTTCCTGTCCATATAGTTATCCAATTTAACTTTAAATGACAACATCAAACCTGCTTCAACCACTTCTGCTGGAAGCTCGTTCCACACAGCTACCATTCTCTGAGTAAAGAAATTCCCCCTCATGTTACCCCTAAACTTTTGCCCTTTAACACTCAACTCATGTCCTCTTGTTTGAATCTCCCCCACTCTCAATGGAAAAAGCCTATCCATGTCAACTCTATCTATCCCCCTCATAATTTTAAACACATCTATCAAGTCCCCCCTCAACCTTCTACGTTCCAAAGAATAAAGACCCAACCTGTTCAACCTTTCTCTGTAACTTAGGAGATGAAACCCAAGTAAAATTCTAGTAAATCTTCTCTGTACTCTCTCAATTTTGTTGACATCTTTCCTATAAATCGGTGACCAGAACTGTACACAATACTCCAAATTTGGACTTACCAATGCCTTGTACAATTTCAACATTACATCCCAACTCCTATACTCAATGCTCTGATTTATAAAGGCCAGCATAACAAAAGCTTTCTTCCCCACCCTATCCACATGAGATTCCACCTTCAGGGAACTATGCACCATTATTCCTAGATCCCTCTGTTCTACTGCATTCTTCAATGCCCTACCATTTACCATGTATGTCCTATTTTGATTAGTCCTACCAAAATGTAGCACCTCACATTTTTCAGCATTAAACTCCATCTGCCATCTTTCAGCCCACTCTTCTAACTGGCCTAAATCTCCCTGCCAGCTTTGAAAACCTACTTCATTATCTACAACTCCACCTATCTTAGTATCATCTGCATACTTACTAATCCAATTTACCACCCCATCATCCGGATCATTAATATGTATGACAAACAACATTGGACCCAGTACTGATCCCTGAGGCACACCGCTACACACCGTCCTCCAATCTGACAAACAGTTATCCACCACTACACTCTGTCATCTCCCATCCAGTCACTGCTGAATCCATTTTACTACTTCAATATTAATGCTTAACGATTGAACCTTCCAAACTAACCTTCCATGTGGAACCTTGTCAAAGGCCTTACTGAAGTCCATATAGATAACTGATAATCCAACTACTTAACAATAAAATACTGACAAGACAATATGGACAGAGAAATCTATCATGCAATGGAAGGTTTGAAACAATAGTAAACACAATTACTTAAAGAAAATAATCAGAGCAGGCCATGTAGTTTAGGAACACTGAGGAAACAGAAGCTATTGTAAAATTCCTGAGCTTTGAAATCTTGGCTGTATACATCTTTTTAAATGCTTTTTATTGGCCCTCCGTATCTGCGGGTTCCGCATCCACGGATTCAACCAACCGCGGATCGAAAATATTCTAAAAAAATTTCCAGGAAGTTTGAAAAAGCAAAATTTGAATTATCCGCGTGCCGAGCACTATGCTGAATCCACCTGAATGAAGTGATGTGTAGGCATACCCTGCTGTAGCCTCCCACCATTTCACAGATCCCCAGTCTCTCTCCAGCACTCGTTTGAGCATTGTTCACCTTGCATCTCGTTCATTTGCTACTTGGGTTGTGAGCAACAAGAAAGAATTTAAGGCTAGTAAGGGATGGCTGGATAGCTATGTAAAGCGCTACAGCCTCAAGAACGGAAAGATCATGGGAGAATTGGCATCAGCTGATGCCGAGGCAGCATCAGTGTTCCCAGAAGATCTCCGATGGTTGCATCCATACTGAACATGCACGGACTTTTTTTCTTGTCATTATTTCCTAAACAATGCAGTATAACAACTATTTACACAGCATTTACATTGTATTAGGTATTATAAGTAATCTAGAGATAATTTAAAGTATACGGGAGGATGTGCGTAGGTTATATGCAAATACTACGCCATTTTATATAAGGGACTTGAGCATCCGTGGATTTTGGATTTTGGTGGGGGGGTTTGGTCCTGGAACCAATCCCCTACAGATACTGAGGGACAACTGTATTGTTCCTAACAGTTATCCGTGACCACCATTTGATAGCAAATTGCATGGCAGAAGTGAAGTTGCATCCCTTCGAGGGGGTGCCAACAAAGAATAGAACTGAAACTTTGCTCTTTATCATTGGAGCTACCAAATTCTCATTCAGCTAGTCATATAATAATAAGAATATGTGCACACAGTCCTGAAAAAGCCTGAAAATTCATCCTACAGTCAATTTACTGCAAAGTATTGCCCCATCCCAACAACATGATTTAGTTTCATTGGCTAATCCCAGCCATAAATTCATGCTGGGAGAACTGCACAGTGTAAGTCTGAACTTGTTCACTATAGACTGCAAACTTTGGGTTCATAATATTCATTTTAGCATTCTTGAAAACGATTTTATTATTATTATTATTATTATTATTATTATTATTATTATTATTCAGATAATGCATGGAATAGACTCTTCCGGCCCTTCAAACCGCACAATCCAGCAACCCCCAGTTTAATCCTAGCCTATTCACAGGACAATTTACAATGACCACTTAACCTACCAACCAGTACGCCTTTGGACTGTGGGACAAAACCGGAGCACTCGGAGAAAGCCCATGCATTCTACAGGGAGGATTTACAGACTCCTTACAGATGATGTTGGAATTGAACTCTGAACTCCAAAACACCCCAAGGTGAAATAGTGTCACACGAACCGCTATGCTTCGGTGGCACGATGGTAATTTTGAAGAATTATAGTCTCTACCAAAGACAAAGCAAATCATCCAATCAACTATCATAACCTTCATTGTTTTTATGAAGCAGGAGAGGGACAGAGTTTTGTAAGATAAGTCTCACGTAAAATTAGAACACCACAGAATAGGAATTCTGATCTCTTGTTAATCATTAATACCCTCGTTCACAACCAGGACTTGTTTGATGCACAGCTGGTTGTAAATGTAGATAGGCAGAGGGAGATATCAAACCTACAGATTATAATAACAGCTAAAAATATTTAAACCCCTCGTCTTCACCTACATTTTTAGGTCAGTGATCTCATTCAAGTAAATATATCTGCATTTGAATTCTGGTGTGTTCTACTGCACTTCAAAGGAACGTCAAGAAATGTGCCGGTATGCTCAATTGTGCTAGAAGATGCTTCTGTACAATATCATCAACATATCCATGTTTGTTAATGATATCAATACTGAACAATAAAGAGAAAATGCAATGGGGTGGTAAAAGAATTTAATCAGTAAGTGGGTAAGTGGTTATGGATGTATAGAAATGAAGTCAATCACCTTTGTGAAAAATATAGAACATGCAACATGGAATATGGAACTTGGAACAGCAAAGGAACAGACTCATCGACCTACGATATTGTAGCGAACCTATTAAATTGGTAATCTAATGTCCAACTAAACTAATATCTTCCTCCTACACAATGTTCAATAGAACATGGAATAGATGGTAGAGTATTTCTTTACTGATGAGAGATTGGGAAAAAAAAATGTACACAAATGCCTGGAAGTCATTCTGCAGGTGCTCAAGCGATTACTAAAACAAGTATTTTTTTTACATTCACGTAAATGGAACAGAATGTAAGAGTAGAAGATGTTAGAGGGTTTCTTTAAAATAATATGCAGTACTGTATTAAGTTCTGGTCGCCTTACCTTAGAAAGGATAAGCTTATTACATGCTTCAGAGCGAGATTAATGAAGCTCTGCTAGATTGGTTTCCCAGATGGGGGATTTTCCTTGGTAGGGAGATTGAATAGTTTAGGCTATAATCCCCAGAGTTTTTAAGAATGAAAGGAGACTGCACTGAAACATGAACAAATCTTGATGCATTTTAAAAGTTTATGCTGAGCAGAATCACAATGCCTGGAAAATTAAGAACATGGGATCACTATCTCATCAGGGGGAGAGTAATTTAGGTTAAAATGAGGGACATTTACCTCACTGAATGGCTTATGGATGAGTATATTTAAAGCAGCAATGGTATAATATTGGGATCTAAAGGAATTAAAGGATAAAGCATAAAGGATAGTATAAAAAGGAGTTCACAAAAGCAGCTGGAATCTTTTCTAAAAGGTGAGCAGATTTGAATAGCCAAATGGCATGTCAATATGTTGTGTTCTATGATTTTCCTGTTCCATCTAATTTGATATTCTTTGTTTCGTAAGTGGATTCCTGCCTCCATTCAGCACTGTTTTAGTCAAGCAGCAGGCAGACTGCCAGGGGAATTCAATGGGTTGAGCAGTATCTGGGGGAAGAAATGAATTGTCAACATTTTGGGTTGAAATCCTGCAGCATGTCTCCAGGGTTTCAACATGAAATGCCCACAGTTTCTCTCCTCCCAGAGATACTGCTCAAGACACTGCGCTCTTCCAGACCATTGCTACTTATTCCAGGATCTTCAGAGTCTTGTGTTCCCACTGTTCTAGTTTGAGGATAGAGGGGAAGCCTTTTAGGACCGAGATTAGGAAAAACTTCTTCACACAGAGAGTGGTGAATATGTGGAATTCTCTGCCACAGGAAACAGTTGAGGCCAGTTCATTGGCTATATTTAAGAGGGAGTTAGATATGGCCCTTGTGGCTACGGGGGTCAGGGGGTATGGAGGGAAGGTTGGGGCGGGGTTCTGAGTTGGATGATCAGCCATGATCATAATAAATGGCGGTGCAGGCTCTAAGGGCCGAATGGCCTACTCCTGCACCTATTTTCTATGTTTCTATGTTTCTATGACCAGCTGCTGGCTGACAAGGTCAACATAAACTTATCAAGCAACTGTGTTGATCTTGTGGAGTAAACCTAGTTAGAGGAAAATATTAACATTTATTTCACTGCTGTTATAATTCTTATGGACATAAGAAGACAAGAAGAAGGGCAGCACAGGAGCATAGTGGTTAGCACAACACTTTACAGTACAGGTGAACTGGCTTCAGTTCCTGCCGCTGTCTGTAACGAGGTTGTATGGTCCCCCTGCGACAGCATGGGTTTCCTCCAGGTGCTCCCCTTTCCTCCCACAGTCCAAAGACATATCGGTTGCTTGGTCAATTGGTCATAGTAAATTGTCCCGTGATTAGGCTAGGGGTTGCTAGGTGGTGTGGGTTGAAAAACTAGAAGGGCCTATTCCACACTATATCTCAATAAATAAATAAAATATGCAAAAGAAAAATAATAATTATATCAGGATTTTCCAGAATTTTACAGCTCCTGACCTCAGCCTTTTCATTCACATTTAAATTCTCTGGTACTTGACAAAGAAAGGAAGGACATTAGCCGGGAGGATGTGGAATCGATATAGGTAGAGCTAAGGGGCAGACAACGTTGGTGGGAGTTGTGTACAGGCCACCTAACAGTAGTAGTGAGGTTGGGGATGGCATTAAACAGGAAATTAGAAATGCGTGCAATAAAGGAACAGCAGTTATAATGGGTGACTTAAATCTACATGTAGACTGAGTGAACCAAATTGGTACGGGCGCTGAGAAAGAAGATTTCTTGGAATGTATGCGGGGTGGTTTTTTGAACCAACATGTCGAGGAACCAACTAGAGAGCAGGCCATTCTAGATTGGGTATTGAGCAATGAGGAAGGGTTAATTAACCATCTTATTGTGAGAGGTCCCTTGGGTAAGAGTGACCATAATATGGTGGAATTCTTCATTAAGATGGAGAGTGACATAGTTAATTCAGAAACAAAGGTTCTGAACTTAAAGAAAGGTAACTTTGAAGGTATGAGATGTGAATTAGCTGAGATAGGCTGGCAAATGATACTTAAAGGGTTGACGGTGGATATGCAATGGCAAGTATTTAAAGGTTGCATGGATGAACTACAACAATTGTTCATCCCAGCTTGGCAAAAGAATAAATCAAGGAAGGTAGTGCACCCGTGGCTGACAAGGGAAATTAGGGATAGTATCAATTCCAAAGAAGAAACATACAAATTAGCCAGAAAAAGCAGCTCACCTGAGGACTGGGAGAAATTCAAAGTCCAGCAGAGGAGGACAAAGGGCTTAATTAGGAAAGGGAAAAGAGATTATGAGAGAAAACTGGCAGGGAACATAAAAACTGACTGTAAAAGCTTTTATAGATATGTAAAAAGAAAAAAGATTGGTTAAGACAAATGTAGGTCCCTTACAGAGAGAAACAGGTGAATTGATAATGGAGAACATGGACATGGCAGACCAATTGAATAACTACATTGGTTCTGTCTTCACTAAGGAGGACATAAATAATCTTTTGGAAATAGTAGGGGACAGAGGGTCTCGTGAGATGGAGGAACTGAGGGAAATACATGTTAGTAGGGAAGTGGTGTTAGGTAAATTGAAGGGATTAAAGGCAGATAAATCCCCCAGGCCAGATGGTCTGCATCCCAGAGTGCTTAAGGAAGTAGCCCAAGAAATAATGGATGCATTAGTGATAATTTTTCAAAACACTTTAGATTAAGGACTAGTTCCTGAGGATTGGAGGGTGGCTAATGTAACCCCGCTTTTTAAAAAAGAAGTGAGAGAGAAACCGGGGAATTATAGACCGGATAGCCTGACATCGGTGGTGAGGAAAATGCTAGAGTCAGTTATCAAAGATGTGATAACAGCACATTTGGAAAGCGGTGAAATCATCGGACAAAGTCAGCATGGAATTGTGAAAGGAAAATCATGTCTGACGAATCTCATAGAGTTTTTGAGGATGTAACTAGTAGAGTGGATAGGGGAGAACCAGTGGATGTGGTATATTTGGATTTTCAAAAGGCTTTTGACAAGGTCCCACACTGGAGATTAGTGTGCAAACTTAAAGCACACGGTATTGGGGGTATGGTATTGATGTGGATAGAGAACTGGTTGGCAGACAGGAAGCAAAGAGTGGGAATAAACGGAACCTTTTCAGAATGGGGGGCAGTGACTAGCGGGGTACCGCAAGGCTCAGTGCGGGGACCCCAGTTGTTTACAATATATATTAATGACTTGGATGAGGGAATTAAATGCAGCATCTCCAAGTTTGCGGATGACACGAAGCTGGGCAGCAGTGTTAGCTGTGAGGAGGATGCTAAGAGGGTGCAGAGTGACTTGGATAGGTTAGGTGAGTGGGCAAATTCATGGCAGATGCAATTTAATCTGGATAAATGTGAGTTTATCCACTTTGGTGGCAAAAACAGGAAAACAGATTATTATCTGAAGGGTGGCCAATTAGGAAAAGGGAAGGTGCAACGAGACCTGGGTGTCATTACACACCAGTCATTGAAAGTGGGCATGCAGGTACGGCAGGCGGGGAAAAAGGCGAATGGTATGCTGGCATTCATAGCTAGAGGATTCGAGTACAGGAGCAGGGGTGTACTACTGCAGTTGTACAAGGCCTTGGTGAGACCGCACCTGGAGTATTGTGTGCAGTTTTGGTCCCCTAATTTTTATTTGGGGAAAGGCAAATTATGAGGCTATAAGGCTAGAACTTGCGGGTGTGAATTGGGATTATGTTTTTACAGGGAAATGTACTATGGACATGTGGTCAATGTTTAGAGATCTCTTGCGGGATGTTAGGGATAAATTTGTCCCGGTGAGCAAGATAAAGAATGGTAGGGTGAAGGAACCATGGGTGACAAGTGAGGTGGAAAATCTAGTCAAGTAGAAGAAGGCAACATACATGAGGGTTTGGGAAGCAAGGATCAGATAGGTCTATTGAGGAATATAGGGAAGCAAGAAAGGAGCTTAAGAAGGGGCTGAGAAGAGCTAGAAGGGGGCATGAGAAGGCCTTGGCGAGTAGGGTAAAGGAAAACCCCAAGGCATTCTTCAATTATGTGAAGAAAAAAAGGATGACAGGAGTGAAGGTAGGACCGATTAGAGATAAAGGTGGGAAGATGTGCCTGGAGGCTGTGGAAATGAGCGAGGTCCTCAATGAATACTTCTCTTTGGTATTCACCAATGCGAGGGAACTGAATGATGGTGAGGACAATATGAGTGAGGTTGATGTTCTGGAGCATGTTGATATTAAGGGAGAGGAGGTGTTGGAGTTGTTAAAATACATTTGGACAGATAAGTCCCCGCGGCCTGATGGAATATTCCCCAGGCTGCTCCAGGAGGCGAGAGAAGAGATTGCTGAACCTCTGGCTAGGATCTTTATGTCCTCGCTGTCCACGGGAATGGTACCGGAGTATTGGAGGGAGGCGAATGTTGTCTGTTGAATGTTGAATGTTCAAAAAATGTAGTAGGGATAGTCCGGCTAATTATAGACCAGTGAGCCTTACGTCTGTGGTGGGAAAGCTGTTGGAAAAGATTCTTAGAGATAGGATCTATAGGCATTTAGAGAATCATGACCTGATCAGGGACAGTCAGCATGACTTTGTGAAGGCCAGATCATGTCTAACAAGCCTGATAGAGTTCTTTGAGGAGGTGACCAGGCATATAGATGAGGGTAGTGCAGTGGATGTGATCTATATGGATTTTAATAAGGCATTTGACAAGGTTCCACACAGTAGGCTTATTCAGAAAGTCAGAAGGCATGGGATCCAGGGAAGTTTGGCAATGTGGATTCAGAATTGGCTTGCCTGCAGAAGGCAGAGGGTGGTGGTGGAGGGAGTACATTCAGATTGGAGGGTTGTGACTAGTGGTGTCCCACAAGGATCTGTTCTGGGACCTCTACTTTTCGTGATTTTTATTAACGACCTGGATGTGGGGGTAGAAGGGTGGGTTGGCAAGTTTGCAGACGACACAAAAGTTGCTGGTGTTGTAGATAGTGTAGAGGATTGTCAAAGATTGCAGAGAGACATTGATAGGATGCAGAACTGGACAGAGAAGTGGCAGATGGAGTTCAACCCGGGGAAGTGTGAGGTGGTACACTTTGGAAGGAGAAACTCCAAGGCAGAGTACAAAGTAAATGGCAGGATACTTGGTAGTGTGGAGGAGCAGAGGGATCTCGAGGTACATGTCCACAGATCCCTGAATGTTGCCTAATAGGTGGATACGGTAGTTAAGAAAGCTTATGGGGTGTTAGCTTTCATAAGTCAAGGGATAGAGTTTAAGAGTCGTGATGTAATGATGCAGCTCTATAAAACTCTGGTTAGGTCACACTCGGAGTACTGTGTCCAGTTCTGGTCACCTCACTATAGGAAGGATGTGGAAGCCTTAGAAAGGGTACAGAGTAGATTTACCAGGATGCTGCCTGGTTTAGAAAGTATGCATTATGATCAGAGATTAAGGGAGCTAGGGCTTTACTCTTTGGAGAGAAGGAGGATGAGAGGAGACATGATAGAGGTGTACAAGATAATAAGAGGAATAGATAGAGTGGATAGCCAGCGCCTCTTCCCCAGGGCACCACTGCTCAATACAAGGGGACATGGCTTTAAGGTAAGGGGTGGGAAGTTCAAGGGGGATATTAGAGGAAGGTTTTTTACTCAGGGAGTGGTTGGTGCGTGGAATGCACTGCCTGAGTCAGTGGTGGAGGCAGATGCACTAGTGAAGTTTAAGAGACTACTAGACAGGTATATGGAGGAATTTAAGGTGGGGGCTTATATGGGAGGCAGGGTTTGAAGATTGGCACAACATTGTGGGCCGAAGGGCCTGTACTGTGCTGTACTATTTTATGTTCTATGTTTTATGTTCTAATCTGAGGAAAGACATTCTTGCCATAGAAGGAGTACAAAGAAGGTTCACCAGATTGATTCCTGGGATGGCAGGACTTTCATATGATGAAAGACTGGATCGACTATGCTTATACTTGCTGGAATTTAGAAGATTGAGGGGGGATCTGATTGAAACATATAAAATCCTAAAGGGATTGGACAGTTTAGATGCAGGAAGATTGTTCCCAATGTTGGGGAAGTCCAGAACGAGGGGTCACAGTTTGAGGATAAAGGCGAAGCCTTTTAGGACCAAGATGAGGAAAAACTTCTTCACACAGAGAGTGGTGAATCTGTGGAATTCTCTGCCACGGTAAACAGTTGAGGCCAGTTCATTGGCTATACTTAAGAGGGAGTTAGATATGGCCCTTGTGGCTAAAGGGATCAGGGGGTATGGAGAGAAGGCAGGGACAGGGTTCTGAGTTGGATGATCAGCCATGATCATACTGAATGGCGGTGCAGGCTCAAAGAGCCGAATGGCCTACTCCTGCACCTATTTTCTATGTTTCTATGTTTAAAAGAAGAGATGTCTTTCTGTATCTTATGTTTAAACTGCTATGATGAAAACTACAAATGCTTAACAGAAACACAAAAAGCTGGCAAAGCTCAGCAGGCCAGACAGCATCTGTGAAAAGAAAAATAGTCAGTTCTTCAGGTATGGAGCCCTTTATTGGAATGGAGACAGAGAGAAACAAGTTTGTTGAGAATGCCTTTGGAGGTGGGGAAAGCAATGGGTGCAACAAAGGGAATTTATTTTACAGAGTGAAATAATGGGAGATACTATTAAAGCTTGTGCAATGTGTACTAACATTATATTGTCTGACTACTCAAAAGAGATGGAAAAGTGGGATGGCAGACTAACATGTCTTTTTCTCATACAAACAGAAAGAAGAAGTGAGCTGTTGAAGTTTTGAGAACTCAATAGGTTAAAGTGTGCTCAGGTAATCAATGGTGTCTTGCTCCTCAAATTTGCATTGGGCTACATTGATCAGGGCAGTACCATGATGTAACACTTTAGCGTAAAGCTATTACAGCATCAAATGTAAGATCGAGCTTTATTTCCTGCCATTGTCTATAAGGTATTTGTACGTTTTTCCCAGGACCATATGCTCCACCTTCCTCCCACACTATTTAAGCTCAGTGAGTTCTGGGCTGCTCATGTTGACACCAGAAGCATAGCACTGCTTGTGGGCTGCCCAGCAGAATCCTCACTAATTTGACTTGACACAAATGACACATTTCACTGTATATTTTGATGTTACACATGACAAATAAAACTAATCTTTCTTTATCCTTAACCATTGCTCAAACAGAGTTCAGAGTGTTGGATGAGACAGTGAATTAAAGTGGAAAGCATCTAGGGAATCAGGATTATTCTGGGTTCTAACATTTAACTGTCATTCATTCTTTGGGGCACTCTTCTGTTTTCATAGATGTTTGCAAAGAAAAAGAATTTCAGGATGTATATTGTGTACATTTCTCTGATAGTAAATTGAACCAAATGAACCTATTGAGATACTCCCATGCAGGTGTTCCACAAATCAGTCTCCCAACCTACTAATCCTTTATAAGTTACTAAATAGGAAGAAAACTTCTTCCTGTTTAAACCTACCCCTCTAGTCGAGATCGCCTCAGGGTACAACACTCCTTCAGTCAACCTCTCCTGCATAGATCATGAAACCATATACCGAACTCCTTTTATGTGTTTTACAATTATGTTTTGACGAGTGTGATTCTGCAACTATTAGAGCCTGTGATTTGAAGATCGCAGTTTGTGGATGATTACTTCTGTGGCACCAGGATGCAACTGAAGTAGCAGCAGTACTCTCAATGGATACAATTAAGTATTCCCGTTTCAGCCTGATACAACTAAAAAGCACAACTGCTTCCAAGGTCAGTACAGTCAAGATGACTTAATGCGTTTAAATGAACTATCTCTGCTTATAACTGACAGAAGCAACACTGATTATGGCCAGAAATGCCCACCGAGGGCACCTCGGAGGAAGCGCAGGTGTAGACCAGGGTTATAACTGCGTTTAAGGAAATGGGGTTTTAAACTCCCCATACCGACTATCTTGCTGGCGAACATGCAGTCTTTGGTGAATAAAATTGATGATCTCAGAGCCAGGGTGCTGAATCAGAGGGACATTAGGACCACGCGCGCCCTTTGTTGAACAGAATCCTGGTTAACCCCTTCCATACTGGATGCAGCGATTTAGATTGAGGGGTTTACTATACACCGTCAGGATAGATCTGTAGAGTCTCTCAAAAGCAGAGGTGAAAGAGTATGTCTCATGATCAACTCTTGGTGCACAAATATATCAGTGCTGTCCCAATTCTGTTCACCGGACCTGGAATATCTAGCAGTAAAGTGCCGTCCTTTTTACCTGCCGTGGGAATTCTCTGGGATCATTTTGGTTGCAGTTTACATTCTACCTCAGGCCAATGTTAAGCAGGCTTTGGATGATCTGAGTAATGGGATCAATATGCACGAAACAGCGCACCATAATGCCTTCACCATCGTCTTGGGAGATTTTAACCAGGCCAGTCTGAAAAAATCTCTAAGCAACTACCAGCACTTGCAATACCAGGGGAAACAACGCACTGGACCATTGCTACACCACCATCAAGACTGCCTACTGTGCTATTCCATGCCCTCATTTCAGGAAGTCTGATCACCTGGCTGTACTTCTACTCCCTGAGTATAAGCAGAGACTGAAGACTGCAGCACCAGCAGTGTGCTGTCCAGACCAAGAAGGTATGGACAAGAGAAGCACAAAAGAACCGACAGGACTGCTTTGAATTGGTGGACTGGACTGTATTCAGGGATTCATCTTCAAATCTCGATGAGTAGACTGCATTTGTTACTGACTTCATTAAAACCTGTGCGGACGAGTGTGTGCCTATAAAGACTTACTGTACGATCCCAAACCAAAAGCCACGGATGAACCAGGAGGTACGTCGTCTGCTGAAGACTGGATCTGTGGCATTCAAGTCTGGTGACCCTGGCCTGTACCGGAAAACCAGGTATGATTTGTGGAGGGCTATTTCAAGGGTGAAGAGACAATTTTGAACAAAGTTGGAGGTGACATCAGATGCACGACAACTCTGGCAGGGTCTGCAAGACATTACTTCTTACAAAGCAAAACCCAATAGCATGAATGGCAGCGGTGCTTCACTACCAGATGAACTCAATGCCTTCTATGCACGCTTTGAAAGGGAGAACACAACTACAGTTGTGAAGATCCCTGCTGCACCTGATGTCCCTGTGATCTCCGTCTCAGAGGCCGATATTAGACTGTCTTTAAAGAGAGTGAACCCTCGCAAGGCGGAAGGTCTTGATGGAGTACCTGGTAAGGCTCTGAAAACCTGTGCCAACCAAATAATGGGAATATTCAAGGACATTTTCAACCTCTCACTGCTATGGGTGGAAGTTCAACTTGCTTCAAAACGGCAACAATTATACCAGTGCCTAAGAAGAATAATGTGGGCTGCCTTAATGACTATCGCCTGGTAGCACCCATATCGACAGTGATGATATGCTTTGAGAGGTTGGTTATGACTAGACTGAACTCCTGCCTCAACAAGGACCTGGACCCATTGCAATTTGCCTATCGCCACAATAGGTCAATGGCAGACACAATCTCAATGGCTCTCCACATGGCTTTAGACACCTGGACAACACAAACACCTACGTCAGGATGCTGTTCATTGACTATAGCTCAGCATTTAATACCATCATTCCCACAAACCTGATTGAGAAGTTGCAGAACCTGGGCCTCTGTACCTCCCTCTGCAATTGGATCCTCGACTTCCTAACCAGAAGACACAATCTATGCGGATTGGTGATACCATATCTTCCTTGCTGACAATCAACACTGGCGCACCTCAGGGGTGTGTGCTTAGCCCACTGCTCTACACTCTATATACACATGACTGTGCGGCTAGCCATAGCTCAAATACCATCTATAAATTTGCTGACAATACAAGCATTGTTGGTAGAATCTCAGATGGTGATGAGAGGGCGTACAGGAGTGAGATATGCCAACTAGTGGAGTGATGTCACAGAAACAACCTGGCACTCAACGTCAGTAAGATGAAAGAGCTGATTGTGGACTTCAGGAAGGGTAAGATGAAGGAACACATACCAATCCTCATAGAGGGATCAGAAGTGGAGAGAGTGAGCAGCTTCAAGTTCCTGGGTGTCAAGATCTCTGGGGATCTAACTTGGTCCCAACATATCGATGTAGTTATAAAGAAGGCAAGGCAGCGGCTATACTTTATTAGGAGTTTGAGGACATTTGACAGATCAACTGTTTACACACAAAAACTTCTGTAGTTGTACTGTGGAGAGCATTCTGACAGGCTGCATCACTGTCTGGTATGGAGGAGCTACTGCACAGGACCAAAAGAAGCTGCAGAAGGTTGTAAATCTAGTCAGCTCCATCTTGAGCACTAGCCTACAAAGTACTCAGGACATCTTCCGGAAGCAGTGTCTCAGAAAGGCAGCGTCCATTATTAAGGACCTCCAGCACCCAGGGCATGCCCTTTTCTCACTGTTACCATCAGGTAGGAGGTACTGAAGCCTGAAGGCACACACTCAGCGATTCAAGAACAATTTCTTCCCCTCTGCCATTTGATTCCTAGATGGACATTGAATCTTTGGACACTACCTCACTTTTTTTTAATATACAGTATTCTGTTTTCGCGCATTTTTAAAAAATCCATTCAATATACATAATTGATTTACTTGTTTATTTATTATAGATATAGATAGATAGATTATTATTATTATTATTATTATTATTATTATTTTCTCTGCTAGATTATGTATTGTATTGAACTGCTGCTGTCAAGTTAACAAATTTCACGTCACATGCCGGTGATAATGAACCTGATTCTGATTCTGATAGGTGGAGGGGTAGGTAGGGGTGAGGAAGCAATGCGATTGCAGCAGAACTTTGACAAATTGGAAGAATGGATGAAAAGTGGCAAATGGAATACAGTGTTGGGAAATGTATGATAATACATTTTGGTAAAGGGAACAACAGTGCGGACTATTATCAAAATGGGGAGAAGGTTCAAACATCAGAGGTGCAGAGTGACTTAGGAGTCCTCGTGCAAGACTCCCAGAAGATTAATTTACAGGTTGAGTCTGTTGTAAAGAAGGCAAATGCAATGTTGGCATTTATTTCAAGGAGAATAAAATATAAAAGTAAGGAGATAATGCTGAGCCTTATTATGGCACTATTATTATTTTGAAACTAGTCAGGCCGCACTTGGAGTATTGTCAACACTTTTGGGCCCCAAATCTCAGAAAGAACGTGTTGTCGTTGGAGAGAGTCCAGAGGAGGTAAACGAGGATAATTCTGGGAATGAAAGAGGAGCATTTGGCAGCTTTGGGTCCTGTACTCACTGGAATTTTGAAGAATGCTGGGGGGGTGGGGGGTGTGTGGATTCCATTAGAACCTACCGAATGTTGAAAGGATAGGTAGGGTGGACATGAAGAGGATGTTTCCTATGGTGGGGACATCCAGAACTGGAGGGTAGAGGGCACAGCCTCATAACTGAAGAGTGACCTTTTAGAACCGAGGTGAGGAGGATTTTTTTTAAGACAGAGAGTAGTGAATCTGTGGAATGCTCTGCCGCAGACTGTGCTGGAGGCCAAGTCCATGGGTATATTTAAGGTGGAAGTTGATCATTTCCATATCAGTCAGGGCTTCAAAGGATATGGCGAGAAAGCAGGTGTATGGAGTTGGGTGGGATCCGGTATAAGCCATGATGGAATGATGGAGCAGACTCGATGGGCTGAATGGCCTAATTCTGTTCTTATGTCTTATGGTCTTACGGATGATCTGTCCAGATCCATGCTGAATCACCCAGCCTGCTAATGCAAGAAAGAGTAAAGTCTTAAAGACTTCAAAGTCTTTACAGTATTTCTTTGCACTGATGAAATACACTCTGTGGCCATTTATTTGGATATGGGAGTGGAACCCAGTGCAGTGTTTGGCTGCTGTAGCTCATCCACGTCAAGGTTCGATGTGTAAGTGTGGTTAGCAGAGTTACTGTCACCTTTCTCTCAGCTTGTACCAGTCTGGTCATTTTCCTCTGACATCTCTCATGAACAAGGCAATTTTTGCCTGCAGAACTGCTACTCACTGGATGTTTTTGTTTTGATTTTTGTACTATTCTTTGTAAACTCCCGATACTGTTATGCATGAAAATCTCAGGAGGTGTCCTATGTTCTATGAAATCAGCAGATTCTAAGATACTTAAACTATCCTGCCTGGCACCGGTGATCACTCCAGGCACAAAGTCAGCTAAATCAAATTTCTTCTGCATTCTGATATTTGGTCTGGAAAACTGAACCTTTTGGCCATATCTGCATGCTTTTATGTATTGAGTTGCTGCCACATGAGTAGCTGATTAGATTAGTGAGTGTTGTTGTATGAATGAAGTCACCAGAGAGAAGTACTGGTAAGTATGAAGCAGCCTCTTTAAACAAGATACAGCAGGCATCATATGGAGATCCTTTTTGGGGGTGGGAGGGGCAGCAGTCTGCCTGGCCCAGTGCTACCCAGCATTTTATGTGCTAAAGATCAAAGAAAACTCAGGATCATTCAAACAAATCCATATTTTCAATGTTCTCTTGAGCTAGTTGTATACAATGATGAGGGCCATTGATCGTGTGGATAGCCAGAGGCTTTTTCCCAGGGTTGAAATGGCTATAATGAGGGGGCATAGTCTTAAGGTGCTTGGAAATAGGTATAGAGAGGATGTCAGGGGTAAGTTTTTCACACGGAGAGTGGTGGGTGTGTGGAATACACTGCCGGCAACGGTGGTGGAAGCGGATGAAACAGGGTCTTTTAAAAGCATCTTAAATAGCTACATGGAGCGGACAAAATAGAGGGCTATGCACCAGGGAAATTCTAGGCAGCATAGGTTACATGGTCAGCCCAACATTGTGGGCCGGAGGGCCTGTAATGTATGTGGATTTCTATGTTCTATGTTCTACACATTAACAGTTTAAAATTCCCGGCTCTTCCCACCATTACACCCATAATAGGTGTTCATTGTTGTTGCAGCCATGCAATGGGATGTTGATCAGATTCATGCACGTGTAAACATCAGTTAAGTGTCTGTTTCCTAGTCTTTCTGGCCTGTATTTTAAATTTAATCTACAATGCATATTCGAATAGGAAGGCTAGTGGCCGAAGTCAGTTAAGTTAATTGCTACATGCTAACGCTAAAAACTGCTCCAACAGTTCCACCCCCCAACCCCCTTGGCACTCCTGGACAAAAATAAATTTGTACCAGGAAAGGCCAAACGTAAGGAGGATCTACTCAAATAGGGCAGCAAAAATGCCCTACCTCTGAATTTTCCCCAGCTATTTTATGTGCATCTACAATTTACCCTAGCATCCCTAATAGCTGCCTACAAAATGCTAAGCAGGGGGATTGTTCCAGAAATTTGAACAACAGTCTTTAGAAATGCGGCTTTGTTTATACGTTCACTGGCTCTTCCCATGCTGGCCAATTGCGGCTTCGACACATTCCTTGTCTTCACCCCTTCATTCTCTGGTAGCTAAAACTCTCTCTTTTGAGGGCACCAGCAAGGTAAATGTATCAGGTTCACAGGCCCTCTCATCAATGTACAGGAAGGGTTGGGGTAGTCTTTATTTGAATGTCTGCACGGACCTCTCCCTTCTAAACTGTCCAGTCCATCACTGGCACAACTGTTGGACAGGGCTCAGTTCTTTTGCATCCCCTCCCCATTCCGGCTGGAGGTGACTGCCTTCAGATGTAATTTTGATGTATACCAAAGATGCGTACCAATGAGCAAGTGTACAGATGTACCTAATAAAGTGGCCACCGAGAGCACATCTCCCTTTTCGTTGCAAGAAGCTTTGGAAGGAAACAAGAACTAGAAGTCCCTGAAGTCATTTGTGCCCATAATTTCACATTGATTTCAGATAACGATTGGTGACAATTCCTCCCTGGAGTCAATGCAGTTGGAAGTCACTACCACACATCTCAGGAAACAGAACACTGAATAAACCCGACTTCTGTGTGAAAGATGATTGATTGAAACTTAAAATATTAATACGTTCCCTCATTAATTTGTCAACAGTGATGCATTTAGTGTCCCACAATGCACGCAGAGCTCAAGTTGCTTCTTATCATCATTATGCAATTACTTAGCCTGTTCCAAATTAAGGAAAAATGGGCTACAAATATGAGAATGATCTTTGATTGTTAGGAATATCAATATTTTGTTATAAAGTGGTTCGTGTCATAAAGTTAAAAATAAATACGGAGCTTAAATAAAAAATAAATTATTAAGTAAAATGAATCAGTCTATAGAATAAATTACAAGCATTACTGCAATGTAATATTTCAGTAGTATTTGAGAAATATTGTAAATAGATTGTTTGATTAAGTGTTCTTTGTTTCGTTACATAATTCATTATGAATTATATGTAAGGAGTACGTGAATAGCATATATTTTTACATCCTATATGAGCACCTTACTAAAGGAAAAAAAAATCAAAGTAGTCACGCTTTCCCAGCTCCCCTGTTTTTCTTTCAATTAGTTTTTGGAGCTACAACAGTATAACGATTACAAAAGATTTTTCTCTTGTAAAACTTATGTTGATTAAGTTCATATGTAGATTGGAATTTACTTCAGTATAATTAGCAGCTTTTAATCATTCTCTTAATCCCATAACAAACTGCAGATAGTAATACCATTCAGGAGAGGACTGGGGAAAATAATTGATCCATACTAATACATTTATAGAGTTAGCTTGCTGTGAACTCAGTGTGGAGAACATGTTTTCACTTTCACTAATAATAAAGTGAAATTATGTTATTTTCATTTAAAAGCATTATACATTTTTTAAAAAATATTCATTTGATAGGTATAAACATAACATTTTGACACTACTCTATAACATTTGATAGTTGTCTATATTTAAACAACTTATTTCAGTTAATATTGACCATACTTAGAACTAGCTTTGGATTAATTTCCTCCTGCAATTAAAACCAAAAGCTGGAGCACCAAGGTTCCAGTTGGACATGTTGTACAGACCACATCAGTGACACCTAACTTCCTGAACTGCCATTTGTTTGGGAAGAGGTTAACAGGTGGTCAGAGAAAACACTTCACGTAGGCGCCGATGTTCTCGATGAAGTTATATCCTCACTGACACGTGTACTCTGGCTTATGGTCATTCATAGAGTCATAGAAAAGTACAGCACAGAAATGGGTTGTTCGGCCCATCTAGTCTGTTCCAAGTCACTTAAACTGCCTACTCCTATCGGCCTGCACAGGGACCATTGCTCTCTATACCCCTTCCCCCATGCACCTATCCAACTTCTCCTAAATGTTTTAATCGAACCCGCTGGCAGCTCGTTCCACACTCTCGCGACCAAAGTGGAGAAAGAGCATTCAGGTGTCACTGAGAATCTTGTCCATTGCATTAGAAGCACACAAAACCCCATCTCACACAGAGAACACAAAACATTTTACAAACCATTTGCTTCACCGGGCACTTCTTTCGCTTTCTGCAGAAGAATTGGTATCCTCAGCCATGACAGAACCAGGAAATGAAATAGAAGCATTTCATACTTCATCCTGAAGAAGCTTGCAATGGAATTTCTATGTTCTATGAAGTTGGAAGCATTGCACCATATCAAGGAGTGTGTTCTTGACAATGTACTGAAATATCAGTTAGACTGTTGTAAATGATGGAATTTCTACAGTAAAAGCTTGGAAGTAACAATTGATTGATCTAATACAAAACGTCACCAGTAATTCAAACTAGTGAAAAATGATCACTTGTTTAAATTCAGATTTAGATTTAGATTTAGAGATATAGCATGGTAATAGGCTCTTTTAGCCAAACACATCTGCAACACCAAATTACACCCATGAGACAAATTAACCCAGTAACTCGTACATCTTCAGTTATTCCAAAGTACTGGGAATATTTCAATTACTTCAGCTTGGTGCATCAAAACAATCAGGGCAGAGATCTGAGGAATTTGAATCTCCTGGTACAAATCTGGCAGAACAATGGTTAGGTCAGAATCAGCTTTAATAAAAACTAAATATAACCCAGTTACGCTTGGCATTTCTGGGAGTTTCTGAAGAGAAGGCACACTTACAAGGAAATGACCGTCAGGACACATTCAAACTGCTACTGCGGTTGGCAAATATAGAAGCTTTTGGTTTATAATTTAACTTGGAACTAAATTGATAATGAAAAGTCTGAATAGCTACACATTTAAACTTTTATGTTGTCACCTGTAACTTTATTAATTAGCATTTCTTTCACTCCAAAGTCATTGTTGTAACAAGCCTATCCTACTATGCGTTCATACATAGATTAAACTAATCCATTAATCACAACTCCAAAGGTCATTCTTGGCCTGTCACTAGCCATCCCACTTCTCATGGCACTTTTCCATGCTACTGCAGGAGATGCAATACCTGCTCTTTTACCTAATAACTTCACAACATGCAGAGACCCGAACAGTCCTTCCAAGAGATGCAGTGATTTCCTTGAACTTCACCCAATCAAGTCTGTTACTTTGAGTTCCAATAATATGGTCACCTGTTATATCACAGAAACCAAATGTAGATTGGTCCATTAATTATTATTGTTACATATACTGAGGTACGATTAAAAACTTGTCTTGCAGAATGTCCATTAATTCATTACAAGAATACGAGGGGTGATTGATAAGTTTGTGGCCTAAGGTAGAAGGAGCCAATTTTAGAAAACCTAGCACATTTATTTTTCAACATAGTCCCCTCCTACATGTACACACTTAGTCCAGTGGTTGTGGAGCGTACAGATCCCTTCTTTGTGGAAGTCGACGTCTTGGACCACCAGTGAGTGGTCCACAGGAGGGTGATTGATAAGTTTGTGGCCTAAAGTAGAAGGAGATGAGTTATACAGCTCTTGCAGTTCAATTCTTTGAGTGATTATGCAGAAAATTTGAAGTTCATAACTCATCTCCTTCTAAGTGTGTAAATGTAGGAGGGGACTATGTTGAAAAATAAATGTGCCAGGCTTTCTAAGATTGACTCCTTCTACCCTAGGTCACAAACTTATCAATCATCCCTCGTACATTGAGGTAGCACAACAATAACAGACTACAGGATAACGTGTTACAGTTACAGAGAAAGTGAAGCCATAGTGTCATAGAAAAGTACAGCATAGAAGCAGCCCCTTTGGCCCATCTAGTTCATTCTGAAACATTTAGACTGCCTACTACTATCAACCTGCACAAGAACCATTGCTCCTGTCATCCAGGCAGGTAGACCACAAGGTGTAAGGTCATAACAAGGTAGACAGTCAGGTCAAGGGTCCATCTTAATGCACTGTAGTTTTATAATAGTGAATTATAGAAATGTAGAAACCCTATAGCACAGTACAGGCCCTTCAGCCCACAAAGCTGTGCCAAACATGTCCATACCTTAGAATATACCTAGGGTTACCTGTAGCCCTCTATTTTTCTAAGCTCCATGTGCCCATCCAGGAGTCTCCAAAAAAACCCTATCATACCCGCCTCCACCAGCATTGCCGGCAGCCCATTCCACACACTCACTACTCTCTGCATAAAAAAACTTACCCCTGACATCTGCTCTGTACCTACTTCCAAGCACCTTAAAGCTGTGCCCTCTCGTGCTAGCCATCTCAGCCCTGGGAAAAAGCTTCTGACTATCCACACGAAAAATGCCTCTCATCATCTTATACACCTCTATCAGGTCGCCTTTCATCCTCTGTCGCTCCAAGGAGAAAATGCCGAGCTCACTCAACCTATTCTCATAAGGCATGCTCTCCAACCCAGGCAACATCCTTGTAAATCTCCTCTGCAGCTTTTCTATGGTTTCCACACCCTTCCTGTGGTGAGGCGACCAGAACCGAGCACAATGCTCCACGTGGGGGTGATTAGAAGCTGCCCTTGAGTCTGGTGGTACATGCTTTCACAGTTTGGTATCGTCTACTTGATGGGGAGGGGGGAGGAGAGAGAATGTGCAGGGTGGGTGGGGTCTCTGACCTGCTGGCTGCTGTACTGAAGCAGTGACAGTTGTAGCTGGAGTCTGTGGAGGGGTTGGTTTCTGTGTTGTGCTGAGCTGTGCCTCTGCTCTTTCTTGTGGTTATATGCAGAGCAGGTTGCCATATCAGGCCATTGACATCCATAAAGGATGCTTTCTATGGTGCATTGATAAAAATTGGTAAGAGTGGATGGGACATGTCAAATTTCTTTAGTCTTCTGAAGAAGTAGAGGTGCTGGTAGGCTTCCTTGGTCATAGTGTCAACAGAGTTAGACTAGTACAGGCTACTGGAGATCTTCACTCCTAGGAACTTGAAACTCTCAACTTTCTCAACCACATTGGGAGTGTTGGGTGTGACCACGTTGCTGAATACTTCCCTTCAGTCTAAATTCTAACTTCAATTCCCCATCTCACACTGATCTATTTCTCTCTCTCTCTCTCTCTCTCTCTCTCTCTCTCTCTCTCTCTCTCTCTCTCTCTCTCCCTCTCTTCTCTCTCTGACTCTGTCTTTGTCTCTCCTTGTCTCTCTCTCTCTCTCTCATGGCCATAGGGTGCCAAATTATTTCCAAATCCATCTGTTTTTCAGTTGGCATGGGAATTTGAAATAGCTCTAATGTTTGTCTTCCACCTAATTAGTAATTTGTCTCTACATGTATGAAAAGGAAAATCATGTATTCAAAACACTGCATGCTTGTTTACCTTATTACTACATTCAGCTTCATTTTGTCAAATTAAGTTGCACCAAAATCTTACAGAAATGCACCACACTGCCCCCAAAACTCTTCCCTTGAAGAACTGATGGAAACAGTCTGCTTGAAGGGCATGGACAAAAAGGGTCAAGGTTCAAACACTGCAAGTGTGAGATAATTGGAGGAATGTATTAAATATGGAGTAGTGTGTTTTTCTCCTTACGAGGACCATTGGGAAAGACGGTGACTTGCCCTTGTTCCATGGATGAAGAGGTACAGTAGTTGATGAGGCCAGTGTTGGAACTATAGATCCTTCCATTGAAGGGTCAGGAGATGCCTTGGACAAGTGCTGGGGTCATTTGTGAAGTCATCCTTCTGTGTGCTCCTTATGCATGGACTCAAGTTTACAGTGACGTCTTGAATGCTCCTTCTCGCTTTGAGCTACACCTATACACGTTAATGCAAATATCTAATCGGTCAATCATGTGGTAGCAACTCAATGCATCAAAGCATGTAGACGTGGTCAAGAGGTTCAGTTGTTGTTCAGACTAAGTATTAAAATGGGGAAGAAATGTGATCTAGGTGACTTTAACCATGGAATGATTTTTAGTGCCAGACAGGGTGGTTTGAGTATCTTTATGAATCAGCTGGAATTTTCACCCACAAATGTGTTTAGAGTTTACAAAGAGTAGTATGAAAAACAAAAAAAAAAATCCAGTGAGCAGCAGTTCTGTGGGCAAAAATGCCTTGTGAATGAGAGAGGTCAGACCGTTACAATCTGACAGGAAGGCAACAGGAGCTCAAATAACCACAGCTTCCAACAGTGGTGCACAGAAGAGCATCTCTAAATGCACAACCCATCAAACCTTGAATTGGATGGGTTATAGTAGCAGAATGCCATGAACATACATCCAGCAGCCACTTTATTAGAGGCAGGAGATTTCTGACAAATTGGCCACTGAGTGTAAGATGCAGGTAAAATATAAGGCAGTTGCAAAAGACAGAGATTTTGCAACTACAAGATCATTATTTTCAGTTTTGTTTTGGTGGCAGACTAAAATGATGGTCACAAGCCAGATCCTATCAAAGATTTGTATTTATTAAAGCACAATTTAAACTGTCAAATAGAGGTCACACAGTGTTTATATTTCAATTTGAACTTCTTGTCAATGTTTTGTCAGTCTATTGATTTTTAACTTTTCTTGACAATTGCTGTAAATTGCTGATTTGTACATTTGGACACTTTTAACTTAAAGGCAATCTGATGACATATCTTATTTTATCTGTTTGCAACTAGGCCAAGACAAAAAAAATGCCTCCCACTCCCCTCTTCTATTCCCCACTCAGGCCTCTCCTTACCTGCTTTCCACCTCCCCCTGGTGACCCCCCCCTTCCTTTTCTCCTTTGGTACACTCTCCTCTCCTATCAGATTCCTTCCTCTCCTGCCCTTTACCTTTCCTACCCACCTGGCCTCATCTATCACCTTCTAGCCATCGTTATTCCTCCCCACCCCACTTTTTTATTCTGGTGACTTCCCCCTTCTTTTCCAGTCCTGAAAGAAGAGTCTCAGTCTGAATCATCGACTGTTCATTCATTTCTATGGGTGCTGTCTCATCTGCTGAATTTGTCTAGCATTATGTGTGTGTGTGTGTGTGTGTGTGTGTCTGTGTGTCTGTGTGTGTGTGTGTGTGTGTGTGTGTGTCTGTGTGTCTGTGTGTGTGTGTGTGTGTGTGTGTCTGTGTCTGTGTGTGTGTGTATGTGTGTGTCTGTGTGTGTGTGTGTGTCTGTGTGTCTGTGTCTGTGTGTGTGTGTGTGTGTCTGTGTGTCTGTGTCTGTGTGTGTGTGTGTGTGTGTGCCTGTGTGTGTGTGTCTGTGTGTGTGTGTGTGTGTGTGTGTGTGTGTGTCTGTGTCTGTGTGTGTGTGTCTGTGTGTGTGTGTGTGTGTGTGTGTGTGTGTGTCTGTGTGTGTGTGTGTGTGTGCCTGTGTGTGTGTGTGTCTGTGTGTGTGTGTGTCTGTGTCTGTGTGTGTGTGTGTGTGTGTGTCTGTGTGTGTCTGTGTGTGTCTGTGTGTGTGTGTGTGTGTGTCTGTGTGTCTGTGTGTGTGTGTGTTGCTTTGGATTTCCATCATTTGCAGAATTTCTCGTGTTTATAGGTATGTAATTAGTGGGGAGGCTGAAGGTAGGTTAAAAAGAAATAATTTCTGACTGGCAGGTTGTTATAAGTGGCATGTTTTAGGGTTTTCTTTTACAGTGCCACAACCTTTCACCATATGAGTTGCATGAAAGGATACTTCACTGCTTATGAAGTATTGAGTTGATATTGATGATGCCAATTTTCTAATGATGGCAATTTCAGGTTCCATAAATGTCTATTTCAAAGCTGAAACTGAGAAAGTATATCTCAGTGTAGTATACGATAAAATAAATGTACTTTGATAACAAATTTATTTTGAATATTCTATTTTGAACTTTGAATGTAACTTGGCAGGTTGTGTACCGTCATTGCAATCAACAGACAATCCTACATTGGGTCAGATGAGGTATAATGAGTAATTTCCCATGTTATTAGAAGAGTTTAAAGGAAGAGGAAGGGTATAAAAGATCCAAGCAGTAAAGTTTAAAACACTATGTTAATTTAAAAGATCTATAAAATCATTCCAATATCAATTTAAGACATCATCAAAAACTTTGAAAGTTTTTCTCAACTGGTGGATTATTGTTAAATTTGATGAATTGAAAGAATTTTAAAAGCTTTAAAATGATTCCAATAGATTTTGTTTAACTTGGAAATGCTTTAAAGTTACTAAAATGTTTTCTCATGTTAGTTACTGAAGTGTTGATAGCTTAAATTCTAAGCAGTTCAGAATAGATCTGGAGGTTTTTCTAAACTCACTGTCATTTTTTTTTCTGATATTATGGGCAGAGTTTGTGCCCATGACATATGATGTAATTCTTGTCACCATATGGTCAATGGATGTGACACAGGAAAATCTCTTGATATTTTCTCCAGGTTTATTCTGTAAGTCTTCATATTTTATAAAGGATATGGATCATGCTGATTGACAAAGTCATGGTTTGGAAATACAATACATTAAGTAGATGGGAGCAGGAAGCTCAATACAAGGATAGACAGACTAAATGTGCATGCACAATACTGACATACAGATTTTAGTGTCGGGGAATTCTGAAGTATAGAACTTCTCACAAGAGGTACAGAAGTTTCTACACTCCAAGGATTTTGGCCAGGAGAATTCATTCTTTTTTCTTCTTCAGCAGTCACTCAGGATCAAGGATGATTTACGTCCATTCTGGTTTTGTGGGACCTGAGGTGAATAATGAAGCCAAAGTAGGAACCACAGCCTCTTCCACAAATGGGGCAGGAGATACCTGATGGGGTGGGTTGGTGTATAGTTTATGATGGTGCAAGCTCCATTTTCTCTTCACACTGTAAATATCTTCAGTATACTCCTGGTGCACGGACTCAAGCTTCTCTGTAACATCCTGAATTCTCCTTTTCTGCTTTGAGAGCTACGGACCAAGGCAAGTTAGAAGTGTTTAAGAAAACCATAAGAACATAAGCATAATGCTTAACAGTACCATTTGAAGTTCAATTCTCGCCACTACCTGTAAGAAATTTGTATGTTCTCCCTGTTACTGTGCAGGTTTCCTCTGGGTGCTTGGTTTCCTCAGTCCTAAGATGTTTGGTTAAGGTTAGGGTTAATGAGTTAATGTCAGCAAAAGAATACAGAAGTCAAACTCCCAGAGAATGCTCACTGTGAACTAGTGAATATTTGCATGCTGCTTGTCATATTTCATTTGAACCCTTCGTTTGGAATGTTTACTTAGTATTGGGACTTGCCCGTGACAATTCTTGCTGAAAAATTACTGTTGTAACATGAACAAAGTTATCAGAGAGAAACTGAAGCTTCTGGATATAGACAAGAAAAAAAATCTGCAGATGCTGGAAGTCAGAGCAACACACATAAAATGTTGGAGGAAATCAACATTTTGTGTGTGCTACTGGATATAGAAGTGTTTTATTCAGCAAAAATGAGCAGCAGGCCTCATATTGAGACACTTTTGGAGGAGTGGCCCCCTGATTCAATATTGCATGACATTTTAATATGCTAAAGGTCAAAAGTAACATCAAGACAATTCTATAGTTACAATACATCTACAATGCTTCCTTTGAATTACATATAGTTTTCACCTGCTTCTTTGCTCCCACACTCCCGACACCCAAAATGAATGTTAATTAACATTGTCTGGTTTGCAATCAACTCCAGTCTACAGCTCCAGGAAAAGCTATTGTTCAGGGCTGCATTTTAAATTCAATCTACAATCCATGTTTATGTTTGAAGACAGGTTGCTGGTGAAATTAATATTTGCTATATACCCTAACTCCAGAGTACGCCTGAACAATTACCTAAAGATTTTTCTGACCTAGATCACTTGCAGGCAATCATCAAGTTGATCATGCCAAAATCTCCGACTAAAAATATATCATGGTGATCAATTTCTTCCAGGACATGTGTAAAATCACAGGTCCTATCCTCTGGCAGTTATGCTTTGTTCAAAGTATCTCCCAAAACCATCTCGTCCCTACCTCTTTGCACCACTCCAAAACTTTTGTAATCTCATTAGAAACTCAGCAGATCAGGCAACATCCATGGAAAAGAATAAATAGTTGATGTTTTGGGCCAAGACTCTTCATCAGGATTGGAAGGGAAGGGGTAAGGAACCAGAATACAAAGGTTGGAGAGGAGAAGGAGGACAAGTTGGAAGACAATAGGTGAAGCTAGGTGCGGGGGGCCGGGGAAGGTGGATGGGTAGTAGAGAGAGATAAAATGAGAAAATGGATGGTGATATGTGGAAAAGCTAAAGGGCTGAAGACAAGGAATCTGAAGGGGTAGGAGTGTGGACCATGTGAAAAAGGGGAAGAGGAGGGCCACCAGGGAGAGGAGATGGGCAGGTGAGGAGAAGAGAAGGGGTAAAAGGGAGTCAGAATGGGAATAGAAAAAGAGAGAATTGGGAGATGAGAGAAATTACGGCAAGTTAGAAAAATCAATGTTCATGCATCAATTTTCAGTGGATGCCTAAAAAAGGTAGCATCCATCATTGAGGATGCTCGCCACCCAGAACATGTCCTCTTCTCACTGTTATCATCAGGGATAAGGTACAGGAGCCCAAAGAGACACATTTAATGTTTTAGGAACAGCATCTTCCTCTCTGTCATCAGATTTCCCAACAGTCCATGAAACCACGAACACTACTTTACTATTTTTTGAACTACTTAATTATTTTAATATTTCTGCAGAATCTTTAATATATTGCACTGTACTGTTGTTGCAAAACCACAAACATCATGACTCCTGTCAGTTATAATAGACCTGATCTTGATTCTGATTCTGATTTCTACACCAGTTTAATGACCTCAATGCATGTGTGACTCGTTGTCTATTTTGCACCTTTTTTTATTTTTCACTATTCTTCCAATTATAAATCTAAAAATTCGACTGGGAGTAGCTACTACTTTTATTTCTTTCAGTTCCAGATCATAGGATTTTTTTTCTTCCCAGAACCACTCTGAAGTTTACTTTTTATTTATTTATTGACATATAGCATGAAACAGGCCCTTCTCGAGCACCCGGAGGAAACTCACATGGTCACGGGGGAGAACATATGTACAAATTCCTTACAGACATCAGTGAGAGTTGAACCTGGGTCGCCTGTATTGTAAAGCATTCTGCTAACCACTACAATACCAGGTCACCCATATTGCATGTAAAATTATTGAACAGGCCTGATAGATGAGGGAACAAGCTGCCCGGACAATAAACAACTTCTTGTGAACTTTGGATTCCTGCTGCATATTCAGTTGTAGGCATCTCCCAAACCGCTTAACTTTGGTTAGTTCTACACAGCGTTCTTCTCATAGCAGAGAACTCCAAAAAATAAGCTATTTTCCTTGAAGTTTAATCTTATATTGGACCGGTCTCCTTCTCCCTCTCGCTTTTGCTGCTGGAGGAAGGTGCATTTGACTGCTCTCTCTCTCTCACTTGAGGCTGCTAGAGAATGCTGCTGGACTCTTGGATTTTGGGCAAGGTTCAATCAACACAGTTTCTGGATTGAATGGCTGCAGTTCATGTCATGATGTGTTTCTGTTTTCTCGTTGTTGCTTTTTTTATTGCTATTTTTTGCGATTTTGTTTGGGGTGGACTGCCTCAGCGGCCCGCAGGCAAAGAACAAAACAGTACTAAATTGAACTGAGCTGAACATCCTTAGAGTGTTTAAGTGACTTCGTGGCTTGATGTTATATATTCTGTGTTTTTCGCTCATTTTTTTGCCATTTGTGTGATTTGTTCTTTTTTTGGCATGTTGGGGGTTTGATGTTTATATCTGAAGAGGTTTCATGGTCTTCTTTGTTTTGTGGTTCTCTGTGCGAAGTCGAATCTCAGGGCTGTATACTGCATATGTACTTTGATAATGAATGTACTTTGAATCTTTGAATCTTATATTTACCTTGCTACATTCCATACTCCACACGACTTTGAAGAAATACATTTAAATGATTATTAATATCTTGAATTTCTTGTTCCATCTTGTGTCCAGAACAGCCACAAAATCATCAGCAAAGACTTCTGCCAATGGATGCATTTTTCTTTGGAAAACTTGTGGTTCAAATTTTATTCCAATTTGCATCTGGGTCCAGAAATATGCAGTAAAGAAATCAAATATGGCAACTGTTCACTTAATCTTATATGTCAAAACCCATTTCAAAATTTAGATCTGTAAAAGATTAAGTACATTCCTATATAGGTGTCAAATTGCATATACTGTCATTGGCAGTGATAGAGTCATCTTTGAATATCTTTTGTTTTATTCAGAGAAATGGCAGGGAATAAAAAAAAAACCCTATTGCTTCAACAATTTGGTGGTGCCTAATTATACCTATGTGACCAATTAACCTACTGATTCACAAGTCTTTTTGGAATGTGGGAGCAAGCTGGAGTCCACATGGTAATGGGGAGACAGCAGTGGAATTTAACCCAGTTTATTGACTTTGTAATAGAACATAGAACATAGAATAGTACAGCACAGTACAGGCCCGTCAGCCCACAATGTTATGCCCATTAAACCCTGCCTCTCATATAACCCCCCACATTAAATTCCTCCAGATAATTGTCTAGTAGCCTCATAAAGTTCACTAGTGTATCTGCCTCCACCACTGACCCAGGCAGTGCATTCCACGCACCAACCACTCTCTGATTAAAAACCTTCCTCTAATATCCCCCTTGAACTTCCCACTCCTTATCGTAAAGCCATGTCCTCTTGTATTGAGTAGTGGTGCCCTGGGGAAGAGGCGCTGGCTGTCCACTCTATCTATTCCTCTTAATATCTTGTATACTTCTATCCATAAGACCATAAGACCATAAGACAAAGGAGCAGAAGTAGGCCATTCGGCCCATCGAGTCTGCTCTGCCATTTTATCATGAGCTGATCCATTTTATCCTATTTAGTCCCACTGCTCCGCCTTCTCACCATAACCTTTGATGCCCTGGCTACTCAGTAACCTATCAATCTCTGCCTTAAATACACCCAATGACTTGGTCTCCATTGCTGCCGGTGGCAACAAATTCCATAGATTCACCATCCTCTGACTAAAAAAATTTCTTCGCATTTCTGTTCTGAAAGGGCGCCCTTCAATCCTGAAGTCATGCCTTCTCGTACTAGACTCCCCCATCATGGGAAACAACTTTGCCACATCCATTCTGTCCATGCCTTTTAACATTCGAAATGTTTCTATGAGGTCTCCCCTCATTCTTCTAAACTCCAAGGAATACAGTCCAAGAGCAGACAAACGTTCCTCATATGTTAACCCTCTCATTCCCGGAATCATTCTAGTGAATCATCTCTGTACCCTCTCCAACGTCAGCACATCCTTTCTTAAATAAGGAGACCAAAACTGCCCACAGTACTCCAAGTGAGGTCTCACCAGCACTTTATAGAGCCTCAACATCACATCCCTGCTCCTATACTCTATTCCTCTAGAAATGAATGTCAACATTGCATTCACCATTCAAAAGGGGATACGAGAGGATCACGGGACAGGAGGTCCGGGAAAAAAGACAAGGGGGGCGGTGACAAGGAGTCTTGTTTTTCTTCCCGGACCTCCCGTCCCGTGATCCTCTCGTATCCCCTTTTGCCTACCACCTGTCCAGCTCTTGGCTCTATCCCTCCCCCTCCTGTCTTCTCCTATCATTTTGGATCTCCCCCCCCCCCACTTTCAAATCCCTTACTCACTCTTCCTTCAGTTAGTCCTGACGAAGGGTCTCGGCCTGAAACGTCGACTGCACCTCTTCCTACAGATGCTGCCTGGCCTGCTGCGTTCACCAGCAACTTTGATGTGTGTTGTTATAAGAAAAATTCTGTTTTCTCTAATGTAAAGTTAGTTTCTGAAAACAATCTTCCCAGGTCCCTCGAGTCCGTAATTCCAAACACTGGGCTGCTTCTGCCAGTGTAATTGCATGCAATTCATAAGTGTTGGTGCTTTTTTTTTCACAAGTCATTGAAAATAAAATGAATTAAAATGCCTAAGAATAGGTAAGTTCAATTCATTCAAATTGTAACTACTAACTTGAAACTATTGCAGCCATTTTTTTTTGCTATTTAAATGAATGAACTTGCTATTGGCACAGTTTCCATGGAGAACATCCCCAGCCTAAATGCTGGAACTGGTGCAAACTTGCATTCTACACTTAACTTTGTAATGAGAGCAGTTAAAACATTGCCAGCAAAGATTGGCCGCAAGGATACTCAGTCACGTGGATGCTATGTGAAGAAGTGTTGACTGTTTGAACGAAATGAACTTCCGGGACTTGCTAGCCCAATGTGTGTGATTCCTTTCAGTGAATGTGACAATGATCGTCATAGCTACAAGCTCTCCAGGTTCATTCATGAGGACACAGCCACTTGGATGCTACACCAGAGAGTGCCTGGCATAAAATAAAGCAACAGAGCAAGGAAAGTTGCCCTAATTCGTAGAGATATGTAGAGAGTGCATCGAATTCAAGACATTTTGTCTGAAGATCTCCGCATGTCATCCAAAGGGATTTTTTTCCCCCAAACAATGCCCTGTTTGGCTGATTTAAGCACTGGTTCAGATTCAAAAGGTCAGGGTGTCGGGGCCAGAGACAAGGGATGGGTCAGTGTTCAGCTCACCAGTTGCTAAGTTTACTCATCTCTACACTGAACTGAATGGGCTCCTGGATCGACTGTGTACTGGCTTCACGGCTGTGGATTCAACTTCATGAACTTCAGTTCTGAATGTTCCTTGCTTACTGTTATTGTTTGCAAGATTTGTTTTTATTTTTACGCACTGGTGTTTGACTGTCTTCATTTTTAATGGGTTCTATTGGGTTTCTTTGTTTTGTGGCTGTCTGTAAGGAGATTTCCAGTCAAAATGTCATCTGTGCACAACGTTCCTTCAGTTGACATCTTCTGGGTAGATCATAACATAGGAAATAGGAGCAGGAGTCGGCCATCCGGCCTGTCGAACCTGCTCTGCCATTCAATAAGTTCATGGCTGATCTGGCCATGGACTCATCTCCACCTACCTGCCTTTTCCCCATAACCCTTAATTCCCCTACTATGCAAAAATCTTCCGATTTGGTCTCCAGCCATTCGACCATGATTTTTTGGTCGGGTGCTGGACACTCGGAGAGATTCGGCGGGGGTCGGGTGCCCGGCACTCGGCCGGGGGCCGTGGTCGAGTGGTCAGCGACTTGGCCGGCTCCCCCACCAGATTTAGTCTGGTCAGGAGGGTGTGAGGACACCCAGCAGGACTAGAAAAAACAAGACCTGACAAAGGGTGGATGAGCTCCTTGTGAGCCAACAGCCATCTTCCGTGGAAGAGATTAAAGCCTCACCACATATCTACGAATCATATGTTATGCACCTAGTTAGAAGAGACATGATGAACTTGGGTGCTGAACCGTGTGTCTGGACCTGCCCAAGGCCTCCGCCTAAGGAAGGGCCAAGCTCGAAGAAGCAGCCACGGCTGGAGGCCAACACCGGCCTCGGGCTCGAGTTCAGTGGGGTGGCAGCAGGCAGTGCCAAGACGGCCAACGAGAACAAACAGGAAGAGAGGTTGGACTCAGTGCTGTCGCAAGATCAAAGAAGATGGAGGTGCATAGCTGCCAACCCCGGATCCTGGACTGCACCCACTGACTGACTGACTGATGCAAAAATCTATCCAGCCTTGTCTTAGATATATTTACTGAGGTAGCCTCCACTGCTTCATTGGGCAGAGAATTCCACAAATTCACCACTCTCTGGGTAAAGCAGTTCCTCCTCATCTCCATCCTAAATACACTCCCCCGAATCTTGAGAATATGTCCCCTAGTTCTAGTCTTACCTACCAGTGGAAACAACTTTCCTGCCTCTATCTTATCCATCCCTTTCATAATTTTATATGTTTCTGGAAGATCTCCTCTCATTCTTCTGAATTCCACCGTGTACAATCCCAGGTGACTCAATCTCTCCACACCTCTGGAATCAACCTGCTGAACCTGCTCTACACCACCTCAAAAACCAGTATATCCAACAGGAAACCATATATTTCATTTCTTTTATGTTTTTTTAACATTTGTTTTTTTTATCTTGGATGTGAATCTGGAACTGTTGGAGCCTGTGATTTGCTGTTTGGGGATCGTTTGGGTGTTGCAACGCTCTGCAGTCTCCGAGAGGATTCCGGGAGACAGAGACAGCTTGTGGTGGGCAGTCTGTGAGCTGATGTTTGACTCCTTTCTCTGATTAAAGCTTCCATTGTTCTCTGATCAAAGCGACGATGGAGATTGACACATCGATTGCTCTGCTATGGAGAAGGAAAGACCTGCTGCTGGGCCCAGAAAGTTTTGCACAACCTTTCTGCGTTTTGGATGAGAACTTGGACTGCAGATTTTTTTTTTCAGTTTTATAGTTTTTTAATATTCTGTGTTTTTCACCCAATCTTTCTTGTTTCCTTTTTTAGTGCGGGAAGGGAGATTTGGGGGTCAATGTACCCGTCCTCTTTTTGTTTGCTTTTTGTGCGGTAGGAGGGATTTTGGGGGGGAGGCGGGGTTTGATGGGCCTGTTCTGTTTTGTTTGGATTTTTCTGTGGGAGAAAAGATTGGAGGGAAGGGAGGAGTTTGATGTGCCTGTTCCATTTTGTTTGATTTTTTTTTGTGCGAGAGGAGGAATATTGGGGTTGCCATGCCTCTTCTGTTTTTGTCAATTTCTTTTGTGGGAAAGGGGGTTTGGGGTTGATGGCCCAATTTTGTTTCTGTTTTTTTTGTGGGGAGAAGGATTTGGTGATTGATGACCGTGCTACCTTTCTTTTCTTTCTTGGGTTCATGGCTACCTGGAGAAGAATTTTCGGCTGTATACTTTTATAATTAATGAACTTTTGATCCTTTGAACCATTTTGAAATCCCAAAGTTGTCTATAGCATACATACTTGGATAATAAATGTACTTTGAATTTTGAACTTTGAACTTTGGTACAACATGACAACAGGCCCCTCTAGCTAGTATGCCAATACCAGCCAATTACACCCAAAGGGACAATTATCCTACTAACACCTTTGGTATGCGAGAGAAAAGTGAAGCACCAGGAGGAAACCCACGAGATCACAGAGAGAACGTTCAAAATCCTTGGAGACTGTGGCAGAATCAAGTCCAGGTCACTGGTGCTGTAATAGTATTATGCTAAATGCCACACCACCGTACAACCCCAGTAAAGTATCTAAACAAGTCTTCATTCAAATCTCCAAACAAATGCTGTTTTTAAAGGGACAAACCAAGACTTTCAATCGTGGATTAGGAAAGAGGTTTGCAGCCAGCTGTCCATTGAAAATACGGTCGTGTAGTGACAATGACGAATTGAAGCCAGTCCTCACCATCCAGGATGAGATCAGGGTTAGAGAAAGGGTGAACAGAGAAGGGAGGGACAGGGTGACGGAGTATTGGAGAGTGGTACTGAGAAGAATAGAATGCAATGTGATTGAACTTATGGGCATTTGTTCTTTCATGGATTGAAGTCATAAACTTTGGATTATTACTTAATGATAGAGACAATTAAAACATATTTAATTGATAAATAATGATAAAACATTGCCAAATGCTGTAGTTCTTTCACTTACTGTTGCAAACATTTTATTCGTAGAATTAACTATGTAGATTATTCACTATCCTAGTGAGATTTTGCCTCTGGGAACACAGAGTGGCAATGTAAGAGCACACATTTTCAATATTAGATCTCTTATATCTAAAATTCACCTCACAGGAATTCTTCGAACAGGTTTTGAACTTCCTTATTCTAATTTCTTCTGCATAAAGCAAGCACAAGCAGTCTCCTGATTGCAATCTCCAGATATAAGCAAATGCAGGGAATGAGGAGAGTGGGTGGTCATGCGTGCTGGGGAGTGCAGGTCTACTACAAACGTTTGTAGATGAATCATTTAACCTCCAGCTGATTCCTTTAAAGGAGAATTAAAAAGATTAGAAAGGCATCCTGCTGACACAGTCTCTGCCTAAAGTCTTCAGCAAAAGGGTTGTCATGGTAGCATGGCAGTTAGTGAAGCTGGTAGAGCTGGGGGCATCAGAATTTGGAGTTCAATTCTCGTGATCATGTAGATTTCCTCTGGGTGATCTGATTTCCTCACACAGTTCAAAGATGTACCTGTTACCCAGTCATAGGGTCATAGAAAATTTCAGCACGAAAACAGGCCTTGCGCCCCATCTAGTCCATTTAAACTCCCTAATCCCATAGACCTACACCTGGACCATAGCCCTCCCCACCACTCCCATCCCCATATCTATCCAGTGAGGTGAGGGCCTCCATCAATCACCATGGATATCGGGCCCTAGCTGCCTAGTTACACAAGCATGTAAAGTACGATATGAAGAGCAAGCTGTTGCCCCTGTAGTAAGCTCCCTCTCTCCACGTATCTGATAAATCCAAAGGAATGGCGGAGACCGATACAGTTCGGGACCAGCAACGTCACAGGAATTGCCAGTCAACATTGAACTCAATGTTGAAATCGAAATCGCATCCTCCACTTGCACTGACAGCTCAGTTGGCACGTTAATTAGTCATTGTAAACTGTCCTATGATTAGGCTAGGTTAAATAGGTGGGTTGATGGGAATACAGCTCACTGGGCTGGAAGGGTCTGATCTGCACCGCATCTATAAATAAATAAGTAAACAAACAAACATATAAATAATGTGAAAGGGTTTTCATTAAATATTTGGCTTGTAATGAATGAATAGAATTATAATAAGAACTGAAGAGAAACAGAAATTATAAATTAAGCTGAAGCTGATGTCTGATCTTTTAATCTAGCACCTGCTTTTAATTGCACTTTCTTGCTTCCATTCTCAGATAGCGTATAGCTGAGAGGTGACGTGATTGAGGTATGTAAATTATAGATAGTGTAGATATAATGTGTTTGGTTCCCCTGGTAGGAGGATCTTAAAGCAAAGGGCGTATGTTTAAGGTGAGAGGGTAGAGGTTCGAATGGGATCTGAGGGCTAAATTTTTCATGGAAAGGGAAGTTGGAATCTGGAATGAGCTGCCAGAGGAGGTGGCAGAGGCAGGAACCATAAGAACATTTAGGAAGTACTTCGACAAGTAATTGAATGGGCAGGGCATAGAGGGACATGGAGATGACGTGGCAGGTGGGATTGGCAAAGATACTTTTTTAGATGGTTGGTATAGATGTGGTAGGCCGAAAAGCCTGTTCTGTGCTTGTTCAACTCTAGTATGAGGTTTAAGGATGCAGACCGTCATCCTATAGATGTCTGGATATTTGATTTGTTACAACAATTCTATATGATATTCTTAGCAACTAGGACAATACAGTATATACTGTAACAGTAAGTGAAAGGATTTTTACCACTACCACAATAGCAAAACCCAAGTTATTATGTTAAGCATTTGCATGCAGCTCTACGGTTGAAAAAGTGGCTGAAGGGAAAAGATTGCTAACCACTATTCCTCCTGTACTGGGATTGAAACAGTTTACAGAATTATATGCTATCATATCAGCTTCCCAAGAAAACAACTGAATCACATGTGTATTAAAGAAGATTTCAATTTTCAGACTTTCCTTCAAATGTATTCTGAAGTCTTTTGTGCTAAATATTAACTTGTGATTCACATAACCTTGCCTTTGGTCTCGTTGTTCGGCTGTTTCTTCCTCTGAAGGACAAGCCCATCAACAATGCCAGGAGCCTGAAAACAGAACACTGTATTGTAAGAGAGACACGGGGCGGGAGGGGGAGAAACGTGGGGAGAGGGAAGCCGGAGAGACACAGGGGGAGAGGGTAGATATGCAGGGGACAGACACTGGGGAAGGGGGAGAGAGACGGGGGAGGGGGAGAAGCATGGGGGCAGAGGAGAGAGACACATGACGGGGAGAGTGGAGAGGCATGGGGGGTGATTGTGAAGAAAGCATCTCTTATTTAATAAAGACAAGAATTTGATAAAAATAAGTAATGGTCTAAAAGGAAACAAGAATGAATGTTTTGCCAGAAATATTTTTATTGAATCATCCTCCACTTTCAAAAACTTAGGAAAGAAATTCTCAATATAGGTCTTCAGTCCCACACATTCATTGAATAAAAGTCTCCACTGGAGACCCATTCACTAATCACACTCGATCATCATATGTAAAATAGTTTCAGACATGTTTCTGTACATGTGGATTACTATACTGAATGTTTACAGCAAAATTATGAGAAGAAAGTATGATATCCTTCTGAACTAATGATTGGAGAGTTTGCAGAGTGTGAGTACTTCTAAACGCCTAAACCCCCTAAAGGTATATGGGGTGTCCAGGGAAGGGCAAAACCTCTGGGGCACTCTGGGCCTCTGATCCTCACCAGATACTCAGCTCTTACCTGTGGCTCCAGGTAGCTGTTTGCATGCGACAGTGGCCACACTCTGGTACATTGCTTTGTCAGGCGGGCTAAACCAAGTGAGGGTAGCCGGTGGGTCTCATATGCTGGTGAAATAGGGACATGCCTGTTGTAGTATGTGATGTCAGCTCTGGTGGGCTTAGTGAATGAGATCTACTGTGTGATCCAATGGCCAGGAAGGTGGTCGTTAATAACATGCTCAGGTAGCATAAATCTAGAAGCTATGAACGTCATGTTTGCTCTATGGAATGTTACATGGAACGTTATGAAATGTTTGCAGTCCATCTACCATTGAGTTATAGAATATTAGAGCACAAAACAGGCCCTTCAGCCTGTCTAGTCCATGCTGGACTATTATTCTGCCTTGTTCCATCAACCTGCACTCGAACAATAGCCCTCCATAGCCTTCCCATCCATGTACTTACCCAAATGTCTCTTAAATGCTGAAATCAAACACTTCCACCACTTGTGATGGCAGTCATTCCACACTCTCATGACACTCTGAGTGAAGAAGTTTTCCTTCATGTTTCCTTAAACATTTCACCTTTCACTCTCAACCCATGACCTCTAGCTGTAGTCTCACCCAACTTCAGTGGAAAAAGCCTGCTTGCATTTAGCCTATTGTATACCCCCCATAATTTTGTCTACCTCCATCAAATCTCCCTTCCTCAAACCTCCATATGAAGTGAATGACACTGAGCTCCAAATAATGTTTCTGCCATCATTTTAGAATTCAAAGAAACCCGTACTAAGTAGAACAGAGGTCGAGTATGTAAATCTTGTGGGAGTAAAGGATGTTGGGAATGACGAGGGTGGAGGGCCACAAGAGAGCTGCGGGAAAGAAAGGTGGCAGAGAAGGAGTGTCAGGGGTGGGGGTGGGGGGTGCGGGTGTAGACACACACAGAACCCTGAGACACCAGGCAACGAATTTTGATTCCATGCAATCATCACAGAATGTCTCTCTGATGCTTCCCACTCCCTCCCATCTCACTTCCTCTTTTCCCAACCATAATCCCCCTCTTCCTGCTTCCTTCCTACACTCAGTCCTCAAAGGAGACCCGTATTAGAGTCAGGTTTGTCACCACTCATATATGTCATGAATTTTGTTTCTTTGCAGCAGCAGCAGTACAGTACAATAGATAAAATTACTGCAGTACTGTGCAGAAGTCTTAGGCACCCTAGCTATATACTTATGTTCCTCAGACTTTTTCACAGTATCGTATAGAATTTCTAGTATGCAGAATGAAAAGTTAAGTGCATTGTAAATTTTGCGAAGATGAGGTGAGAAGGGATTGCTTTAATTGAAAATGAAGTCAGATCAGTGAATATCAAAATGGAGCCCAAGAATAACATAAATGGCAAATGGAATGTATTGGGAAGCTTGAGAAACAGGACAAATCTCAAGAGGTGTTTAGTATTTACCTGGGGCATTTCGACATGTTCTTCAAGGCTAATGATATTGCTGAGGCCTGAATGACACATTTATTAGTTGTAGCCAGGTGTCAGTGCGGGCAAATGGAAATTACATCAGTAAGAAGAGCTTAGCAAGCAAGAGTACTATTAAGGCGTTCAGAGTCAGATCATTGAGGGACATATTATTATAGGGATTCAGTAACGTATATATTACACAAGACCTTAATTTTAAGAGGCTACAGGAATCGTAGTATTGATGGAAATGCCACAGAGAACCTAGACGTAATGTCAGCAGCTCAAGGAGCAGAAAAGTTATCGAGCACAGAAACAGGCTCAGTGGCCCATGGAGTCCATGCTGAATTGCTGGTCTGCCTAGTCCCATTGACCCCGTACCGGAGACATAGCCCTCCCCACCCTTCCCATCCATATTGTTAATCCAAGCTTCTCTTAATTGTTGCCAGCAAACCGCATCTACCACTTCCGCTGGCAACTCGTTCCACACTCACACCATGGTCAGAGCGAAAAGGTTTCCCTTCAGGTTCCCTTTAAATATTTAACCTCTCACCCTTTCACCTTCACCATCAGATATGAGTTTATTTGAAAATGTGACAAAGGTAGTGGCAATAGTACTGTCTCCTTATCAGAACCTGCTCTTGTGGGTAGGGAGGATGGTTCTGTTAGGAGCTAGTGAACCCCAGGAACCTGAGGTGCAGGAAAAATGCTGGCCATGTGACTGAAAGAGGTAGGCCATGTGCCTGGAAAATACTGGTCATGTGACTGGAAGAGGCAGGTCATGTGACTGGAAAATGCTGGCCATGTGACTGGAAAACGCTGGCTATGCAACTGGAAAATGCTGGTCATGCGACTGGAAGAGGCAGCAGTCTGTGTTAAAAAAGACAGAAGACATTTAGAGCACCAAGCTGCTTTACTGTATATAAAAAAGACATTTGGCAACAATTTGTAGGAACAAAATTAATATCAGATCAAATCAAGTTTAACCGTCATTCAGACCAAACATGGATACAGTTGAACGAGATAGCGTTCCTCTGGGGCCAAGGTGCACAACATACATTCAACATAGTGAGAGAGAGAGAGAGAAAAATCAAACACACACATCATTATGCAAGAAAACACATGTATAGTCATAGTCCCTGAGTGACATGCAAATTGATGATACAGCTCCTGGCAATCCAGCCTGTCATTCTGCCGGTCGAACACTGGAGGGCAGCACTGATGGGAGAGGCCAGATCCCAGCTGAGCATGGACACCACACTACATCGCCTCCAGATTCATCTCATTTGACCTGCAGCAGCAGACGAGCCCACTTGAGGCCTGGTCCTTGCTACAACTGAGGCCATGCTACTGCCTGTTTTTGCGCTCCAACTCGATGTTTCCGAGTAGCAGGCAGCACGTTCTGCACCCAGGTCCGTTCCTCTGAATCCTCTCTGGCCCGTCCACTGGCTTCTCCTTCTCCAGGCCTTCTGCTGGATTCTCCTTCTACTGGTCGAGTGCCAGCTTTTCCTCCTCCTTCTCCCGGCCGAGAAACGGCTTCTGCTTCTCCTGGCCGAGCGCAGGCTTCTCCTTCTCCAACTCATCCGCTGGCTCCTTCAACACTCCAACCGGCAGGTCCGAACAACAAACAGATCACTGAGGCAGTAGACCTGCTGTGCCCGTTGTTCTTGGAGAATAGTATAGTCTTATGATCATAAAAAAAACATATTTTAAAAAATAAAGCGCACCTTTTTTTGGCCCACGAGAGGCCGCTGCGTTTGAACGTGCTGCCAACTTACCAGAAGTCCAAGTCTTGTTGACAAGGAGATCAATGGCTCTTGGTTTTCTTTCAGGCAAAGAGATAATATCAAGGAGGTGCTCTGAGTATCGATGACAGAAGGAAAGAATGTCGGGTGGTATCCATCCTACAGTAAGGTGATAAATTGGTTTATTATTGTCACTATACTGAGGTACAGCAAAAGCATTGTCTTATTTGCCTCTTTGCAGATCCTCAAGCTGAGTTTCTCAAGCATTTTGTGTGTGTTGTCCAAGATTATTTTTGTGAGTAGGATCACTGTCCTTGTTTAAAAGTTCAAGGTTTAAATTTTGAAGTAAATTTATTGTCAAACATTTTCAAAGTCCAAAGTTCAATGTAAGCTTATTATCAAAGTATATATATGTTACCTTATACAACCTGAGATTCATTTTCTTGTGGGTCAATGAATAAACACAAAGAAACACAATAGAATCAATGAAAAGCCACACACAGCAAAGATGGACAAACAACCAATGCACAAAGACAACAAGCTGCAAATACAAAAAGTAAAAGAAATTAAATAATAAAAAAAACATTAAATATAGAGAACAAAATTGTAGAGTCTTTGAAATAGAGTCCATAGGTTGTGTATCCAGTTCAGCGCTCGCGAGAGTGATATTATCACCTATTGCTCAACAGCCTGATGGCTGACAGAAAATAACTGTTCCTATACCTTGTGATAAGGGTCCTGAGGCTCCTGTGTCTCATTCCTGATGGCAGCAGTAAGAATAGAGCACAGCCTGGATAACCAAGTACATACGTATATGTCACCATATACTGCCCTGTTGGCGCGTGGCCAAGTGGTTAAGGCATTCGTCTAGTGAGTTGAAGGTCACTAGTTTGAGCCTTGTCTGAGGCAACGTGTGTGTCCTTGAGCAAGGCACTTAACCACATATTGATCTGCGACGACATTGGTGCCAAGCTGTATGGGTCCTAAGGCCCTCCCCTTGGACAACATCGGTGGCCTGGAGAGGGGAGACTTGCAGCATGGGCAACTGCTGGTCTTCCATACAACCTTGCCCAGGCTTACGCCCTGGAAACTTTCCAAGGTGCAAATCCATGGTCTCATGAGACTAACGGATGCCTATAAATACTGCCCTCAGATTTGTTTTTTTGCAGGCATTCACAGTAAATACAAAGAAACACGATAGAATCAATGAAAAACTGCACACAACAAAGAGAGAAAATTTTGCAAATACAAAAAAAAGAAGAAATAAATAATAAATATTGAGAACGTAAGTTGTAGAGTCCATGAAAGTGAGTCCATAGTTTGTGGAATCAGTTAAGTGTTGGGTTGAGTGAAGGGTTCAAGAACCTGGTGCTTGAGGAGTAGTAACTGTTCCTAAACCTAGTGGCGTGGGACGTGAGGCACCTGTACCTCCTTCCTGATGGTAGCAGTGAGAAAAGAGCATGGCCTGGATGGTGGGGCCCTTGATGAGATGCAACAGCACTCTTTGTGGAGGACTTTACATGTGATGCATTGGAAGTCTGGAATCCCTGGAACAATATAATCTACACCTGTTCATGACTGAGTTATTTATTCCATTCAACACTGTGGAGAGTGTGAAATGAGCTGCCAGTGGAAGTAGTGGATACAGGCTTGATTGTAACACTTAAGTGAAGTTTGGGTAAGTGCATGGATCAGACAGGTACGATGTATGATGCAGGTAGGTGCAGGTACAGTACTGTGCAAAAGTCTTAGGCACATATATATAGATGGGGTGCTTAAGGCTTTTTCACAGTACTGGACTTATCAACATGGAGTGGAGAGCGAACTTGTATATTTAGTGATCCCAATGGATATTGGGAATGGCGAATGTGGACCGTTGCAGGAGGGGTATAGGACAGGTAGCAGAGAAGGAGTGGTGCGGGTTGCAGACACACCCTGCCCTGAGACACCAGGCAAAGTAATTTCATTCCAAACAATTGGTTTATTGATCATTACAGAAAGTCTTTCTGGTGCTTTCCACTCCCTCTCCTCTCCCATCTCCTTTTCCCAACCATGATTTGCCTCTCCCTGATATCTTCCCACTCTCAGTCCACACTGGAGACCCTTGTCAGAATCAGGTTTATCATCACTCACAGATGTTATGACGTTGTATTTTTTTTTTGCAGCAGTACAGTGCAATACATAAGATTACTACAGTACTTCACAAAATTCTTTGGCACCCTAGCTGTATATATGTGCCTAAAACTTTTGCACAATACAGTAGAGGCACATCGGCAGTAAAACAGGTCGACATAGACCAGATGGACGGATAGGCCTATTGTTATGCTGTAGTTCTCTATAATTACAGCTAAGTTCACTGCCATTTTGTGCATTACCAAAACCTGCTTAGGCATGATCCAGAAAGTAATTTTGCTGAAGCAATTTAGCAAAACAGCAGCAGGGCAATGGGCCCTACTAATGTAATGAACGTTTGTTATTAATCGGTTTCTTTCAAATATCTTTTTCATGGTGCGATTTCAAGATGAAACTAGTCTTTGCATTTGCAAGTATGCACCTCAATATCCTGCAATCCATGCTCCTTGAGAAGCATTCATCACTACTTGTAGCATTATTATAAATGATTGTTTGGACTTTAATTCCATCTATAGCTGACTCCCACCTCCACTAGCCCATGAAGATCAGTGTCTCTGTCTTTATGCATCAGAACAGAAGCAATATGTTATCAAGGTTTTTATCGTGTTTTCTAATGGCTGGGTAACAATATAGAGTTATAGATCACTCAGCACAGAAACAGGCACTTCGGCCCATCTAGTCTGTGTCAAGCCATTAATCTGGCTAGTCCAATGGACCTGCACTTGGTTCATTGTCTTCCATACCTCCCCATCCATGTTCCTATCCAATTTTCTCTTAAATGTTGAAATTGATCCTGTATCTAGCACTTGTGCCGGCAGCTCATTCCATGCTTTCACCACCCTCTGACTGAAGACGTTCCCCCTCATGTTCCTGCTTAAATATTTCACCTTTCACCCTTAACCCATGACCTAAAATTCTAGTCTTACCCAACCTCTGTGGAAAAAGCCTGCTTGCATTTACCCTATCTATACCCCTCATAATATTGCATACCTCTATCAAATCTCCCCTCAGTCTTCTACTTTCTAGGGAATAAAGACCTAAACTATTCAACATTTCCCCATTACTGGGGCACTCAAGACCCAGCAACATCCTTGTAAATTTTCTCTGCACTCTTTCAATCTTATTTACATCTTTCCTGTAGGTAGATGACCAAAACTGGACAGAATACTCCAAAATAGGCCTCACCAACATCTTATATAATTTCAACTTAACATCCCAACTTCTGTACTCAAGACATTGATTTATGAAGGCCAGTGCACAAAAAGCTTTCATTGCAACCCTTAAGATAATGCTTAGTATCTTGGTTTTTATTCAGACTCTTATGCAAAAAAGTACTTTGATATGTTACGTGTTTTTACAAATCGCATTTCTTGCTCAGCGATATTTCAGTACCTATTTTCCACAGAGCAATAATGACTATCCAACCATTATTTACAATGGTTTAATTTAGAAGTAATGCATCTAGCTGGATCTTGTAATGAGTTTCCATCAAAGTCCTTTTGATTAATTGCTGACCTTAAGCATCCTATCTATTCCTGCCAGAACATTGATCAGTATGCATTTGAGTTCTTGATTTTCACAAACATGAATGATATTATGTCTCTCAACACCTGGATTAATTAATTTTAAATTTGGATCTTAAGAAAGTAATCAATGATCTGAAGGTGATTCACTCAAGTCCCCCTTTTCCTCATAGCTAATAGAATATTTAGGATAGTTATTCTGGACAAATTCATCCATTTCATTGATAATTGTATTACATAAAATAAGATTTTTTTCTCCAACATAAATTTATTCCACAAGTGATTATATTTCATCATCAGGTTCAGGAGCAGTTATTACTCTTCAACCATCAGGCTTCTGGACCAGTGGGGATGACTTCACTCATCTCAACACTGAACTGAATCCACAAACTTTGGAGTCACTTTCAAGGACTCTACAACTCATGTTCCTGATATTATTTATTTATTTTAGATTATGAGGACACACAGTCCTCTTTCATTGTCATTTAGTAATGCATGCATTAAGAAATGATACAATATTCCTCCGGTGTGATATCACAGAAACACAGGACAGACCAAGACTGAAAAACTAACAAAACATACAGTTACAACAGTGCAACAATACCATAACTTGATGAAGAACAGGCCATGGGCACAGTAAAAAAAGTTCAAAGTCTCTCGAAAGTCCCACATCTCACGCAGACGGAAGAAGGAAGAAAACTCTCCCTGCCATGCCCCACCACAGTCCGACTCTGAGTCGTCCGAAAACTTCGAGCTCTGATCAGCCCTCCTGCACCAAGTTCCGAGCACCATCTCTATCTGAACGTTTCGACCTCAGCCTCGGACGCCAGCAGCAGGCAAAGCCGGGGATTTTGGGGCCTACCCTCCAGAGATTCTCGATCGCACAGTAACAACAGCAGCGAACCAGGCATTCCAGAAATTTCTCCAGATGTTCCTCTGCTTCTTACGTCTGTCTTCATCAAATCAGAATTGTCTACAGCCCCCATTTAACAGATACGGTATCATTTCACTGGAGAGCTGCGTGCGCTGCGTCACGCTGCCATCTTCTCCTCCTGCCTATATACGTTCAGCAATTTTAAATGCCTCGGTGTTATTAACTTGGAGGCTTTGTCCTGGGACAAGCACGTACGTGCAATTATGAAGAAAGCACGACAGCATCCCTACTTCATTAGGAGTTTGAAAAGATTTGGCATGACATCTAAAATGTGGACAAACTTCTGTAGATGTGTATGAAAGAGTATATTGACTGGCTGCATCACCCCCTAGTATGGAAAAATCAATGACTTTGAACAGAAAATCTACAAAAAGTAGAGGATATGGCCCAGTCCATGATTGGTAAAGCCTTCTCACTGTTGAACACATCTACACAAAGTGGTGTGTAGGAAAGCAGCATCCATTGTCAGGGATTCCCACAACACAGAACACCCACAACACAGGACAACACAGGACCCCCACAACTTCTCACTGCTCACATCTTTGAGAAGGTGCAGGAGCCTCAAGATTTGAACCTCCAGGTTCTGGAACAGTTACTACCCTTCAACCATCAGGCTCTTGAGCCAAAGAGGATAACTTTACTTGCCCTATCATTGAAATGTTTCCAACCAACAGACTCACTTTCAAGGACTCTTCATCTCATGTTCTCGATATTAATTGCTTATTTATTTATTATTATTATATCTTTCATCTTCTGTTTGCATAGTTTGCTGTCTTTTTGCACACTGGTTGAATGCCCAAGTTGGTGCGGTCTTCATCGATTCTACTATGGATTTATTGAGTATACCGACTAGAAAATGAATCTCAAGTGTCGATTACCGTGACATATATGTACTTTGATAAATTAATTTTGAACTTTGATTGTGTTACATTTCTTTATTCTATTGTGAATGTGTGCAAGAATATTAATCTTAGCATAGAATATAGTGACACATATGAACTTTAATAATAAATCTTTGAACTTTGACTGCACTGTGAAATTTTCAAACCGTTTGTTGGAGATAACTATACTTTATTAGGTAGAACCTGGTGTAGTTTTCTGTATTGTAATCAACCAAATTATATTTGATAATTTTGGTAAACAGTGCAAGGGTAATGATGTGAAATTTAGCCTTTTTAATCAATTTCATCATAGGTAGAGCACCAACTTGGGGTGCACCAGTTTTTTTAAAAATAAATCACCCATCATTTTGAACATTAACTGCATGTGGCAGTTCACTTTGCTCCTACACCCCTCATCCTACTTCATTCTGACAATGCAATGCTTCAGTTCTTCCCTTAAACAGTGCCATGGCTTATGCCTCAACTGCACTCTCTGGTTAAGCTTCCCTTACATCTCATGTCTTCGTGTGATAGAATGCAAATTAGGGGAAGTAGTGAAAAGATTTGACTAGTATATTCCAGCTTGAGATGGCACAGAGAAATTAAGTCAGGAAAGATTATGCATTTTGGATTGAACTATGCAAGGATAATCAATAGAAATGAGTTATGATATGACTGATAAAAGTAAAAGATTGTTGTGATAAATCTAATGCATTTGCCACTTTCAGTTCGTTCACTGTATATTGAATTAAGTAAACAATTAGAAACCCTTTCTGAACGTGCTGATATCCTGTGATTAATGAATACATTTGTAATGATTAGGTAAGTGGCGTCAGATTTATTACTTACAGTTTACTTTCCATTTTGACTTTAGTGTCTCACAGACATGTTCTTTAACACAAAACTCAGACACCGGAACTTCTGTAATCTCGGTGAATTACTAATGCCATTTGTCCAGGTTTTTCACAGTTTCTGTCAAGGTTATTGCAGATGGATGGGAAAGCAAATGCAGAAATTTACCTCCTACGTATGATGAAGACCATAAAACCTGTAGTCGATATTTAAAAGTCCACAGAGACGCACACTGCTGGCACAATACACTCAGTGGCCACTTTATTAGGTACAGAAAGTGTATGTTTGTAGTCTTCTGCTGCTGTAGCCTATCCACTCCAAGCTTTGACTTGTGCTTTCAGAACTGCTCTTCTGCACATTGGTACTGTATCTGAGTTCCTGTCGCCTTCCTGTCAGCTGGAATTAATATGGCCATTCTCCTCTGACCTCTCTCATTAACAAGGCATTTTTGTCCACAGGATTTTTTGTTTGCGTTTTTCACACTATTCTCTGTAAACTCTAGAGACTATTGTGCATGAAAATCCCAGGAGATCAGTAGTTTCTGAAATACTCAAACCACCCTGTCTGGCACCAACAATCTTTTTGTAGTCAAAGAGATTAAGATCACATTTTTCCCTATTGTCACGTTTGATCTGAACAACAACTGAAACTTTTGACCATGTCTGCATGATTTTATGTATTGAGTTGCAGCCACATGACTGATTAGATGATTGCTCTAGCGAGTAGGTGTACAGGACTACCTAATAAAGTGGCCACTGAGTGTAGATTCCACATTATAATTTGGCCATTTGAGTGTTTCCAGCAAGCAGTGATACCCACAGGTTAGGTCACCTGTGAGTCAGGGAGCTTGAGAGATGGATTCAGAATGATATCAATCCAAAGCAGAGGGTGATGGTTGAAGATCAATTGTCACCTGAAGCAGACATAGCCCAAGTGTGGAGTGAGAGACACTGAAACAGGTTGATAGTTCTCAGTCTTTAATGCGAACAGTGTTAAAGGGAAAAGAAAACAATAAACGCTAGGCCAAGCAGGGTTGTTAACTGAAACTCTCAAATGGAAAATGAAGCCTACACTGTGGCTGAGAAGAACAACTAAGAACAAAATGAATACCGTTAGTCTTCAGAGTCAGTTGACTCAACAGTCCAATTTCTCAGGCAAGGCGAAAAGCAAGCAGGTAGCGAAGTGTTGTTGTGTCCTGGGTTCAAGTCTTGACAAACACTATGATGGAATGAATGGAGTTAAATACCATCACAATGAAATAATAATTAGCTGACGCATATATAAGCTCGAGCGCAATTGTCAAGTCTGCTGCGCTGCTGAATCCGTGGTTGTGACACCAGTTCTCTGATTGGAGGCTTGTAACTAGTGAGGTATCACAGGGTCAGTGCTTGGACACCTATTGTTTGCTATTGATGAAAATAATTTAGATATGAATATCTATGGTATGATTAGTAAATTCATCAGTTGATACAGGTTACAATGAATTGCAAAGAGATCTTGGTTATTTAGGGAGATGGCCAAATGTGAATTGATCCATTCTGGACAGTTAAAGCTGGGTAGGACTTAAAGATTGAATGGCAGAGGACTCAAGAGTGTTGTGGAACAGAGAGTATAGGTGCACACTTCACTGAAATCAGATAAAACAAATTTCACGACATATGCCCGAGATATTAAACATGATGCTGAATCTGCAATTAGACAGTGTCGTGAAGAAGCCGGTTAGTATGCTGGCTTTCATCGTTCAGGGCGTCAGGATTGTTAGACTGAATTTTTTTGGGTAGATGATTTGTTTACACTTAAATGACTTTGGCCACCAGACTTCTATTTTAACTGTTTGATAAAGGACTGTGGATTGAGTCCACCACGATGGACTTCCTAACAGGTGTGAATACCAGATGCCTCGGGCGCCGTAATTTGACTTGATGCTGTAGTTTCGAAGACAGTATTATCTATACATTATAAATATTAATTGTCTTCTATGTTAGCACGGGAAATGCCAAATAAATGTATTGTAGACTTAACTTACATTCCTAAAGGCTGTGGATACCAACCCAGACATGTTGGCATTGGAAGGAAAGGATGGTGTGGTATTTTGTATGTAGTTTCAAGAGGAAGCTTTGTCTATGCATAGTCTGTAACTTTTGAAGTAGCGATTGCCTTTGTGTTTAGCATATAAATATCGAGCCCACATTGAGCTAACAGAACTTTCTGCGGAAAGCATCTCCATCCGTAAGATGCCTGCTTGTTGTGTCGAATAAAGAAGCTGCTTTGTATCTACCAGTGACTCTGTCTCTCCGGTGATTTCGTCCACGCTACAACAAGGAATAGCAGCAGGGACATTATGTTACAGTTACAGTTTTGGTCAACCTTGTATAGAAAAGGGCAGCACCAAGAGAGGGTGCAGAAGAGACTGATCATAATGCTGCCTGAGGGCCTGAGTTATCGGGAGAGATTGATCATATTGCAACTTTATTCCCTGGAGCACTGGAGGATGAGGGTAAGCTCACAGAAGTTCATAAAAGCATGAAGGGTATGGGTGTACAATCTTAGACTTGTCCCCAGTGCTGGAGAATGCAAAACAAGAGAGCTCAGATGCAGGATAAGAGGGAAAGATTTAACGGAGTGCTGAGCGGTAACTTCCTTACACAGAGGATAGTGAGGACCTGGAATGATTGCAGGGGAAGTGGTTGCGGTGGGTACAATAGCAATGTTTAAGAGGTATTTGGATAGGTGTGCAGAGGGGAAAAATGGAGGACTATGTGTCGATTGCGAGCATCTGGGACCAGCGGGGAGGTCCGCACGGACAATTTAGGCAGAAGAACTTGATTTTATGCTCTGTTACTCATGACTCAGAAGTTCAAAGGTCAACGTACCAGATTTTGTATTTAGAAATGATCTGTTACGATAAATAGAACTTAAAAGTAATTTTATGTCTAGCTTAAAACAAAGCAAAACTTGGGACTTTTTCAAATATAAAACATCTTTGAAAGTTGAACTTAGTCCTTTGCATAGTTTAATGACCAGATTTAAATCATTGTAAATCTAAGTCAACGTTTTAGTACTTAATTCAACCATCCACTCAAATGTAGAAGAAAAGTTTAAACTTTTAACAACAAAACTTTATCAAGAGATCTTCTAAAGAAAAAAGATATTTAAGTTTGGTAGGTAATGGATACTAGGGAAATGGAGGGTATGGTCCCAGTGCAGGTCGATGGGACTAGGAAGTTTAAATGTTTTCGGCATAGATTAGGTGCTGTACTTCTCTATGACCCTTTAACATGATAAAGCATGAGATTCAAATACTGTATCTAGTGAAAGAAAATAGTCAGAATGTTGTTCTCAAGGAAATGACGTTAAATTGAAAAAGTATATATGCAGTAGAAAATCTATCGCTAAGAAAAGGTTTGGAACCAATCTATTCAATTTATGCAATGAAGTTGGTATGATAATTCAATTATCATGCCAACTAAATTACAAAACAGACGTGAAATCCTACCAATTTAACAGACTTGTTCAGAACTCAAAGTAAATTTATTATCAAAATACATATATGTCACCAAGTACTACTCTGTGATTCATTTTCTTGCAGGCATTCACAGTAGAACAAAGAAATACAATCATAGTCATCGTCGTGGCTATCCCTCGAGGTCGAGGATGATAGTCTTTGTTCTGTTGATCTATTTATGGGCTCTCAAGTGGCTTATGAGTCCAATCTTGGCTTTGAAAGTTCTTCTGCATTCAGGACAGGTAGTTCCAGATGGCAGATCGGTCTTTGGTTGTTGCTGCCTCTCTTTCCATCTTCTTCTCTTTTCTTCTAATTCTGCACCTCTGTTGGCTTCGAAAGTTGCTGTTCCTTCTCAGATGATGGCTTGCCAGAGTTTCCTGTCCTTGGCATTGGTTTCCCAATTGTTGATGTTGATGTTACATTTCTTCATGTCGGTTTTTAAGACGTCTTTGAATCTCTTCTGTTGTCCGCCTCTTTTACGTTTGCCTTCTTTAAGCTGGGAGTAGAAGATTTGTTTCGGCAGACATTCGTCTTTCATCCAAACAACATGACTGCTCCATCTTAGATAGATCTTACAATAGAATCAATGAAGTACACACAAAGGTTGACAAACAACCAATGTGCAAAAGAAGACAAACTAAGCAAATACAAAGTAATATATAAATAGACAGATAGATCAATAAAGAAATAGTAAGTACAGAGATAGGTAGATAAGATCATAAGACATAGGAACAGAATTAGGCCAATCAGCCATCGAATCTGCTCCGCTATTCCGTCATAGCTGAGCCTGAATCCCACTCAGCCTGCCTTCTCCTTTGATGCCCCGACCAATCAGGAAACTTCAGCCTTAAATATACCCATGGGCTTGGCCACCGCAGTCTGTGGCAGAGCATTCCTCAGATTTACTACTCTCTGGTTAAAAAAATTCCTCCCAACTTCTGTTCTAAAGGATCGCCCCTCAATTTTGAGGCTGTGCCCTCTAGTTCTGGATACCTCCACCATAGGAAACATCCTCTCCACCTCCACCCTCTCAAGTCCTTTCAACATTGGGTAGGTTTCACTAAGATCTCCCCACATTCTTCTAAATTCCACTGAGTACGGGCCCAAAGCTTCCAAATGCTCCTCATATGTTAACCCCTTCATTCCTGGAATCATCCTCGTGAACCTCCTCTGGACTCTCTTCAATGACAATACATTCTTTCTGAGACATAGGGCCCAAAATTGTTGACAATGTTCTAAGTGTGGCCTGACTAATGTCTAGTAAAGGCTCAGCATTATCTCTTTGCTCTTATATTCTATTCCCTTTCAAATAAATGCCAACATTACGTTTGCCTTCTTTACCACAGAGTCAACCTGTAAATTATCCTTCTGGGAGTCTTGCACAAGGATTCCTAAGTCCCTCTGCACCTCTGATGTTTGAACCTTCTCCCTATTTAGATAATAATCCACACTATTGTTCCTTTACCAAAATGGATTATTATACATTTCCCAATACGGATAAATAAATGGATGGAAAAAAAAAACAATTTTGATAACTTAAGTTGCAGAGTCCTTGAAAGAGAGTCTATAGGTTGTGTAATCAGTTCAGAGTTCAGGTGAGTGAAGTTATCCATGCTAGTTCAGAAAGCCTGATGGTTGAATGGTAATAACTATTCCTGAACCTGGTGCTGTAGGACCTAAGGCTGGTGTACCTCCTGCCCGATGGTAGCAGTGAGAATAGAGAATAACAGAGTAAAATTCAATGAGTCTTCTTTAACCTCTCTTTATAACCACCCTGATTATTCCAATCCAACTATTTCTGTAGAAAGGTCCTCTACTGTTCCATGGTTTGTCAGTTTTTCCTCTGTGGAACTTTTCAACTACAATTTTGCACGTTTCACAGCCTACGGTCATTCTGTTTGCATTGTAATCACCTCATAGCCAGAAAGTATTCTGGAAAAACTGGCTGTTCCTTGTGCCCCAATAAGTTTGCTTCCAAGTTTAATTACTTTGCAGTTAACTGCTGTTGTAAAAGTCAACAGAACCATTACTGTGAGCAGAATTTCTTGAAGTGTGCAAACGAGATCTTCTTTATTTCATTTATATATTCTGACCGCTCAACATGTTACAGTTGTTCAGACAAGAGAAAATCACCCTGACATCACAAAATTAGCAACACATTACACAAAAGGGCTTAAATTTTATTATCAAAGTACATATGTGTCACCATATACAATCCTGAGATTAATTTTCTAGTGGGCATACTCAGCAAATCTATAGAATAGTAACAATGAAAGATAAACCAGAGTACAGAAGACAACAAACTGTGCAACAGCAAATACAAGGGCTGTTTATCATTTCCACTCCCCCACCCCTTTACTGATACTCTATTTATTGCACCCACTGTTCTCCCCACCTTCTATATTACTGGACTAACTTTAGTTTTCTGTTTTTCTAAGGTCTGTAACCAGAGATCTTCACTGTTTTCTTTTTCCACCGATGCTACTAGACTGATAGAGTTCTTCCAGCATTTTCTGTCAGATCCCAGAATCTTGAAGTTTATGTGTTTCAAACCCTGCAATTCTTGCATTTTGGCAAAAAGAGCCACAGATTCACAGGCATGCTTCAGATTATGCTGCAGGAACTCAGCAGGCCAGGCAGCATCCACTGAAATCAACGAACAGTCAACGTTTCGGGCTGAGACACTTAGGATGCTGCTAAACCTGCTAAGTTCCTCCAGAATTTTGTGTATTCTGCTTTGGACTTCCAACATCTGCAGAATTTCTTGTGTTTTTGATTATGTTGGCAGCTTTCCTGAGACAACGAGAAATATAGACAGAATCTAAAGAGGGGAGGCTAGTTTCTGTGATGTGCTGAGCTATGTCACAACTCCCTGCAGTTTCTTGCTGTCATGTGCAAGACACTACATTCTACAGAGACATGGTTGAGAGTGTGCTGACCTTTTGCATCACAACCTGGTTCTCCAGCTGCAGTGCTGTCGACTAAAAAGCCTTGTAGAGGGTGGTTAGGGGAGCAGAGAAGGTTATCGGGGTCCCTACCTTCTGTCCAAGACCTCTTTCAGAGTCGATGCCTCCAGAAGACACGGTACATCATTAAAGACCCCTCACATCCTCTCCATGAACTGTTTGTTCTTCTGCCATCAGGCAAACGTTACAGGAGCATGAAAGCTAAAACCACAAGGCTACTAAACAGCTTCCTCCCACAGGCAGTCAGACTGCTAAATAGCTGCTCTACCTGACTCTGCTTTGGACACTTTTAACTTGCACTGGACACTTATAACTTGATTTTAACTGACATGTGGCTGTTATGTTTTACTATTTATTGTTATGTTTATTATTTAGTGTTGCGTTTGTTATGTTATGATCGCACTGCTCCTGGGAAACACTGTCTCATTCTGCCCTGCAGAGCTGATGTACGGTTAGAATGACAATAAAGTTTTTTGAATCTTGATTGAATCTTTGAATCTTGAATCAAGTCGCCATGCATCTGTACAGAATAATTTCTGAGATCCATCGATAAAAAATTATGATCTAGGTTCAATGTTCAAATAAATTTTATTATCAAAGTACATATATGTCACCATATACAATCCTGAGATTAATTTTCCAGTGGACGTACTCTTCAAATCTATAGAATAGTAACAATAAAAGGATCATTGAAAGATGAACCAGAGTACAGAAGACAGCAAACTGTGCAACAGCAAATACAAGCAAATAGCAATAAATCATAAGAATATGAGATAACACAATAAAGGGTCCTTAAAGTGAGATCATTGGTTACTGAACATCTCAATGGATGCGCAATTGCATGCAGTTCAAATGGTTTCGAATATTATCGGAGAATGTATACAGTATATAGCCTGAAATACTTGTCTTTGCAGATGTCCATGAAAAACAGAACAATCCCAGAAGAATGAATGAATGACAGAAAAACATTAGAACCCAAAGTCCCCTGCCTCCTCCCTGTACAAGCAACAGCATCAACCTCCCCCGCCATCAGCAAAAGAGCGACAGAGCCTACCACCTACCCAGCAACAGCAAAATACTCAAAGAGAGACAATGATCTGCAGTTAGCAAAAAAACTATCGTTTACCCAACAGTTTGACATGCCCAGGCTCCTCTCTCTCTCACAGTCAAGGACAGAGACATATCACCTGTTTTTTCACAGCGAATGGGGAGACTGACAGCCACTGTTTCTGTGTTACAATCTGCCAAGCCGCCTTTTTATTCGGAGATTCCCGACGTGAGACTTGGCAGCAAACTCTCCTCCCATCAAGAGAAAGAGAGAGAGAATGTGACCGCTCAACTAGAGAGCTCCGTCCATATATCCACTGCAGCAAAAGCCCGATTTCCTTCCACCATGCCTCGGCCTAGGATTGGTCCTCAACAGAGCCGTGCTGGGCTGTACCCTAGAGGCACTATCTTCCAAGCCATGCCTATAGAATGTTGGAAAACGGTCGGCCAATGAACTCCAAGAACGCAAACTCAACCACCATCGATGTAGTTTGTATACCATCTGCAGATCAAGACCTCGACAGAATCACAACCACCTAGAAAAGAGAAGAAAAAGGGAGACCTTAAAGAGAGGGATTTAAACTGTGTTTGAAGAGGCAGTCATTTGCCGACATCTTAACTCCATTCACTCCTTAACTCCGCCCACTTTGTTAAAGACCCTGATGTTTCAGGGCTAGTAACTATTCTTGAACCTGGTGGTGTGAGTCCTGAGGCTCTTGTACCTTCTACCTGGTGGTAGCAGCGAGAAATGAGCATGGCCTGGGGAGCCAAGGACTATTGACTTTGGATGCTGCTTTCTAATGACAGCTGTTTCATGCAGATATGCTGAATGGTTGGGAGGGAGGGCTTTACCCACGATGTACTGGGCTGAATGCACTACCTTTTGCAGGATTTTCCATTCAAAGACATCCAGTGTGGTAACTGAAAGCTCTGATACTAGGATTAGTTGTCTGATGGCTCTTTTCTGCCATTAATGATATGTTATTTCATGATCCTGAGTAAATAAATCTTGTTAAAGGCCTTTCTCTATTTGATTGGTTATGAGTTCGAGCATGCATCACTGAGGATGTTATATATTTCCAAGGAGGATTTGAAGAATTAGACAAATATAGGAAATCCAATCCATTCCTCATCTGTATTTTCAGTAGGTACTTACTTCAGCAGAGCTCCTTAATATTGTACTAGCACAGAATTGTATTATTTGTCCAAGAATTTTAGAAACAAAGTTTTAAAGTTTCTGGCCGGTGGTGTAGTGGCGTCAGTGGCGAGTGGTCCTGGGTTCGAATCTGGCCGGCTCCTTGCACGCTTTCCATCTCTGCTGGGATGAGCATCAAACTAGCAGCTCAGCCTCATAGAAAACAGACAAGTGCTAAGGAAGCATCAGGGTTGTCGCCTGGTGCACCACAATGTGTAGAAAGGTAAAACAAACAAATTTAAAAGCAAGCAACACACATCAAAGTTGCTGGTGAACGCAGCAGGCCAGGCAGCATCTGTAGGAAGAGGTGCAGTCGACGTTTCAGGCCGAGACCCTTCGTCAGGACTAACTGAAGGAAGAGTGAGTAAGAGATTTGAAAGTGGGAGGGGGAGGGGGAGATCCAAAATGATAGGAGAAGACAGGAGGGGGAGGGATGGAGCCAAGAGCTGGACAGGTGATTGGCAAAAGGGATATGAGAGGATCATGGGACAGGAGGTCCGGGAAGAAAGACAAGGGCGGGGGGGGGACCCAGAGGATGGGCAAGAGGTATATTCTGAGGGACAGAGGGAGAAAAAGGAGAGTGAGAGAAAGAATGTGTGCATAAAAATGTAACAGATGGGGTACGAGGGGGAGGTGGGGCCTTAGCGGAAGTTAGAGAAGTCAATGTTCATGCCATCAGGTTGGAGGCTACCCAGACGGAATAGAAGGTGTTGTTCCTCCAACCTGAGTGTGGCTTCATCTTTACAGTAGAGGAGGCCACGGATAGACATGTCAGAATGGGAATGAGATGTGGAATTAAAATGTGTGGCCACTGGGACATCCTGCTTTCTCTGGCAGACAGAGCATAGATGTTCAGCAAAGCGGTCTCCCAGTCTGCGTCGGGTCTCGCCAATATATAAAAGGCCACATCGGGAGCACTGGACGCAGTATATCACCCCAGTCGACTCACAGGTGAAGTGTTGCCTCACCTGGAAGGACTATTTGGGGCCCTGAATGGTGGTAAGGGAGGAAGTGTAAGGGCATGTGTAGCACTTGTTCCGCTTACATGGATAAGTGCCAGGAGGGAGATCAGTGAAGAGGGATGGGGGGGACGAATGGACAAGGGAGTTGCGTAGGGAACGATCCCTGCGGAATGCAGAGAGATGGGGGTAGGGAAAGATGTGCTTAGTGGTGAGATCCCGTTGGAGGTGGCAGAAGTTACAGAGAATAATATGTTGGACCCGGAGGCTAGTGAGGTGGTAGGTGAGAACCAGGGGAACTCTATTCCTGGTGGGTTGGTGGGAGGACCACCCCACTAGGAATAGGGTTCCCCTGACTCTCACTCCATCCTCCCACCATCCCACTAGGAATAGGGTTCCCCTGACTCTCACTCCATCCTCCCACCACCCCACTAGGAATAGGGTTCCCCTGGTCCTCACCTACCACTCCACCAGCCTCTGGGTCCAACATATTATTCTCCGTAACTTCCGCCACCTCCGATGGGATCCCACCACTAAGCACATCTTTCCCTCCCCCCTTCTCTCTGCATTCCGCAGGGATCGCTCCCTACGCAACTCCCTTGTCCATTCGTCCCCCCCATCCCTCCCCACTGATCTCCCTCCTGGCACTTATCCGTGTAAGCGGAACAAGTGCTACACATGCCCTTACACTTCCTCCCTTACCACCATTCAGGGCCCCAAACAGTCCTTCCAGGTGAGGCAACACTTCACCTGTGAGTTGACTGGGGTGATATACTGCGTCCGGTGCTCCCAATGTGGCCTTTTATATATTGGCGAGACCCGACGCAGACTGGGAGACCGCTTTGCTGAACATCTACGCTCTGTCCGCCAGAGAAAGCAGGATCTCCCAGTGGCCACACATTTTAATTCCACATCCCATTCCCATTCTGACATGTCTATCCACGGCCTCCTCTACTGTAAAGATGAAGCCACACTCAGGTTGGAGGAACAACACCTTATATTCCGTCTGGGTAGCCTCCAACCTGATGGCATGAACATCGACTTCTCTAACTTCCGCTAAGGCCCCACCTCCCCCTCGTACCCCATCTGTTACTTATTTTTATGCACACATTCTTTCTCTCACTCTCCTTTTTCTCCCTCTGTCCCTCAGAATATACCTCTTGCCCATCCTCTGGGACCCCCCCCCCCGGCTCCTTGTCTTTCTTCCCGGACCTCCTGTCCCGTGATCCTCTTGTATCCCCTTTTGCCTATCACCTGTCCAGCTCTTGGCTCCATCCCTCCACTCCTGTCTTCTCCTATCATTTTGGATCTCCCCCTCCCCCTCCAACTTTCAAATCCCTTACTCACTCTTCCTTCAGTTAGTCCTGACGAAGGGTCTCGGCCTGAAACGTCGACTGCACCTCTTCCTACAGATGCTGCCTGGCCTGCTGCGTTCACCAGCAACTTTGATGTGTGTTGCTTGAATTTCCAGCATCTGCAGAATTCCTGTTGTTTAAATTTAAAAGCAATATGCATTCAAGAAAAAAATACTTTGTGTTATTTTCAGAGGTGACTGCAGTAACCTAAACAAATTATTGAGTCCAATGGCAAAAATGGGAGTTTAACTTAATACAGCAATTTTAGTAAATGCTTTATTTTCTACCAAGAAACAATGCTAATTCACTTCCTTAAAAGAGAACCGCGTATATGTCTGGTTGCGACTCTGTTGCAAGGTTAGAAACATTAATATTAGGAAAAAGAATTGAGTTCTGAGAAATATGATGAATTTAGTGATAGTGAGATTATGAGGAAATGCCACCCAAGAATTGCAGTACTCAGATCAATCACATGTGAGTGGTAATATTAGATTGATATCTGCAGGTTTCACTTTGAATTAATCTGGTAACTTCACGATGCATCTTGGGAATTTCACTTGCCTTTGTACATTTGTCAAGAATTTTAATAATTTAGCCCATAATAGAGCTAATCATACTGAAACATTTTGCTTAGTGCGCCAAATGCAATTCTCTAATGCAATTTCTGAGCATGTCTTGAAAATTGAACTGACAAAATATTAATGGGGATATAATTTCTTAGTTTGAATGCCCTACAATTGAATTCCTTGTATTGTCAACTGCAGTACTACTTCTACTTTGTTCCTCACGCAAAGTGGACAGGTTACTTGGACATGTTACTCTGCCTGGGCAAAAACCTTATTTCACACTAAACGTAATTTTTTCCCGCCTTTGAGTGAAAGATCCCACAAAACGTAATGGATTTGACCTAGTAAATCGAGGGTAAAGCCCTCCCAACTATTGAGCACATTTACATGAAACATTGCCGTAGAAAAGCAGCAAAGATTATCACCGTCCAGGCCATGCTCGTTTCTTGCTGCTGGCATCAGGTAGAAGGTACAAGTGCCTCATAACTTATACCACCAAGTTCAAGAACAATTACTAGCTCTCAACCATCAGGCTCTTGAACAAAAGAGGATAATTACATTCATTCCATTTCTGGTGTTCCCACAACCAATGGTCTCACATTAATGACTCTTTATCTTGTTATTTCATGCTCTCATTATTTATTGCTATTTATTTATTCTTGTATTTGCACAGTTTGTTCTTCACTGATCCTGTTTACAGTTACTGTTCTATAGAATTGATAAATAAATGCCCACAGGGGAAAAAAAGAAAATCAGGGTTGTATGTCGTGACATGTAAATACTCTGATAATAATAAATTTTACCCTGAACTTTATTTTGTGGCAATAACAAATTTGCATTTCTGTTTTATTGACTGGACATATTGTGAGCAATATATAGTTAGGTGCCACGATAATGTAGCTATTATCTCGATGCTATTACAGCTTGGGGCGTTGGAGTTCAATTCAGTTGTCACCTGTAAGGAGTCCGTACGTCCTCCCCGTGGAATGGACGAGTGTTCCATTTTCTTCCCACAGTCCAAAGACATACCGGTTAGTAAGTTAACTGGTGATTGAAAATTGTCCCGTGATTAGGCTAGGGTTAAATTAGAGGTTGCTGTGCAGCACAGCTCAAAGGGCCAAAATTAATTTGAATATCTCCACCCTCAGTTTGGAATCCACTTTGATACAAGGAAGAATGAAAGAATTGGATCTGGGGACCAGTACTTTTGACTTGCCAGTGATAGAATGAAGACACTCACGCCCTCAGCCATTTTGTCTCTGCTTCTTCGCCATCTGCACTGCAACATCAACTGACTTAATGATGCATCGGTTAATGTCTCTGTGTGTGATCAGTAGCCGCTTGAGAGAATTCCTGATATTCTAGAGCAGCTATTACATCTCAGGTTCTGAACAAGCCTCAAGCTGAAGAGGGAGAATATTTAAAAGAAGTTCCATCAGCTGTCCTTGAATTGTCAGGAGAACACAATAGTTCACTTTGTAGTTCACACCTTCTACTTCAAAAAATGACCCCTGTAGTGTTCTCGTGCAGTGTGTTGAAATTCTGACTAAACACCAAGTTAAACCGGAGCCAATGAAGACAGAGTTGTAGTAAGGTTAACCATTTACTGTTCACTCTTCCACATTAACATCGCATGGTGAAAACTGTTGATAAAAAAAACAAACATACACAGTGCCTGTTTCATTCGGGAGACCACGCGCGCTCTCTTTTAGCGAGTGTCTCCAGCCGCCCCGAGTAGCAGACGAGGAGGGTCATGTCAAACTGCCATTGGGCTCGAGCTGACCCCACGTTTGAAATTGAAAAGCCGGCACGTGCGCCACCCTAACCGCCACTTCCTTAACAGAAACCGCGTTAATATTTTCACTTCAAATACATTCTTATGAACTTACGGCGTTGCTTCTATAATGTTTCTTTGTCGGTAGAAATGGATCTCTTCATGATCATGCTACACGCCTTCACACCTTCTCCGAACCGAAGGCTACACACAAGACGTGGCGAAACCGGAGGTGACGTCATCACATGCCGCGATATACCATAGACAATGGATTTCCCTTTGTTATACTATAACTTAATTATAAACCTTTAACTTTAACTAGAAAATGGTTACAAACAAGTCATTTAAAGCATAGACCCAACAAATGCCTTAAGGGCAACCCAACCTCAGTGGCTTTTTAACTGAGCTCACTCAGCCCACATGTAGTTCTATTGTGCAATGGAATGCCTTCTTCTGTATGTTTGCAGAAATCATAAAAAGGCTGACAAGGAAAAAATAACTTATAGAAAGTTTATAACTGTGGAGATAGGGATGAATATTTTAGCTTGTAATTCCAGAGGAATGGATTTCCAGTGGCTTCTGGAATCACATTCCTATACCAGACGAAAACATTCCAATAATGTTGTTAAATTTGGTAAACAGGAGATTAAAATCTTTTCTTCTTAATAGCAATTAGATTATTTAATCTACTCCTAGTAAACTTGTGTGGCACTACACTGGATTTTCACATGAAGGGATGATTTTCTCTCTTGAAAATTTCCAACAAAGTTATAAGCACATTTCTTAATTTTGCTCTAGGTAACAGGCAGCATGTTTTGACAAATTTCTTCAACCTGAATATTTAGCTCTGTTTCTTCCCACGTGTATGGGCTGTGTTGTTGAGTATTTCCAGTATATCTTTTTTAATTGTAGAGGGAATGTTGCCTTATATATGGAATGTATAGGAACAGAACTGGAAGCCATTCCTATCTAGGAAAGAGGAACAAAAGATTTAAGAATTAAATTTATTGAGTAAAATTAGAATACTTTCTTTGTAATTATATACCACATCACTTAAAATAGAATTATACTTCCCCATGGCAAGCGCAGAGGTAACAGTCTATAATGTGTGAGCACACAGATGGCAATGCTCAATCAGCACACTAACACTTTCTCCACACACTCTCCGCAGCAGTGCATTGCAAATTAAATCTACCAGGGCAAATGGTGTGAGGAAACAGAAAGTGGAATGAATTATTTTGTACGTATGGAAAATTACGATGCCTCTTGTACTTCTATTGCTGGATGTCAGGCTCTGTACAGCAGTGCAGGAAGCAGACTGGGATTGTTGAATTTCATAAGTCGAGGGATAGAGTTTAAGAGTCGCGATGTAATGATGCAGCTCTATAAAACTCTGGTTAGGCCACACTTGGAGTACTGTGTCCAGTTCTGGTCACCTCACTATAGGAAGGATGTGGAAGCATTGGAAAGGGTACAGAGGAGATTTACCAGGATGCTGCCTGGTTTAGAGAGTATGCATTATGATCAGAGATTAAGGGAGCTCGGGCTTTACTCTTTGGAGAGAAGGAGGATGAGAGGAGACATGATAGAGGTGTACAAGATAATAAGAGGAATAGATAGAGTGGATAGCCAGCATGTCTTCCCCAGGGCACCACTGCTCAATATAAGAGGACATGGCTTTAAGGTAAGGGGTGGGAAGTTCAAGGGGGATATTAGAGGAAGGTTTTTTACTCAGAGAGTGGTTGGTGCGTGGAATGCACTGCCTGAGTCAGTGGTGGAGGCAGATGCACTAGTGAAGTTTAAGAGACTACTAGACAGGTATATGGAGGAATCTAAGGTGGGAGCTTATATGGGAGGCAGGGTTTGAGGGTCGGCACAACATTGTGGGCCGAAGGGCCTGTACTGTGCTGTACTATTCTATGTTCTATGTTCTATGTTCAAATAATATCCTTATTCTTCTCTACGAGATGAACATTTTTAAAATTGATATTACAGCACTTTCTATTAAAGGTTGATTAAAAGATTTAAATCTTGAGAATAATTTTACAAAGTGCATTATAATTTGTAAAATAAATCTGAATTACAGTTACATTAAAATGCATGAAGTTTGGAAGTTGACTTAGTTACAACAAATTCCAGGAAGTGATAATAATCTAATACTCTGTCTCAGAGATGTCAGGACTGCATGGGCAAACACCACCCAGTCTCCACCCAGCTAACCGGAGTCACCTACCACTCATTTCCAACTCATCACCTGTAGCCTGTTTATTCCAGCTTTCATCCAAAATTCTTGTTCACCTAAAGTACCAGCCGGCCTCTACCAGTTGCTCCTAGCCTTCAGTTACCTTGTTGTGTTTAGCAACCATTCTCTCTTTTTTGTGGTCCTTTGTGACTTGTTATTTTGCAGTTTATCATTAAAGTGAGCACGCACTACTAACTTGTCTCTGGTGCTCTGTGGTTGGGTCAAGCTTCCTGACAGGATGGGTGAACAGTGTTTGACCCAGCAGAGTTTGTTCACCAAAAGGTTGTGTCTGCTTTAACAAATGCACATCCAGAGGAAGAAGGAAATCATTAACCATCTGCTCACCACTCCTAACCAACTCTCTGTCTCAATACAGCAATCCTGACAGTCAAACTGCTCCCTCGGAACCCTGGAATCTACTGCCCGAACAGATCCCCAACCTGATGCCACAACTTCTTGTCCCAGTGCATCTTGCACTTCAAGTTGAAACCACCTCTGTCTTCTGACCTGGGCAGCCGCTAACCGGGACAACAAAACCACCATCTAAATTTAATATGAGGAATTAACTGCTGTTTTCACCCATCCAGAAATTGGAAAGGAGGCAGTATCTTGATGCTGGTTTACACCATGGAATTGCATTCCCTTGCGGTGGAGTGTCACTAGAATGCAAAGGTGCCGCTGGCCCGTTACCATCAAGGCTTTACGGAGCCTCATCCCTCTGGTCCTTCACATCGACAAGTGTTTTATGTAATGAACTTCCAGATCTCCAGCTCGAACCCCAATTTAATTCCCCGAACCAGTTCAGATGCAGGAGCAATCCCTCCAGAACCCATGCAGAGCTCCCTTAAACCGCCGAAGAGTAGCGGAGAGCCAACTTGTGCACCTATTGTTGAGGAGCTGATCACTCACGCATCAAATGCCCACTGCCTCCGGGAGAGTGGCACCACCAGGTAGAGATGAGAAGCTTTCTACCTGGTTAGTTCACCCCAGCCCCTCGTTCCAGCACCGTAGTCCAACTTGCTCTCTCAATCCTCCTCCTCCCCCCAATGGCTCTATGTACACAGGAGGCCCTGGTGGATTCAGGCCCAGCAGGCAGCTTCCTGGGTTGGACTCTGTGTGTGCAGCTTCGACTACCTACCGAGCTATTCTTGCATCCCTTCTGCATCGTGGCCATTGACAGCCATCTTTTGGGGTCAGGGGTCATCAGAGCGCTCACACGGCCTGTGCACATGGGCATTGAAGAGCACTGCAAATCCATTCAATTCCTCCTTATTGACTCACCCCACACTACTCTCATCCTGGGTTATCCCTGGCTCTTCACTCACGCCCCTCACTTCGCTGGGTTATCTGGTTGAGTGCTGAGCTGCTTTCAGTAAGAAGGAAGCCAGCACCTTGCAGCCTCACAGACTGCGCGATCAAACTCCTCCTGGGCCCCACCCCTCGCCGAGGTTATCTCTTCTCCCTCACCCTCCTGAAATCCAAGCCATGAATTGGTGAAATTCTACGGCACAGCTTCACTTGACCATTCCAGTCCTCAGCTGGTGCAGGATTCTTCTTTGTCAATAGGAAAAATGGGGGTGTTCATCTCTGCATTGACTACTGTGGGCTCAACAAAATCACCATTAAAAAAATGTCGCCCTCTCCTTTTGATAGATAGCACATTGAAAACACTCTGCAGGGCCCAGCTCTTCATTATCTAGAGCGACAGGGCTCGTACAACCTGATCCTCATCTGCAAAGGGATATAAATAGGAGTCAGTGTTCATAACATCCACTGGCTAGTAGGAATATTTGGTGAAGCCTTTCAGACTTTCCAACTGTTCAGCCATTTCCCAAGCTTTCATTCACAAGATCCTCTGAGCCAAGTAACACAGGCGTGTGTTCGTCTAACTTGACGACATCCTCATCTTCTCCAAGGACCTGCAAAACAACATCTAGAACATCCATTCGGTCCTTCAGTGTATACTCAAAAACAAACTATTTCAAATTTTAAAATGCCAGTTCCATAGCCCAGTTGTTTCCTTCCTGAGTTATGTCCATTCACCCCAAGGCTTGGATCCAGAGAAGGTACACATCATCACTGAATGGTGCTGACCACACTCCCTCAAATAGCTACAGCGCTTCTTGGGCTTCTCCAACTTCTACCGCCATTTCCTCACACTTAATCTGGTCTGCTGTCACAGATCACGCTTTCCAGGAGCTCAAGAGACACCTCTCCACCACTTCCTTCCTCATAGAACATAGAACATAGAAATCTACAGCACGTTACAGGCTCTTTGGCCCACAATGTTGTGCCAACCATGTAAACTACTCTAGAAACTGCCAAGAATTACTCTACCGCATAGCCCTCTATTTTTGTAAGCTCCATGTACCTTAAGAGACCCTATTGTATCCACCTCTTCCACCTTTGCTGGCAGTGCATTCCATGCACCCACCAATCTCCGTGTGAAAAACTTACATCTGACATCCCCTTGTACCTACCTCCGAGCACCTTAAAACTATCCCCCTTGTGTTAGCCATTTCAGTCCTGGAAAAAGGCCTCTGGCTATCCACATGATCAATGCCTCTCATCATCTTATACACCCCTATCAGGTCACCTCTCATGCTCTCTCACTCCAAGAAGAAAAGGTCAAGTTCACTCAACCTATTCTCATAAGGTATGCTCTCTAATTTAGGCAACATCCTTGTAAATCTCTGCATTATCTCTATACTATCCACATCTTTCCTGTACTGTGGTGATTAGAATTGAACACAGTACTCCAAGTGGAGTCTTTGTCCGCCATCTGAACTGATACAGACCTTTTTATGGTATAGGTGGATGCATCTGTTTCGGATGCTGAGGCTATTTCTCCCAGTGAGGACCTGATGCCACCTTTGTGCAGTCTTCTCATTCAAGTTCACTCTACACAGCACCATTATGGAACAGGAGATAGGGAGTTACTCACCATTAAATGGGCTTTTGAGAAAAGGAGACATTGGGTGATGGGGAACACAGAGCCCTTCCTGATCTGCCCTGACCGCCAGAACCTTAATGCTTTCAGCAGACCTGCCAACTCAATTCACGTCAGGCTCACTGGGCTGCCTTCATTATGCAATTCAACTTCACCGTCTTCTATCCATCCCGCTCTAATAACACTAAGGTGGACAGCCTGTCGTGACAGTTCAACCCAGCTGAAACAGAAATCGACCCTCAGCCCATTATTCCATCCTTGCAGATCTTCACCCCGATCATCTGGGATCTTGTAAACAAGCTCCGCTACAGCACAAGCCCGCTTTGGCCAACCCACCTGACAACCACATATAAATGCTGGCAGCCATGCGTTCTGAGACACTCTGGTGGGTCCACTCCTCAATCCTCTCTGATCATCTAGGAGTACAACAGATTTCAGATTTTCTACAACACTGGTTGTGGTAGCTCACCATGATTGTAGGTGTATAGTACGTCAGTTTGTTGCTACCTGCTTTCAATGTGCCCAATCAAATTCTTCCAACCAGTGGCCCTCTGGGTACCAGTCCCTTGATGCCCATGGTCCAACATCACCTTGGATTTCATCATGGGTTTGCCACATTCCAGTGGGGGCCATAGAGATCAAGACAGTGGTGGACTAGTTCTCCAAGTCAGCCTACCTTATTTCCTTCCCCAAATGTCCATCAGCTGCTGAGATGGCGGACCTGGTTCTCCAAAATGTAATTTGACTCCATGGTTTCCCTCAAGACAGGGCCTACAAATTGTCTCCTGATTCTGGTGAGCTTTCTGTTTCCTTCTCTACTCTTCACAGTGAGTATGTCCTCTGGCTATCATCCTCAGACCAACGGTCAGTCAGAAAGAGCCAATCAGAAAGTGGAGAAGTTTCTGCGATGTTTCATCTCTCCAAATCTTCCGCATGGAAGAATTACCTGCTCTGGGCTGAACTGTCCCACAATCTACACACCTTCTCTGCCATGGGTAAGACAGCCTTTAAAGTGCTTCATGGAGACCAACTCCCTTTGATCCTATTAAACAATACAAGTCTCAACCTGCAGGGCCCTGATTTACCTCTGCCGGAATGCTGGGAAGAGGGCATAGAGGGCCATCCTAGCTGCCAGCTGTGCCTACTGCTGATAGGAGACCTACCGGCAACAGCAAGCCAGACCACCTTTGCCCAGGGTGTCCACCTGGGATCTGGCCCTGCACAATGACTTGCACAAGTTCTTACCCTGGTTCATTATCCCTTCAGAAAGACTCATTCCATCAATCCTGTCATTTACCATCTCCATCTGCCACCATCCCTTAGGATCACACCCAACTTCCATGTGTCCAGCCCATTGTCACCCGACCCATATGAGCCTGCACCTCCCGAAACTAGGATGGCAGAATGTAGTCCAGTATACTCTGTTCGCTGGTTGATGGATTCATGTTATCATAGATAGGGTGTGCAGTACCTGGTCAACTGGGAAGGGTACAGCCTGGAGAAAAAGGTTCAGTTTGATCTTGGATCTAGCACTCATTGAGGAGTTCCACTAGACCCATCTGGATTGTCCTGTGTCATCGAGTCCAGCATGGAGAGGGGGCCTGTTAGACCTGCACAGGAAAGCACCTCCGAGTCTCCACACAGCTAAAAGGATTCACCTGTCGCTTGTTTCCATCTCATTGGTTGCAACCTATTTAAACCCAGCAGTCATCTACAGTTCTCGTGCACCCATCAAACCTGTTGCCCTTGGCCTTCCGTTACCTGTTGTGCTAAATATCCATTCTCTCATGTTTTGTAGCCCCTCAAGGCTTGTTATTTTTCCGTCCATTATTGAAGTTCACTGCTAAATTGTCTCCACTGCTCTGCATTTTCAAGCTTCCTCTACATTTCCCGACAAGTAATGCTGGTTAAATATCAAATATAGAACTATACAGCATGCTACAGGCCACTCAGCACACGATATTGAATCAGCTCTTTAACGTATTCCAAGATCAATCCCTGCTACATATCCCTCCAATTTTCTTTTATCCATGTGCTTATCTAAGAGTCTCTTAAATGTTGCTAATGCACCTACTTCTACCACCACTGCTGGCAGTGTTCTATGCATGGACCACTCTCTGTTTAAAGAACTTACCTCTACATTCCCTCTTTACTTTCCTCCTGTCACCTTATAGTTAAGCCCCTGTCTATCAGTGATTTGCATGCTGGGAAGAAGTCCCTGGCTTTCTTCTCTATCTATTTTATTCCCTTCCCATTTTGTACTCCTCTAAATTAGATTAGATTAGATTCAACTTTATTGTCATTGTGCCGAGAACAGATACAAAGCCAATGAAATGCAGTTAGCATCTGACCAGAAATGCAAAGAATAGTGTTATTTACAAAATAACTGTGAATAAACAAAGTGCTACAACACACAAATATAGAAGTACTGAGACAGTACAATATGGATGCAATACTGCTTAGCGCTGTGATGAGAGGTTCAGCAGGGTCACAGCCTCAGGGAAGAAGCTCTTCCTGAGCCTGCTGGTGCGGGAGCGGAGGCTCCTGTAGTTCCTACCAGATGGGAGGAGAGTAAAAAGTCCATGGTTAGGGTGAGATGCATCCTTGATAATGCTTTTCACCCTGCCCAGGCAGCGTTTATGATAGATGTTCTCAATGGTGGTCAGTTGGGTGCTGATAATCCACTGGGCAGTTTTCACCACACGCTGGAGTACTTTGAGGTCCAATACTGGACAATTGCCATACTACACTGAGATGTAGTTGGTGAGTATGTTCTCAATGGTACAGCGGTAAAAGTCCGTCAGTATCCTGGGACAGAGGTGAGCTTTCTTCATGCTCCGCAGGAAATAAAGGCGCTGTTGCACCTTTTTGATCTGGACGGAGGAGTTCAGGGACCAGGTGAGATCCTCGGAAATGTGGACACCAAGGAATTTGAAGCTTGACACACACTCCACTACAGTTCCGTTGATGTAGATGGGGACATGAGTATGACTCTTGGCATCCCTGAAGTCCACAATGATCTCCTTGGTCTTCTGGGTGCTAAGGGCCAGATTGTTGTCGGCACACTATGCAACCAGGTGCTGGACCTCGTCCCTGTAGGCCGTCTCGTCATCCCCTCTGATCAGACCAAGCACCGTGGTGTCATCTGCGAACTTGATTATGGAGTTAGGACCATGTACAAGAATGCAGTCATAAGTGAAAAGGGAGTACAGAAAAGGGCTCAGCACACAGTATTGAGGCACGCCCGTGTTCAGGGTGAGAGTGGAGGAGGAGAAGTTGTCTAACTTAACTGATTGGGGCTTGTTAGTCAGAACCAAGTTACCTCTCATAAACCTTTTCTACAATGAGAAAATCCCTAGCTCATTCAACCTATCACAGAATAGATCCTTGCAAAACACCACTAGTTGCATACCTCCAGGAAGAATATACTCCAAATACCACCGCCCTTTGTCTTCTGTGGGCAAGTCAAGATTTTCTGGACCCCATGCCTCTTGACTCTCTGAATGAGACTACCAAGTGTAACCAGTCAAATGCTTTAAAAAATTCATATACACCACATCTATTGTTTTGCCCTCATTTTTTACTTCCTCAAAGAATTCAGTAAGTCTCATGTAGCATGACTTCATTTGGGTTTGTAGTCGAAGATTAAAAAGGCAGCGTTTCACAGCGGTTATTCTGAGTTGGACTGTGACTGATCAGTGAATGGGATTTATTAGGAAAGGCAAATAAAAATAAGGTAGGGGCAAGCAGAGTCATTGTGTGAATGGGCCAGTGTTAGAGTGGCTTTGGCAAAATTAGGCTTGGGCGAGGTATCTGGTAAGTTATCTTTTCTATTCTTCATTCTTCATCTGTTAGGGTACAGGTAGTGCAGTGAGAATGTCTCCAGGGGCAGCTGTGGTAACTCTCTGAGGCTTCCAGCCTCCCGAATAACCTAATCTGTACCGGGTGCACAGAGCACCAGATCCTCAGAGAACAGGTTGAGGAGCTGGAGCTGCAGCTCGATGAGCTTTGGCTCATACAGGAGACTGAGAAAACAATAGATAGGAGCTCTAAAGAGGTAGTAATCCTAAGGTTGCAGGAGGCAGGTAACTGGGTGACTGTCAGAAGAAGAAAGGGAAATAGGCAGCCAGTGCAGTGTACCCACATGGTCATTCCCCTCAATAATAAGTTTCAATACTTTCAAGGGGGACAACCAAACGGGGTGGAGCTGCAGCGACCAGGTTACTGGCAATGAGTCTGGTGCTATAGAAACATAGAAACATAGAAAATAGGTGCAGGAGTAGGTCATTCGGCCCTTCGAGCCTGCACCGCCATTTATTATGATCATGGCTGATCATCCAACTCAGAACCCCGCCCCAGCCTTCCCTCCATACCCCCTGATCCCCATAGCTACAAGGGCCATATCTAACTCCCTCTTAAATATAGCCAATGAATTGGCCTCAACTGTTTCCTGTGACAGAGAATTCCACAGATATGGCTCAGAAGAGAAGAGAGGTAAAAAGGACTGCAGTAGTGATAGGAGATTCGAGGAGCAGAGACGAGATTCTGTGGATGCAATAGAGACTCCCGGACAATATGTTGCCTCCCAGGTGCCAGGGTCAGGTGGGGACCATATCTTAGATCGGGAGCATGGCATTCTAAAGTGGGAGGGAGATGAGCAGCCAGAAGTCTTGATGCATAATTGCAGCAGTGACACAGTTAGGAATGACAAAGAGACCCCGACGTGAGATTTCAGGGAGCTAGGTAGAAAGATGGAAAAATAGGACGTGTGGGATATTAGTCTCTGGATTGCTGCCAGTGCCATGCACTCATGAGTAAAAGAATAGGATGATTTGACAGATGGAGGTGTGGTTGAGGAAGTGGTGCAGGGAGAAGGGTTTTATGTTTATCGATCACTGGGATCGCTCCTGGTGAAGGTACGACCTGTGCAAAGGAGATAGGTTCCACCCAAACTTGAGAGGGACCAATATCCTTGCAAGCATGTTTACAAGAGCTGTTCAGGAGGGTTTAAAATAATTTGGCAGGAGGATGGGAACCACAGTTATAGTACTGTGGTTGGTGTAGTTGGTTTCTAAAGAGAGGCAAAGTTTAATGAGACTGCTAGCAAGAAGAGTCTGATGATAAGGGCTAAATTGCAGTCAACAGGATGAGTTGTAACGTAAAAAATTGAAAAAAATTGAAAAGCGTGAATACAGGACTGTAGGTGTATTATTTGAATACACACTATATACAGCTTAACATCCAAGGAGACACATTGTATTGAAAGACCAGGCAGGTAGGCAGAGGGGGTGGTGCAGCCCTGTTCGTAAAAAATGAAATCAAGTCATTCGATAAATAGAGAGCTAAGGAACTGCAAGGGTTAAAAAGAAACTCTGATGGGAGTTATATACAGACTTACAAACAGTAATAAAATGTAATTATAATATGATAGATTTCTCCTTGCAATGTAAGAAGGAGAAGCTAAAGTCAGATGTAACAGTATTACCGTGGAGTAAAGGAAATAACAGAAGCATGAGAGAGGAACTGATCGAAACTAATTGCAAGGGAACACTAGCAGGGATGATGGCAGAGCAGCAATGTCTGGAATTTCCTGGAGCAATTCAGAAGGTGCAAAACGTCTTCTACATGGAGGATGGTGACCAGTGGTGTTCTGCAGGGATCTGTTCTGGGAACCCTCCTCTTTATGATTTTGATAAATGACCTGGATGATGAAGGAGAATCGTGGGTTAGTAAGTTTGCTAATGATACAAAAGTTGGGGGTGTAGTGGATAGTCTGAAGGGTTGTCAGAGGTTACAACGGGACATCGATAGGATGCAGAACTGGGCTGAGAAGTGGCAGATGGAGTTCAGCCCAGATAAGTGTGAAGTGGTTCATTTCAGTTGGTCAAATCTGAAGACAGAATATAATATAAATGGTCAGACTCTTAGCAGTGTGGAGAATCAGAGAGATCTTGGTGTTTGTGTCCATTGGCCACTCAATGCTGCTGCACAGGTTGGCAGTGTTGTTAAGAATGTGTATGTTTGGCCTTCATCAACCGTGAGATTGGGTTCAAGAGCCATGAGGTAATGTTACAGCTATATAAGACCTTAGTTAGACCCCACTTGGAGTACTGTGTTCAGTTCTGGCCACCTCACTACAGGAATGATGTGGATGCTATAGAGAGAGACAGAGGAGATTTACAAGGATGTTGCCTGGATTGGAGAGCATGAGAATATGTTGAGTAAACTTGGCCTTTTCTCCTTGGAGCAACGGAGGATGAGAGGTGTATAAGATGATAAGAGGCATTGATCGTGTGGATAGCCAGAGGCTTTATCTCACGACTGAAATGGCTAACACAAGCAGGCATAGTTTTGAGGTGCTTCGAAGGAGGTACAAGGGGGATGACAGATGTAAGTTTTTCATACAGAGGGTGGTGAGTGCATGGAATGCACTGCCAGTGAAAGTGGTATAGGTGGATAGAATAGAGTCTTTTAAGAGACTCATAGATAGGTACATGGAGCTTAGAAAAGTAGAAGGCTATGCAGTAGGGAAATTCTAGGCAGCTTCTAGAGTAGGTTAGATAGTAAGTACTACATTGTAGGCTGAAGGGCCTGTAATGCACTATAGATTTTCTATGCTTCTATGTTTCTATACATCCCAAAGAAGAAGAAGTAATCAAAAGGCAGGATGATACAACTGTGGCTGGCAAGGGAAGTTTAAGCTAATATAAAAACTAGAGAGAGCATATAATACAGCAAAAAAGTGGGCAGGATTGGGAAGATTTTAAAAACCAACTGAAAGCAACTAAAATATCAATGAAGAAGTAAAAGATGGAATATGAAGGTAAGCTAGCCAATGATATTTAAGAAGATACCAAAAGTTTATTTTGATATATAAAGTGCAAAAGAGAAGAGAGAGTAGATATCGGAAAGCTGGACATGGAGTATAGAGGGTCAAGGAAATGGCAGATGAACTGAATAAGTATTTTGCATCAGTCTTCACTGTGAAAGACACTAGCAGTGTGTCAGAAGTTCGAAGGTGTCAGGTGGCAGAAGAAAATTCTTGGGAAACTGAGACTCTGAAAGTAGATAAGTCACCTGGACCAGATGGAATATGCCCCAGGGTCCTGAAAGTGGTGGCTGAAGAGATTGTGGAGGAATGAGTAATGACCTTTCAAGAATCAGTTGATTCTAACGTGGTTCTGAAGGAATGGAAAATTGCAAATGTCACCTCCCTCTTCAAAAAGGAAGAGAGGCAGAATAAAGCAAATCATAAGGCAGTAAATCTGATCTCAGTGTTTAGAAAGATGTTGGAGTCAATTGTTAAGGATGTGGTTTCAGGGAACTTGAAGATACATGATTGGTTGAATTGGTTGAAGTTGTGTTTTTGGATTTTCAGAAGGCCTTTGACAAGGTGACACACATGGAGCTGCTTAATAAGCTATGAGCCCATGGTATTTTAGGAAATATTCTAGCATGGATAAAGCAGTGGCTGATTGGCAGGAGGCAAAGAGTGGGAATAAAGGGAGCCTTTTCTGGCTGGCTGCCTGTGACTAGTAGTGCTCCACAGGGGTCTGTGTGGGGACTGAATCTTTTTACGTTATCTGTCAATGATTTGGATGATTGAATTGATGGCCTTGTTGCAGGTTTTGCAGATGATATGAAGAGAGGTGGAGGGCAGGTAGTTTTGAGGAAGAAGAGTAGCTACAGAAGGACTTAGATAGTTTAGGAGAACGGGCAAAGAAATGGCAGGTGGAATACAGTGTCGGAAAGTGTACGGTCATGCACTTTGGTAGAAGAAATGAAAGAGTTAACTATTTTCTAAATGGAGAGAAAATAGTTAAATAAACTGAGGTGCAAAGGGTCTTAGGAGTCTTTGTGTAGGATTCCCTAAAGGTTAATTTGTAAGTACAGTCTGTGATGAGGAAGCCAAATGCAATGTTAGCATTCATTTCAAGATGACTAGAATATAAAAGCAAGGATATAACGTTGAAACTTTATAAGGCAGTGGTGAGGCCACACTTGGAGTATTGTGAGCAGTTTCATCTTATTATCTCAGAAAGGATGTTGTGAACTTGAGAAGGTTCAAATGTGGTCAGGAAAATGATTCTAAGATTGAATAGTTTGTGATATGAAGTGCATTTGATAGCTCTGGTGCGGTATTGATTAGCAGTCAGAAGAATGAGGGGTGATCTCATCGAAACCTGTCGAATGGTGAAAGGCCTTGATAGAGTGGATGTGGAGAGTATGTTTCCTACGATAGGGGAATCTAAGACCAGAGGACCGAGCCTCAGAATAGAGGAGCGTCCTTTTAGAATGGAGATTAAGAGAAATTTCTTTAGCCGGAGAGTGGTGAATCTGTGGAATTATTTGGCACAGGTAGCTGTGGGGGCCATGGTTTTAAGTATATTTAAAGCAGAGGTAGATAGACTCTTGATAGATAGAGGTTGATAGATTTGTCAGGGCACGATGGGGTATAGGGAGAAGGCCAGGAAATCGAGGCTGAGAAGAAAACTGGAACAGCCATGATGAAATGGCAGAGCAGACTCACTGTGCCAAGAGGCCTAATTCTGCTCCTATATCTTATGGTCATATGATAAAATAGGCCGTAGTCAGCATTGTTTCCTAAAGGGTTAATCTTGCCTGACAAATCTGTTGGAGTTCTTTGAAGAAATAACAAGCAGCATAGACAAAGGAGAATTGATAGCAGTTGTGTATTTGGATTTTCGGAAGGCCTATAACATGGTGTCGCACACGAGGCTACTAAACAAGTTAAGACGCCGTGGTATTACAAGAAAGATGCTAGCACGGATAGAGCAGGAGGCAAAGAGTGGGAATAAAGGGACCATTTTTGGTAGGCTGCCAGTAGTGATATTCCACAGTGGTCTGTATTGCAACTTTTTTTTACATTATATATCAATGATTTGGATGATGGAATTGATCACTTTGGAGCCAAGTTAGCAGATGATATAAAGATAGGTGGAGAGGCAGGTAGTTTTGAGGAATAGAGATGCTACAGAAGCAATTAGACAGATTAAGAGAACGGGCAAAGAAGTGGTAGATGAAATACAGTGTAAGGAAGTCATGCACTTTGTTAGTAGTAAAAGAATTGACTATTTTCTAAATAGAGAGAAAGTTCAACAAATCTGAAGTGCAAAGGAAGTTGGGAGACCTCATGCAGGAATCCCTAAAGGTTAATTTGCAGGTTGTCAGTGGTGAGGAAGGCAAATGCAATGTTTGCGTTCATTTCGAGACGACTAGAAATATAGACCATAAGACATGGGAGCAGAATTATACCATTTGGCCCATCAAGCCTGCTCCATCATTCAATCATGGCTGATCCTTTTCTCCCCTCCTCAGCCCCACTCCCTGGCCTTCTCCCTGTAACCTTTGATGCCGTGTCCAATCAAAAACCTATCAATCTCTGCCGTAAATCTACCCAATGACCTGGCTTCCACAGCTGCTTGTGGTAATAAATTCCACACAAATTCACCATCATTTGGCTAAAGAAATTTCTCCGCATCTCTGTTTGAAATAGATACCCTTCTATCCTGAGACTGTGCCCTCTTGTCCAAGGTTCCCTCACCATAGGAAAGATCCTTTCCATATCGACACTGTCTAGGCCTTTCAACATTTGAAAGGTTTCAGTGAGCTCTTCCTCATCAATCTAAATTTCAGTGATTACAGACTCAGAGCCATCAAACATTCTTCATATGATAACCCTTTCATTCCTAGAGTCATCCTTGTGAACTTCTTTTGAACTATCTCCATTACCAGCACATCTTTTCTTAGGTGAGGAGCCCAAAACTGTTCACAATATTCAAAGTGATGCCTTACCAGTGCCTTATAAGGCCTTAGCATCACATTCCTGCACTTGTATTCTAGACCTCTTGAAATAAATGCTAACATTGCATTTGCCTTCCTCATCACCGACTCTACCTGGAAGTTAACCTTTAGTGTATTCTGCACAAAGACTCCCAAGTCCCTTTGCATCCCAGATTTTTTTGATTTCCTCCCCATTTAGAAAATAGTCCGCACATTTATTTCTGCTACGAAAGTGCATGACCATGCATTTTCCAACATTGTATTTTATTTACCACTCTCTTGCCCTAATGTGTCTAAGTCTTTCTGCAACCTATCTGTTTTGTCAACCTTACCTGCCCCTCCATCAACCTCTGTATTATCTGCAAACTTGGCAACAAAGCCATCTATTCCATGATCTAAATCATTTATATGCAGCATAAAATAAGCAGTCCAAACACCAACCCCTGCGGAACACTAGTACACACTGGCAGCCAACCAGAAAAGGAATCTTTTATTCCCACTCGCCGCCTTCTTCCAATCAGACAATGCTCTAACCATGTTAGTAATGTTCCTGTAATACCATGGGCCCTTAACTTGGCAAGCAGCCTCATGTGTGGCACCTCATCAAAGGCCTTCTGAAAGTCCAAATATATAACATCCACTGCATCCCCTTTATCTATCCTACTTGTAATTTCATCAAAGAATTCCAACAGCTTCATCAGGCAAAATTTTCCTTAAGGAACCATGCTGACTTTATCCTATCTTGTCCTGTGTGACCAAATATCCCAGAACCTTATCATTAACAATTGACTCCAACATCTTCCCAACCACTGGAGTAAGGCTAATTCCCTTCCTGCTGCCTTCGTCCTTTCTTAAAGAATGTAGTGATATTTCCAATCCTCTGGAACCATATCAGAAACCAATGTTTTTTAAAGGTCATTACTAATGCTTCTACAATCTCTACCACTACCTCTTTCAGAACCCTGGGGTCCAGTTCATATAAAGGCAAGACTGTAATGTCGAGGCTTTATAAAGCACTGGTGAGGTCTCCATGGTGTATTGTGAGCAGTTTTAGGCCCCTTATCTGTGAAAGGATGAGCAGACATTGCAGAGGGGTCAAAGGAGATTCATGAAAATGATTCAAAGATTGAAAGGCTTGTCATATTGTAGCCTGGGGAAAAATGCACACTCAGGCAATAAATACTTTTTCAGATCTTAAATTCCTTTATCTGTTTTAGATGTTTAAATGCAGAAAGAGGGTATCAAAATAAAAACAGCAAAACAAATTAAAAAAAAACACAGTTCTTGCTGTTACAATCTCAGCTTAATTTAGGTCCACGACCTTATTACGTATGCACTATTAAAATAAATAAAAGAAAATATTCAAAACTTCTTATACAAAATAAGAAGAGATTTTCAAATGGAAGAAGGACACTACCATGGCTGACAAGTGAAGTCAGAGCCAAAGTAAAAGCAAAAAAGAGGGCATACAAGGTAGCCAAAGCTAGTGGGAATATAGAGCATTGGGAAGCTTTTAAAAACTTACAGAAGGAAACTAAGAAGGTCATTAGGAAGGAAAAGATGAACTCTGAAAGGAAGTTGGTGACTAATATCAAAGAAGATACTAAAAGCTTTTTTAAGTATATAAAGACTTAAAGAGAGTTCAGGGTAGATATAGGACCAATAGAAAATGACGCTGGAGATATTGTAATGAGAGACGCAGAGATGACAGAGGAACTGAATGTGTATTTTGCCTCAGTCTTCACAGTGGAAGACATCTGCAGTAGACCGGACATTCAAGAGTGTCAGGGAAGTGAAGTTTGTGCAGTGAAAATTACGAATGAGAAGGTGCTCAGGAAGCTTAATGGTCTGAGGGTGGATAAATCTCCTGGACCTGATGGAATGCATCCTCGGGTTCTGAAGGAAGTAGCTGGAGAAATTGCGGAGACATTAAAAATGATCTTTCAAGAATCGTTAGATTCTGGCACTGTATAGGATGACTGGAAAATTGCAAATGTTACTCCACTATTTAAGAAGGGTGGGAGGCAGCAGAAAGGAAACTATAGACATGTTAACCTGACATCAGTGGTTGGGAAGTTGTTGGAATCGAATGTTAGGGATAAGATTACAGAATACCTGCAGGCACATGAAAAGATAGCCCAAAGCCAGCATGGTTTCCTGAAAGGAAAATCCTGGCTGACTAACCTACTGCAATTTTTTGAGGAAATTACAAGCAGAGTAGACAAAGGAGATGCAGTAGATGTGGTGTACTTGGATTTTCAGAAGGCCTTTGGCAAGGTGCCATACATGAAGCTCCTTAGCAACATTAGAGCCCATGGAATTACAGGGGAGTTACTAGTATGGGTGGAGCACTGGCTGATCGTCAGAAAACAGGGAGTGGGAATAAAGGGATCCTATTCTGGCTGGCTACCGGATAGCAGTGGAGTTTCACAGGGGACGGTGTTGGGACAGCTGCTTTTTACAACGTATGTCAATGATTTGGAATATGGGATTAATGGGTTTGTGGCTAAATTTGCCAATGATACAAAGATAGGTGGAGGAGCGGGTAGTGTTGAGGAAACGGAGAGCCTGCAGAGACGCTTAGATAGTTTAAGGGAATGGGCAAAGAAGTGGGAAATGAAATACAATGTTAGAAAATGTATGGTCATGCACTTTGGTGGAAGAAATAAATGAGCAGACTATTATTTAGATGGGAAGAGAATTCAAAATGCAGAGATGTGCAGGGACTTGGGAGTCCTTGTGTAGGATTCCCTAAAGGTTAACCTCCAGATTGAGTCCGTGGTGAAGAAGGTGAATGTAATGTTGGCATTCATTTCTAGAGGTATAGAATATAAGAGCAGGGATGTGACGTTGAGGCTCTATAAGGCACTAGTGAGACCACACTTGGAGTATTGTGTGCAGTTTTGGGCTCTTTATTTTAGAAAAGATATACTGACATTGGAGAAGGTTCAAAGAAGATTCACGAGAATGATTCCAGGAATGAAAGGTTATCGTAAGAGGAATGTCTGGCAGCTCTTGGGCTGTATTTCCTGGAGTTCAGGAGAATGAGGGGGGATCTCAAAGAAACATTCCAAATGTTAAAAGGTCTGAACAGATTAGATATGGCAAAGTTATTTACCACGGCAGGGAAGTCTAGGACAAGAGGGCATGACTTCAGGATTGAAGGATGCCCTTTTAGAACAGAGAGGTAGAGAAATTACCTTAGTCAGAGGGTGGTAAATCTGTGTAATTTGTTGCCATGAGCGGCTGTGGAGGCCAAGTCACTGGCTGTATTTAAGGCAGAGATAGATAGGTTCTTGATTAGCCAGGGCATCAAAGGGTATAGGGAGAAGGCAGGGGAGTGGAAATGACTGGAAGAATTGGATCAGCCCATGATTGAATGGCGGAGCAGACCCAATGGGCCGAATGGCCTACTTCTGCTGTTATATTTTATGACCTTATGGTCTTAAAACTAGTATGGTAGTGGCAATTCTAAACAAAACAATACAAACAAAATTAGAATCCTACCAACCCTGTACCTTATATACATCAAAAATGTGAATAATTACATATGAATATGAAAAAATATGAATAAATACAACTAAGAGATATACTCACTTTGGCACATATGTGCGTATCTTCCAAACACATATATGCTAGGCCCTGAAATGAGTTCTTCTTGCTCATGATAAGTGAACAGAGATTAACACATTTCACATTCAGTCATGAAATAATAAAGAAAGACAAATAAACTTCTACGAAAACTTTTACAATATATTGCCTTATAGTTTAAGGTACTGACAAGATTAACCTGCTAGGCTGATAAGGAACTTCGCACAAGCATGCTACCCAGAGCTGATACCTTTCACATGAAAATGTAAAGCATCCACGTGTAAAACACATCAAATTACCGATATTCTAGACTTACAAACATGTACAAACAAATTTGAGGGGATATTATCAAATATTTTTCACCTTTCCTCACCAAACTTGGATAAAGCAGCTCCCAGCACTCGATGTTATCTTTCGAACATAGTAACTCTTCTTTCTACTATGTACGTGCAACATGACATCACCATTTTCTCTTAAAGCCACGGGCAGCTAGTTTAGCATTACCAAGGTGAATCCATAAATGCACTTTAACAATAAAAATGATATTCAATTTTCCCTTGGTTACAGAAATAAGGAACATTTGATGGCTCTGCGCCTTTACTCACTGGAATTCAAAAGAATGAGTGGGTAACTAATTGATATCTATTGAATGTTGAAAGGCCTTGATAAATTGGATGTGAAAAGGATGTTTAATATAGCACTTGAGTCTAAGACCAGGGGACACAGCCTCAGAATAGAGTGGTGTCCTTTTCGAATGGTGATGAGGAGGAATTTCTTTAGCCGGAGAGTGGTGACCCTGTGGAATTCATTGCTATAGGTTGCTGTGGAGGCCGAGTCATTGGGTATATTTTTGGCAGAGATTGATAGGTTGTTGATTAGTCAGGGCATGAAGAGATAAAGGGAGAAGGAAGCAGACTGAGGCTGAGTGGGTAAGAGGATCAGCCATGATGAAATGGCAGAGCAGACTCAATGAGCCAAATGGGCTTATTCTGCTCCTACAACACGCATCGAAGTTGCTGGTGAACGCAGCAGGCCAGACAGCATCTCTAGGAAGAGGTACAGTCGACGTTTCAGGCTGAGACCCTTTGTCAGGACTAACTGAAGGAAGAGTGAGTAAGGGATTTGAAAGTGGGAGGGGGAGAGGGAGATCCAAAATGATAGGAGAAGACAGGAGGGGGGAGAGATGGAGCCAAGAGCTGGACAGTTGATTGGCAAAAGGGATATGAGAGGATCACGGGACAGGAGGCCCAGGGAGAAAGAAAAGAAGTCAATGTTCACGCCATGAACTTTGACTTCTCAAACTTCCGCTAATGCCCCACCTCCCCCTCGTACCCCATCCGTTATTTATTTATATACACACATACTTTTTCTCTCTGTCTCCTTTTCCTCCCTCTGTCCCTCTCACTATACCCCTTGCCCATTTTCTGGGTTTTTCTCCCCCTCCTTCTTTTCTTTCTTCCTGGGCCTCCTGTCCCATGATCCTCTCGTATCCCTTTTGCCAATCAACTGTCCAGCTCTTGGCTCCATCCCTCCCCCTCCTGTCTTCTCCTATCATTTTAGATCTCCCCCTCCCCCTCCCACTTTCAAATCTCTTACTAGTTCTTCTTTCAGTTAATCCTGACAAAGGGTCTCAGCCCGAAACGTCGACTGTACCTCTTCCTATAGATGCTGCCTGGCCTGCTGCGTTCACCAGCAATTTTGATGCTGAATTTCCAGCATCTGCAGAATTTCTCGTGTTTGCGTTATTCTGCTCCTATATCTTATGGTCTTATTGATTTGCCACTCATAAAGCCATGTTGACTATCCCTTATCAGGTTATGCTTCTCAACATTCTACATTGTTTAATGTCACTTCCTGTACCCAAGTTTTAAGAAGAATGAAATAATTGTTACTCCAGATCCAATGAAGCACAAAAAAACACACAAGATAAAGAACACAATAACAATAAAAAACAATAAATATAAATATATATGATAGTTTATATACATAAATTGATTGTACTGTTTGTCTATAAAGTGATGCTTGGCTGAACATAAGGTGACTGATGGGAAATAATAATGTAATGGTAGAGTTAGAGTGGAGGCGTTGGTTCATCAGCCTTACTGCTTGGGTAAAGTACTGTTTTTGTTCCATGGATGTTACATAGCCTCCTCCCTGATGGCAGTGGGACAAGCAGTCCACGATCAGGATGGGTGAGATCCTGCAGGACGTTACAGACCGTTTCCTGGCAGCTTTCTGTATGTTTCCATGGCAACCATGGCAGCTACACAGTCCATGACAGGAAAGTGCAGAGTTATGGACACAGTTGAGCATATCATGGAAACCAATCTCCATGGACCAGGTCTACACCTCTCGGTGCCTCTGCAGAACACCCCCATCCACCCTGGATATTCTTGAGTCTCCCCCTCACACTGGGAGCAAGACACAAAAGTCTGAAAGTACACAGCATCAGGCTCAAGGACAGCTTCTATTCCACTGTTACAAGACGATTGAGTGGTCCCCTGGTATAATAATATGCACTCTTGACCTCACAATCTACCTCATTATAACCTTGCACCTTACTGTCTCGTCGTATTGCACTTTCTCTGTAAGTGCAACACTTCATTCCAAAATTTATAATTGTTTTACCTTGTTCTACTTCAATGTAGGGTTGTAATGAATTGATCTGTATGAAACGAATTCAAGGCAAGCTTTTCGCTATACCTCAGTAGACGTGACAATAGTAACAAACTAATCTCCATAACTTTTCTGTAACTTCCACCATTTCCAGTGGTTCTCTATAACTTCTGCAATCTCCAATGGGATCCCACTACCAAGCACATCTTTCCCTCCCCCCACCCCCGCTTTCTGCTTTCAGCAGGGATTATTCCCTATGTTACTCCCTTCCCCTTTGTCCTTCCCCACTGACCTCCCTTCTGGTATTTATCCTTGCAAGCGGAACAAGTGCCACACCTGCCCTTACACCTCCTCCATCACAACCACTCAGGGCCACAAACAGCCCTCCTAGGTGAGGCGGCACTTCTACTGCATCCGGTGCTCCCAGTGTGGCCTCCTGTATGTCGATGAGACACAATAAAGATCGGGAAACTGATTTGCGGACCACCTACACTGCATCCGCCAGAAAAAGTGGGATCTCCCAGTGGCCACCCATTTTAATTCTACTTCCCATTCCCATTCCAGCATGTAAGTCCATGGCCTCCTTTACTGCAGCGATGAGGCCACACTCAGGTTGGCTGGAGGAGCAACACCTCATAATCCGTCCGGGTAGCCTCCAACCTGATGACATGAACATTGATTTCTCGAACTTCCGGTAATAGCCATTCTCCACCCCCCCTCCCTCCCCCCTTCTGTTCACCATTCCTCATTCCCAGTTCTGTCTCTCAACTTATCTCCTTATCTCTCCAACTCCTCCCTTAGTGGCTCCTCCCCTTCTCTTTCTTCCATGTCTTACTGTCCTCTCCTACTAGATTTCCCCATCTATAGCCCTTTATTGCTTTCACCAATCGACCTCCCAGCTCTTTACTTCACCCATCCCCCTCACCCGGTTTCAGCTACCACAGACTACCTTGTATTTCTTCCTCCCCTCCTCCCCTTCTTACTCTGACTTCTCGTCTTTTTTCTCCAGTCCTGCCGAAAGGTCACAGCCCAAAATATCAACTGTACTCTTTTCCATAGATGCTGCCTGGCCTGCTGAGTTCCTCCAGCATTTGTGTGTATTGCTTAGAAAAAAAACAATTCCTTTAGTTAAAATGGCAAAAGTTCCCAGGTTCAGGAGCTGTTATTATGCAACAACCATTAGGCTCCTGAACCAACGTGGAGTGTTGTGTTGCTTGGCTTTCCAGCATCTGCAGATTTTCTTTTGTTTGTGATAAACAAACCAATTTACCATTTTACCGCTTTTGTCAGTGAGGCTCTATGTGTTTCTTTCTTCACACATCCCAAAGACATGCTGGTTGGAAGATTATCTGCCTTTAAATTACCTCTAGAGTAGGTGTGTGGGAGCAGATTCAGAGTGGAGATGTTGGCCATGTAAGAAGGAATAGGTTATAGGGAGATATATGGGGAATGGAATGATGGGATTGGTGACAGCTGGCAATGTCTCAAGTTCAAATTAGCTTAATGCCATTAAACAATGTTCCTCCAGATGTCCCACACAACACATATCACGGCCTGCTATGGGAACACCAATGCCTTTGAGCAGAAAATCCAACAAAAGTTAGTAAAAACCCTTCCAACCGTTGAGCACATCTATATGAAATGTTGTGATGGGAAAGCAGCATCTATCATCAGAGATCCTCACCACCCAGGCCATGCTCTTTTCTCGCTGCTGCCATCAGGTAGAAGGTACAGGTGCCTCAGGACTCACCCTACTAGAACAGTTACTACCCCTCAACCATCAGGCACTAGAACAAAAGGGGCAAGAGGGAAACCCCAGTTATCCTCTTGCTGATTTTTACTATCCTCTGTAGGGTCTAGATGGGCTTAATAGCTTCTATCATAAATCAATATAATGAATTTTTGCACCTATTTTATAAGCAATCTCATTTAGTTTCCACTGTGTTACGGCACAGAGGGAAGCCAAATGTTTCTGTGGTGGCAATTTAAAGTTCTAATCTCTCCTCACAGCCTTGCAAATAGGTGCAGAGAGACAAACTTTTTGAAATCAATAGATTTTAATGTTTACTTTGGAGTTATTGCTAACAGTGTCTTCTGTAGTGTTATAAATATTTAAATCAATTTAGTTTAAGCCTCACTAGTGACCATTTTTACAAGTGCAGTTATGGTAGTCTCATAATGTCAGTTACTTTTATTAAGATACTGAGAATTAGAAAAAGTTTGAACTTCTCCACTCTTTATTCAGTTTTTTTTTATGTAAATATAGTGATCCAGCAGAGTAAAAACAAACTTTGCCATGCACTCCACCTTTCCTTAAAGCTATGTTTTTAAGAAATGGGGCCATATAATCAAGAGTATTAGGTGGCAAGTAATCTTTTTGAATAAAACAAGCTTGTTAATCAAACAAATTGTAGCTTTAGGCAGGGTTATGAACTCAGTATCCCACAACCAATTCAAATGCAGGACAAGTATTGAATACGTGAAAGTTGTTAACTTTATGCAAACGACTGAGATTGAACTTCTCTACTGTCATCTCTCATCAGCTCCCCTAGGACTCATGCAACGTTTTTTGGAGTTTATCAACAGGCAACAGTTTGATCACGAGTTGGACTATTTAAAATTGGGCACCTATTTAGAGTCTTAGAAAAGTACAGCATAGAGACAGATTCTTTGGCCCATCTGGTCCATGCTGCATCATTTAAGCTGCTCCCTACTCCCATTGACTTCCACCAGTATCATAGCCCTCTACTGGCCTAACATCTATGTACCTGCCAAGCTTCTCTTAAACATGCAAACCGAGCTTGCATGCACCGCTTGTGCTGGCAACTTGTTCTACGCTCTCACAACCATCTGAGCGAAGACGTTTCCTCTCATGCTCCCCTTAAACTTTTCACCTTTCACCCTTTACCCATGACCTGTGAAACCCTCCCAACCATTAAATACATCTACATGAAATGTTGCTGTAGGAAAGATCCTCACCACTCAGGCCATGCTCTTTTCTCACTGCTGTCATCGAGTAGAAGGTACAAGAGCCTCAGGACTTGCACCATCAGGTTCAAGAACAGTTAGTACCCTTCAACTATCATGCTCCTGAACAAAAAGGGATAACTACACCTATTCTACTTCTGGTGTTCTCACCTTAGGGGCTCTTTATCTTGCTCTTTCATGCTCACTTTTTATTGCCCTTTATTTATATTTGCATTTGCACAGTTTGTTGTCCATTACTGCTCTATGAATTCGCTTCGTATGCACGATAATATGAGATGACATGTATGTATGTACACTGATAATAAAGTTTATTTGAACTTTGAAGTCTAGTTGTAGTCCCACCCAACCTCAGTGGAAAAAGCTTGCTTGCATTTACCCTATCTATACTCTTCAAAATTTGTATATTCTATCAAATCTCCTCTCAACCTTCTATGCTGCAAGGAAAACAATCTTACCTATTGAGTATTTCCTTATCACTCAGGTCCTCCAGGCCTGCAATATCCTTGCAAATTTTCTCTATACTCTTTCAACCTGATTTTCATCTTTCCTATAGGTAGGTGACCAAAACTTCACACAATACTCCAAATTAGGCCTCACTAATGTCTTATACAACTTCAGCATAACATCCCATCTCGTGTACTCAGTGCTTTGATCTATGAAGACCATTTTTTATTTCCTAAAGGTTATTTCTTACTTGACTCAGATTTGATTTCTGCAAAGTGAATTAAAGTTCTATCAGTGGGAATATACCCACAGCACATCCCCATTACATACCTTAAGGGATAATTCTGCTGAAAGGTGAATCTGTAGGCAATCTCAGAAAATAATTATAATGAAGACCATAAACCACCTTCAACCCAAGCAAACCAATTTTGATCTATTGCTACGTATCCCTCCTCTTTGAAAAAATCATAAGACCATAAGACATAGGAGCAGAATTAGACCATTCAGCCTATTGACTCTGCTCTGCCATTTCATCATGGCTGATCCATTGCCTTTTCAACTCCGTTCTCCTGCTTTCTCCCTGTAACCTTTCATGCTCTGACTTATCAAGAATCTATCAAACTCTGCCTTAAATATACCTAATGACTTGGACTCCACACCCGCCTGTGGCAATGACTTCCACAGATTCATCACCCTCTTGCTGAAGAACTTCCTCCTCATCTCCATTCTAAAAGGACATCCCTCTATTCAGAGATTGTGCTCTTTAGTTCTATCCTCCCTCACTACAGAAGCCAAATCAGGTTATTTATCACTGGCACGTGTTGTGAAATTTGTTAACTTAGCAGCAGCAGTTCAATGCAATACATGATAATATAGAAGGGAAAAAATAAATAAGTAAATCAATTGCAGTAAGTATATAAATGAATATTCAATAGATTAAAATAGTGCAAAACAGAAATAATATATAAAGTGAGGTAGTGTTTATAGATTTAATGTCCATTTAGGAAATGCATGGTGGAGGGAAAGAAGATATTCCTGAATCGCTGAATGTGTGGCTTCAGTCTTCTGTATCTCCTTCCTGATGGTAACAATGAGAGGAGGGCATGTCCTGGGTGATGGGGGTCCTTAATACTGGACGCCACCTTTCTGAGGCACTGCTCCTTGAAGATGTCTTGGATACTACAGAGGCGAGTACTCAAGATGGAGCTGACTAATTTTACAACTTACTGTAGTTTTTTTCAGCAATGTGCAGAAGACCCCCATACCAAACAGTAACACAACCTGTCAGAGTGCTCTCCACAGTACATCTATAGAAGTTTTCGAGTGACAAACAAAATCTCTTCAAACTCCTAATGAAACATAGCCACTGTCTTGTCTTCTTTATAGCTGCATCGATATGTTGGGACCAGGTTAGATCCTCAGAGATCTTGACACTCAGGAACTTGAAATCACTCACTCTCTCCACTTTCGATCCCTCTATGAAGTTTAGTTTGTGTTCCCTCATCTTAGGTTTCCTGAAGTCCACAATCAGCTCTTTCGTCTTACTGGCATCAAGTGCAAGGCTGTTGCTGTGACATCACTCAACTAGCTGGTATATCTCACTCCTGTATGCCCCTTCATTTCCATCTAAGGTTCTACAAACAATGGTTGTGTCTTCAGCAAATTTATAGTTGGAATTTGAGCTATACCTAGCCATATAGTCATGGGTATAGAGGGAGTAGAACAGTGAGCTAAGCACACACCTCTGAGGTGTGCCAGTGCTGATCGTCAGCGAGGAGGAGATATTATCACCAATCCGCACAGATTGTGATCTTCTGGTTAGGAAGTCGAGGATCCAATTGCAGAATGAGGTACAGGTTCTGCAGCTTATCGATCAGGGTCAGGACTGTAGGAACGATGGTGTTAAACATGGAGATATGGTCAATGAACAACATCCTGACATGAGTGTTTGTATTGTCCTGGTAATCTAAGGCCATGTAAAGAGCCATTGAGATTGCTTCTGCCATAGACTTATTGTGGCGATAGGCAAATTGCAGTGGGTTCTGATCCTTGTTGAGGCAGGAGTTGTTTCTAACCATGACTAACCTCTCAAAGCATTTCACCACCGTAAATGTGAGTACTACTGGACATTAGTCATTAAGGCAGCTCACACTACTCTTCTTAGGCACTGTTATAATTGTTGTGTTTTTAACGCAGATGGGAACTACTGACTGTAGCAGTGAGAGGTTGAAAATGTCCTTGAATACTCCCACCAGTTGGTTGGCACAAGTTTTCAGCGCCTTACCAAGTATTTCATCAGGGCCTGCCACCTTACAAGGGTTTACCCTCCTGAAAGACAGCCTGAAGTTGGCCTCCGAGACAGAGATCACAGGGTCGTCAGGTGCAGCAGGGAACTTTACTGCTGTAATTATTTTCTCCCTTTCAAAGTGGGCATACAAGGTGGTGAGCTCATTTGGTGGTAAAGCATCGCTGGATTTCACTTTGTAGGAAGTAATGTCCTGCAAACTCTGCCAGAGTTGATGTGCATCCGTTGTCGCCTCCAATCTTGTTCAGAATTGTTCTTCGCTCTTGAAATGGCCCTCCGAAAATCATACCTTTTTTTTGTGCAGGCCTGGGACACCAGACTTAAATGCCACAGATCTAGTCCTCAGCAGGCAACGGACCTCTTGGTTCATCCACTGCTTTTGGTTTGGGAATGGTCAGTAAGTTTTCATAGGCAAACACTCATCCACATGGGTGTTAATGAAGTCTGTTTCAACTTCCTCTCCACATCAACTCTATCTAGATCTTTCAACACTTGTTAGGTTTCAGTGACATTTCCCCTCATTCTTCCAAATTCCAGTGAGTACAGGCCCAAAGCCATCAAACTCTTCTCATATGATAAGCCTTTTATTCCTAGAATCATTTTTGTAAACCTCTTTGAGCCTTCTCCAATGCCAGCACATCCTTTCTTAGATAAGGGGGCCCAATACTGCTCACAGTACTCCATGTGAGGCCTCACCAGAGCCTTTTCTAGCCTCAGCATTACATCCGTGTTTTTATATTCTAGTCCCCTCAAGATGAATGACAATGTTGCATTTGCCTTCCCCACCACAGACTCAACCTGCGTGTAAACCTTTAGGGGATCCTGTACAAGGACTCCCAAGTCCTTTCCACCTTTGATTTTGAATTTGCTCACCATTTAGAAAATAGTCTATGCTTTTATTCCTTTTATTAAAAGGTCTGGACAGGTGTTGTAATCTGTGCCCTATCCCTTCTGCAGGTCTGAACATCATGTACCATGTTGTTTGCTGAAGCTCTGGATGCTCAGTATTGAAGGCCAACTTGCAGTCAGTCAGTCCAGGCACCAAAAGGGCGTCATAAGCATGTTGATGGTTTTCTCTGTAATTATCTGGCTGCCAATTGGTTCTCTGTGTTTACAACCAATGTGATCATGGAGTCATAGAACACTACAGTATCAAAACGGACCCTTCAGCCCATCTAGTCCTTGAGAATCTATTATTCTGCATAGTCCTATTGACCTGCACTGTTCTATAGCCTTCCATACCCCTCCCAATCATGTACCTGTCCAAATTTCTCTTAAATGTTGGAATTGAACCTACATCCACTGCTTCTGCAGGCAATTTATTCCACACTCTCACCATGCTCTGAGTGGAGAAGTTCCCCCTAATGTTACCCTTTAATATTTCACCTTTCGCCCTAACCTGTGACCTCTAGTTCTAGTCTCACCCAACCTCAGTGTTCTCATTTGCCCTATGTATACCCCTCATAATGTTGTATACCTCTATCAAGTCTCCCCTCATTCTCGTACACTATAGGGAATAATGTCTGAACCTATTCAACCTTTCTCTATAACTCAGGTCCTTAAATCCTGGCAACATCCTTGTAAATTTTCTCTGCACTCTTTCAATCTTATTCATACCTTTCCTTCAGGTAGATATTAGGTATATAGCCATGTTTTAAGAGTGATTTCCTTTTCAATGGGTGAAGAGCAGGCAAGTCAGTCTTGTCACCTTCAGAAGTTTTCTGATGACTCTGCCACAGTTGGATGCATCAGCAAGGGAGATGAGGCTGAGTACAGGGCTATGGTAGGAAACTTTGTCACATGGTGTGAGCAGAATTATCTGCAGCTTAATGTGAAAAAGACTAAGGAGCAGGTGGTAGACCTGAGGAGAGCTAAGGTACCGGTGACCCCTGTTTCTATCCAGGGGGTCAGTGTGGACATGGTGGAGGATTACAAATACCTGGGGATACGAATTGATAATAAACTGGACTGGTCTAAGAACACCGAGGCTGTCTACAAGAAGGGTCAGAGCCGTCTCTATTTCCTGAGGAGACTGAGGTCCTTTAACATCTGCCGGACGATGCTGAGGATGTTCTACGAGTCTGTGGTGGCCAGTGCTATCATGTTTGCTGTTGTGTGCTGGGGCAGCAGGCTGAGGGTAACAGACACCAACAGAATCAACAAACTTATTCGTAAGGCCAGTGATGTTGTGGGGATGGAACTGGGCTCTCTGACGGTGGTGTCTGAAAAGAGGATGCTGTCCAAGTTGCATGCCATCTTGGACAATGTCTCCCATCCACTACATAATGTACTGGTTGGGCACAGGAGTACATTCAGCCAGAGACTCATTCCACCGAGATGCAACACAGAGCGTCATAGGAAGTCATTCCTGCCTGTGGCCATCAAACTTTACAACTCCTCCCTTGGAGAGTTAGACACCCTGAGCCAATAGGCTGGTCCTGGACTTGTTTCCTGGCATAATTTACATATTACTATTTAACTATTTATGGTTTTATTACTATTTATTATTTATGGTGCAACTGTAACAAAAACCAATTTCCCCTGGGATCAATAAAGTATGATTATGACTATGACTGTGAAGTGTGGATAGATCAGAAAGCATAGGAACCCAAAGTGAAAGGGACTAAGGTGTCTGCCTGGAAAATTTTGTACACTTTGCGTGGATATCTTCTTACTTTTGCACCCCAACTACATCACAGGACCACACAACTATAAGACATAAGAGCACAATTAGGCAATCAGCCCATTTAGGCTGCTCTGCTCTTCTATCATGGTTGAATTTCTTCTCCCTTGCAACCCCATTCTCCTGCCTTCTCCTTATAACCTTGATGCTCTTACTAATTAAGTACCTATCAACGTCTGCTTTAAATATACCCAATGACTTGGCCTCCTTCAGTGGAAATTCTGCAGAATTCCCAATTAAAATCTAAGCCACATCTTCTGGTCTGCAATGGAGAAACAACTCTGAGGAATTTCCCAGCAGGAAACTTCTAAAATGTTCAAAATGTGACAGACTTCAGTAAATGTCAATAGCTTACTGGTTGGTGCTCATTGCAATCAAGTTTTAACGTTCACAGGTGGCAAGTTGCGATGGCTAAATTACCCAGGTTGAGAGAGAAAGTGGAAGAGGCAACTAAAGTTTTAACTAAACTTTAATTACAATATTACTTTGCACTTGGAACTCAGTCAATATAGAAAAGGACTGACATTTACAAAATAGGACTTAGGAGCCTAACAAGGCTAGTTACATTTTTACTGCCCTACCAAACTTGAACTTATTTTTAACACTCACAATACGCTGGAGAAACTCAGCAGGTCGAGCAGCATCCGTGGAAATGATCAGTCGATGTTTCGGGCCGGAACCCTTCGTCAGGACTGTAGAGGGAAGGGGCAGAGGCACTATAAAGAAAATGGGGGAAGGGTGGGAAGCAGAAGGCTGGTAGGTTCCAGGTGAAAAACCAGTAGAGGGAAAGATAAAGGGGTTTGGGAGGGGAAGCAGGGAGATGATAGGCAGGAAAGGTGAAGAAAGAATAGGGGAAAACACAATGGAAAGAGGCGGAACCAAGAGGGAGGTGGTAGGCAGCTGGGGGAGGGAGCAGATTGACATAGGGATACAGGAAGGGAGGGGGAGGGAATTACCGGAATTTGGAAAATTCTATGTTCATACCAAGGGGCTGAAGACTACCTGGACGGTATATGAGGTGTAGCTCCTCCAACCTGAGTTTGGCCTCACCATGGCAGTAGAGGAGGCCATGTATGGACATAACTGAATGGAAGTGGGAAGCAGAGTTGAAGTGGGTGGCTACTGGGAGATCCTGTCTGTTTTGGCGGACAGAGTGGAGGTGCTCGACGAAGCGGTCCCCCAATCTGCGTCGGGTTTCACCGATGTAGAGGAGGCCGCACCGGGAGCACCGGATGCAATACATGACCCCAACAGACTCACAAATGAAGTGTTGCCTCACTTGGGCAGCACTGGCCAATACAGAAGGATGTCTGATTAAGGTGAGTGGAGAAAAGTGTATGGGGAGATGTTAGAGATAGACTTTTTTACACTGAGGAGTGGTAGGCGCCTGAAACGCACTATCAGAAGTGGTGGTTGAGGTTGTGTGGTAAACTATATATATATGTTGTAACTGGGTTACCTGTCTGGAAATGCTCCTCTGCTGACTGCCCCTGTGACTCCTCCCACAGACACCTGAATAAAGGCGATTTCGCCTTTGCTCTTCCTCCTCAGTCCAGGGGCAGACACTCAGCATGGAGGTCACATTTTACTGCGAATAAAAGCCTTTCAGTATTTACCCTACTTCCAGTCTTTTGGAGTAATTGAAGGTGCATCAGGTTGATACAACAGAGACATTTAAGAAACCCTTAAATAGGCACATGGATGACAAAACAATAGAGGCTTATGGGTTGTGTAGAAGAGAAGAGTTAGATTGACCATAGAATGGTTTGTACAGGAGGCCACAACATTATGGGCTGAAGGGCCCATATTTTTCTGTATTGTTCTATGTTCTATGTTGAAAGAAGAGAACAATTTAAAATAAAACATCCTGTTATTAACCTAAGAGTTAGGAAGGATTTTTTAAATCTGTGTTGTGTTTCTGCTGCAGCCTATGCATGCCATTGCCTTAACCCTATCTGTAGTAAAGCTAATGTTGTGAACACCAAATAAAATATGGGTAGGAGATTATAAGTAGAACAGGAACAGAAAATCCAACCTATGATTTTGTGCCAAACTAATTAAACTACTAGTTAAATGGCTAACAAAACCAGTTTCTCCTGTCCACATAATGTTCTCTGTACATTCTTGTGTCTATCTTTTAAAAGCCTCTATTGTATCTGCCTTCACTACCTAGCAGGCACTCAAAATTCTCCATGTAAGTACTTGCCCCACATATCTCCTTTGAACTTAGACCTTCTCACCTTAAAAGCACGTCCTCTAGCTGCTCCTTTATGAATCCCAAAATGTGAAAGCCTCAACACTGCTGGCACCTGAAGCAGATGTGTTAAATCAGGGCATGGGCAGTGGATTACAGAGTCATTTAGAAACATAGAAACATAGAAAATAGGTGCAGGAGTAGGCCATTCGGCCCTTCGAGCCTGCACCGCCATTTATTATGATCATGGCTGATCATCCAACTCAGAACCCAGCCTTCCCTCCATACCCCCTGACCCCTGTAGCCACAAGGGCCATATCTAACTTCCTCTTAAACACAGCCAATGAACCGGCCTCAACAGTTTGCTGTGGCAGAGAATTCCACAGATTCACCACTCTCTGTGTGAAGAAGTTTTTCCTAATCTCGGTCCTAAAAGGCTTCCCCTCTATCCTCAAACTGTGACCCTTCGTTCTGGACCTCCCCAACATCGGGAACAATCTTCCCGCATCTAGCCTGTCCAATCCCTTCAGGATCTTATACGTTTCAATCAGATCCCCCCTCAATCTTCTAAATTCCAACGAGTACAAGCCCAGTTCATCCAGTCTTTCTTCATATGAAAGTCTTGCCATCCCAGGAATCAATCTGGTGAACCTTCTTTGTACTCCCTCTATGGCAAAGATGTCTTTCCTCAGATTAGGGGACCAAAATTGCACACAATACTCCAGGTGTGGTCTCACCAAGGCCTTGTACAACTGCAGTAGTACCTCCCTGCTCCTGTACTCGAATCCTCTTGCTATAAATGCCAGCAACTACCAAAAATCCAACCTATTGAATAAAATTTGCTCTTATAGAATTCATTGAGGGTGGGAATAAATAAATAAACACAAACTGTGAATAAAACAACAAGTTTTGTCTGTTTTGATTTCCTCAACTCACATTTGATGAGAGATGAAGCTATTTAAAACACTTTTGCCAGCACATTTTCAAGACTTTTCCATATTATTTATTCTAAAAGTTTCAGAAAAGTTTCTGAATGTGGCCAGCAATTTTAAGAACAGGTTTTAAACATAAACCATCACTGTTATTTCATTAAACTATCTTACCCATATTGGATATGCACTTAAACGGATATGTCTCCATTCAAACTGAAGGTTATAAACTGATAAGCTTTCACTGTTGCTTGTGTCTCCAAATTCAGCTGCTGGCCATTTAAGAGATTGCCTCACAAACAAGGGAAAATCTTCAGCGCACACAGAAAATGCTGGAGGAATTCATCAGGCCTGACAGCATCTAGAAAGAGAGTACAGTCAATGTTTCAGCTCGAAAAGCTGACTGTACTCTTTCCTAGAGGCTGTCTGGCCTGCCGAGTTCCTCCAACATTTTGTGTGTGTTGTATAAATCGAGATTGCCTCTTCCGTTTCCAAAGCAAATCTCTTAAATAGGAGATGCTCTTAACTATTAGGAGAAAAATATCCTGTAGGAATGCATCTCCAGTTAAAAGGGTTTGGACTATGGAAAATCATGATATGGAGAGTATTCTAAGAATGCAACTTTTCCATAATCTGGGGTCATCAGCACTAAAAAAATTCGTCTGCCATTTATGAGGGAGGATGTTTAGATTACTGCTCAGGACTGTGATAATATTATTTATAACTAAGTGATCACTCAGTAAAACAGCTGAATAAGATATTAACATTATGCCGAATAGTTTTGAGAATAATTTGAATGATATCTTATGGATCAGATCAATGATTATTAAGCTTACTTTTGTTGCGGTGGTGTTTTTCCAAGGAGCACACTCGTCGGAAAAACAGCACCAAGACAACACCAGGGGACAGTGCCTTCAAGCGCAGCCACTGCAGCCGAGACTGACACTCCCGTGTGGGCCTCTACAGCCACAACAGACGCTGCTCTAACAGAGACTGAAGCAAGACTTTCCAGGCGCAGGTCCATGGTCTCGCGAGACTAACAGGTGCCACTACTGCTACTGTTGCGGTGGAGAAACCATAAGACAAGGACCATTCAGCCAATCAAGATTTCTCCACCATCCCATCATGGCTAATTTACTATCACTCTCAACTGCATTCTCCTGCCTTCTCTCCATAACCTTTGATGCCCATTAATCAAGAACCTATCAACCCCCACCTTAAATATACACAATGACTTGGCCTGCATAGCCATCGATGGCATTGAACTCCACAGATTCACCGCCCTCCGGCTAATGAAAAATTTCTTGACCTCTGTTCTAAATGAATACCCCTCTATTCTGAGGCTGTGCCCTCTGGTCCTCGAGTCATCCACTATTGGAAACATGCTCTCCACATCTAATCTACCTAGGCCTTCCAGTTTTCAACAGGCTTCAATGATATTGACCCTCACTCTTCTAAACTCTAGTAAGTACAGATCCAGAGCCATCAAACGCTCCTTATATGTTAACCCTTTCATTCCTGGAATCATTCTTGTGAACCACCTCTGGACCCTCTCCAGTGCTAGTGCATCTTTTCTTAGATAAGGGACTCAAAGCTGCTGACAATACTCCAAGTGTGGTTTGACCAATGCCTTATAAAGCCCCAACATTACATCTTTACTTTTGTATTCTAGTCTTCTTAAAACATGAACTTTGCAGTTGCCATGGACTCAACCCACAAGTTAACCATTAGGCCGGGGAATCCTGTATGAGGGCTCACAATTTCCTATGCAACCTTTGATTTTTGAATTTTCTCTCCATTTATAAATGTTACGTAACCGGCAACAATGAATATCAATCGAGACAGGTTATATAAAAACAACCAAACATTTATTAAACACGGATAAACAATAAAAAAAAAGAAAACCTTAACCGGAAGTTAACCGCTGTGCAGCCGTTCAACAAATCGTCACTCGGCACTGGTTCTGAAAGCATTAAATGCAAAAATGAGCGAAATAAACAGTTTAAAACAACTGACCTTAAATTCTTCTAGAGAGCAAATCCCACATGAACACCCCTCTCTTTTGGCAAGAGTTATCCTCGATGCAGGTCACTACTCCTTCAACGAAGACTCAATAAGGTCGATCCTTTGTTAAACTGCTGAACGATGCCGACTCCTCTCAATCCTTCGGGTCCTGTGCTTCGATAAAGTCTTCACTTCCCCATACTACTGCTGGAATAAGGTACATCAACACATCTAGCAAAAATTGCCAATCCAGCACTATTGTACCTTGCAACAGAACGTAACAACCGTTTTAAAAAGGAAACTGCATCATAAAAACAAATACGCAACAGAAACGGAGACACAGTACGTTCTAGCTGGAAATCTAAAAACTAAAAGCTAACTGCGTCATCTGGGGTCTTCCCTTATATACCCATGGTGCACGTGACCTCATATCGGTGGGAAAATTACATCAGGTGAACTCCAAAAGAGCATTACATCATTCTCACAAAAAAAATCACATCTCCTTGAGGCATGTAACATAAAATAGTTCTATTTATTCCTTTATTCCTTCTACCAAAGTGCATGAACATGCTCTTTCCTAGACTATATTCCTTCTGCCACCTCTGCTCATTTTCTCAGTCTGCTTAAGTCTTTCTGCAGACACCCTGCTTCCTCAACGCTACCTGTCCCTCTACATTCTTTATTGCTAGCAAATTTGGCCAAAAAGCCATCAATTCCTTCATCAAAATCATTGGCATATAACATAAAAAGAAGTGGTCCTAACACCGACCCCTATGGCACATGACTAGTCACTGGTAGCCAATCAGAAAGGGCCCTCTTTATTCTCACACTTTGCCTCCTTCCAGTTAGTCAGTCTTCTATCCACGCAAGTATCTTTCCTTAATAGTTAGATTTTTTTTGTTAGTCTTTACTGCAAAGACTTCTTTTGTTGTTAAGGTATACCCTTAATATCAAATTCAATCTAACTTTTACCTCATATCATCAGAATACAATAATGAACTCAGCAGGTACAACCCAAACATGACACACTTTGTTAGTGGAAGCCATATAAATTGACGTTAGAGTGCTAAAGCAGTTGGTTATGGTTTTAATCCCAGCAGTTGTCTGTTATATGACTAATACATGAGTCAGAATAAAAACAATACAATATTTTCTATCCATGTTGGTCTATGTATCATTAAGTTCCTCTGGATCTTGTTGACTTTTATTATTATTGTGCACAAACAGGTAATTCTGCAGAGTTTATACCAATATTCATGCTTTGGGTGAGACTCATTTCACGTTATTCATGATAGCCTCTCATTGGTTGTCCTCTCCTAACCAATGCAACTCATATCCGATATAACAGGTTCGTTAATCATATAGGCTGTTCATCTCAACCACTCCATCTTCCAAAATCCATCTTCTCACTATTCCATCGATAAAGATGATCCTCTTGAATTTTTTACTGTAGTCATTAGTAAGTATCTTACATTCATGCCATTAAATCCTGGATTTTCCTGCAATAACAGTGCCTTCTCTATTGGCCCAATGCAGCTATGTTAAGATCTGATAGACTTCAAATTTCAAAAGTTTAAAGTTCAAAGTAAATTAATTATCAAATTACATATATGTCACCATATAAAAACCTGAGGTTAATTTTCTTGCGGGCATATTCATTAAATCCAATAACCAAGAGAGAATCAATGAAAGACTGCACCAACCAGTGTGCATAAAACAATATTTACAGCATAGATCATTGAGAGAAGACCAAGAAATATATACAGCCTCTAATCATTATATATATATATATATATCAAGCATCAAGCCTCTAAGCATTTCAAGGATCCCCATGAATTTTAATTAAGTGGCATAAACTTTGGGGTAGCACAACACTTTACAGTACAGATGACACAGGTTCAATTCCCACCGCTGCCTGTAAGGAGTTTCTACGTTCTCCCTGTGACTGCATGGGTATCCCACAGTCCGAAGACATGCCAGGTAGTAGGTTAATTGGTCATTATAAATTGTCCCATGATTATGCAAGGGTTCAATTGGGTGTTGCTGGGCAGCTGGCTCAAAGAGCTAGAAGGGCCTATTCCACACTCTAACGCCATAAATAAATAAATAAAATCTTAAGTATGTATTATGTACTATAATAAACAGTAAATTTAAATTAACTATGGATTGTGGTGGGAGACGACCAACATTAACAAACTCTTCGGCCCTGAGACACAAGAGAGTGCAGACGCTGGAACTGAGAGGGAAGATGAATGTCAGAGGAACTCAGGAGATCCGGCATCATCTCTGAAGGCAGAAGAGCAATTGATATTTCAGGTGCTTGTGCAATTGGACTCTCAATTCCCTCACTTGAAGATCTCAGTCAGTTTGGATTGGCAACAGCATCTCCTGCACAAGCTCCATCAGCGCAGGTGCACCGTAAGTCTGTCTGCTTAGCCCCCTGCTCAACTTGGTTTACACTTATGACTTTGAAGTCAAGCACAGCTCCAAAGTCATATTTATGTTTGCTGACAACATCACTGCCATTAGACAAATCAAAGGTGGTGACAAAACAGCATGTGGAAAGGAGACTGAAAATCTGGCTGAGTGGTGCCACAACAACGACCTTGAACTCAATGTCAACAGGACCAAGGACCTGATTATTGACTTCAGCGGAGGGAGACCAGAGGTCCATAAGCCAGTCTTCATTGGTGGATCAGAGGAGGAGAGAGTCAGCAACCTTACGTACCTTGGTGTTATCATTTCAGAGGATTTTACCTGGGTCCAGCATGTAAATACAATTACAAAGACAGCATTGCAGTGCCTCTACTTCCTTAGAAGTTAGCAAAGGTTCATCATGACATCTAAAACTTCGACAAATGTCTAGAGATGTGTAGTGAAGAGTATATTGACTGGTTGCGTCATGGCCTGGTATACAAACACCAATGCCCTTAAACAGAAATTCCAACAAAAAGTAGTGTATACACCTCAGTCTATCATGGGTAAAGCCCAACTCTCCACTGAGCACATTTACATGGAGTGCTGCCAGGGAACCTCACCACCCAGGCCATGCTCTCCTCTCACTGCTGCCATGAGGAAAAAGGTACAGGAGCCTCAGAGTGTGCATCAGCAGGTTCAGGAGCAGTTATTACCCCTCGAACATCAGGCTTTTAAACCAGAGGGAATTATTTCACTCAACTTCACTCACCCCATCACTGATCTGTTACCAAAGCCAATGGACTCATTTTCAAGGACTCTTCATCCTCATATTCTCAAAGTTTATTGCCTATTTATATATTACTATTATTTCTTTTGTTTTTCTCTTGTCTTTGCAGTTTGTTGTCTTTTGCACATTAGTTTTTTGTCTGTCCGGTTGGGTACGGTTAATTCAATTATGTTTCACAAGATCACAAGATCACAAGACAAAGGAGCAGAAGTAGGCCATTCAGCCCATCGAGTCTGCTCCGCAGTTCCCCCATGAGCTAAACTATTCACCCATCTAGTTCCAATTTCTGGCTTTTTCCCCATATCCCTTGATCCCCTGACTAATTAGATACCTGTCAATCTCCTCCTTGAACACCCTCAATGATCGGGCCTCCACAGCTGTATGTGGCAATGAATTCCACAAATCCACGACCCTCTGGCTAAAAAAATTTCTCTCATCTCTGTTTTAACTGGGTATCCTCTAAGTCTAAGACTATGGCCTCTTGTCCAGGACTCACCCACCAAGGGAAACAACCTTTCCACATTTACTCTGTCCAACCCTTTCAACATTCGAAATGTTTCTACGAGATCCCCTCTCATTCTTCTATACTCTAATGAGTATAATCCAAGAGCCGACAGATGCTCCTCATATGTTAGCCCCTGCATTCCAGGAACCATCCTCGTAAATCTTCTCTGAACTCTCTCCAACATCAGTACATCCTTTCTTTGATAGTGGGCCCAAAACTGCACACAGTATTCCAAATGAGGTCTCACTAATGCCCCATAGAGCCTCATCAACACCTCCTTACCCTTATACACTATTCCTCTTGAAATGAATGCCAACATAGCATTCGCTTTCCTTACCGCCAATCCAACTTGGTGGTTAACCTTTAGGGTATCCTGCACGAGGACCCCTAAGTCCCTTTGCACTTCCGATTTTTGAATTTTCTCCTCATCTAAATAATAATCTGCCCGATTATTTCTTCTTCCGAAATGTACAACCGTACACTTGTCAACGTTGTATCTCATCTGCCATTTCTTTGCCCACTCTCCTAAACTGACTAAGTCTCTCCTGCAACCTTTCCGTTTCTTCAACATTTCCTGCTCCTCCACCTATCTTGGTGTCATCCGCAAATTTAGCCACAAAACCATTTAATCCATAATCCGAATCATCGATATACATCGTAAAAAGAAGCGGCCTCAACACCGACCCCTGCGGAACACCACTAGTAACCGGCAACCAACCAGAATAGGATCCCTTTATTCCCACCCTTTGCTTTCTGCCTATCAGCCAATGCTCCACCCATTTGAATATCTTTCCTATAATTCCATGGGCTCTCATCTTATTAAGCAGCCTCATATGCAGCACCTTATCGAAAGCCTTTTGAAAATCCAAATACACAACATCCACTGCCTCTCCCTTGTCAATCTTATTCGAGATTACCTCAAAAAATTCCAATAGGTTGGTGAGGCAGGATCTTCCCTTCATGAAACCATGCTGGCTTTGGCCTATCTTGTCATGCACCTCGAGGTATTTCATAACCTCGTCCTTGAGGATTGACTCCAATATCCTTCCAACTATCGATGTCAGACTAATAGGCTGTAATTTTCTTTTTGCTGCCTCATTCCTTTCTTAAATAATGGAACTACATTTGCGACCTTCCAGTCCTCCAGAACCATGCCAGAGTCTATTGATTACTGGAAGATTATTTCCAATGCTTCCACAATCTCCAAAGCCACTTCCTTCAGAACCCTTGGGTGCACCTCATCCAGACCGGGAGACTTATCTATTCTTAGTCCACTTAGCTTCCCAAGCACTTTCTCTCTAGTAATCTTGACTGTACCTAATTCTATTCCCTGATACTTCTGGCTATCAGGTATATTGCTCATGTCTTCCACTGTGAAGACTGATGCAAAATACTCATTCAGTTCCTCCGTCATCTCTTTGTTATCCATTATAATTTCTTCAGCATCATTTTCAATCGGTCCCGTATCTACCCTTGTCACTCTTTTACTCTTCATATATTTTTAAAAAACTCTTAGTATCCTTTTTTATGTTAATCACCAACTTCCTTTCATAATTCATCTTTTCTTTCCTAATGACTTTCTTAGTTTCCTTCTGTAAGTTTTTAAAAGTCTTCCAGTCCTCATTTTTCCACCTAATTTTTGCTTCCTTGTACACCGTCTCTTTTGCTTTTATTTTTGCCTTAACCTCTCTCGTTAGCCACATTTGTGTCATTCATGATTTTCTTTTTTCTTGGAATATATTTTTCCTGCATTTTCCTTATTTCTTGTAGGAATTTCATTCAATTCTGCTCTGCCGTCCCTCCATTTAGCTTACTTTTCCAATTGACTTGGGCCAGTTCCTCTCTCATACCACTGTAATTTCTCCTGTTCCACTGAAATATCGATACACCTGATACCAGCTTCTCCTTTTCAAATTTGAAACTGAACTCAATCATATTATGATCGCTACTTCCAAGAGGTTCCTTTACCTCCAGCTCCCTAATCGCCTCAGGTTCGTTACACAGCACCCAATCCAAAACAGCCGGTCACCTGGTGGGCTTCTGGACAAGCTGCTCCAAAAACCCATCCTGTAGGCATTCTACAAACTCCCTCTCCTGAGATCCATTACCTCCCTGACTTTCCCAATCCACTTTCATATTAAAATCCCCCATAATTATCTTGACATTTTCCTTCTGACACGCTTTTTCTATTTCCAGCTGCAACTTGTAGTCCACATCCCGGCTGCTGTTTGGAGGCCTGTGTATAACTGCTATTAGTGTCTTTTTACCCTTGTCATTTCTTAATTCTACCCATAAGGATTCTACCCTTTCTGATCCTATGTCCATTCTTTCTATTGATTTGATATCGTTACTTACCATCAGGGCCACGCCACCCCCTTTACCTACCTTCCTATCCTTCCTGTACACTGTGTATCCTGGGATATTCAGCTCCCGATCACATCCATCATTTAGCCATGACTCGGTGATGGCCACAATGTCATACCTTTTAACCTGCAGCTGTGCAGCAAAGTCATCCACTTTATTTCTAATGCTGCTTGCATTTAAGTACAGTACATTTAGATCAGTATCTGTTGTCGATTTTGCTATATTTCTATTTTGCAGTAAATTTTCCTGTATATTCACCGGCCTGACCTTCTTGCGATATTTGCTGCACAGTATTTTTGACTTATTTCTATTTTCCTCTTCCTCGACCCTAGCACTTTGGTTTCCTTCTCCTTGCCAGCTTAGTTTAAACCCTCCCTAACAGCTATATTAAACAATCCCGCCAGGATAATAGTACCTTTTGAGTTCAGGTGTAATCCATCTTTTTTGTGTAAGTCATACCTTCCCCAAAATAGATCCCAATGATTCAAGAATTTGAAGCCCTGCCCCCTTCACCAGTTACTCAGCCACACATTCATCTGCTTAATTCTGCTATTCTTACCATCATTAGCACGCAGCTCAGGCAGCAATCCTGATATTATTACTCTGGAAGTCCGGCTTTTCAATTTTCTTCCTAGCTCCCAGTAATCTTTCTTCAGGACCTCCTCTCTTTTTCTGTCTATACCATTGGTACCGACATGTACCAAGTCTTCCGGCTGCTCGCCCTCTCTCCTCAGAATACTCTGGACTCGATCCGAGACATCCTGTACCTGGGCACCAGGGAGGCAACACACAATCCAGGTATCCTTGTCCGGCTCGCAGAATCTCTTGTCCGTCCCCCTTACGATGGAGTCCCCTATAACTACCGCATTTCTTCTTGCTCTGTTGATTTCGGCACTGGGCAGAATGCCAGAGTCTTGTTCACTGTGGTCCTCCTCTGTCAGGTCTGCCTCTTCAACAGAATCCAAAACGATATATCGATTTCTGAGGGGGACTGTCACTGGTGTGCTCTCCACTACCTCTCTATAGGTAGTATCTATCACCTCCTCACTTTCCCTAATTAGCCGAAGGTCATCAATTTCCATCTCCAGCTCCTTAACACAGTCCTTCAGGAGCCTCATCTCAGTGCACCTGGTGCAGATGTAATCCTTGGGGCGGCTGGGATTCTCCAAGCACAACACTAATCCTAGATGCATACCTCTAGTGCTACTGTTTGTACTAAATACCAAAAAACTGTAACTTACTCCGTTACTATGAGACTCAACGGTTGCAGGAAGCCTCTTCCTGTCTCCGCCGAAGCCCGTTGAGTCAAAGCCCTTTCACTCTGTACCCTCTCACTCCAAAACCCGCTCCGACGCTGCCCGCTGGAAATGGCGATTTTCTTTTTAAACTGTTCGCGCTCAACTGGCTGTCGTCACGTGCCTGCGCAGTCTGGCCTCTCTCCTACTCCGAGAAATAAAGTGTCTTCTCGCTGGAAATTCTTAGCCTCTTACCGCTGTCTCCTTGATCCAAAGAGTTTCTTGGGTTTACTGAGTACGCCCGCAAGAAAATGCTCCTCAGATTTGTATATGGTGACATAAACGTACTTCAATAAATAAAGAGGCAGCATGGTAGTGTAGTTGGGGCGACCTGGTAGCGTAGTGGTTAGCGGAACATTTTACGGTACCAGTGACCCCGGTTGAATTCTTGTCACAGCCTGTAAGGAGTTTGTAAATTCTCCCCATGACCATGTGGGTTTCCTCTGGGTTCTCCAATTTCCTCCCGCAGTCCAAAGATGTACCAGTTAGTAGGTTAATTGGTCATTGTAAATTGTCCCGAGATTAGGCTGGGATTAAAATTGGGGGATTGTTTGGCGGTGTGGCTTGGAGGGTTGGAAGGGCCTACTATGCACTGTATCTTTGTAAATAAATAATCAATTTACTTTGAACATTGACCTTCAAGATCCTGAATCAGTGGAGATAGCCTGTGTAAGTGGGTGACAAGGGGAGATGCACAGCAGTTGGCAGGTGAACCAAGTGAGGAGAGGATTATTAACAGATGGAGTCAAATGGAGGAGCTGCCTGTAAGGAGTTTATACCATGACCACAGTGGTTTCCTCCAGGTGCTCCTGTTTCCTCCCACAGTCCAAAAATGTACTAGTTGTTAGGTTAATTGATCATTGTAAATTGTTGTTTCACTGTATATTCTGATGTTATGATGTACATGTGACAAATGAAGCAAATCTCTCTCTACCCAGGCAGAATATGAGAGTCCACATATTGCGGCTTGCTTTTAACTCTTCAAAGTCATGAATCAAAGACATCACCAGTTTAGTCCTGACAAGGTTCAAGACAGCAGTCATTTAAGGACATTGAGTCATATTAAAACTTTGAGGAATATCATCAGATGGTTAGCTCTCATATCCAAAACAACGGGCTTTGATAGATGTTTGGGTCTGGGGAGTTCCGTCACAATGCAAGCAATAATGAATGAATCTGGTATTATTTAAATACAAGATGAAAAGGAGGTTTTCTGTCTCAGAGCAGTTGGATAAGTTCCTTAATTTTGTTTAAGTGTCCTTTTGTTTAAGTTTCAGCCACGTTTATGTTTGGTTAGAACGTTGTTTTTTTAATGACATGAAATAGAAAACTTTGATGGTTATCCTAATTTTAGGCTTTCTGACTTTGTTTTATATTAAAATATAGTGGCATGGCAGCATAGCAGATAATGCATCACGTTACAGCATCAGCTGTCAAGTTTGAGGTTCATTTCTGCCGCTGTCTGTAAGGAGTTTTATGTTCTCCACCTGACTGCATGGGTTTCCTCCAGGTACTCCAGCTTCCTCCTACATTCCAAAGATATACGGTTAGGGTTAATGAGTTGCGGGATGCAATGCTAGTGCCAGAAATGTGGCAACTCTTGTGGGCTGCCCAGTATATTATACACTTATTTGATTTGATGCTAACAACACATTTTACTATATGGTGTGACATATATGTCAGAAATTAAGCTAATCTTTTTAATATTTGTGCTTATATTTATCAATGTTACTTCATAATTTCACAGATTATGTCATATTAAATTGTTTTGTTACATTAAATTTTGTAAAATCATTGAATGGATGAATGTCTGGAGAGTAAAATGACAATTTAACACTTTCTGGACTCTTAGCACGTGGGATCTGTTAGTGGGTAATGTCTGTGAAGTGTCTGTACAAGGTAAACACTGTAGGTCTGTTAATGTCTGTTAATACCTATTGGTCACTTTGAGAGCTAGGGTGATAGATTCATTTGGATTCAAGCTTATCACTTATATGAACCCATTAGTAAATAAGTAGATAGGTGGACTCTTGTAAGTCCAAAGGGATGTTGTATGTTATGAGATAACGGAGAGTGACCATTAAAGTGTCTAATTGATTTATGAAGGTACACTGAAATCTGCATTAATTGACACAGGATGTGTTTGAGAAAAAAAACAGCTTGTATTGAGACAAAAAAAACAAATATTTTGTCTGTTCCTGTGTCTCTATGTGCATGTGGAACTTATACTTATTGGGGTGCCTTTCCCTGTTTCATTGAGCATCAACTAAGGGCTGGAAATTGTGATCAGTGCCTGAGACCCAGGAGTGGTTTCATGAGTGAGTCGGAATTCGGAGTTCCCCAACAACAGCAACAATCAAGTGCTGACTAAGAAATGTGAGCCATGAAATCTTTTGGAAATCTTTGTGGCTTGCTATGTAGTATTTTTTTTTCTGACTTGTTTGTGTTTTCTATCTTATGATAATAAATTAGGCTTAAGTTACTTTGTTGAGCTTGTACGCTTATTGCCACATGTCCTGGGCACTCAAATAGCTTGGGTCTCATCAACCCAACCCATTACAATGGTGAATATTGGAATTGACATGGATTTTTAAAAATATATATTGAAAGACAAAATGACTTTTGAAATCTCTAGACTTAAAAAAATGATATGATTGTGAACAGTATGTCTGTTACAAACATTATTTATTCTAATTAAAATCAATATTGATTTAGCTCAAGCTACCTATATAAATGTTGTTCTAGGCATATTCTCTGCTGAATGGTATAATGAACTAGTAATACGTGACCAGGAGCTCATTTCTCTCCATTCCTTTGTATTTGTTACACTCTGTGATGTCTATTGGCCATGGGTGACAAGACATCATCTTCATAGTCGATATGAGGTGGAAGTCTATTATTTTTCTAACTGACGGGGGGGGGGTAAAATTTGAAGCAAAGGGCACCTACATACGTCAGACAAGTAGGGATGAGTTTAGCATCATCAGATGAAATAGGAAATCGAATCGATTTATTCTGCTGAAACTACTGTTTTAAACTACAGCTGACTGGCAGGATCAGTAGACTGTGCTTGAAAAATCTCTGACATTCATCGTTTTCAGACCATTTCCACAGTGATGAATACTTGATTACTGTATGCGTTGTGTGCTGCAATAATGACTCCAGAGTATTTCTTCAAGCCACCTCACTGTGAAATTGTTTATTCTGAAACTGGAACCGTGGTTATAACGACAGAATTTCATCCTGTCCCTAGTTTGGTACAACAAGGTTATTTGTGTCCTTTTTCCCTTTCTAATTAAAAGATGTCAAGTGAAAAATTCAATTCCAAATGATTCTTTTGCATCAGGGAAACTGAAAGTTGGTAACTCAAATAAGTAGAGGTGCTACCCTTGTTTACACGAGGGTTCATTCAGTGCCATGCAGAAGTGACTTGGGGATTTGATTTTGAAATAGAGAATGCTGGAAATGCCTTCAAGGTGAGGTAGCATCTGGGAAGAATGAAACCGAGCTAATAGTTAGTACATCTCCATCCATTTCCTTTCAGTGGGAGCTAAAGCTTCAGAGTATTTTCAGCTTCCCCTGTTTTATTGCTGTATTTTGGAATTATTCTTGACCGAAATAACACAGGGCTGCAAATGGAGTCCAACACCAGAAATGGCTCATTTTTCAGCAGTCTGATTATAGCTAAGTGTATTTACACAAACAGTTTCCTTTTTCACCTTTATCCAACCATTTGAGGGGTTTCCATGTACCAATCCTTAGACCTCTACACTTTTTTCATGTAAATGCTGACATTATTGGCATCGTGCAGAAACATAGGCATTACAAATACTCTATCTACTCCGCCCTTTCAAACTGTTGATCAGGCATTCATTTTTAGGTGGCTTATAGCTATCTTGACTTTAAACAAATGTGAATATTCAGTTATTCTCTGAAACCAATTTTGTATTGAAGGCATTTCACTCCTCAATCATGGTCCCATGTTGTTCAAACCTAATGCATTCAATCCTACGTTAAGCTCTGGTCCCATGTTTCCCAATCACAGACTTAAGGTTACCTCACCCACTTCTGCCCAAATTTCATCTAACTTACACCAGAGAATCTCAACATTTACTGGGCAATGGTCATACTTGGTTGCTCCACAGTTGTCTTCATCTCATTCCATTATCTATTCTAGTAAATGAATTTATTAGAGGTTTTATTAGAGGTTTATTAGAGGTAAATGAATTTATTAGCTCATGAATTTATTAGAGGTTTTGAGACCAAAAGACAGTAAGGTATAATTAGGACAATTATCCCATTGTGTCTGCTCTGCCATTTCATCATGGCTGATTCAACTTTCCTCTCATCTTTTCCAATATACCATTTTTGCTAGTGTTAGTGATTAGTCTTGAAATACCAACTTTTACATAGTTTCCTCCCTGTCTCCATGATATTCTTCTGTACCAAAGTGCTGTATTCCTCCCCAGGTAAAACTTATTGCAATCTCATACTTTCCTCTCTCTGCAATCTAGTTTTAGTGACACCTATTAATGAGATCTAATTTCTGGATCTTCCTTCCAAACCCTCCAACTTTTTGATAAGAATCACATTTTTTGTCTTCGTTTTGGACACTTATCCTTCATGATTTATTTTCCACATGTCCATTCTTTGCTTTCTTTGGTTTTCAATGAACAGACAAAATGGATGCTTTCCTCTGTCAATGCTCTTCCCAGGTTGTGTAAAATGTATTATTGCGTGGTCTGGTATTTCCAGCAGGTAATACTGCTGTAGCCCATGGAAACACAGGAATGTTGTTGGCTGTTTGAAAACATTGATGGATGCAACGACTTTATTCGATGCCCTCTGCAGTTCCCACATGCATTACACCTGTGACCATTCCTGAGGGCTATCAGAAGCAGCCTCCCGACCTCTGAAATCCTGACTTTGATGACTGGTATATTTGACCCTGCCTACTGCTCTTTGGAGCTTCCCTTTCATGGCTCCACTTGGTTAGGAGTTTGAGGAGAATTGGTATAAGACTATAAGACATAGCTGCAGAATGGGTCCATTTGGCACATTAAGTCAGCTTCATCATTCCATTCTGGTTGAAACATAAGATTATTAAGGGATTGGACACGCTAGAGGCAGGAAACATGTTCCCAATATTGGGGGAGTCCAGAACCAGAAGCCACAATTTGAGAATAAGGGGCAGGCAATTTAGAACACAGTTGAGGAAAAACTTTTTCACCCAGAGAGTGGTGGATCTGTGGAATGCTCTGCCTCAGAAGGCAGTAGAGGCCAATTCTCTGGATGCCTTCAAGAAAGAGTTAGATAGATCTCTTAATGATAGCGGAGTCAAGGGATATGGGGAGAAGGCAGGAACGGGGTACTGATTGTAGATGATCAGCCATGATCACAGTGAATGGCAGTGCTGACTCGAAGGGCCGAATGGCCGACTCCTGCACCTATTGTCTATTGTCTATTCTCTATTGTCTATTCCACCAGTCCCTCTTTTGACACTCTTACTAATCAAGAAAATTGCAACCTCTGATTTAAATCTACCCAATATCAACAAAGACTCTTTTAAATTTCCATGGATGTACAGTGGAGAACACTTTGACCAGTGGCATCACAGCCTGTTATGGAGGATCCAATGCATAGCTTTACAAGAGGCTGCAGAGGGTTGTACACGTAACCAGCTCCATCATGAGCACAATCCTCCTCATTATCAATGGCATCTTCACGAGGTGTTGTCTCAAGGAGATGGCATCCATAATTAAGGACCCTAACCACCCAGGACATGCCCTCTTCTCATTCCTAAAATTAGGGAGAAGGTACAGGAGCCTGAAAACACATACTCAGCACCATCTTCTTCCTCACCTCCAACAGACTTCTGAACTGTCCATGAACCCACAAACACAACCTTGCTATTCCATTTTGCATTATTTATTTAATTCTGTAATGTACTTATTTTTATGCTATTGACCTCTATTGCTGTGACAGAACAATTTCATGTCAATGATTCAAAGATTCAAAACATATATATTATCAATGTATGCATGCAGAATACAACCCTAAGATTCTGTGTGGATCAAAACTGGCATCGCCACCTCGTTGACGATCAGCACTGGCACACCTCAGGGATGTGTGCTTTACTCTCTCTCACCCATGACTGTATGGCTAGGCACAGCTCAAATGCCATCTACAAATTTGCTGACGATATGACTATTGTTGGCAGAATTTCAGATGGTGACGAGAGGGTGTAGTGGAGCGAGATATATCAGCAATTTGAGTGATATTGCAGCAACAAGCTTACACTCAACGACAGTAAGATCTAAGAACTGCTTGTGGACTTCAGGAAGGGGGAAGTCAAGGGAGCACACGCCATTCCTCAAAGAGGGATCAGAAATGTAAAGAGTGAGCAATTTCAAGTTCCTGGCTGGCTATCTCCGAGGATCTAACGTAGACCCAACATATCGAAACAGCTACAAAGAAGACATGCCGGCAGTTATACTTCATTAGGAATTTAAGGAGATTTGGTACGTCACCAAAAGCATTCACACGTTTCTACAGATGTACCTTGGAGAATATTCTAATTGGCTGCATCACTCTCTGGTATGGGGATGGGTGGGGGTGGGGGGTCTACTGAACAGTATTGAAATAAACTGCAGAGAATTGTAAGCTCAGTCAACTCCATTGTAGGCACTAGATTCCGTAGTAACCTGGAAATCTTCAAGGACCGGTGCCTCAAAAAGGCAGCGTCCATCATTAAGGACCCCCATCACCCAGGTCATGCCTTGTTTCCATTGCTACCATCGGGAAGGAGGTACAGAAGCCTGAAAGCACACACACAAAGGTTCAGGAACAGCTTCGTCTCCTCTGCCATCCAATTACTGAATAGACATTGAACCCATTGAAGACTGCCTCACTGCTACTTCTGTTTCTATTTTTGTACTACTTATTTAATTTAACTATTTAATATACATATAACTGTAGTGATCCACAGATTTTTATTATTATATATTGCATTGTACTGCTGCCACAAAGACAATAAAATTCACCTCATATGCCAGTGATATTAAACCTGATTCTGATTCTGATTTGTCATCCCGCAGACAACCTAAAACAAAGAAACACAACGGTATCCGTTCAAAGAAACCATCAAACACTCAACACGCAAGAAAAAAAGAACATATCATGCAGATGGCAAACAATGAGTGAATTACAGACAGAATATTATACATTAAATCGTAATGTCCTTGAAACAGTCTAGGAATGATAGTTCAGTTCAATTCAGTCCAGTTTAGCACTTTGTCGTTGAATGACTGCAGGCCATATCGTCAATCTGCCCTGAATCAAAATTGCGCAAAATAGCAATAAAAAAAGGAGTAACCAGAATCTCATTAACATGAATTGCAGAGTCCTACGAGCAGAATTAAGCCATTTGGCCCATCGAGTTTTCTCCGCAAACTTTGTTGATGTTTGCATCTAGGAACTTGAAGTGCTCAGCCACTTTACCTCCAAAGCCTTGAAGCAAACAGAACCCTCCTTTCTGAACTCTGTTCATTGTCTGTTCATATTTGAAGTCAAAGACATTCAGGATATCTTCTTGCACAGTGACATTGAATTGCATCTATTCAATACATGGTACACATGCCACTATTGATTTGAACAACCTACCTTCTAATGCTGAAAGATTTATTGTGTGTTGCTATTAGTATGTCTATCTGTTTATTTATATAAATGAGATACTGTCAATTCAATATCTCATGAACACGCCTGGGCAAATTTTGCAGACTTAGTTCAAAATTTCTAGTCACTGGAGGCTCAATACAATCCCTTTATGTCCAGTCATTTGAATTTCCCTGGAGTGTCAGTTTTACAGATAGATGGAATGTAATTGGTGTCAGAATTTGCACCAATTGCTTTTGATAGGAAAACACATAACTTGCTCAAAAATCATATTAATCAAAAATGAGAACTAGTACTAGCTCACAAAGCTAACTCTATAAGTAGTTGAAAGTATATTGCCGTCTATATTTACTGAGATGCTATTGCAACTAGAGATGAATAATAATGAGTATTCTAAAGACAGAATGATGCAACCGTAACTGACAAGGGAAGCAGAAATAATGTAAAAACAAAAGAGAGGGCATGTAATAGAACAAAAATTAGTGAGAGGTTATTGGATTGGGAAGCTTTTAAAAACCAACAGAAGGCAAGTAAAAAAGCCATAAGGAGTTAAAAGAAGAAATGCGAAGGTAAACTAGCCAATAATTTCAAAAAGGATACCAAAAGGTTTTTCCATTATATAAACAGTAAAAGAGCAATGAGAGTAGATATTGAACCATTGGAGATGATGGACAGGTAGTAGTAAGGGACAAGGAAATGGCCAATGAACTGAATAAGTATTTTATATCAGTTGTCACTGTGGAAGACACCAACAGTATTTCAGGAGTTTGAAAGAGTTGGCAGCAGGAGTGAATGCAATTACTATTTCCAAGGAGAAGATGTTTGGGAAGCTGAAAGGTCTGAAGTTAGATAAGACAACTGGACAGGATTCTGGCTTCTGAAAGAGGTAGCTGAGGAGATCGTGGAGGCATTAGTGATGATCTTTTAGGAATCAATAGATTCTGACATGGTTCCGCAGGACTGAAAAATTGTCACTCCACTCTCCAAGAAAAGAGGGAGACAGAAGAAAGGAAATTATAGGCCAGTTAGCCTGACTTCAGCAGTTAGAAAGGTCTTGGATTCAATTGTTAAGGATATGGTCTCAAGGTACTTGGAGGCAAATGGCAAAATAAGCCAAAGTCAGCATGGTTTCCTTAAGGGGCAATCCTTCCTGACAAATCTGATGGAATTCTTTGAGGAAATAACAAGCAGGATAGACAAAGGAGAATCAGTCATTATTATGAACTTGGATTTTCAGAAGGCCTTTGTTATGGTACCACAGATGAAGCTGCTTAACAAGATAAGAGCCATGGTGTTACAGGAAATGTACCAGCATGGATAGAACATTGGTTGATTGGCAGAGGGCGAAAAGAGGGAATAATGGGCACCTTTTCCAGTTGGCTGTCAGTAACTAGTGGTGTTCCACAGGGGTCACTGTTGAGACAACTTCTTTTGTTGTACATCAATGATTTTGATGATGGAATTGATGGCTTTGTGGCTAGGTTTGTGAGTGGTATTAAGATAGATGGAGGGTCAGGTAGTTCTGAGGAAGCAAGAAGGCTGTAGAAGGACTTAAGTTGGATTTGGAGAGGATGTTTGCTCTGCTGGGGTATCCAAAACAAGAAGGACCAGCGCTCAAAATTGAGGGATAACCCTTTAGAACAGAGGTAAGGAGGAACTTTTTTAGCCAGAGAGTAGTAAATCTGTGGAATGCTCTGCCACAGATGGTGGTGGAGTCCAAGTCTGTGCTAATATTTAAGGCGGAAGTTGATCGCTTCCTGATTGATCAGAGCATCAAAGGATATGGCGAGACGGCAGGAGTATGGGGTTGAGTGGGATCCAGGATCAGCCATAATGGAATAGCGGAGCAGACTCAATGGGCAGAATGGCCTAATTCTGTTCCCATGTCTTATGGCCTTATGGTCTTACGGGCTAACCATGCATCCACGATGTGCTGGTTGGTTGTCACTGAAGTGTTACTCTGGATTTTCAGCATCTGCAGAAACTCTTGTGTTTATAATAAGGCAGATTATGTGACCAAATACTAACGTTATAGACGTAACATCCATCTACAAAGGAAAGTATAGAACAGCGGCAAATATTAGAAGAAATCAGTATTTCATTCTTCATTTTCTTTACAATTTTTATCTAATTCTTCTGAAGCACTTTGCAACTTTTAACTAGATTCTATGTACAATATAAGCGAACATTGTCATAATCCACCTCCAGTCCTTCAGCTGAAGTATCGTCATCCAAAGTGTTCTTGTTCATTACAAAATATTTCAATGCTCCTGATTTTTTTAGAAGAACATGATTGATGACTGAACCATACTCAACTTCACTCTAAGAAATAGGCACATTAAAGATGATCATCAAAGGCAGCTGTTGACCAAGAATACATCTTGTGTTGTTATCAATGAGAAGGATTAACTGGTGAAAACATATTGAGATTAAACACTCATGAAGCAAAGAATTCATATTGTAGGAGCCATGGATCTGTTTTCTTTCTTTTTCAATCTTTTTATTAATTTCATAAAAATATAAACATAACATGGTGGTAGTACCAAGTTATTGGGAATACGTTGTTATAATTAACATGAGTGATTATAAAGCCAGATAACACTTAAATGATAAAACTCCCAATCATATAGGATACAAATGAATAACACAAAACAAAGAAAAATATCTAAAAAAAAATCATGAAAACAGAAAAAAAAATAATAACCCCCTAAAAAAAAAACTAATCTAAACAGAATTAATCAACTAAACTAAAAAAAAAGACCTGGGCTGTTTTTTAACATCGTAAAAAATGAGAGAAAAGAAAACCTTAGTGTCGATGACTCTGTTCCTCTCAACCAACATTACAGAGAAGTAAAATAAGTTTGGAAATGGTCAAATTACATCATATGAAAATGCTAAATAAATGGCCGCCAAGTCTTTTCAAATTTAATGGAGGGGTCATAAACAGCACTTCTAATTTTTCCCAAATTTAAACACAACATAGTTTGTGAAAACCAATGAAATATGGTAAGAGGACATGCATCTGTTTTCTATCTACTTTGTATTCTGTGTTGCGCGTTTATGATGCTTTTATGATAACTAATCACGTGAGTGGGGGCGTGGTAAAAGTGAAGGGAATAAGTTATGTATTTGTGCTTTGTTCTGGGCAGTTCGGAGCTGCTGAACGACAGCTTATTTATGCTTAGTTATGCTTGAGTGAATCACTTCAATACTGTATGCTTTGCTAGATGTTAATAAAGGATCAACCACACTTCTCCAGTTTTAGGAGCACCATTACTGGAGTGTTTAGAGGGTGCTTCATACAAGATAACAATCCGTCAGGGTCGCCAGCAATGGCAAATGATTCGTTAGAATTAACCACTGCACACATGAGAAAGCAACAAGTATAGGCATCATTCACAGAACCAGTTCATCGGGATACAGCTCCCAGCCCTGGAGGACATCTACAGCTCTTGCTGCCTAAGAAAAGCTACAAGCATCTGTAAGGACAATACACACTCATGCAATCATTTGTTTGAACTTCTTCCACGTGGCAGACGTTATAAGATATTCTATGCCCGCACCTCCAGACTGAAAAATAGATTTTACCCCAGAGCTATAATTGCTCTGAACCAATCGATCAAGCATCATCCATAAATGTGTTATATTGCTACTTTAATACCGGTTTTATGGCTGTCATGCATCTGAGTTGTGCTTTTTTACTGCTGGATATTGCTTGTACTGGCTGGTTACTTGAGTTTATTTATTGTTTATTTATTTTATTTGTTGTTTTATAGCATAGAGTATGAGACTTGCAAACTCATTTTCGCTGTATTGTTGCATGACAAATTGTACTACGCAATGACAATAAAGATATTTCAATTTCAATTTCAGTTGTTGACATATGCATATGAGACACACAGAAGAAATATAAAGACTTGCTATAAGTTGTTCTTTCACTGCAATCAGCTAAGACATGAAATGCCAGCTTAATGGTAGAAGTTGAGTAAGAACATTAGACACCATGTAAGTGTCAGCTTTACTGACAGGGGACTTGAGACTCAGTACTTGCTTGATCCATATATTTGTAGTTAAAGACAATTGGCTTCAGAGATAATATAGCTTTGCATTTTTGTCCAAAAAGTCTTGGGTCCACAAAACCACCTAACACCCATGAAAAGAATAAAGAGAAGGGGTAAAAGCAAATGTGTTATAGATAGCTGAGGAGGTTGTGTGGTGGAATGTGTATGTTATTGGGAGATTAAATGTGTGTAAAATGAGCAGGTATGTAGTGAGGACGGTGTGAGAGATGACATATGAGAATAGGTGATGTGGATGTGCAGGAGGCGTATCAGAGTGAATATGGATGGCATATGCAGTGCACAGAGAGAGCATATGTTTGGTGTGTGATTTTAATCATTCATTATTTGTGGACATCATGATTAAAACCAATATTTATTCACCCTAATTGCCCTTTTTTAACAAGGGTGCAGTTATGGCCCAAATGCAGGGGGAGAGACATTGAAGCAGGGGGAAGAGTCACTGAACTGTTCATAATGAGTTCACAATAATAGTAATAAACAGTTCATAATAATGAATAAGAACTGCGCAGGATGAAGGAAAAACAATTGTAGGCCGTATCTCGGGTAATGATGAGTTTGAGTACAGAGAGGAAATTAAGAACCTGGTGGCATGGTGTGAAGATAATAACCTATCCCTCAACGTCAGCAAGACGAAAGAATTGGTTGTTGACTTCAGAAGGATTAGTGGACCGCACGACCCAATTTACATCAGTGGTGCGCAAGTGGAACAGGTCAAAAGCTTTAAGTTCCTTGGGGTCAATATCACAAATGACCTGACTTGGTTCAACAAAGCAGAGTTCACTGCCAAGAAGGCCCACCAGCACCTTTACTTCCTGAGAAAACTAAAGAAATTTGGCCTGTCCCCTAAAACCCTCACTAATTTTTATAGATGCACCATAGAAAGCATTCCTCTAGGGTGCATCACAACCTGGTATGGAAGTTGTCCTGTCCAAAACCAAAAGAAGCTGCAGAAGATCGTGAACACGGCACAGCACATCACACAAACCAGTCTTCCGTCTGTGAACTCACTTTACATCGCACGCTGTCGGAGTAGTGCTGCCAGGATAATCAAGGACACGACCCACCCAGCCAACACACTTTTCGTCCCTCTTCCCTTCGGGAAAAGGTTCAGGAGCTTAAAGACTCGTATGGCCAGATTTGGGAACAGCTTCTTTCCAACTGTGATAAGACTGCTGAACGGATCCTGACCCGGATCTGGGTCGTAACCTCCAAATATCCGGACCTGCCTCTCGGTTGTTCTGCACTACCTTACTTCCCATTTTTCTATTTTCTATTTATGATTTATAATTTAATTTTTTAATATTTACTAATTTTAACTATTCTTAATATTTGTAATCCAGGGAGTGTGAAGCGCAGAATCAAATATCGCTGTGATGATTGTACGTTCTAGTACCAATTGTTTGGTGATAATAAAGTATAAAGTATAAATGCTGGGCCAACGGGGCTGTTAAGTAAATTTCTCAAACTGAAATCTAAAGCCAACATTACAGCTCAGAAGCAGGAGCTCATTATTAGATGAATACCACTCTTTTACAGCATCAATCAAAATGGTAGACTTCTTTCCCAGAACAAGGACGAAGGTAAGCAGGGAACATAGACGTTGCTGTGTTTTGGTTCAGTCTTGACAAGACTGGCATGAGATGAAGGAAGTTAAATACCACCACAGTAAAACACTAATTGGCTGGAAAATTCATAGTCATAAGTGTGATTGCCAAAGCCCTTCTGCTGCCCACCTGTGAGGGCACACAACCTTGTGGCAGATTCGATGGTTGTGACATTATTAAGGTGGAAGTGAGCTTCCGTCTTGAATTACTGCTTCTCATCTAATAATGGCCCTCCCACTGAGGAAGCAAGCAGTGAAGTCCAGAACGAGGGGCCACAGTTTGAGGATAAAGGGGAAGCCTTTTAGGACCGAGATTAGGAAAAACTTCTTCACACAGAGAGTGGTGGATCTGTGGAATTCTCTGCCACAGGAAACAGTTGAGGCCAGTTCATTGGCTATATTTAAGAGGGAGTTAGATATGGCCCTTGTGGCTACGGGGGTCAGGGGGTATGGAGGGAAGGCTGGGGCGGGGTTCTGAGTTGGATGATCAGCCATGATCATAATAAATAGCGGTGCAGGCTCGAAGGGCCGAATGGCCTACTCCTGCACCTATTTTCTATGTTTCTATATGAATCCAGTGATTATAAAGGAACTACAAATATATCTCCAAGTCTGGACTAAGTGAGTCTAGATTTATAAATATATTGACTAAGTGAGGACTTTACAGACAATGGCATTGCCTTACAGAGGACTTTGTTGTTATTCTGGGTGGTCCTCCCTCCAGACCTGAGAACTGCTGTTAAAGATACCTTGATACATTGCCTTAATGCAGCTTACTTTTTGAAAACTTAGCAACCACCGTCCACAGCTGGGAGAACGAGTTAATATTTAGTGATGTGACTTTGAATGAACCTCACAGACTAGGGCTGTGGAACTTAAAAGATCAGCACGGCAGGCAGGCAGGAGGATAGGATTCCAATCTGTAAAATCGTACCCTAATCACCACTGACTTCAGCTTTCTGGGGTTCTTTGATGCCCCATTAAGTCAAACGTCACCTTGATGGTAAGCGTAAGCTTTTCGTTTTCTAAGAATTCGATTATCAGAGGAAAACCAAATGTGAACGATGGAATCTGAAGCAAAAACAGAAATGGTGGGAACAATCAGCAGGTCAGGCAGCATCCACAGAGAGAGTATAAGAAATGAAGTTATCGATCATTGACACAGTTCCAAGGTGTTCTTTATTTTCTCTATCTAAATGCTAGTATCAAAGTAGTAGTATTACCCGAGGAACTTTGTTCCTCACTCTATTAGAGGCATTTTCTCTTGTATCTGCTACTTAAAACATGTTTCACACAGAAAGCGCTGAAGGAACTCAGCAAGTCATCTATGCAGTGAGCAGTTGACATTTGGACCGAGGCACTTCAGCAGGACTTTTCAGCATCTGCTGGAAAGGACATGCATTTAGGGTGAGATCACATTTCAAAGGAGATGTGAGGGACAAGTTTTTAAATGGAGAGTGGTAGATGCCTGTAATGTGATATCTGGAGTGGTGTAGGTGCAGGTACATCAGGGACTTTAAGAGATGTTTAGATGGGCACATGGATGTAAGGGAAGCGGAAGGGGATGGACGTTGTGTAGGCAGAGGAGATTGGTTTGGTTGGCAATTGGATTACTGATATAATTGGTTTGGTACAACATTGTGGGCAGTACAACACTATTCCTAGGGCAGTAGAGGCATTGATCATGTGAATAGCCAGAGGCTTTTTCCCAGGGCTGAAATGACCAACACGAGGAGGCATAGTTTTAAGGTGCTTGAAAGTAGGTACAAGGGGGATGTCAGAGGTAAGTTTATCACACAGAGAGTGGTGGGTGCATGGAATGCACTGCCAGCAAAGGTGGTAGAGGCCGATACAATAGGGTCTTTTAAGAGACACTTAGATAGGTACATGGAGCTTAGAAAAGTAGAGGACTATGCAGTAGGGAAATTTTAGGCAGTTTATAGAGTAGGTTACATGGTCGGCACAATATTGTGGGCCAAAGGGCCTGTAATATGCTGTACATGTCTATGTTTCTATACTTCCTGTACCGTACATACCGTATATTCTATGTTCCATTTTCTGAACTGGATCAGTTTGACAGATATGCCTCTAAAATTGATGTTTAAGATGTCCAGAGCCCTAATTAGCCTTTGTTGTATCCTATCCTCTTCTTATTATTTCCACACTAATTCCAAACCTTTTGCAATTCTTACCCAATCCAATCCAAGCCTTATGCACCTCTTATCCAATCTAAGCCTTTTCTTATTATTTCATGAAATTAACCAAATTAACTAAATGATTTTAAAAGACTCTTACATTGGCACATGAATGTGAGGAAAATGGAAGGATATGGACATTGTGTAGGTAGAAGGAATTTGTTTATTTGGTCATTTGATTACTATTAAATTACTAATTACTAATCTGTAGACTTTCTCTTGTGTGTAATTACAAGTTTAATTGGTTTGACACAACATTGTGGGCTGAAGGGGCTGATCCTGTGCTTTACTGTTCTATATTCTATGTTCTGTTTTCTATGTTGGTATCCGTAATACCTGAGAGCTAAGGAAGAGACTATTCAGCATTTCTGGCAAAAGGTGAGTGTAAAGGCTGTTTAATACTCACTATGTTGGATTGATGTTGGAAAATTCTTTGAGTATCCTCCTATTGTGATTATCTGCCTGCACACCATCATTCATGCTGGAGTGTGACAGGACTACAAATCATTGTTGTGATCAGTTGCTTCGCTCTTTCTGCTGCACATTGCTTCACTGCTTTACATGTTGGTTTCCACAAATTAAGGCCTTATTTTTAGGCACTCCTGACATTTGACTTCAATTCAATGGCAATAGCAGAATGAACAACTTGCCAAGTAATGAGGTTACAGTTTGTGTAAATCTGTTAAAGCGCAACAGAGAGAAAAAAATCAATTAATTAGTGTGTTAGAAAGCTGTTACAACTATTTCAAATACTGACAAAATTGAGCAGAGCAAGGGGAAATCTAAGCTCTATTTCCCTATGTGCACTGATAAAACAAGCAGAATGCAGAACTCTTTATACATTCAAGAGGGCTGCTTTGCATCTGTCCTGCAGCTATTAATAATAATGATTATGTTAGCAGCCAAGAAAATTTAAGGATGAAGTTGCTTTTGTTTTGTTGAACTAATATTTGTCCAAAGAAATAAGTTCATGTAATGGCTTGCACTTTGCATAAAAGCTCAGAGTTCTGCCTGGAAGGTCATTCCAAGCATGCATGAACACTAGCCTCAAATATCTAATTATCTGAAAGTTGCTGTCAAATGAGTGCCATGGTAGTGTAGCAGTTAGCATGATGGTATTACAGCTTCAGGCGCTGCAGTTCAGGGTTCAATCCTGGCAGCCCCTGTAAGGAGTTTGTATGTCCTCCCCATGGAATGCGTGGGTTTCCTCCGGGTGCTCAGGTTTCCTCCCAGAGTCCAAAAACGTAACAGTTAGTAGGTTAATTGGTCATTGTAAATTGTCTCCTGATTAGGCTAGGGTTAAATAGGGGTTTGCTTGACAGCACAGCTCGAAGGGCCAGATAGGCCTGTTCCATGTTGTATCTCCAAATAAAATTTAAAAAAAAATAAAACCTATTGTTCTTCGTTGCCAGACTGCTTCTGTAGACCAGTAATGGAGCAGGAATATACACAGTTTCCCAGATTCACTCATTGGGAAATCTGTCCCTGAACAAACTTGGCACAGATGTAGCCAGTCCATTCATTTCAAAGAACAAATGCAGAAGAGAAAGGTCAATTGGCCATATTTCCACTGCTGTCTATAAGGAGTTTGTACATTCTCTCCATGACTGTATGGATTTCCTCTGTGTGCTACAGTTTCCTCCCTCATTCCAGACCCATATGGGATAGTGGTTTTATTGGCCACCTTTGTTATTGAGTGACTCAGGCTGGTTAGACTGGAAGAGCCTGTTACTATGCTATATCTCAAAGTTTTAAAAAAATACATTTCTTTCAATTTCATTAATTTAAAAATAATATTTATTTGTTTGACAGTGCTGTCTTGCATTTTCAAGTATTCTATTTTTTAAGGAGTCTATTTATTAACAACTAAACTGTTTTACTAGTGTGTTTAAATTTTAAAAATTGCTTTAGAGTGTTATGAATGACAGAGACTTCTGACAGCCAGTTCAGCCTGACATCTCTGCTGTTAATCAGGGTTTTCAGTCTCAAGATCCTGCACTGCACAGGGTGGAGCCAATCAGAATCAGAGCCCGGTTTATTGTCCAAACATTAGTCATGAAATTCGTTGTTTTGTGGCAGAAATACAGTGCATAGAAACATAGAAACATAGAAAATAGGTGTAGGAGTAGGCCATTCGGCCCTTCGAGCCTGCACCGCCATTTATTATGATCATGGCTGATCATCCAACTCAGAACCCTGCCCCAGCCTTCCCTCCATACCCGCTGATCCCCGTAGCCACAAAGGCCATATCTAACTCCCTCTTAAATATAGCCAATGAACTGGCCTCAACTGTTTCCTGTGGCAGAGAATTCCACAGATTCACCAATCTCTGTGTGAAGAAGTTTTTCCTAATCTCGGTCCTAAAAGGCTTCCCCTTTATCCTCAAACTGTAACCCCTCGTTCTGGACTTCCCCAACATCGGGAACAATCTTCCTGCATCTAGCCTGTCCAATCCCTTTAGGATTTTATACGTTTCAATCAGATCCCCCCTCAATCTTCTAAATTCCAACGAGTACAAGCCCAGTTCATCCAGTCTTTCATCATATGAAAGTCCTGCCATCCCAGGAATCAATCTGCTGAACCTTCTTTGTACTCCCTCTATGGCAAGGATGTCTTTCCTCAGATTAGGGGACCAAAACTGCACACAATACTCCAGGTGTGGTCTCACCAAGGCCTTGTCCAACTGCAGTAGTACCTCCCTGCTCCTGTACTCGAATCCTCTCGCTATAAATGCCAGCATACCATTCGCCTTTTTCACCGCCTGCTGTACCTGCATGCCCACTTTCAATGACTGGTGTATAATGACACCCAGGTCTCGTTGCACCTCCCCTTTTCCTAATCGGCCACCATTCAGATAATAATCTGTTTTCCTATTTTTGCCACCAAAGTGAATAACTTCACATTTATCCACATTAAATTGCATCTGCCATGAATTTGCCCACTCACCCAACCTATCCAAGTCACCCTGCATCCTCTTAGCATCCTCCTCACAGCTAACACTGCCACCCAGCTTCGTGTCATCCGCAAACTTGGAGATGCTGCATTTAATTCCCTCATCCAAGTCATTAGTATATATTGTAACAACTGGGGTCCCAGCATTGAGCCTTGCGGTACCCCACTAGTCACCGCCTGCCATTCTGAAAAGGTCCTGTTTATTCCCACTCTTTGCTTCCTGTCTGCCAACCAATTCTCTATCCACATTAATACCTTACCCCCAATACCGTGTGCTTTAAGTTTGCACACTAATCTCCTGTGTGGGACCTTGTCAAAAGCCTTTTGAAAATCCAAATATACCACATCCACTGGTTCTCCCCTATCCACTCTACCAGTTACATCCTCAAAAAATTCTATGAGATTCGTCAGACATGATTTTCCTTTCACAAATCCATGCTGATTTTGTCCGATGATTTCACCGCTTCCCAAATGTGCTGTTATCACATCTTTGATATCTGACTCTAGCAGTTTCCCCACCACCAACGTTAGGCTAACCGGTCTATAATTCCCTGGTTTCTCTCTCCCTCCTTTTTTAAAAAGTGGGGTTACATTAGCCACCCTCCAATCCTCAGGAACTAGTCCAGAATCTAACGAGTTTTGAAAAATTATCACTAATGCATCCACTATTTCTTGGGCTACTTCCTTAAGCACTCTAGGATGCAGACCATCTGGCCCTGGGGATTTATCTGCCTTCAATCCCTTCAATTTACCAAACACCACTTCCCTACTAACATGTATTTCACTCAGTTCCTCCATCTCACTGGACCCTCTGTCCCCTACTATTTCTGGAAGATTATTTATGTCCTCCTTAGTGAACAAAGTAATTATTCAATTGGTCTGTCATGTCCTTGCTCCCCATAATCAATTCGCCTGTTTTTGTCTGTAGGGGACCTACATTTGTCTTTACCAGTCTTTTCCTTTTTACATATTTATATAAGCTTTTACAGTCAGTTTTTATGTTCCCTGCCAGTTTTCTCTCATAATCTTTTTTCCTCTTCCTAATTAAGCCCTTTGTCCTCCTCTGCTGAACTCTGAATTTCTCCCAGTCCTCAGGTGAGTCACTTTTTCTGGCTAATTTGTATGCTTCTTCTTTGGAATTGATACTATCCCTAATTTCTCTTGTCAGCCACGGGTGCACTACCTTCCTTGATTTATTCTTTTGCCAAACTGGGATGAACAATTGTTGTAGTTCATCCATGCAATCTTTAAATGCTTGCCATTGCATATCCACCGTCAATCCTTTAGGTATCATTTGCCAGTCTATCTTAGCTAATTCACGTCTCATACCTTCAAAGTTACCCCTCTTTAAGTTCAGAACCTTTGTTTCTGAATTAACTATGTCACTCTCCATCTTAATGAAGAATTCCACCATATTATGGTCACTCTTACCCAAGGGGCCTCTCATGACAAGATTGCTAATTAACCCTTCCTCATTGCTCAAAACCCAGTCCAGAATAGCCTGCTCTCTAGTTGGTTCCTCGACATGTTGGTTCAAAAAACCAGCCCGCGTACATTCCAAGAAATCCTCTTCCTCAGCACCTTTACTAATTTGGTTCACCCAATCTACATGTAGATTGAAGTCACCCATTATAACTGCTGTTCCTTTATTGCACACATTTCTAATTTCCTGTTTAATACCATCTCCGACCTCACAACTACTGTTAGGTGGCCTGTACACAACTCCCACCAGCGTTTTCTGCCCCTTAGTGTTACGCAGCTCTACCCATATCGATTCCACATCTTCCCGGCTTATGTCCTTCCTTTCTATTGCGTTAATCTCCTCTTTAACCAGCAACGCCACCCCACCTCCTTTTCTTTCATGTTTATCCCTCCTGAATATAGAATATCCCTGAACGTTGAGCTCCCATCTTTGGTCACCCTGGAGCCATGTCTCTGTGATCCCAACAATATCATAATCATTAATAACAATCTGCACTTTCAATTCATCCACCTTATTACAAATGCTCCTTGCATTGACACACAAAGCCTTCAGGCTCTTTTACAACTCTCTTAGCCCTTATAAAATCATGTTGAAAAGTGGCCCTTTCTAATGCTTGCCCTGGATTTGTCGGCCTGCCACTTCTACTTTTCTCCTTACTACTTTTTGCTTCTACCCTCACTTTACACCCCTCTGCATGTAGAGAAGATTACTATAAATTACAATAAAAATAATTAAGTAATAAATTTAGCTTTGTGCTGTACTTTTGAGGCAGTTTCGTCTTGGGATATATTCAGAGGAATAGCCAATTCAGCAGTAAAATCAAAAATGTTTGAACATCAGACAGCATTGGGAAGGTGTCTGTTCAAGACATTTTAAGACACTTCACAAGAAGAAATACTTCTTGTTTGTTGTAAAGTTCAAAGTAAATGTATTATCAATCTACATATATGTCACCATATAATACCGTGAGAGTCATTTTCTTGTGGGCATTCACAGCAAATACAAAGAAACATAGCTGAATCAATGAAAAGGAAAGCATTCAACAAAGATGGACAAACAAGCGATGTGCAAAAGACAACAAACTGTGCAAATACAAAATGAAATAAAAGAAAGTAATAATGATAATTAAATAAGCAAAACTATCGAAAACATAAGTTGTAGAGTCTTTGAGTGTGAGGCCATAGGTTGTGGAATGAGTTCAGTGTTGAGGTGAGTGAAGTTATCCACAAGACCACAAGACAAGGGAGCAGAAGTCCACTATTCGGCCCATTGAGTCTGCTCCACCATTTTATCATAAACTGATCCATTCTCCCATTTAGTCCCACTCCCCCGCCTTCTCACCATAACCTTTGATGCCCTGGCTACTCAGATACCTATCAATCTCTGCCTTAAATACACCTAATGACTTGGCCTCCACTGCTGCCCGTGGCAACAAATTCCATAGATTCACCACCCTCTGACTAAAAAAATTTCTTCGCACTTCTGTTCTAAATGGGCGCCCTTCAATCCTTAAGTCATGCCCTCTCAAACTAGACTCCCCCATGATGGAAACAATTTTGCCACATCCACTCTGTCCATGCCTTTCAACATTCGAAATGTTTCTATGAGGTCTCCCCTCATTCTTCTAAACTCCAAGGAATACAGTCCAAGAGCGGACAAACGTTCCTCGTATGTTAACCCTCTCATTCCCGGAATCATTCTAGTGAATCTTCTCTGTACCCTCTCCAATGTCAGCACATCCTTTCTTAAATAAGGAGACCAAAACTGCCCACAGTACTCCAAGTGAGGTCTCACCAGCGCCTTATAGAGCCTCAACATTACATCCCTGCTCCTATACTCTATTCCTCTAGAAATGAATGCCAACATTGCATTTGCCTTCTTCACTACTGACTCAACCTGGAGGTTAACTTTAAGGGTATCCTGTACGAGGACTCCCAAGTCCCGTTGCACCTCAGAACTTTGAATTCCTTCCCCATTTAAATAATAGTCTGCCTGTTTATTTTTTCTGCCAAAGTGCATAACCATACACTTTCCAACATTGTACTTCATTTGTCACTTCTCTGCCCATTCTTCCAATCTATCCAAGTCTCTGTGCAGACTTTCCGTTTCCTCAGCACTACTAGCCCCTCCACCTATCTTCGTATCGTCAGCAAACTTATACACAAAGCCATCTATTCCATAATCCAAATCGTTGATGTACAATGTAAAAAGAAGCTGCCCCAACACAGACCCCTGTGGAAAACCACTGGTAACCGGCAGCCAACCAGAATAGGATCCCTTTATTCCCACTCTCTGTTTCCTGCCAATCAGCCAATGCCCTATCCACGTGTGTAACTTTCCCGTAATTCCATGGGCTCTTATCTTGTTAAGTAACCTCATGTGCGGCACCTTGTCAAAGGCCTTCTGAAAATCCAAATATACAACATCCGCTGCATCTCCCTTGTCTAGCCTACTGGTAATTTCCTCAAAAAATTGTAATAGGTTTGTCAGGCAGGATTTTCTTTTAAGGATTCCATGCTGAGTTCTGCCTATCTTGTCATATGCCTCCAGGTACTCTGTAACTTCATCTTTGACAATCGACTCCAACAACTTCCCAACCACGGATGTCAAGCTAACAGGTCTATAATTTCCTTTTTGCTTCCTTTCCCCCTTCTTAAATAGCGGAGTCACATTTGTAATCTTCCAGTCCTCCGGAACCATGCCAGAATCTATCGACTTTTGAAAGATCATCGCTAATGCCTCCGCAATCTCCACAGCTACTTCCATCAGAACACGCAGGTGCATTCCATCTGGTCCAGGAGATTTATCTACCTTTAGACTATTCAGCTTCCTGAGTACTTCCTCTGTCGTAATTGTGACTGCGCACACTTCTCTTCCCTGCCGCCCTTGAGTGTCCAGTATACTGCTGATGTCTTCCTCAGTGAAGACTGATGCAAAATACTTGTTCAGTTCCTCTGCCATCTCCTTATCTCCCATTACAATTTCTCCAGCATCATTTTCTATTGGGTCCTATATCTACTCTCACCTGTCTTTTACTCTTTATATACTTGAAAAAGCTTTTAGTATCCGCTTTGATATTATTTGCTAGCTTCCTTTCATAGTTAATCTTTTCCCTCTTAATGACCTTCTTAGTTTCCTTTTGTAAGGTTTTAAAAACTTCCCAATCCTCTGTCTTCCCACTAATTTTTGCTTCCTTGCATGCCCTCTCCTTTGCTTTAACTTTGGCTTTGACTTCTCTTGTCAACCACGGTTGCATCTTTTTTCCACTCGAAAATTTCTTCTTTTTTGGAATATACCTGTCTTACACCTTCCTCATTTCTTGCATAAACTCCAGCTACTGCAGCTCTGCCGTCTTTCCCGCCAGTGTCCCTTTCCAGTTAACTTTGGCCAGTTCCTCTCTCACGCCAGTGTAATTTCCCTTACTCCACTGAAATACCGACACATCAGATTTAGGCTTCTCTTTTTCAAATTTCACAGTGAACTCAATCATGTTATGATCACTGCCTCCTAAGGGTTCCTTCACCTCGATCTCTCTAATCATCTCCGGTTCATTACACAATACCCAATCCAGTACAGCCGATCCCCTAGTGGGCTCAACAACAAGCTGTTCTAAAAAGCCATCTCGCAGACATTCTACAAATTCTCTCTCTTGAGATCCAGTGCTGACCTGATTTTCCCAATCCACTCGCATGTTAAAATCCCCCACAATTATCATAACACTGCCCTTCTGACAAGCCTTTTCTATTTCCAGTTGTAATTTGTAGTCCTCATCCCTGCAGCTGTTTGGAGGCCTATAAATAACTGCCATCAGGGTCCTTTTACCCCTGCTATTTCTTAGCTCAACCCATAAAGATTCTGCACCTCCCGATCCTAAATCACTTCTTTCTAATGATTTAATATCATTTCTTATCAATAAAGCCACGCCACCCCCTCTGCCTACCCTCCTATCCTTCCAATACACCGTGTATCCTTGGATATTCAGCTCCCAGAGACATGCATCCTTTAGCCAGGTCTCAGTGATGGCCACAATATCATACCTGCCAATCTGTAGCTGTACGACAAGATCATCCACGTTATTCGTTATGCTGCATGCATTTAAGTACAACACCTTAAGACCAGTATTTGGTACTTTTCGCTTTGATTTCACTGCAACTTTATTGCACTGCAACTCATCCCAATGGCTACAAATTTGCCCCATCACCCGCCTGTCTTTCCTGACATCTTTACTGCTCACTATCTTAGATTTATTTCTGTTTTCCCCTTCCTCCGCTCTGTCAGTCCGGTTCCCATCCCCCTGCCAAATTAGTTTAAACCCTCCCTAACAGCTCTATTAAACTTTCCCGAAAGGATATTGGTCCCCTTCGTGTTCAGGTTTAACCTGTTCTCTTTGGACAGGTCATACTTCCTCCAGAAGAGATCCCAATTATCCAAGAATCTGAAGCCCTGCCCCCTACACCAGTCTCTCAGCCATGCATTCATCTTCCTGATCCGACTATTCTTGCCCTTGCTAGCACGTGGCACAGGTAGCAATCCCGAGATTACTACCCTGGAGGTCCTGCTTCTCAGCTTCCTTCCTAACTCCTGGAAATTTCTCTTCAGGACCTCCTCCTTTGTCCTATCTATGTCATTGGTACCAACATGTACCAAGACAACTGGCTGCTCACCGTCCCCCTTCAGAATATTCTGGACCCGATCCAAGACATCCTGTACCCTGGCACCTGGGAGGCAACACACCATGCGGGTATCTCTATCAGGCTCACAGAATCTCCTGTCCGTTCCCCTGACTATGGAATCCCCTACGACTACCACATTTCTCTTCTCCCTCCTTCTCTCCTGCACAACAGCGCCAAGCTCAGTGCCAGAGACCCGGTCACCGTGGGTGTCCCCTGTTAGGTCATCCCCCTCAACAGCATCCAGAACAAGATAATTGTTGCTGAGGGGGACAACCACAGGTGTGCTCTCCACTATCCGGGCATTTCCCTTCCCTCTCTTGACAGTGACCCAGTTTTCTGACCCCTGTAGCCTAGGGATGACTACCTCCCTTTAGCTCCTGTCTATCACCTCTTCACTTTCCCTGATAAGCGGCAGGTCATCAAGCTGCAGCTCCAGATCCCTAACACGGTCTCTGAGAAGCTGCAACTCAGTACACCTGGCGCAGATGTGGCCATCAGGGAGGCTGGAGGTCTCCCAGGATCCCCACATCTGGCACCCGGAACAAAGCACTAACCCTGCAGGCATGCTATCTAATTCTACAGGAATGAAACAGGAAAATAAGTCTACTCACCCACTTATCTCGCCAAACAGACGAACTTTTTAAACCGTTACCTGTGAGAGCCCTGCTGTTCCTGTCTGTCTGGGCTGATTTACGAAGGGGGGGGGGAGAAAAAAAAGAGTTGGCACTTCGCTCTCACCTCTTCCCGTTTACCGCCGAAGCCCGTTGAAGCCAAAGCCCTACACTCTGCTCCCACTCACTCCGCTGCCCGCTCCGACAACTGCCCGCTATACAGGGTGGTCTCCTTTTTAAACTCTCCGCGTGGTCCTGTTGATGTCACGTGCCTGCGCAGTCTCGCCCTTCTTGCACTCGAAGAAGTTTGAAAAAAAACTGCCTTCCTTCAGAATTCAGCTCCCACGCCGCTCTGTAGTCCCGATCCAAAAAAATCCACTCTGGTTCAATTGCCTGATGATTCAAAAGTTAAAAATATTTGTAAAATTTCACACAGAAATATCTTCCAGCAGCGATCTGAAATTCAATATAGTTCAGATAAACTCCACCATCTTTCAAACATCTCCTACATGTAAAAGTCAAAATATTTTTTAAATATTTGAGCACATTGCAACATTCTTTTTTCTGCACCCATAGATTCAGTGTTGCAAAAAATTCAAATAAACACAGCAAATAATAGACATATCACTGCAGAATATGAGCTTATTCAATCACATCAGGAGGATGGTAATGTCAAGAGAAAACAGGAGACTGCTATCTGGGACAATACAAACTGCTGGAGAAACCAATCAGTTTGAGCAGCATCATAGGGAGGGAGGGAGCGTCGACTCAGACCATGAGAGGCCTGCGTCAGGCATTTTCATGCCTTACAAGGCGCAGATTGGAAGTCTGTGTGGGGCGCCACTCCTTGCACAGACCAAAGCAATGTGTGATTAAGTGCCTTGCTCAAGGGCACAAACACGTTGCCACAGCTGAGGCTCGAACTAATGACCTTGAGATAACTAGACAAACGCCTTAACCACTTGGCCACGTGCCCAACATCATAAGGGGAAAGAAATTGCCTGATGTATCAGATTGAGACCTTACATTGGAGCTGAGAGCGAAGAGGGAAGAGGGCTGTGTAAAAAGGAAAGGGAAGGAGAATGAGACAGGGTGTTGCATGGTGGATGATGGGCAGTAGGTGGGGATATGGGTGTGAAGGCGAAGACAGCAGTTGGGTGGTGCTAAGTGGAAACACTATGACTACCAGTGCTGGAATCTGTTAATTAAATAAAGTGATAATGGGAACTTGAAGGCCAGATAGAAGCAGCTGAGCCAGAAACCATAAACTCCTAATCCTATCAAAGCACCTTTTGTCAGAAGTAATAGAAAACTGATAAGAAATGTAAGTTATTTCCACCCCCTGCCTTTTGAATTGTAATAACTGTGGATTGAAGGGAAGGGAGCTTTCCCTGAGATGTCAGTGATCTGAGACTGTAAAATAATACTCTAACAATCACCAGCTTGTCATGACGAAGAGGCTTGTGAGATCAAGAGTTCCCGGGGGCGATGCTGTCTGGAGGTTTGCTCATGATAGGGTCACTCATGGTGGCAGGTTCAAGAGGGAAGTTCCAGATGAATAGCAGTCCAACCAAGACCTTAATGGTGGAGCTGGAGAACGATGAAGACACATCACAACAGCAGTGAAGTAGGAGGAAGGCTACAGCAGCGAAGGGTCCGCAGTTGTCTTCCATTCTATGTGACGGGACTCCGACCCCAGTCTGTCAAGGACCACGTGGTAGTTGCCCGTGCATCAGCCTCCCCCACTTTAAACAAAGTCATGCACAGCCATTCTCCATTAGGGGAATAACCCTTAGGGAGAACTTCATACTCCACTCATTGCTGCTATAATTAAGCAAGAGCACATCTATTTACACATCTGGATAGACTCAAATTGTGATGAAAAATGCATTTCAAAAGCTATCTAACACGATCTGCTTCTTACAGTCAATGAGTCAGGCAGCCATCCATAGGAAGGCTTTAAACAATTTGGTCGAAACTAGACAGGAAAATGTTCAAAGTACCCAGCCATTCAAAGAATATTCTTGGAAAGAAAAACAGAAGAGTGAGCTGTTTTCCTTTCCAAAGATGCTACTCGACCTGATGAATCTTTCCAGCTCATTCGGTTTCTCTTTCAGATTTCCTGCATTGGCAGTTTTCCTTTTTACTTCAGACCACCTGACATTCAGATGTAGTAGTGGAATTAGACCATTCAGTCTGCTTTGCCATTCAATCATGGCTGATATATTTTTAACCCTAATTCTCTTATCTTCTCCCCATAATCCTGAACCCTTTTACCAATCAAGAACCTATAAATATCTGTCTTAAATACACACAGCCTCTACACCCCTCTGTGGCAACACATTCTATGGATTCAGACCCCTCTTGCTGAAGAAATTCCAACTCATCTCAATATTAAAAGAAGAAGAAGAAGAAAGCCCTTAACTCCGAGTAGGGTCATCGGGATGCCGTCATGATTGTGTTTTTTTTTAGCAGACTTTTTCTTATTTTTACGAGGCCGAGTTGCTAGCTCGGCGCTGAACCCAGCACGGATGGAAAGCGTGCAAGGGAGCCGGCTGGATTCAAACTCGGGAGCCTTTGCTCCGAAGTCCGGCGCTGATGCCACTACGCCATCAGGTCGGTCCAGAGACATCAAGTGCACCTGATATGTTAAGCCTTTCTTGCTTGGGATCATTCTTGCAAACTGCTCTGGACCCTCTTTGTTTAGGGCCCACACATCCTTTTAGATATGTGGCCCCAAAATTGCTCAAGATATTCCAAATATACTGTATCGAGTCTCAGCAGTGTATTCTTCGTCAATGGGTGATTGAATTAAAAGATAGATATATCAGATTAGAAGGTAGATATATCAAAAACACGAGATTAAAAAAAAACTTGAAGGTGAGTCCTTTGGTTGAGGGAACTCACCCAGTGTCAGGGCCAGTGAAATTGTGTGAAGTTATCCCCTTTGGTTCAAGAGCCTGATGGTTGAGTGGTAATAACTGTCCCTGAACCTGGTGTTGAGCGAATTTAAAATTGCTGACCCTCTCCACCTCTGATCCTTGCATGAGGACTGGCTCATATACCTCCTTCTGAAATCAATAACTAGCTTCTTGGTCTTCCTGATATTGAGTAAGAGATTGCTGCTGTGACACGCTCAGCCAGATTTCCAATCTCCCTCCTCCATGCTAATTCGTCACCACCTTTGGTTCAGCCAACGCCAGTCGTATCGTCAGCATATTTAAATATGGCATTGGAGCTATGCTTATCCTCCCAGTCATTAGTAGAAAGCAAGTAGAGCACACAGCCTTGTGATGCACCTGTGCTGATGGAAATATTGTTGCCAATCCAAACTGACTGGCTTCTGCAAGTAAGGAAATCGAGGATCCAATTCCACAAGGATGTATTGAGCCCCTGGTTTTGAAGTTTATTGATACTCCTGATGACAGATGTTGCTTTTGTGGGGGCAGCGCTCTTTCTGGGACATTCTGTTTTCATTTTGCTGTTTTGAAATGATAGGGGTGGGGGCGAACATTAAGAAAGCTGCTTTGCTCTTTGTACGTTGCCCTGGGATCTGAGCCCCTCTGCGGGAGGATAGAGTGTCATTTCAGCACGTCATCCAAGAGACAGTACCTCTGGCCATGTAGAACTTGACAATGCGCGGCTGCTAGCCCAGTGATGGGCTGAAGTCACAAGCCAGAGTGCTGCAGAGAACAGCAGCAGAATGGTAAGAAGAAAATAATTCTGTGGCAGCTCAGTATATCGTATTTGTTGGATTTCACTGTATGATTGCAAATCAGTGCGAACATAATCTAAATGTCTCCCAACAATATTAATTCAGTAAGACATTACTCCTGCTGTAAGATAAAATATGTGTAACATTGTTTCATGCTGTTTAGTTACTTCAGCATCAGTGCATGTTTTTCCTTTCCAACGTGAATAATAACCATTATTATTCCAGTGCTCATTCACGGCTTTAATTGCAAGCATACTCACAAGTGAAGCAGCAACAGAGAAGCAGAAATTAATCAGTTTGCATCCGGCCAATAACCCCACAAAGACTTTACTTCCAAGGAGATGATGAAGTGGAGCGATCAAGCACTGGTACAGCCATCTGTAGTATCCAGTTAAATGCAGAACAACTCACAGGAAAACAACATCTAAGTGTGATTTTATACAAAAAGCTAACTTCCATTAAAGCTATTCTCCATTTGGTTTCCACAACAAATATAACAAATTGAATGCTTCGTCTGTATTTTTCATATAACTGGCACTGACCTCTTTTGTTAATTCTAATGAATAAAAATATTCAAAGAAAAAACGGATATATCAAAAAGAGATAGCAGCACAGACCATATATTTTAAGATTATTGTAACTTGAGCTTCTAGAATTCATGTAAACTATCATAGAAAATATTTTCTTGTTGAAACTTTCTTCAAGCTGAACCCAGAACATGGCAAGTAGAAACCTCAGTTGGCCAGGGTCGGCCCTGGATGCTGCATCCTAGCTGTCTCGATATGCGAAACCCGGCCAGTACAATATGGAGAGCAAGCTCCCTTCCTCCATGCATCTGACAAACCCAAAGGAATGTCAGAAACCAAGGCAGTTTGGCACCAGCAGCGTTGCAGGAGTTGTGAGTCAGCATTGACCTCAACACAGGACTGCCTTAGAGTCTCTATATCAGGACTCTCCCCTCCGAATTTACACCCGAAGCCTTCCCCATGAGTGGGTATAGCCACAAGGCAGCAGAGATTTGAGATCAGAGTTTTCCTTCTCCTAGATGAGCTTTCAACCATGGATAACGAGCCACATCTTCCCAAAGCAATGGGTCTTAAGGCGCCAGTAACCCACCTGTGTAGCTTCTCCCGTCAGTAGGAACGGTGTTGCCGGGCTTAGTAGCTAAGCCACATATGAAAGCTAGGAGCTGGACTTAGTTAACTGTCAGACGCTACTTGAGGCACACGGCACTGGAAGCATTTAATAAGTAGTGAGAGCTTGTCCCCATCACCACCCCAGATATGACAACCTTAAGGAACCTGGCAATTGGAACATAGAAATATAATATTATAGCACAGTGCACGTTCTTCAGCCCACCACGTGTGTCGACCTTTCAACCTTCTCTAAGATATATCTGTACCATTGTCTCTGAAATAGCCCTCCATTTTCCTATCATCGATGTTTATGTTCAACTTTAATTGTCATTCAACCACACATGAATACCCATGAGTACAGCCAAATGAAACAGAGTTCCTCCACAGCCAAGGTGCAAAACACAGTCATACACAAATCGATGATGCATTCATATTGTCAGCAAGAACATGCAGTTCTCATCAGTCCACAGAATACGAGCATAGAACCATAGAACATTACAGCACAGAAACAGGCCTTTTGGCATTTCTTGGCTGTGCCGAACTATTTTATTGCCTAGTCCCACTGACCTGCACCTGGACCATATCCCTCCATACACCTCCCATCCACGTACCTGTCCGAGATTTTCTTATATGTTAGAAGTGAGCCCACATTTACCACTTCATCTGGCAGCTCATTCTGCACTCCCACCACTCTCTGTGTGAAGAAGCCCCCCCAATGTTCCCTTTAAACTTTTCCCCCTTCACCCTTAACCTATGTCCTCTGGTTTTTTTCTCCACTTGCCTCAGTGGAAAAAGCCTGCTTGCATTCACTCTATCTATACCCATCATAATTTTATATACCTCTATCAAATCTCCCCTCATTCTTCTACGCTCCAGGGAATAAAGTCCTAACCTATTCAACCTTTCTCTGTAACTGAGTTTCTCAAGTCCCGGCAACATCCTTGTAAACCTTCCCTGCACTCTTTCAACCTTATTAATACCCTGGACTTATTTCATAATTTACTGGCATAATTTACATATTACTATTTAACTATTTATGGTTCTATGACTATTTATTATTTATGGTACAACTGTAACAAAAACCAATTTCCCCCTGGGATCAATAACGTATGACTATGACTATGACTATGACTATATCCTTCCTGTAATTTGGTGACCAAAACTGAACACAATACTCCAAATTCGGCCTCACCAATGCCTTATACAACCTCAACATAACATTCCAACTCATATTCAATACTTTGATCTATAAAGGCCAATGTACCAAAAGCTCTCTTTACGACCCTATCTATGTGTGATGCCACTTTTAGGGAATTTTGTATCTGTATTCCCATATCCCTCTGTTCTACTTCACTCCTCAGTGCCTTACCATTTACCCTGTATGTTCTACCTTGGTTTGTCCTTCCAAAGTGCACACACATATGCAATCTAGCTTATCTTCTACCAGGCAAACATTGGAGAGCAGGACCAATGAGAGGGACATCCCCCAATCTAGCATGGATGCCGCACCACATCGGCTCCAGAATCTCCCCTCCAGGATGACTGCAACAGGCAAACGTACAGCATGAGGCCTAGTCCTCACTACAACCAAAGCCACACAGCTTCCTCACCATCAGTCTCACCACTAAACCAGTGAAATGGACTTGTAGTATTTTACATTACTAATGTCCAAAAGGATCTTGTGATCGTAGGAAAAACTTCCAAGGCAATCACTTGCTGTTAGACTGCGCACTGGCATCACACACTGACTCTGACGTATTTCTGTAGTGGGCAGCGACACAGTGCACACCAAGTCTAGCTCCTCTGCTACCAAGCAATTCACTGATAGATCTGCAGACCTTGAAATTCTTAAAGTCCAGCATTGTGTTGTGATCATAAAAAAAGACATTTACAAAAGACAGAAACACCTTTGCTTGGCCCGGAAGAGACCACTGCTTCTCAGTATCTGAGTATTGAGCAGATGCCCAGGTTCATCCCTTAACTGTGGTTTGGTTATGTATTCCATATAATTACTCACAATACTTCATGTCAGCAAGGCCAAAAACTTGTTCGCTGGAAAAGACATGCAGTGCAATATTTTTAAAAAGGTGAACGAAAACTTCAGAGTGACGCACACAAAATGCTGGAGGAACTTAGTAGTTCTGTAGTGTTCTCGTGCAGTGTGTTGAAACTCTGACTAAGCACCAAGTTAAACCAGAGCCAATGAAGACAGAGTCATAGTAAGGTTAACCGTTTACTGTTCACTCTTCCACATTAACATCGCATGGTGAAAACTGTTGATAAAATAATACAAAACATATTCAGTGTCTGTTTCATTCTTGACAGCACATTTGTATTGTAAATACTTGAAAATAAAACCTCATCAACCGTCGTTTCTTTTAACAGAATCAGTGTTAATATATTTGCTTCAACATGTCTACTGTCATATGAACTTACGGCATTGCCTCTATAATGTTTCTTTGTGGATAGAAATGATGTCTTTCACAATCATACTGCATGCGTGAGCCTCACTTCCTTTGTTTTCTATGAACCGGAAGCTACCGACAAGTCACGGCGAAACCAGAAGTGATGTCATCACATACCGCGATATACCATAGACAATAAATTTTACCTTTTGTTAAACTATTACGTAGTTATCAGTCTTTGACTTTAACTAGAAAATAGTTACAAACAAATTATTTAAAGTGAAAATATAATAAAGTTAAATAAATGCCTTAAGGGCAACACATTCCCCGCCTGACCTTTGTAAGGTCACAATGAACATGGTATCGAACTTCAGTCTCTAGATCGGACTTTAGGTAGAAGTAGACCGACCTCTGCAAATGGTCTCAGGTAAGTTTTCACATCACCTTGGTCAGTAGTTTTTAACTCAACCTTCCTGACATGTCCATCCCTTCCAGGGAATGTGGCAGTGATTCTGGCCATTGGCAAGCAGTTGTGGGTGATCTACTTGTCCCTGAGCAAGACTGGATCTCCAACTTGAAGGTTCCTGCGAGGTGCTGTCCGCTTCTGTCTGTGTTGCAACAAAGGTAGGTATTCGTGACTCCAACGGGCCCAGAACTGATTTGCAAGAGCCTGAACCTGTCTCCATTGCTTCGTGTATAAGTCCTTGTCCGAGAAGTCTCCAGGTGGAGGGGGAACTCCTGCCTTCTGCGTCTGGAGCATTGATGGTGAGAGTGTGAAGGGGCTTTCCAGGTCCAAAGACACAGGTAGGGGTGGTCGCGCATTTATAATGGCTGTGACCTCTGCCATTAGTGTGCACCGTACTTCGTGGGTCAGGCGTGTGCTTTGCTGCAGAAACATTGAATCAGGGATTCTTCTGGCGATGCCAATTATCCGCTTCCAAGAGCCTCCCGTGTGAGAGGTGCGTGGTGGGTTGAATTCCCAGTTGCATCCCTGCTCACTGAGATATCTTTGCACAGTTTTGTCCATCCCAAGCTCCTTGCACGCTCCAACAAAGTTTGTGCCACAGTCGGATCTTAACTGTCTTGCAGGGCCTCTTAGTGCAAAAAAGCGCCTGAGAGCGTTAACGCAGCTGGATGTATCTGAAGACTCGATAACCTCAATATGCACAGCTCTCAAACTCATGCAGCTGAACATGATGGCCCACCATTTGCTCTCTGCTTGTCCTCCTCTGGTGTGTCTGCTGGTGATAGTCCAGGGACCAAATACATCGAGCCGCACATACATAAAAGGAGGGCAGGCTTTGAGGCGTTCTGGTGGGAGTTCCACCATACGTTGATCTTCCAGCTTCCCTCACAGTTTGCAGCAGGTTACACGCTTGTAGAGTACTGAATTGATTAGTGCTTTGCCTCCCGAGATCCACAGTCCCGCTGCCCTGATTGCTCCTTCCGTCAGATGATGGACTGGATGCCTTACCTGTTCATGATGATGGCGTGTGAGCAGTAATGACACGTGGCTGTCTTTGGGCAGGAGTACTGGGCTCTTTTCTGCAGCTGGAAGGTAAGAGTGTGTGAATCGGCCTCCAATGCAAATGAGATCGTTCTCCTGGATTGGGCTGAGTTTCCTCAAAGGACTGTTCTTGGGTATTGGTTTACTAGCTTGGAGGGCTGAAAGTTCCTTTGCAAAGGCTACCCTTTGAGCTGCTTTAAGGATGACATCCTTTGCCTGGGCCAATTCGTCTGGGGTGCGAGGTAAGCCACATTTGTACCATCCTTTGCATTTGCTATCTTGGGGTGGGTGTTTGCTGGATCTGGTGATGTGGATGACGAATAAAATTCCTCTCACTAAGGAGTTCAAGGTGGAGAACTGCTAAAAGCGGTCAGTGGTACGTATTGATTCTTCCAGGTAGGTGGCACAGGTTTGTACTGGCAGCCGGATTTCCCAGTCTCTTTCGGGTTCAATCAGCTTAAATGTCTCACTCGTTGTGTTTTTTCTGCTGGTAGCTGATGCAGGAAGGAGGGTCTGGTGAACGAGGAAGTCAGTGCCAAACAGGATGCAGGTGAGGATCTCGATGCGTGGTCTGCAGAGTTTTCCTCTGTTAATGCTATTGTTCGGGCTTTGAGGACAGGTGGATGCGTTGAACTCTATTGTGAATGTACACGTAGAAACATTTTGATTTGTTATAGATATAGCCGAGCACTACTTTGCTGTCTGTATAGAACTTGGTGGCATCCAGCTTTAGGTCTAGCTCTTCCTGGATAAGATCTGCTATTTCCACAGCTAGAACAACTGTGCACAGTTCAAGCCTTGAGATTGTAGGCTCGTAGCCTGTAGATGGCCATGGCAGGAGGTGGACTATTGCCAAAAACATGGACCTTCATCCGGTACTCAATGACTTCCTTGTTGGTGTCATTGTCCTTGTGCCATAAAAAACGGAGGAAGTTGCGATGGTCTTCCTGCACTAAGAAACAATGGAACATCTGCTGGATGTCCGCTAGAACCGTGACCTTCTCTTTCCGGAAGTGCAGCAGGATCCCAAGGAGGACGTTATTAAGGTCGGGACCTGTGAGGAGCACGTCATTGAGGGAGATACCAGCGCAGTGGGCACTGGGGTTAAAGACCACCCTGATCTGATTGGGGTTTTGCGGGTGGCAAGCCCCAAACGTTGGGAGGTACCAGCACTCCTCATCTTCTCTCAGCAGCGGCGCCACCTCAGTATGCCCATTCGCGAAGGTCTTCTCCATGAACTTCACGTACTGTTGCTGCATCTCGGGTTTCCTTTTCAGGGTTCATTGCAAAGATTGACTGCCTGCTCTTTGTTGTTTGGCTAGCGCTGGTGTGGTTCTCTGAACGGTCGTGGGGTGACCCAATTGTTTGCTTTGTCTCTAAAGACCTTTGTGTCCATTATTTTTAAGAAGATGATGTCTTCCTCCGATGGAGCAAGTTTATTGTCGTGCTCAGTTTGGGCGAAGACTGACTGTCCCAGTGTCTTCTCAGTTACTTTACTAAGCTTGTTAAAGTTTTGTTGTGCTTCCTTGATACACATAAAGCTTGTGCAGGGTTGAAAAAGTGAATGGCGGCCACTCTCTAGCACATTAGTCTTGAGCGTGTTAACTGTTGGTTTGTGTACGTTGCCAGGGCACACCTCTCCTATCATCACCCAGCCCAGATCCAGACGTTGGGTGACGGGGGTGTCGTGTGGTCCATTGACCTGCTGCCTGACTTTGTGCACCCTAAGAATGTCTCTTCAAAGTAGCAGGAGTATTTCTGCTTCCGGATTGAGTTCTGGGATGCACTTGGCAATGTGGTGGAGATGGGGCTGGTGTAGCACTGCACTTGACGTCGGAATCTCGGATCAGTTATTCAAGATCCTGTTGCACTCTAAGAGTGGAGGGAGACAGATGACAACTTTGCCATCCAGTGACTCGAGCTGGAAGCCCTCTGCCTTCCTGCCAGAAGTTTCTGCAATGCCAGAGCAAGTTCTGAGGTAGTATGAGAATGGATTACTCTGTATGCTGAACAACTCAAAGAACTCTGGTCTGGCCAATGTGCAGTTCCTCTGGTTGTCCAGAATTACATAGGCTTTGATGGCCTTGTCGTTGGCTCCCTTAGGGTATACCTTAGTGAGGCAGATCTTTGAGCACGAATGGCTCGACTGACCAGGACCACAAACTTCTGTGCAGCTCAAGCTGACAATAGAAACCATAGAAACCATAGAAACTACAGCACAGAAACAGGCCTTTTGGCCCTTCTTGGCTGTGCCGAACCATTTTCTGCCTAGTCCCACTGACCTGCACACAGACCATATCCCTCCATACACCTCCCATCCATGTATCTGTCCAATTTATTCTTAAATGTTGAAAAAGAACCCGCATTTACCACCTCGTCTGGCAGCTCATTCCATACTCCCACCACTCTCTGTGTGAAGAAGCCCCCCCTAATGTTCCCTTTAAACTTTTCCCCCCTCACCCTTAACCCATGTCCTCTGGTTTTTTTTCTCCCCTTGCCTCAGTGGAAAAAGCCTGCTTGCATTCACTCTATCTATACCCATCATAATTTTATATACCTCTATCAAATCTCCCCTCATTCTTCTACGTTCCAGGGAATAAAGTCCTAACCTATTCAACCTTTCTCTGTAACTGAGTTTCTCAAGTCCCGGCAACATCCTTGTAAACCTTCTCTGCACTCGTTCAACCTTATTTATATCCTTCCTGTAATCTGGTGACCAAAACTGAACACAATACTCCAGATTCGGCCTCACCGATGCCTTATACAACCTCATCATAATATTCCAGCTCTTATAATCAATACTTTGATTAATAAAGGCCAATGTACCAAAAGCTCTCTTTACGACCCTATCTACCTGTGACGCCACTTTTAGGGAATTTTGTATCTGTCTTCCCAGATCCCTCTGTTCCACTGCACTCCTCAGTGCCTTACCATTAACCCTGTATGTTCTACCTTGGTTTGTCCTTCGAACGTGTAATACCTCACACTTGTCTGTATTAAACTCCATCTGCCATTTTTTAGCCCATTTTTCCCGCTGGTCCAAGTCCCTCTGCAGGCTCTGAAAACCTTCCTCACTGTCTACTACACCTCCAATTTTTGTATCATCAGCAAATTTGCTGATCCAATTTACCACATTATCATCCAGATCATTGATATAGATGACAAATAACAATGGACCCAGCACTGATCCCTGTGGCACATCACTAATCACAGGCCTCCACTCGGAGAAGCAATTCTCTACTACCACTCTTCGGCTTCTTCCATTGAGCCAATGTCTGATCCAATTTACCATCTCTCCATGTATACCTAGAGACTGAATTTTCCTAACTAACTTCCCATGCGGGACCTTGTCAAAGGCCTTACTGAAGTCCATGTAGGCAATATCCATTGCCTTCCCTTCATCCACTTTCCTGGTAACCTCCTCGAAAAACTCCAATAGATTGGTCAAACATGACCTCCCACGCACAGAGCCATGTTGACTCTCCCTAACAAGTCCCTGTCTATCCAAATGCTTGTAGATTCTGTCTCTTAGTACTCCCTCCAATAACTTACCTACTACCGACGTTAAACTTACTGGCCTATAATTTCCCGGATTACTTTTCGATCCTTTTTTAAACAACGGAACAACATGAGCCACTCTCCAATCCTCCAGCACCTCACCTGTAGACAGCGACCTTTTAAATATTTCTGCCAGGGCCCCTGCAATTTCAACACTAGTCTCCTTCAAGGTCCAAGGGAACATCCTGTCAGGTCCCGGGGATTTATCCACTTTAATTTTCCTCAAGACAGCAAGGACATCCTCCTTTTCGATCTGTACAGTTTCCATGATCTCACTACTTGTTTCCCTTAACTCCATAGACTTCATGCCAGTTTTCTTACTAAATACAGATGCAAAAAACCTGTTTAAGATCTCCCCCATTTCCTTTGGTTCCGCACATAGCCGTCCACTCTGATCTTCAAGAGGACCAATTTTATCCCTTACAATCCTTTTGCTCTTAATGTACATGTAAAAGCTCTTTGGATTATCCTTCACTTTGACTGCCAAGGCAAACTCAAGTCTTCTTTTAGCCCTCCTGATTTCTTTCTTAAGTATTTTCTTGCACTTCTTATACTCCTCAAGCACCTTATTTACTCCCTGCTTCCTATACATGTCATACAACTCCCTCTTCTTCTTTATCAGAGTTGCAATATCCCTTGAGAACCAAGGTTCCTTATTCCTATTCACTTTGCCTTTAATCCTGACAGGAACATACAAATTCTGCACTCTCAAAATTTCTCCTTTGAAGGCTTCCCACCTACTGATCAGATCTTTGCCAGAGAACAACCTATCCCAATCCACGCTTTTTATATCCTTTCTCATTTCTTCAAATTTGGCCTTCTTCCAGCTCAGAACTTCAACCCTAGGACCAGATCTACCCTTGTCCATGATCAATAGTTCTTTCAGAGTGATCCTCTCCCTCCCTGCCGTCCTGTTGTGAGGGTGAAGGAGCCTTGGCAGTTTCCGCTGACGTTCCAGGATGCATGGCCCCATCGTGACTAGTGCTGTTGCATTCCGAACGCTTTATGGGGAACGTACACTCTTTAGCGAGGTGGGAGGTAGAGGAACAGCACTTAAAACGTATTCTTTTTTCCTTGAGAAGGGCCTTCCTTTCGTCAAAGGGTTTGTTTCTAAACATTCTGCATTTTTGAGGGGGTGGGGTTTGTTGTGCAATGGACAATTCTTGCTAGGGTCATCGTTGGTTGTGGAGACTTTGATTTTGTACACTGAGACGGGTTTATTGATGTTAAAATTGTTTAAAATGGATTTGACTGGCTTGGTGTGTGAGTTGTGGTGCCACCTTGATTCATGAAGCTAGGGTCATTTCACTTCTTCGCCTCATTGTACACAAACCTACTAAAATACTCAAAAGGAGGGAATGGACCACAAACCAATAGACATCCACTTTTCCTGCAGCCCTAATGAAAGATTGTCCACAATTGGTCCAATTCCGTGTGAAGTATCCAGATACGACAGGCCAGTTAAATAGCCATCTTCTTTAGCACCTTCAATCTCCATGAGTAAATCTCATAATTTAGTGTGGTCCTTCGCTGACACCCTAGGAAAATTGTCCAGCCATTGAAATAGTGCCCTTTCAATAATTTCAGGGGCCGCATAGCAGTCCCGAAATCTCTCTCCCATGCTTTGTGTAAGGCTAGCTTGGGGTTGTTGACGTACACTGAGCGTATGCGTTTCACCTGTTCACTTTATTCCTTTCTCAGCCATTTAGTCATAAGGTCCAACTCTTGGGTTGCTGTGAGCCGGACTCCGCCAGTGGCACTGGTGAATGAGGAGTACCACGCACGGTAATTTTCAGGCTTATCATCAAACTGGTACAGTCCTGAATTGATGAGGTCTCATCGCACTAAATACTGTGCCAAGGGTTCTGCTGCAGGTGGCGTGCTAGCTGGGGGAGTATGTTGGGGGGCATATGACTGAGCATGTACGCTCATGACGGGATTTGATGTTCTGACTTCAGCCTTTGTCTCTGCTTTTGCCGAATCTGATAAGTTTGGTGTCGGAAGATATTTGTAGTGAGCCCTTTCATACTTAGCAGATGACATAGTCCTGCTCTCTGACCAGATGCAGGAAGCACAGCAGCTACTGACAAAAGTGGAAATTGAGTGCAATAAAGTTGGACTTCACCTAAACGCTAAAAAGACAGAGTACATGGCGTTTAACTGCGACGAAGGTACTCTCAAGACTATGGAGAATGATACCATTAAGAAAGTCTTTGACTACAAGTACCTCGGGTCAAGAATGATGAGTTCGGAGAAGGACATAAAGATACGGAAGGCACTGGCGTGGAGGGCTATGAACGACATGAAGGAAATCTGGAAGTCAAACCTGACCAGAGGGCTTAAAAAGAGGATTTTCATAGCAGTCATAGAGTCCATTCTCACGTACGGATGCGAGACGTGGACACTCACCAAGACGATGTGAAAGTCTCTAGATGGTTGCTATACACGAATGCTCCGGATGGCTCTTGACGTGAGTTGGCAACAGCACATGACGAACCTCGAGCTCTATAACAACCTACCGATGCTCACCACTAAAATCGAGGTGAGAAGACTGCAGCTAGCGGGGCACTGTCTACGCCACCCCGAGCTACCTCCAGCCTAGTCATCATATGGGAGCCCAAGCATGGGAGGATGAACCCTGGGCGCCCTCCCAAGACTATGGTCAACACGCTCCTAGAAGACAGCGGCACGGCTAATGTAGACGAATTGAACACTCTGATGAGGGAGAGGGAGAAGTGGAGAGTCCGTCATCGTGCCTGACGCCAGCCCCTTAGGCCTGAGTCAACGTTGTAGTAGTAGTACTTTCATACTTGAGTTTGTTGCCAGGTTGCAATTGTGAGTTGTCTTCCCCACGTGGACGCAATTTAGGGAAGCTTCCCTGTGATTTCACGTGAGATGGGACGCCAACAGGCAAGTATGGAGAGGGAGAATGATTCTGCAGGTCAATTTGAGATTGAACGTATTCGCTGGTGTGTTCCAATTTGACCCATTCTGATATAGATTTTCCATTCTTATCTAGAACGTGCATGTCTTCAGCGTTTTCCCACACTTGTGCTTCTACCACGGCTGCATCAGCTTCTTGTTGTAGCATCAGCACTTCTAACTCTGTATCTATCCTTACTTTTTCCAAATGGTTTTGTGCACCTCTTGTGATAATTTCCACTTCTCTGGCAGCCTTTTCCATCTTCAGTCGTCTGCATATGACACTCGCACCTTGGCGGCTTCTGTTTTAGCTCTTGTGAGGGCAGCCACACTTGCCAACATCCTTCTGCTCTTGGCGCTGGGTGCAGATGACTTGGTGCTTGATCGCGAAGCCATCGTACCACTTGTCGAAACGTCTAATGATTTTGCCTTTTCACTGTAGTGTTCTCATGCAGTGTGTTGAAATTCTGACTAAACACCAAGTTAAACCGGAGCCAATGAAGAGAGTCGTATAAGGTTAACCGTTTATTGTTCACTCTTCCACATTAACATCGTATGGTGAAAACTGTTGATAAAATAATACAAAACATATTCAGTGTCTGTTTCATTCTTGACAGCACATTTGCATTATAAATACTTGTAAATGAAACCTCATCAACTGTCGTTTCTTTTAACAGAATCAGTGTTACTTCTACAAGTCTACTGTCATACAAACTTACGGCATTGCCTCTATAATGTTTCTTTGTGGATAGAAATGGAGTCTTTCACAATCATACTGCATGCGTGAGCCTCACTTCCGTTGTTTTCTACAAATCAGAAGTTACCAACAAGACGCGGCAAAACCAGAAGTGACGTCATCACATGCCGCGATATGCCACAGACAATAAATTTTACCTTTTGTTGAACCATAACGTAGTTATCAACCTTTGACTTTAACTAGAAAATAGTTACAAACAAATTATTTAAAGTTGAAATTTAATAAAATTAAATAAATGCTTTAAGGGCAACCCAAGTTCCTTCTGCATTTTGTGCATGTTAATCTAGGTTTCCAGCATCTGCAGAATCTCTTGTGTCTATGAGTGAAAACTGCATTAGAGTATTAATAGAATGATATTTGAAAGCTGGAAAATCTCCATGTCTAGGTCAACAAAAGTCTTGAGCATGCAGATGAACTGAGTTTTACTGTACTTGATAATTTCATGGGATCTTATCAGCTATCAGTTCCAAAGGTAGTCATAGCCAAAGGGTGGTAGTGGAGACGAGCTCCCACTACTAAACAAATGCTCTTCATGGCGTGCGTCTCAAACAGCCTCTGACAACCAAGTCCAACTCCCGGCTTTCACGTGTGGCATGGCTCTTATGGCCGGCAGAGCTGTTCTCACTGACAGGAGAAGGGGCAAAGGCGGGCTACTGACGCCTTAAAACCAGTTGCTCAGGGCAGATGGGGCTCGTTAACCATGGATGGTAGCTCATCTAGGAGAGGGAAAACTCCGATTTCAAACCTCCGCTGCCTTGCGGCTATACCCACTCATGAGAAAAGCTTTGGGAGGAAAAATCCGGAGTCGGAGTCCCGAAGGCGGCTGACTGCTGTACCCAGCACCGGCACGGCAACTCCTGCAATGCTGCTGGCACCAAACTGCATCAACTTTCCTCGTTCCTTTGGACCTGTCATCAGCATGGAGAGGGGGTGGTCCCACTGCATGGGCAATGGGCAACAGCCGGATCTCCGTAGCAACTCTGCCCGGCTTGCGCCCTGGAGAGGCCACTCCCGGTGACTACGACAGGCACAGTACCCATGGTCGAACATGACTGATGGAGGCCACACTGTCACACACACACACACACACACACCAGATAATTTCCATTTCCCTTTATCGGATGGAAATCTGTCCAGGATCCGCAATCAGTTGCTTATAATCTGTGATCGCTCCAACTTCCCTTGGCTCTCAGATTTATAACAGAAGATGTGATGCCCGACGCGTATAAAGCTCATTCAGCTGCACCTACGTAGTCAATGGTACCCTCAATTACTCACCTCCATCCTTCCAAAGCAACCTGCAGTCTCATCCGGTATACACTAGAAACTAATTCTGTGCTGAAAACTCTGCCTTTCAGTACACCTTGGGGATAATTGCATGCTTTCTCAGTGGGAATGATTGGCCTACTGCCAAGGAATGACAGAAAGCAAGTGCTCTGCGTGCCATTCGAAGAGGATATTACTGGCCTTGAACTGAGGCACGGTGAATACGGACAGAGTCAGCCTCCACTGGCATATGAATTATTAAGCACTGAGTATGCACATGCTGATAAAATATACAATGTAAATCATGGTTAATATGATATGCATAAATCATATCATTAAAATCTTCATTGACTTTTTGAATAGATATGAACATACATGATCTTGGATTTTAAATACAATTTAATGAATTGAATCTGCACTCTATCTTCTTCACTGTTGATGCTCTTCAATGATGTTCTGCAAGTGTGCTTGCTGTGGCCTTACTTCATTATTTTTACTATCAGTGCCAGAAGATGATTTTACGATTTTAACGTTGTCCACAGGGGAATTTCACAGGCTGTTGTAGATTCCACATTCTGATTACTAAACTCCAAAAAAGGGATAATGAAATCATGTTTGTTATTCTTCAGTGGTACCTCTACAGTTAATGATTTTATTTTTATATATCTAGTTTATTTGACGACGTAAGGTTTGGTAGGTCCTTCCAACTATTCGAGCAGCATCTAACACTAACCTCATCACGGGACGATTTACTATGACCAATTAATCTACCAGGGATGCCTTTGTACTGTGGGTGGAAACGGGATCAGCCAGGGAAAGCCCTCTCAATCCACGGGGAGGGACGTATAGAGTCCTTACAGAAAATGCCAGGATTTTTTTTTAGATTATGAAGACACTTAATCCTTTTTTATTGTCATTTGGTAATGCATGCATTAGAGAAATGATAACAATATTTCCTCCGGTGTGATATCGCAAAACACAGGACAGACCAAGACTGAAAAAAAGACAAAACCTCATAATTATAACATATAGTTACAACAGTGCACCAATACCATAACCTGATGAAGAAGTCCATGAGCACAGTAAAGTTCAAAGTTTCTCAAATGTCCCACATCTCACGCAGACGGGAGAAGGAAGAAAAACTCTCCCTGCCATGCTGACCACAATCCGATTCTGAGTCATCCGAAAACTTCGAGCTCTGATCAGCTCTCCGACACCAAGTACTGAGCGCCATCTCCTACCGAACGATTTGACCTCCTTCTCGGTCGCCAAAAGCAGGCAAGGCCGGGGATTTTGAGGCCCACCCTCCGAAAGATTCCCGACCACACAGTAACGACAGCAGCCAACGAGCGTTTCAGAAATTTCTCCAGATGTTCCTCTGTGCTTTCATGTCCATTCTCCATCAAATCAGAATTGTCCACGGCCCCATGCTTAACAGATATTATATCATTTTTCACCAGAGGGCTGTGCACGCGCAGGCGCATCTTCTCCTCCCGATTTGAACCCTGCATTGTTCAGCACAGTCATGATAAAACATGGAAAATAGAATAGTACAGCATAGAATAGACCCTTTGGCTTACAATGTTGTGCCAACCCTTTAATCTATTTAAAGATCAACTGAACACCTCCCTCCCACATAACTCTCAATTTTTCTTATGAAATTAGGTCCACGAAATCTCTAAAAAAAAGCAAATCAAATCAAGATTTTCTATTTCCTGATTTCAATATTAGGTTTGGTATTAGGAAACAGGCATGCGATTGCTTTAACAAAATTAACCTGTCCTGTAATATAGTAATTGCCTTGAAAGTATTTTTATGGTACCAGTTGTGTACCATTCCATCTGTATCTAACCAAGACCCATTTTTAGAACATTTTTAGTCTTAGGCACATATTCTTAGCCAGGGTGCCTAAGATTTTTGCACAGTACTGTAGCAATTTTACATATTACACTGACTACTGATGCAAGGGAAGAGGGAAATCATGGTGGGAAAAGGGGATGAAGGGGGAGAGGGAGTGGGAAGCACCAAGGAGACATTCAGTAATGATAAATAAACTAATTATTGAAAATCAAATTACCTCGCCGGGTGTCTCAGGGCTGGATGTGCTCCCCCCCCACCCTGCCCCTGGCAGTCCTTCTTTCCCACACCCCTCTTGTGGCACTCCACCCTCGCCATTCCCAAAATCCTTTCTTCCCACCAGATTTACAAACTTGTTTTCTGCTCCACGTTGTGCAAAAGTCTTAGGCACCCTAGCAATATACTAACCAAGACTTTTGCACAACACAGCAAAAACATAAGAACTAAGAGCAGGAGTAGACCATCTGGCCCGTCGAGCCTGCTCCACCACTCAGTATGATCATGGCTGATCTGGGTATGGCCTCAGATCTGCCTACTGTCTTTTACCCATGATCCTTAATTCTCCTGCTATGCAAACATTTTTAACATTAGTGTGCTAATGCAGTGCAGTGTTTAATTTTAATTCATTCTCATATTACAAAAATGACAGGTAATTACAAACATTTCCTGATCATGACAAATAAATAGTTTTTTAGGCTACTTGAAAGGCTATTTGAGAAATGGTAACTATGGTGCCAGGATGATGTCAGTCACAATCTAGAGCAGATTAGTTAGTTGGTTTCACTTCCTACTGGAGATCTGAGATATTTCATTGAAACCCACCAAATATTGAAAGGACTAGACAGAGTGGATGTAGAGAGGGTATTCTATGACCAAAGGGTACAAACTCAGAATAAGACCATAAGATGTTGAAGCAGAATTAGGCCATTTGGCCCATTGAGTCTGCTCCACCATTCAATCATGACTGATCCTTTTTAACCCTCCTCAATCCCATTCCCCTGCCTGCTCTCCGTAACCTTTGATGCCGTGTCCAATCAAGAACCTATCAATCTCTGCCTTAAATACACACAATGACCTAGCCTCCACAGCTGCCTGTGGTAACAAATTCACCACCCTCTGGCTGAAGAAGTTTCTCCGCATCTCTGTTTTAAATGGATGCCCCTCTATCCTGAGAATATGCCCTCTTGTCCTAGACTCCCACACCATGGGTAGCATCCTTTCCACATCTATTCTGTCTCGACCTTTCGATATTCAAAAGGTGTCAATAAGATCACCCCACATCCTTCTGAATTCCAGTGAGTACAGACCTAGAGATATCAAACAATCCTTGCATGATAACCCTTTCATTCCCGGAATCATCCTTATGAACTACTTCTGGACCCTCTCCAATGTCAGCACAACTTTTCTTAGATGGGGAGCCCAAAACTGTTTACAATAGTTGAGGTGAGGCCTCATCAGTGCCTTATAAAGCCTCATCTCTTGTCTAGACCTCTTCAAATGGACATTGCCTTTGTCTTCGTCACCACCAACTCAACCTGCAAGTTAACCTTTAAGGTGTCCTGCACAAGGACTCTCAAGTCCCTCTGCACCTCAGATTCCTGGATTGTATTTGTTTAGAAAATATTATTCACATTTATTTCTACTACCAAAGTGCATGACCATGCATTTTTCAACATTGTATTCATTTGCTACTTCCTTGGCCATTCTCCTAATCTGTCTAAGTCCTTCTGCAGCCTATCTGTTTCCTGAACACTAACTGCCCCTCCACCAATCTTCATGTCATCTGAAATCCTGGCAACAAATCCATCTATTCCATCATCTAAATCATTGGTTTACAGCATAAAAAAGAAGCGGTCCCAACACTCACGCCCGAAAAGGGCAGATCTTAGTTATGATGGCATTAAACAATGTCTCCTTAGCTTGCGTCTTTGGAACCAGCTCTATTTCCAACTTCAATATCTCTGTTTTTCCCTTTCAGGGTTCTTTTGAAGACCCTCACCTGGAGTTACACGCTGACTTTGGTTCTTTGCGGGACCCTCTGTCGGGGTTTCACAACTGGCCGTTATTCGACATGGCAAGGATGTGGCCTAAGAGCTTAGCTTGCCTTCAGAGGCCTGGGAGGAAACTGGTGTGCCATGGGGGTCGGAAGATCTCTGGCTGTGTGCCTAGAGACCTGAGATCTTTGAGTACAGAGCTTGGAAAAAGCAACACAACGGACTTTTAACATCATAAACCTGCGAGTTGTTTGTTATGTCTCCCCTCTAGCTGTGAAATGGAGAAACTCTTTCTCCCTTATTAGGGAGAGAAAGAGCCTGTGGTATGTCGAATAGAGAGTGAACAAGTAGTCCTTGGGATACTGCATGTTTGTGTCTTTGCTTTTGCCTTGTTGGTGTGCTCAGGGGTGGGTGCTGATGCTTTTTTTTTGCTGGTGGGGGGAGAGGGGTTGCTGCCACTTATGTTGCTTGCTGCCGCTCACGTATGGGAGGGAGGGAGGGGAGCTGGGAGGGACTTTGGGGTTCTAACATTTAGCTGTCATTCATTCTTTAGGGCACTCCTCTGTTTTCGTGGATGGTTGCGACGAAAAAGCATTTCAGGATGTATATTGTATACACATCTCTCACATTAAATGTACCTTTGAACACAACTAGCCACTGGCAGCTAACCAGACAAGGATCCCTTTATTCCCACTCTTCGCCTCCTACCAATCAGGCAATGCTCTACCAATGTTGTCAAAGGCCTTCTGAAAGTCCAAATACACAGCATCTACGACATCACCTTTATCTATATTACTTGTAATCTCCTCAAAGAATTCCAAACAGGCATGGGATCCAAGGGAACATCGCTTTGTGCATCCAGAACTGGCTTGCCCACAGAAGGCAAACAGTGGTTGTAGATGGGTCATATTCTGCATGGAGGTCAGTGACCAGTGGTGTGTCTCAGGGAACTGTTCTGGGACCCCTACTCTTCGTGATTTTCATAAATGATCTGGATGAGGAAGCAGAGGGATGGGTTAGGAAATTTACTGATGACACAAAGGTTGAGGGTGTTGTGGATAGTGTGGAGGGCTGTCAGAGGTTACAACGGGACATTGATAGGAAGCAAAACTGGGCTGAGAAGTGGCAGTGGAATTCAACCCATTAAGTGTGAGGTGGTTCATTTTGGTAGGTCAAATATGATGGCAGAATATAGCATTAATGGTAAGACTCTTGGCAGTGTGGAGGATCAGAGGGATCTTGGGGTCCGAGTCCATAGCACACTCAAAGCTGCTGTGCAGGTTGACTCTGTGGTTAAGCAGGCATAAGGTTCATTGACCTTCATCAATCGTGGGATTGAGTTTAGGAGCCGAGAGGTGATGTTGCCGCTATATAGGATCCTGGTCAGACCCCACTTGGAGTACTATGCGCAGTTCTGGTCGCATCATTTCAGGAAGGATGTGGAAACCATAGAAAAGGTGCAGAGGAGATTTACAAGGATGTTGCCTGGATTGGGAAGCATGCCTTGTGAGAATAGGTTGTGTGAACTCGGCCTTTTTTCCTTGGAGCGACGAAGGATGAGAGCTGACTTGATAGAGGTGTATAAGATGATGAGAGGCATTGATGTTGTGGATAGTCAGAGCCTTTTTTCGCTGGGCTGAAATGGCTAGCACGAGAGAGCACAGTTTTAAGGTGCTTAGAAGTAGATACAGAGGAGATATCAGGGTAAGTTTTTTACATAGAGAGTGGTGAGTGCGTGGAATGGGCTGCTGGTGACAGTGGTGGAGATGGATACGATAGGGTCTTTTAAGAGACTCCTGAACAGGTACCCTAGATAATTTCTAAGATAAGAACATGTTCGGCACAGCTTTGTGGGCCGAAGGGCCCGTATTGTGCTGTCGGTTTTCTATGTTTGTCAGACAAGATTTTCCCTTAAGTTAACGATGCTGACTTTGTATTATCTTGTCTTGTGTCAGCAAGCACTCCATTACATTATCCTTAATAACTGACTGCAACATCTTCCCAACCTTTGAGTTCAGGCTAACTGGTCTATAAATTCTTTCCTGCTACCTCCACTCCTTTCTTAAAGAGTAGAGTGACTTTTGCAATTTTCCAGTCCTCTGGCACCATGTTAGTGTCCAATGATTTTTGAAAGATCATCACTAATGCCTCCACAATCTCTACCTCTACCTCTTTCAGAACCCTAGGGTGCAGTTCATTTGGTCCAGGTGACTTATGTACCCTTAGTTCTTTCAGCTTTATGAGCACTTTCTTCCCTGTAATAGTAATGGCACCACTCACTTCTCTTCCCTCACGCCGTGAACATATGGCACACTGCTAGTGTCTTCCACAATGAAGACTGATGCAAAGTACTCATTTAGTTCATCCACTATCTCCTTGTCCCCCGCTAATATTTCTCCTGCCTTATTTTCTAGCTGTCCTCGTTCATTTTTTAAATACTTGAAAAAGCTTTTACTATCTATTTTGATATTGTTTGCTAGCTTGCTTTCATGTTTCATCTTTTCCCTCCTAAAGATTGTTTTAGTTGCTTCCTGTAGGTCTTTATAAACTTCCTAATCCTCTCTCTTACCACTAATTTTTTCTTTGTTGTATTCCCTCTCTTTTGTTTTCATATTAGCTTTGAATTCCCTTGTCAGCCACAGAGTACTATTTTGCCATTTGAGTATTTCTTTGCTTTTGGAATACATATGTCCTGCACTTTCCTAATTTTTCCCAGAAACTCATTGCTTTGCTGCTCTGCTGTCATCCCTGCCAGAATCCAATTTACTTTGGCCAATTTACTTGCCAATTTACTTTGGCTAACTCCTCTCATACCACTATAATTTCCTTCACTCCACTGAAATACTGCTACATCAGACTTTACTTTCTCCCTATCAAATTTCAAGCTGAACTCAATCATATTGTGATCACTGGCTCCTAAGGGCTCTTTTACCTTAAGCTCCCTAATTGCCTCAGGTTCATTACATAACACCTAACCCAGTATAGTGGATTCCCGTGGAGGCTCAGCGACAAGCTGCTTTAAAAAACCATCTCGTAGGACTTCAACAAACTCACTCTCTTGAGATCCATTTCCAACCTGATTTTCCCAACTGATCTGCATGCTGAAATCTTCTATGACTATCATAACATTGCCTTTTTGACATGCCTTTTCTATTTCCTGTTTTAATCTGTGGTCCACATCCCAGCTACTGTTGGGAGGCCTGTGTATAACTCCTTTTACCCCTGAAGTTTCCAAACTCAACCCACAAGGATTCAATATCTTCCGATCCTATGTCACATCTTTCTACTGATTTGATCTTTACCACCAGAGCCACGCCACCCCCTCTGCCTACCTTCCTAACCATCTGATGCAATGTGTAACCTTGGACATTCAGCTCCCAACTACAACCATTCTTCAGCCATGATTCCGTGATGGCCACAACATCATACCCGGCAGTCTGTAATAGTGCAACAAGATCATCCACCTTATTTCTTTTTCTCCGTGCATAGACATATAACACTTTGAATGCTGTATTTGCTATACTTCTTGATTTTGCATCCATAATCCACTGGTACTCACCCTGCCAGCTGCAATTTTGTCCTGCCCTTCCTGACAGTCTGACTGCACGCTATCTTTGTGTTTTTACCATCCGTCCTCTCCTGAAACCATTCTAGTTCCCATGCCCCGGCCATAAACCCTCAACAATAGCTCTAAGAAACCTGCCCGTGAGAAATCTGGTCCCCTTCATGTTCAAGTGCAACCTGTCCCTTTTGAAGAGGAGAAGAGATCCCAGTAATACAAGAACCTGAAGCCCTTCTCCCTGCATCAGCTTCTCAGCCACACATGTATCTGTCAATTCATCCTGTTTCTACCCTCACTGGCACATGGCACAGGTAGTATTCTAGAAATTACTACCCTGGAGGTCCTGCTTTTCAGCTTTCTGCCTAGTTTTCTAAATTTTCTTTTCAGTACTTCATTACTTTTCCAAGACATCTCTCCCTCCCTATTTAAAATGCTCTGGACGTTATCTGAGATGTCCCAACCTTGACATATGGGAGGTAACATACCATCTGGGTGCCCCATTCACGTCCACAGAATTTCCTGTCTGTTCCTCTGACTATTGACTCCCCTACCACTACCACTCCCCTCTTCTCCCTCTTTACTTTCTGCACCATGGACCCATGCTCAGTGCCAGTAACCCGGTCTCCTTGGCATTCCCCTGGGAGGTCATACCCCACAAAAGAATCCAAAACTTATTTTTGAGGGGAATGGCCACAGGGGTGCTCTGTGCTAACTGGCTATTCACATTTCCATTTCTCCTGACAGTCACCGGACCACTTGCCTCCTGCAGATTCAGGGTGACTACTTTCCTGTAATGTTGATCGATTATCTCCTCACTCTCCCGTGCAATCCAAAGGTCATCCAGCTGCTGCTCCAAATCCCTAACATGGTCTTCAAGGAGCTACAGCTGGATGCACTTCATGCAGGTGTAGTTCCCTGAGAGACTCTGGGTCTCCCAGGGCAGCAACATCCAGCATGAAGAACATACAATGGCCATTTACTACAGTAAGTACAACAAGAAAGAATAAAAACAGGGAACCTTGTTATTATTTTTTTTCTCTCTGCTAGATTATGTATTGCATTGAACTGCTGCTGCTGAGTTAACAAACTCCTGGTGATAATAAACCTGATTCTGAATCTGATTCTAATTCTGAACCTTAACAGAAACTTACCTGGAGCCAGCACCTCTTTTGAGCCGAAGCCTCCTCTGTGCCAAAACCTGACACTCCTACTCTTGCCTCGAACCCACTCCCGACAACGGCTGCCCCGTCAATAGCTGCCCTGCTTGTCCCTTCTGTACTTTTATTTAATTCACTGTCCTCTGCTCCCGTTGCTGATTGAGCCTCTGGACTGTCCAAATGCCCACAAAGCTTTCCTTTTAAACAAGCGTAGCTGACCGACAAGAAACCTCTTTGCTGTGTTCTGCTTCCGGCACTGACTGGGCTTCCAAAATATCCTAATGCTCTCAGAGCTCTCCTTTTAAACAAACGTCACTGACCTGCAAGAAACCTTGTCACTGTGTTCTGCTCTCACCGCTGACTGGCCCTTCGGATGGAATAGCAGCACATCCCTTTAGAACGAAGATAAGGGGGAATTTCTTTAGCCCAAGGGTGGTCAAACTGTGCCAACATTTGTCTATGGTGGACAAGTCATTGAGAATTTTTAAAGTGGAAGTTGTAGGTTCTTAATTAGTAAGGACATAAAGTTTACAGGAAGAATGGGGTTGAGAAGGAAAATAAATCGTCCGTAAACAAATGGTAGGGCAGACTCGATGGGCTGATGGCATAATACTGCTCCTGTGTTTTATTGTCTTATGGTCAATGACTTCCAGCAGTCTGAGATAAGACAATGGCATGAGCTGTTGGAGTCACCAGAAACAGCTGCGTTCAATCCTGACCTCCTTTCCTGTGTGCTTGGGGTTTTGCATGTTCTCTCAATGACAGCATATCTTTTCTCCAGATGTTACTCTTTCCTCCCACATCTCAAAGTTATAAGATTGGTAGGTTAAACGACCACTGTAAATTGGCCTCAATTGTAATTGGCTGGTGTATAATGAAGTGGTAGAAACTGAGGGGAGTTCATGGAAAATGTGGAGAGAGTAAAATGGAATTGAATGGAAAGTTCAATTCCATTCTAACTTCCATTAATGCCCCACCTCTCCTTCGTACCCCATCTGTTATGTATTTATTTATTGATTTGTTTGTTTTCTCTCTCTCTCTCTCTCTCTCTCTCCCTTTTCTCCCTCTGTCCCTCTCACTATACTCCTTGCCCAACCTCTGGGCTTCCCCCTTCCTCCTTTCTTTCTCCCTAGGCCTCCCATCCCATGATCCTCTCATATCCCCTTTGCCAATCAACTTTCCAGCTCTTGGCTCCATCTCTTCCCCCTCCTGTCTTTTCCTATCATTTCAGATCTCCCCCTCCCCCTCCCACTTTCAAATCTCTTACTCTCTCTTCTTTCAGTTAGTCCTGATGAAGGGTCTCAGCCCAAAACATCGACTGTACCTCTTCCTAGAGATGCTGCCTGGCCTGCTGCGTTCACCAGCAACTTTTATATGTGTTGCTTGAATGGAAAGTGTTCAAAGGAGGTTCATAAAAATGATTCCAGGATTGAAAGACTTACCAACTGAGGAGTGTTTGATGGCACTGGTCCTGTACTCATTTGAATTCAGAAGAATGAGAGGTGATCTCATTGAAAACTATCAAATGTTAAAAGAACTCAGTAGAGTGAATGTAGTGAGCATGTTTCTTATGGCAGGGTAGCCTAAGACCAGAGGACATAGCCTAAGAATAGAGGAACATCCATTTAAGATGAAGATGAGGAGGAATTTCTTTACCCAGAGTCTGGTGAACCTGTGAAGTTTGTTGCCACAGGTGTTTGTGGAGGCCTAGTAATTGGGTATACTTAAGGCAGAGATTGATGGATTCTTGACTCGTCAGGGTATGAAGGAACTCGGGGAGAAGGCAGGAGATTAGGGGTCAGAGGGAAATGGGTCAGACATGATGAAGTGGCAGAGCGGAATCAATGGGGCAAATGGTCGAATTCTGCTTCCAAGTCTGATGGCCTTATAGTCTTTTTAGTGTCCATGGTGGCTGATAGTTCATATGGACTAGGTGAGCCTATGAGTTTCATACTCTCTTTGATTGATACTAGCTTTTCATTAACCTTTGTCTTCGCAGCTGTAGCCTCAAATGATCGCTCCAGTCTGATGTGCAGTGCTTCGACCAGTCTCCATTTTAGGTTCTACCTGATACAAGCCACAGGCAGAAACAACACAATTAGATAATCCTGTCCTAACTCCAGACAATCTGTCCAGAACAGAAGACACAATAAAATGTTTCCTTATAGTATGATCAATAACTATGTTTGAAATTCTCAGAAATAAAATTTAAATACTTAATAGGACTCTTATTTCACATCTTTCTACAGATATTTCTTGACCTATTGAGTGTTTATAGCACTTTGTTTTTATTTTGGATTTTCTGGAACTGTAGATTTTTTTTTCCATTTTATTAGAGGATTGGCACAGATCAAGTATGAAGCGCTCAGTATAGAACAGTTGTGATAAGGGCAGACATCTAAGTCCAGCATAATAAAAGACCCACTCCATCAAATGTCAAATAAATCTCTTACAGAAGGTCAAGGGATGTTGCATCTAGATCCTAGCTTATTTCCCAATGATTTTAGAGCTAATTCTAGGTCCTCAGCATGAGGTTTTGATCTGTTTCATATTTTCAATATTAAATATAGTTCAATCATCAGAGGCAACAAAATGACTCACGATAACGGCGGGGGGGGGGGGAACGTCGACTCAGACCGTAAGAGGCCTGCGTCAGGCATTTTCATGCCTTACAAGGTGCAGATTGGAAGTCTGTGTGGGGCACCACTCCTCGCACAGACACTAGAGCAATGTGTGATTAAGTGCCTTGCTCAAGGACGCAAACACGCTGCCACAGCTGAGGCTTAAACTAGCGACCTTGAGATCACTAGATGAACGCCTTAACCACTTGGCCACGTGCCCACACGATAACAGTTCATAGAAACTATGCAGATAAAAGACCATTGAAATTATTTCTAGTAAATAATTTAGGGCTGAATTCCCCGGCTTTCTGCAGAAGCTTTGGAGGAAGACTGGAATTGCGAACTGCCCTTTCCAATGTCTATCAAGCACTTTGTAAGACCTTTAGATATAGGAGCAGAATTAGGCCATTCAGCCCATCCAATCTGCCCTACCATTCAATCTTGACAGATTTATTAAACCACTTAACATTCGTCTGCCTTCTCCCAGTAATCCTTGACACACTTACTAATCAAGAAACTATCAACTTCCACTTTAAATAGACCCAATGGCTTGGCCTCACTGGTGCCTGTGGCACTGAATTCCATTGGTTTCACCACACTCTGGCTAAAGAAATTCCTCTTCATCTCTGTTTTAAAGGGACAACCTGGTATCCGAGGCTCTGGCCTCTAGTTGTAGATTTCCCACTGTAGGAAAAGTCCTCTCCAGATCCACTCTATCAAAGCCTTTCAATATTCGATAGTATGAAATATTTCTGAACTTGGAGTAATATATGCAGAAGTGACCATCGAAAAGCATCATGCATCATTGTTCATCCAGAATTCTGATGGTGGAGGGGAAGAAGATGTTCCTAAAACACTGAGTTTGTCTTCAGGCTCCTGTACCTCCTCACTGATGGTAGTAATAAAAAAGGGTATGTCCTGGATGATGCGGGTGCTTAATGATGGGTGCCACCTTTCTGAGGAATCACTTTTTTCAATGTGTCTTGGAAGCTGGGGAGGCTCGTGCTCATGATAGAGTTAGCTGAATTTACAACTTTCTGCAGTTTTTTTTCTGATAATGTGCAGTGGCCCCTCCACACTTGACTGTGATGCAACCAGTTAGAATGCCCTACATGGCAGTGTCTTTGGTGACATACCAATTCTCTTCACTCTTAATGAAATATAGCTGCTGTCATGCCCTCTTTGTAAATGTATCAACATGATCAGCCCCGGACTGATCCTTAGAGATTTTGACAGCTGGAAACTTGAACCTGCTCACTTTTTCCACTCCTGATCCCTCGATAAAGATAGGTGTGTGTTTCCTCGACTTTTCCTTCCTGAAGTCTCCAATCAATTTCTTGGTCTTAGTTGATGTTGAATGCAAGTTTGTTGGTGTGACACCACTCAACCAAGCACTCTATGTTACTCCTGTACTCCTCCTCATCACGATCTGAAATTCTTCAGCAAACATTGTGTCTTTGAGGAGGGAGGAGAAGATGGCGGCGTGACGTAGCGAGCGCGGCTGTTCCAAATGAATATCGTATGTGCAACTAGGGGGCCGTGCACAATCCGGATTTGATGGAGACAGCTGTGAGAAGCACGGAGAAATACCTGGAGTAACTTCTGAAATGCCCGCTTCGCTGCCGCTGCTACTGTGCGATCGAGAATCTCCGGAGACGAAGGCCCCAAATCCTCGGCTTTGCCTATTGCCTGTTGCTGGGGTTGGGGTCGAAGCGCTCGGCAGAGATGGTGCTCGGTGTCGGAGAGCTGGTCAGAGGCTCGGAGTTATCGGACGGACTCAGAGTCGGACTGTGGTCGGATGCTTCCAGGATGCTGCATCAGCAAGTTGGCGGCGCTGGAGGTTCACCGTCTGCGTGAGATGATGGGACTTTCGAGAGACTTTGAGACTTTTATCGTGCCATGATCTGTTCTTATAAAATTACGGTATTGCTTTGCACTGTTGTAACTATATGTTATAATTATGTGGTTTTTGTTAGTTTTTAAGTCGGTTTGTCATGTGTTTCCGTGATATCATTCTGGAAAAACATTGTATCATTTCTTAATGCATGCATTACTAAATGATAATAAAAGAGGACTGTGTGTCCTCATAATCAAAATCATAAAAAAATAGATGGCATTTAAGCTGTGCCTAGCCATACACTTAAAAAGCTCAAACATTAGCTGGCTAATATATCTTCAATACTGTAGACAGGATTCTGTAGCTAACATGCAAAGAAATGGAAACTCAGGAAACCAACTTGCATCAGAGGGAGAACACATCCAGTAAAATTTCCACTGCTCAATCTTCTTCAAAATCAAAACGAGAGGCAGTGGTAAATACTACAACAAAAGAAAACCATAAGGGATGCGAGGGGTCACAGTTTGAGGATAAGGGGGAAGCCTTTTAGGACCGAGATTAGGAAAAACTTCTTCACACAGAGAGTGGTGAATCTGTGGAATTCTCTGCCACAGGAAACAGTTGAGGCCGGTTCATTGGCTATATTTAAGAGGGAGTTAGATATGGCCCTTGTGGCTACGGGGATCAGGGGGTATGGAGGGAAGGCTGGTGCAGGGTTCTGAGTTGGATGATCAGCCATGATCATAATAAATGGCGGTGTAGGCTTGAAGGGCCGAATAGCCTACTCCTGCACCTATTTTCTATGTTTCTGTGTTTCTATGCACAGGTCATTCACAGACTGATATGCACAATCCCATGAAGAGGAAGTAAGAAATAGGAACAGTCTTTGGCCATCTGCTCCTTCAACCCTCCTTCGCCATTCATCAAGATCATTTCTGATCTTATAGCTCAGCACTATTCACACATCATTTCATTCCCTAAACATCCAAAATCTCTTTCGACTGGATTCAATGACTGAAGCTTCACAGAGATGTTCTATCTCTTAATTCTGAACCTGTGAATTCTAGATTCTTCAGACTGTTTTACATCTCTACTGCGTTTTATTATTATGTTCTTGTAAGATTTCCTATCATTGTTCCTTAATTCTAATGCACATGTGCCTGCTCCGCTCTATGTCTTTCCGTAAGGTAAACCCACCTTTCTTGGAATCATTTTGATGAATATTTGCTGCAGTCTCACTGTCAATTATATCCACTCTCTAGATAATGTGACTTGAACTATGTTGTGTTCTTATATTTATACATACCGTGCGTTAACAATAAAGAATCATATTCTGGGAGAATTAGAACTTTTACTTACAGCAACAACTAAAAGCACGTTTCTTACAAAGCCATATGTTCTCGATCATTCTATCATTTCTGTGCATGCTCAGAACTCTTTCCAATCATGCTGTGACACGTCACATCAACACATCTTCCTTTCCTTAAAAAGAAAAGCAATTAGCAACATTAATCAAAGCAAATGCATAATTTAGCATGTCTCTAGCAGTCTCGCTGGGTGTTTATGAACACGAGTAGACCTTCTAAGTGGTTCACACAGTTCTTGTGTTTCGTTGTTATTTCCATGTTTATCTGGTCTGCATCAGTGAACTGAAACTCTGAAGCTGGCTCTTTCTTAAGGTCTTTGCAATTTCTTCTTAACACTGCTCCTCCTTCTGTTTGGACCACGTATGATCTGGTTGTACTTCTTCAAGTTCTGTGGCTTTCTTAATTCCTTCCACTTCCATTTGTAATGAAATACGAATCTTCTTTTCTTCATCTAATTCATTCATTAACTGTGTAATCTCTTTTTTATACTGAGACTTCATCATTTCAATAAAACTTCTCAATTCCTTCACTTGTGCTTTCACTTCTTCAATTGGATCCTGATTCTTGTCACTCTTTGTTTTCAGATCAGTATGGTACTGTACTGGAAAGTTTGGCCTCTGTCCTCCTGCAGAGGTGAGATTGTGATGGCATGCATGGCCTATTGATACATGTGCATTACTTCCAGAGGGCAAACTTTCCAGTACAGTACAATACTGATCTGAAGCCAAAGAGTGACAAGAATCAGGATCCAATTGAAGAAGTGAAAGCACAAGTGAAGGAATTGAGAAGTTTTATTTACACCAACAAGTAAAAGCACGTTTCTTATAAAGCCATGTTCCCGATCATTCTATCATTTCTGCACATGCTTCAAGCTCTTTCCAATCACGTTCTAACACGTCATATCAACACAAACTATATACAGATTCCTTGAAACATCAGCATAATCCAACTTGTCATTATATAAAACAAAAAGCTCCACTTTCTGCTTTTGTGTATCAGAATGGACACCTTCTCAACTTTATTCGTAATATTGCATCTGTAATGTTATTATATCAATGTCAGTAACCCAATGGAACAGAGTGGTGGGCTAGAAATTGTTGTGAGATTACTGTCATCATTCTTTACAGTACAGTGTGTATGAATGAAAGAAATCACAGTTAAAGGTGAGATTAGTTATGAACATTGAGAAATTACACATGGGATCTGGCTAATCTGTGACTAATTATAATAAAATGCCGCTCTGGTTTTAATTATATCAAATCTCTCATTTGTTAATCTTTGTTATCTAGAGCTTTCATATGTTTTATTGGATTTCTGTAGTCCTGTAAATGGATTTAAGAAACTGAATCTCAAGGTAATATATGCTGACATTTACGTATTTTCTAAATATATTATTAAAATTTGTCCTTTTATTATCTTTACCATAAAATCTCTTCCCTTTAATACCCTACTAAATCTTCCCATCTCATCTTAAATCAATATGTTCTAGTTCTTGATTCCCAAACCCCTGGGAAAAAAAGACTGCACTGATTGACACTACCTGTGTCCGCTGTTATTTTATACATCTTTATAAGATGACTCTTCAGTGAATAAAGACCCAGCCTGTTCAAATTTCTTCCACCAGGTTCAGGAGCAGTTATTACCCTTCAAACAACAGGCTCTTGAACCAAAGGGAATAACTTTGCTCAATTTCGCTTGTCCAGTCACTGAAATATTCCCACAACCTCTGGACTCACTTTCAAGGACTCTTTATCACATGCTCTCGATATTTATTTATTTATTTGTTTATTAGTTCTTTAATTTTGAATTTACAGTTTCTTATCTTTTGCACATCGGTTGAACAGCTTGTGAAGGATAGAAGCAGGAAGTATGTGTGTGAGGCCAGTGTTCCGTACTGGGTGTCAGGTGTGGGATGGTCGGGAGACGCCCAGCTTCCCAGACGGCCACATCTGCACCAGGTGCATCAAACCGCAGCTCCTTAGGGACCGGGTTAGGGAACAGGAAATGCAGCTCGATAATCTTTGTCTAGTCAGGGAAAGTGAGGAGATGATAGAGAGGAGCTATAGGCAATCAGTCACACCGGGGCCTCGGGAGACAGACAGGTGGTTAACAGTCAAGAGAGGGAAGTGCAAGAGTCAGATACTAGAGAGTATCCCTGTGGCTGTCCCCCTTAACAATAAGTACTCCCATTCGAGTGTTGTTGAGGGGGGTCAACCTACTTGAGGGAAGCAACAGTGACCGTGCCTCTGGCACAGAGTCTGACCCTGTGGCTCAGAAGGGTAGGGAAAGGAAGAAGGCAGCAGTAACACGGGACTCTATACTTAGGGGGTCAGACAGGTGATTCTTTGGACACAGGAAAGAAACATGGATGATAGTTTGCCTCCCAGGTGCCAGGGTCTGGGATGTTGCTGATTGCATCCACGCTATCCTGAAGTGGGAAGGTGAACAGCCAGAGGTCGTGGTACATATTGGTACCAATGACATAGGTAGGAAAAGGGAGGGGGTGCTGAAAACAGACTACAGGGAGTTAGGAAGGAAGCTGAGAAGCAGGACCACAAAGGTAGTAATCTTGGGATTACTGCCTGTGCCACACGACAATGAGTATAGGAATAGAGTGAGATGGAGGACAAATGCGTGGGATTGGAGCAAGGTGCAGGGATTCAGAATTCTGGAACATTGGGACCTCTTTTGGGGCAGGGGTGATCTGTACAAAAAGGACACATTGCACTTGAATCTGAGGGGGACCAATATCCTGGCAGGGAGATTTGCTAAGGCTATTGGAGAGAGATTAAATTAGAATTGCTGGGGGTTGGGAACCGAACTAAAGAGACAGAGGAAGGGATGCTTGGCTTACAAACAGAGAAAGCTTGCAGGCAGTGCAAGAGGGAGGATAGGCAGGTGACAGAGAAGGGATGTGCTCAGATCAATGGTTTGAGATGTGTCTATTTTAATGCAAGGAGCAGCATGAACAAAGCAGATGAGCTTAGAGTGTGGATCAGTACTTGGAGCTATAATGTTGTGGCCATTACAGAGACATGGATGGCTCAGGGGCAGGAATGGTTACTTAGAGTACAAGGCTTTAGGTGTTTCAGAAACGACAGGGCGGGGGGCAAAAGAGGTGGGGGCGTGGCACTGCTGATCAGAGATTGTGTCACAGTGGGAGAAAAGGAGGAAGTCATGGAGGGATTGGAAAGTTAGGAACAGGAAGGGGTCAATAACTCTACTGGGTGTTTTTTATAGACCACCCAATCGTAACAGGGACATCAAGGAGCAGACAGAGAGACAGATTCTGGAAAGGTGTAATAATAACATGGTGGGAGATTTTAATTTCCCAAATATGATTGGCATCTCCCTAGAGCTAGGGGTTTAGATTGGATGGAATCTGTTTAGGTGTGTTCAGGAAAGTTTCCTGACACAATATGTAGGTAAGCCTACAAGAGGAGAGACCGTACTTGATCTTGTATTGGGAAATGAACCTGGTCAGGTGTCAAGTCTCTCAGTGAGAGAGCATTTTGGAGAGAGTGATCACAATTCTGTCTCCTTTACCATAGCATTGGAAAGGGATAGGAACAGACAAGTTATGAAAGCATTTACTTGCAGTAAGGGGAAATATGATGCTATCAGCAAGAACTTGGAAGCATAAATTAAGAACAATGTTCTCAGGGAAATGTACGGCAGAAATGTGGCAAATGTTCAGGGGATATTTGCATGATGTTCTGCATAGGTACATTCCATTAAGGCAGGGAAAGGATGGTAGGGTACAGGAACCATGGTGTACAAAGGCTGTTGAAAATCTAGTCAAGAAGAAAAGAAAAGCTTACGAAGGTTCAAAAAACTAGGTAATGATAGGAATCTGGAAGACTATAAGGCTAGCAGGAAGGAGCATAAGATTGAAATTAGGAGAGCCAGAAGGGGCCATGAGAAGACCTTGGCGGAGAGGATTAAGGAAAACCCCAAGGCATTCTACAAGTACATGAAGAGCAAGAGGATAAGATGTGAGGGAATAGGACCAATCAAGTGAGACAATGGAAAAGTGTGTATGGGACCAGAGGACATAGTAATGCTCAATGAGTACTTTGCTTCAGTATTCACTATGAAAAAGGATCTTGCCGATTGTAGGGATGACTTACAGCGGACTGAAAAGTTTGAGCATATAGACATTAAGAAAGAAGATGTGCTGGAGCTTTTGGAAAATATCAAGTTGGATAAGTCACCAGGACTAGACGAAATGTATCCCAGGCTACTGTGGGAGGTGAGACAGGAGATTGCTGAGCCTCTGGCAATGATCTTTGCATCATCAATGGGGACAGGAGAGGTTCTAGAGGATTGGAGGGTTGTGGATGTTTCATTATTCAAGAAAGGGAGTAGAGACAGCCCAGGAAATTATAGACCATTTTGTCTTACTTCAGTGGTTGGTAAGATGATGGAAAATATCCTGAGAGGCAGGATTTATGAACATTCCGTGAGGCATTATATGATTTGGAATTGTCAGCAAGGGTTTGTCAAAGGCAGGTTGTGCCTTATGAGCCTGATTGAATTTTTTTGAGGATGTGACTAAACACATTGATGAAGGTAGAGCAGCAGATGTAGTGTATACGGATTTCAGCAAGGCATTTGATAAGGTACCTCATGCAAGGTCTATTGAGAAAGTAAGGAGGCATGGGATCCAATCAGACATTGCATTGTGGATCCAGAATTGGCTTGCCCACAGAAGACAAAGACTGGTTGTAGACGGGTCATATTCTGCATGGAGGACAGTGGCCAGTGGTGTGCCTTGGTGTTCTGGGACCCCTTCTCTTTGTGATTTTTATAAATGACCTGAATGAAGAAGTGGAGGGATGGGTTAGTAAATTTGCTGATGACAAAAAGGTTTGGGGTGTTGTGGATAGTGTGCAGGGAAGTCAGAGCTTACAGCAGGGCATCGATAGAATGCAAAACTGGGCTGAGAAGTGACAGATGGAGTTCAACCCAGATAAGTGGTTCATTTTGGTAGGTCAAATATGCTGGCAGCAGATAGTATTAATGGTAAGACTCTTGGCAGTGTGGAGGATCAGAGGGATCTTGGGGTCTGAGTCCACAGGACACGCAAAGCTACTGCACAGGTTGACTCTGTGGTTAAGAAGGCATACAGTGCAAAGGTTTTCATCAACCATGGGATTGAGTTTAAGAGCTGAGAGGTAATGTTGCAGCTATATAGGAGCTGAGTCAAACTCCACTTGGAGTACTGTGCTCAGTTCTGGTCACCTCCCTACAGGAAGAGTATGGAAACTATAGAAAGGGTGCAGAGGAGATTTACAAGGATGGTGACTGGATTGGGGAGCATGCCTTATGAGAGTAGGTTGAGTGAACTGTGCCTTTTCTCCTTGGAGCGATGGAGGTTGAGAGGTGACCTGATAGAGGTGTATAAAATGATGAGAGGCATTGGTCGTGTGGATAGTCAGAGGCTTTTTCTCAGGGTTGAAATGGCTAACATGAGAGGGGACAGTTTTAAGGTGCTTGGAGGTGTGTACAAAGGTGATGTCAGGGGTAAACTTTTTACGCAGAGAGTGGTGAGTGCATGGAATGGGCTGCCAGCGATCGTGGTGGAGGCGGATACGATAGGGTCTTTTAAGAGACTCCTGGATAGGTACATGGAGCTTAGAAAATAGAAGGCTATGCGTAACCCTCGGTAATTTATATGTAAGTACATGTTTGGCACAGCATTGTGGGCCAAAGGGCCTGTATTGTGCTATAGGTTTTCTATGTTTCTATGTTTCTAAGTGCCATTTGGCATTCTTCAACCCACTTATCCAGCTAATCAAGATTCCCTCTGTAAATCCCGATAATCAACTTCATCATCAATGACATCACCTACACTCAGTAGGCACATTTTTAGGTGCACCTCTGCATTAATGAAAAGATATTGTCAACCAATCTTGCAGCAGCCACTTAAAGCATAAAAGCATACTGACCTGGTCAGAAGGTTCTGTTGCTGTTCAAACCAAACATCAGAATGGGGACAAACTGTGATTTAACTGACTTTGACCTTGGAATCATTGCTGGTGCCAGATGGGATAGTTTGAGGATTTTAGAAACTGCTGATCTCCTGAGATTTTCACACACAACAGTCTCTTAGAGAATAGTGCAAAAAGCAAAAGACATGCAGTGAGTGGCAGTTCTGTGGGTGAAAATACCTTTTCAAAGAGAGAGGTCAGATTGGTTCAAGCTGACAGCAGGGTGACAGTAACTCAAATAGCCACCAGTAACAACAGTGGTGTGAGCAGCATCTCTGAATGCACAACATGTCAAATCTTGAAGTGGATGGGATACAGCAGTACATGACGTCGAGCATATACTCCGTGACTCACTGAGTGTATTTTAGTGTCATCTGCAAATTTATGAATAATGGAGTAAGAGTTCATCATACATTTTTGTTAGAGATTTTTAAATGACTAAATGTAAAGAAAAATGAAAATCCAGGCACTTGGCTCCCATTACACTCTCCCTCTCAGTATACTTGTTCTTCCTTATCATACTTGCATATTTGACTATCTGTGGCTGATTTGAAATCAAAGTCTTTCATTTTATTGTAGACTGCCTCCTCAGTCCTCATGCTGCTCACAGATTTGATGTTGTAAGAAAGGAGAATTTCTGTTCACTTGAGTGTCAGATGGCCTGTTTCACTTTCAGTTCATGCTCTCAGCAATTTACCATAAAAAATACTGCACACACAAGTGTCAGGCTAAATAATATTACTCACTGTTGTACCGTATTACAGATGCCATATTGTAAAATAGGGCAAGATCACACTGCTCACCTGAAGGTGTGCATAGTCTTCTACTCCACAGACAAAATGCAAAGTCTAAAGGGGTAAATGATACCAGAACAGATTGAACTGCTGCGAAGTTGCAGGAAGCTGATGCTGCGTTTCTGGAGTCCTGGAGATGTCCAATATCAGGAACGTTAACAGCAAGCATCTGCCAGGACATTCAGGAGTTCTAGACACAAAAGGTACTGCTGATTCTGGAAATCTAAAGCAATGTGAGAGAGTACAGAAGAGGTTTACTAAAATGTTCCCTGGGTTTCATCTCCTAAGTTACAGAGAAAGGTTGAACAAGTTAGGTCTTTATTCTTTGGAGCATAGAAAGTTGAGAGGGGACTTGATAGAGGTGTATAAAATTATGAGGGGGATTGATAGAGCTGACATAGATAGGCTTTTTTCCATTGAGAGTGGGAGAGATTCAAACAAGAGGACATGAGTTGAGAGTTAAAGGGCAAAAGTTTAGGGGTAACATGAGGGGGAACTCCTTTACTCAGAGAGTGGTAGCTGTGTGGAATGAGCTTCCAGCAGAAGTGGTTGAGGCAGGTTCGATGTCATTTAAAGTTAAATTGGTTAGATATATGGACAGGAAGGGAATGGAGGGTTATGGACCGAGTGCAGGTCGGTGGGACTAGGTGAGAGTAGGAGTTCGGCACGGACTTCAAGGGCCGAGATGGCCTGTTTCCGTGCTGTAATTGTTATATGGTTATATGTACTACAAGAGCTTATTAGGTCAGGCAGCCTCTACGGATGGGAATAAACAGTCAATGTTTCAGGTCGAGACCCTTCATCAGGACCTTGGCCCAAAATATCTAGGAAAGGGTAGCCTGACTAGTCCCTGAACACTGTATGAGACTTTTGTAAGTCACTAGAAATTTCTACTCAAAAGATAGACTGTTCGAGAAAATGGGACATGTTTCCTAACATCAACTCGGTTACTGTAAATTTTTCAAACTGAACAAAATGTATTTCACTGCAGAATAAGGAATCCCGTTCACTTTTGTCACAAAAATATTGCAAGTCAAGACTTTATCACAGATTACAGCAATTTAATTACTGGCCCTTTGTAAATGTAGCTAGGCAGAGGAAGAAACCAAAGGTATATTCCAGGAATATTCTGATAGTCTTTATCCCAACTATTTTGACTTCATTCTACAAAATGTCAGAAACCTCTCTGGAATATTAACGAGAATAGTTCAGAATTCAGAAATACATATGTCTTGTGTAATTTTTATCAGCTTCTACCTTGTAGGCAGACGGTGTAGTAGCATAGTGGTTAGCACAGCCAGCCAGTGATTAACGGTCAACGTTCAATTCCTGCCGCTATCTCTAAGGAGTTTGGACATTCTCCCTATGGCTGTATGGGTTTCCTCCCAAATTCCAAAGATGTACGATTAGGATTAGTAAGTTGTGAGCACACTATGTTGGCGCTGGTAGAGTGGCGACACTGATAGGATGCCTAGCAAAATCCTTGCTGATATGATTTTATGCAAATGATGCATTTCACTGGCTGCTTCGTGATGTGCACATGACAAATAAAGCTAATCTTAATCTTAATCTTCTTTTGACTGCTGTAATTTGTCTCAAAATTGAAACTAAGGCTGCAATTTCGAGTCCTGCAGTCCATGCTCTATTACTGTCTGAGCAGTGGGTTTGCAGAACAGGACATCCTGCAGGAAAAGATTGCAGCAGTAGGAAGGAATAAACTCTTGACCAAATGCTGCTTTTGTGGGAGTAGCCTTCAGGGAACAATTCTTCTCACCTGACATTCAAAGAGGAACGCTGTATGAGTGAAGTGAGGTACCTACTCTTGCAATAACTCCAACTAAGATCACATTTCCAGTCAGTGTCAAGCATTCTGTAGCCATGATTTTCAATGCATGGCAGTTCCGATGCTGAAGATAACTGCAGTCCATCGCCACTGTAGTATTAGGACTGTCACCAATACTCTCCCTTCCAAGATAGTTGAGTACATTTCATTTACACCTGCTGGAGATGAACAGGTGGAGAGAGCTTATGGTTCAAAGTGGGTTCCCAGCTTCTCCATGGTACAGCACTGCTTTGTTGGTGCTGGATGCCAGATCAAAGACGTATCAGGTCTGGTTGGAATTTTAGTCTCTTGATATTAGTGTACAACCATATGTAGTGCATCACGAAGTTTAATCATAGCTTATCCTGGGAGAAGCCATGATGCATCCACTCCATAACAATCTGTTGCGATATCTTTATTTAGCCCATAATGACAGCCAACGGGCTCCTGTTTCTTGACAAGAGATACTCAGTGATGACTTGGCAATGTATGTCAAACGTGCTCCACACAGCATTTAACAGGGCAGATGACTGGCAAGTTCAGTTAATGAACCCCATCGTGAGCCCTGTGGGCCTCTAGGTTTCTCTAGCACCTGTATTGCCTAATTGTTGTTTTAAATAGAGTCATTAACCTCTTCTGCTTTCTGCTTACTTTTGTCAAGATAATTGTTACTGGCACAGGTTTTCCACACTTGTGATGATTTAAAGTGGACTCCCGATTAGTTGGCCCTTGTGTCGAGAATGATTTGTCTTGCCATGTCACTTGGTTGTGCTAATGATGTTCTGTTTGAATTACGATGTATAACTTTTTGTTTCTGTCTCTACATGGGAGTCTGCTACTCCTCTGCACTCGGGTTCATTCATTGCCTGCATGCATTGTGACAGATCCCCCCTTCTTATACCATTTCGAAGATTTCCAGTAATGGACAACAGGTTGTCCTCAAATTCTAAAGCACAAGAGATGCTGCAGATATGAGAAACCTTGAACAACACACAAAAAGCCATCTTGTGGACACTCCAGAAATTTCTCCTCCTGGAATCCAGCCAACCTGATTCTCCCAAACTATCTGCATATTGAAGTGCCTATGACTATTGCAACATTGCCCTTTTTGCATGCTCCTTCTATCTCCCTTTGTAATTTGTAGTCTTCATTCTTACTAATGTTTGGGGGTCTGTTTTCTGTACAACTCCCACTAGGATCTTTTTACCTATGAAGTTCTTTAGCTCTATTCACAATCCTATATTACCTCTTTTCTAATTATTTGATTTTATTTTTTACCAACAGAGCAATGCTGCCCCCTATGCTTTCCTGCCTGTCCTTTTGGTACAATGTGTGTCCTTGGATATCAAGCTCCCAGCTGTAAGCTTCTTTCAGCTTCATTGATGCCTACAATATCATGCATGCTAATCTGCAACTGTGCTGCAAGCTCACTTACCTTATTCCGCGTATTTTGTGCTTTCGAGTATTCAGTCCTGTATACACCCTTTTAGATTTAGTTCACCTTTTTACATTGCAATTTATCCTGTTAACTGCAATTTTGCCCTATCAACAGCCTCTCCTCACTGCACATTACCTCTGCTTATAAACCAGCTGCCTCATCTTCAGCACTGTTATCCACCCTTATGCCCTTCCTCATACACCAAATCTTTGGACATATATTAAACTGCATAATATTCCTAGTTCTGGCCTCACTAGCAAGTGGCATGGATAGTAATCCAGAGATGAGAACCTCGGAGGTCCTGCCCTTTAACTTAGCACCTAACTCCCTGAACTCCCTATGCAGCACTTCATCACTTGTCCTACCCATGGACCACCAATTCTGGCTGTTCACCCTCCCACTTAAGGATACTGAGGACTTGGCCCAAGATAACCCAGACCTGGCACCCGGGAGGCAACATACCATCAAGGAATCTCATTCTTGCCCACAGAACCTCCTATCGGTCCCCCTAACTAATGAATCCCCTATCACCACAGTATGCCTTTTCTCCCCCTTCACTTCTGAGCCACAGAGGCAGGCTCAGTGCCAGAGACCCGAGCACTGTCACTTCCCTCTGTTAGGTCATCCCCTGACAGCAGCCAAAGTGATACATCTGCTGTTGAGGGGGATGGCCACAGGGTTACTCTGCACTGGCTCCTTGACCCCTTTCCTCTTCCTGATTGTCACCCAGTTTCCTGTGCCCTGCACCTTGGGTATAACTAGCTCTCTATATGTCTTATCTATCACCCCTTCAGCCTCCTGACTGATCCAGAGTTCATTCAGTTCCAGCCCCTACTCCTTAACATGGAGTGTTAGAAGTTGCAACTGGATGCATTTCTTGCAATCTGGAGGTCTCGCTGCCTTCCCACATACCACAAGATGAGCTTCCATCTCTCCTACCTGGATAGTTTTATTACTGACAGAATTATTGTGATTGCAATTCCTCTTCAGCCACATGAACAAAACATAATACAGCAACATGCATTGAACTTGATTTCCAACATCGAAATTTTTGACATAAATAAACATACTCTGCAATTTCAAGTAATCAATGCATGAAAGGAGGGTGAACTCTTACTCATACACCGTTGGAAATGGCCCTATTCAAGTATCTCAAAAATCTGTCCTGTCTTTGCTCTGCAGATAATATGTTCAAATATTTGTTTATGACCTCTTCACAAGTTTTAATGCAATTTGTGTCCAATTTTATTTTACTCTAGTAGGATGTTATACATTAAAGGTAACTAGGACATTGCATTTAACAATACTAGTGGATGCATTTTATAGTATAAAAGTGGGCAGCCAACAAAATTGCAGGGCACTAGTGACTTTCTTATTGACTGTCTGTGTTCATTTATTTCCATTTAAACACAGCATAACAATAGCACACAAAATAAAACAGTACACTGGTGAAAGAATTTTAACAAACTGGATATTGTGGTCAATAGAGCGACATCGAAGCATATTATTGGTCTCCAGCTTACATTTCTATTCAGATCTCCTGGTGAGAACCTGCTGGCAGAAGTCAGGTAAATCCTCCGCAGTGAAGCCTGCATGACAGCAGAGTTTCCTGCATGGTAATCTCTTCACGCAGTGGGATCAAAATATGCATTGCTCGCAGAGCAACTGAAAGATTCATTGACAGGCGATTGAGTTATTTCATCAAAGTTACCAAAATATAAATTTTTCTGGATGTTTTTGATATCCAGAAAGCTAAGAAAACAGTTCTAAATCTTTTCAGAACTATCAACCCGATTTAAAACAAAATTGAAGTAAGAATACATTGCAATAGTATAGCAGTTCGCATATGTGCCAGTGAAACATCAGGCTTTTGAACAAAGGAGGATTACTACGCTCATCTGTTGATATGTCTTCACAACTAATGAACTCACTTAAAGGACTTTCTTATCTTGTTATTTCATGCTCTTGTTATTTATAACAACTTATTTATATTTGCATTTCAACAGCTTGCTGTCAGCTATGCTTTTGTTCTTTCTTTGATCCTGTTTACAGTTACTATTCTATAGAATTTCTGAGTATGCCCACAGGAAAAATGCTGTATACTTTATACTTTATTGTCGCCAGACAATTGGTACTAGAATGTACAATCGTCACAGCGAGATTTGAATCTGTGCTTCACACTCCCTGGATTACAAATATTAAATATTTAAAATATTTAAAATAGTAAAAATTAGTAAATATTAAAATTTTAAATTATAAATCATAAATAGAAAATAGAAAAATGGTAAGTAAGGTAGTGCAAAAAAACCGAGAGGCAGGTATGGATATTTGGAGGGTACAGCCCAGATCCTGGTCAGGATCCGTTCAGCAGTCTTATCACAGTTGGAAAGAAGCTGTTCCTAAATCCGGCCATACGAGTCTTCAAGCTCCTGAACCTTCTCCCGGAGGGAAAAGGGACAAGAAGTCTGTTGGCTGGGTGGGTCGTGTCCTTAATTATCCTGGCAGCACTTCTCCGACAGCGTGCAGTGTAAAGTGAGTCCACGGACAGGAGATTGGTTTCTGTGATGTGCTGCGCTGTGTTCACGATCTTCTGCAGCTTCTTTCGGTCTTGGACAGGACAACTTCCATACCAGGTTGTGATGCACCCTAGAAGAATGCTTTCTACGGTGCATCTATAAAAATTAGTGAGGGATTTAGGGGACAGGCCAAATTTCATGACATGTACATACTCTGACAATAAATTTTACTTTGAACTTTGAATTTTTGACCTATGTTCAATTCATCACTGTACAAATAGGAAGAACGTTCAAACTTCTTACAATGGGTCTCCTCTGGGTGCTCTGATTTCCTCTTACATTTGAAAGGTGTATGGGTTAGGCTTAACAACTAGTGAGCATGTTTTGTTGGTACATAAAGTGTGGTTGCTCTTGTGGGCTGTCCCCAGCACATCCTCAGATTGTGTTGGTCATTGACGCAAACTACGCATATCAAAGTTCAAAAGGCTCAAAGGTTTAGAGGTTCATTTATTATCAAAATATACAACTCTGAAATTCTTCTTCTCCAGATGGCCATGAAAACAAGAAAAGAAAGGCAGCACAATCATCAAACCCCAAAACCCTCCTTCCTGTACAAAAAAACAAACAAAAATGGAACAAGTACATCAACTCCCAAATCCACCTCCCCCACACTCAAAAAATTGTGAAAGATTGAGTGAAAACACAGAATATTAAAAAAACACTGAGACTGAAAAATAGTCTATAGTCCAAGTCCATATCCAAAATGCAGAAAATCTGAGTAACATTCTCCGTTCATAGTGGCAGGCCTTTCCCTCTCTAGCAGCAAGCAATCCCACCAGTGATCAAAAGGCAGTCTCTTCTCTCTGTAGCAGAGCAAATTCCCAGTGATCAAAAGGCAGACTCCCCACTCTGTAGCAGTGTGATCTCACTAGTGATAAAATATAGTCTCCCCCTCCGTAGCAGAGTGAATTACCATTGATGAAAATACAGTCTCCTCTCTCTGTAGCAGGGTGAATTCCCAGTGATAAAAAGGCAGTCTCCCCTCTCTGACAGCAGAGTGGTTACCCAGCAATAAAAATGCAGGCAGCTGGCAATCACCCACCACATTCACCTCGATGTTTCATTCTCCCTCGTCACTTTAGCTGGTAAAGAATAGAAGCTTTAATCAGTGAAATGGAATTGAACATCGGCTCGTGCCCCTGCCCCAAAGCCTTCTCACCACGAGGTCCTCTCAGAGACTGTAGAGTACCAGAACATCCAAAAAAAATCACAGAACTGCAAATCACAGGCTTCATCAGTTCCAGAATAACATTCAGGATGAAAAACAAACAAACATAAAAGACAAAAAAAGGAAGAGAAATACATGGTTTCATGATCTATCCAGAAGACATCGACCAAAGGAGCATTGTACTCAGGTGCCATCTTGACCACAAGTGCATTGCGGGTGGGTTCTGCATATCACTGTATGTTTTATTGTACATGTGACAAATAAAGTTCATCTTCAATACTTAAAACTCAATTATTTCAATACATCTGGAACAATGCATTTATATGCATCTTAATAACGTTAATGTGGACAAAGATGATCTAAAATCATGCTGAGTTAGAATCAGAATCAGAACAAGTTCATTTGTTACAAATGTAGGGAAGTTTGTTTTTTATGGCTTCACAGCAGTACAAGTTATTACAAAATTGCTGTAAGTTCAAAGTAAATTTATTATCTCATATATATCAGTGCAGAAGACAACAAACTGGGCAAATACAAAAAGAAAGAAATAATAGAAATGAATAAATAAGCAATAAGTACCAAGAATGTGAGAGGAAGAGCCCTTAAAACTGAATCCATATTAGTTGGAACATCTCAATGACAGGCAAGTGATGTTGACTGAAGTTATCCCCTTTGGTTCAAGTTCCTGTTGGTTGAGGGGTAGTAACTATTCCTGAACCTGGTAGTGTGAGTCCTGAGGCTCCTGTGTTTTCTTCCCAATGGCAACAGTAAGAAGAAAGCATATCCTGGGTGTGGGGGTCCCTGATGATGGATGCTGCTTTCCTCTGACTGTGCTTCATGTAAATATGTTCAATGGTGGGGAGGGCTTTAGCAGCTGTATCCACTACATTTTGTAGACAAAAAGATCAGAAGTCTCGGCCCAAAACATCAACTGTTTATTCTTTTCCATAGATACTTAACTTGCTAAGTTCCTTCAGCATTTTATATGTGTTAACTTACATTTGCAGCATCTGCAGAATTTCATGTATTTAAAATTTTATGCAACACTCTAGGCGCTGTCTCATCACATCCCCATATAATTGCAGTAGGATTTCACACACATACACTGCCTTTTAACCTCTGGACGCGCTACTTTCTTTGGTCTCCAGCTGATTCAGAGATTTTTGGACACTGTGTCCCAAATTTACAGACCCAGGCTCTGGCTATCGGGCCTCAACTTCTAGATACCCAGTCAACCTTTGTGCTTTGAACCAGAACTCTGATTCACCTTTTCTCTTCGATCTTCAGCATCGACCACGGATCAATAAAGATCGCTGATGAAAACCAGAACTCCAGGCCTCAAACACGATACTTGCCAATCACGGGCCCCTGAAAATTAGGCTTTGAACTCTGGTCTCTCTGATAATGTGTCCACGAATGTCCTCACTGATCAGCAGGCCAGACACCTGACCATGTCCTCACCACTGGTCTTTGAACTCGGAGCATAGACTTAGGCTCCTGCCTGTCCTCTAATTCCCCTACGTCCCTGTCCCTAAACCTTAACCTGACCCCTAACTTCCTTCTTTGTCTCTAAAATCTGTTCTAGTTTGATTTTCCAAAATTCATCACGTCATACTTACCTGTATAGAAATCCACTGACCCACTTCCTTAAGTGATCCTGTCAACCTAAGATCCTCCTGTCATTTACAACAGCCTTCTTCACTAAAACAACAAAACCTCCCAATTTTGTGTCATTCACAGAATCACTGATCAATCTTGCTGCATCAGTATCCAAAATATTCAACATCCATGTAACTAACAGATAATAGCGACAGTACTGTAAGCTCTGTGGCATACCATTTGTGACCAGCTTCCATAGAACCATAGAACACTACAGCACAGAAAATAGGCCATTCGGCCCTTCTAGTCTGCGCCGAAACATTATTCTGCTAGTCCCATTGATCTGCATCCAGTCCATAACCCTCCAGACCTCTCCCATCCATGTACCTATTCAATTTATTCTTAAAACTTAAGAGTGAGCCTGCATTTACCACGTCAGATGGCAGCTCGTTCCACACTCCCACCACTCTCTGAGTGAAGATGTTCCCCCTAATGTTCCCCCTAAACCTTTCCCCTTTCACTCTAAATCCATGTCCTCTCGTATTTATTTCTCCTAAGCTAAGTGGAAAGAGCCTGTTCACATTTACTCTGTCTGTAGCCCTCATTCTGAGAAAGAAACTTCAACTACCACTCTCTGCTTCCTGCATCCGTAAAAACTTTGAATCCTCCAAATGAGCTCTCTCTGGATTCAACCTTCTAAAACAGACTAGTGCGCAGTCCCTTTTTGAAGGCCTTGCTAAAGTCAAAATGGACAACATCCACTGCCCTACCCTCATCTACCATTTTTGTTACCACTTCAAAAAGATTAAAAGGGATGTTAAGCATGAAATTCTGCATACAAAGCCATGCTGGCACCTCAAATCAGTCTTTATCAATCCAAGTCCTAATAGATCTTGTCCCTCCGGATTCCTGGTTAGCTTCCCCACCTCTGATGGCAGGCTAATTACTTGTAGATCACAGGCTTGTCTGTTACGTTTAGCAACTCCAAAACATTACACTAATTGTAAGGAAAACAAAGGAATTAAGAGATACAAGACTTAATTTGTTTTTAATTTAAGCGAGACACACACACATATCACATGTTGGCGTAACAATGTATGCCATTAATGTACTTTTACAGATATAACCCACAATGCATTATATAAGCAACAAAGAATCCTTAATAAAACAACATATTTACAATATTGCTCAAATATTGCTATAATATTGGCCACGTGGTGTTGGACACGTGGCCAAGCGGTTAAGGCATTCGTCTAGTGATCTGAAAGTCGCTAGTTGGAGCATCAGCTGTGGCAGCGTGTTTGTGTCCTTGAGCAAGGCACTTAACCATACATTGCCTTAGAGTCTGTGTGAGGAATGGCGCCCCACACAGACTTCCAATCTGTGCCTTGTAAGGCATGAAAATGTCCGACGAAGGCCTCTCATGGTCTGAGTCGACGCTCCCTCCCATTACTATAATATTAAATACACAACATTGTCCTTGCCACCCTCCTTAAATAACAGACCAACATTAGCCAGTTTCCAGCCTTCTGGAACTTCACCGGGGCTGGTGATGAAGCAAATATTTCTGCAGGATTTTCCACAATTTCTGCTTTTTCTCCTAAGCAAAGTCTGAGGATTCACTTGGCCAGGTTCTGGGTATTTATCCACCGTACTGTACTGCAAGTCTTTATATACTTTCTTTCTAACAAATGAATGTCTTTCAAAACAACTCCACCTAATCTCTTTGCAATCACCCTTTTAATCTTAATATATCTCTTGGGATTTTCCTTAACCTTACCTGCTAAATCCATCTCGTATCATCTTTCTGCTCTCCCAGTTTCCCTCTTAAGAGTATTCCCAATCTTGAAAAAAGGTTTAGAGCTTTCCCGGCATATATGATGAATAAGCTCCCACTGAAGATTGGAGTTCCATAATACAACACCAACAGAGAGACTCTTCCTTTCTTGTTCGTAAGTTCTGCCCTTATGGCCTCATTGGACTAAATACATCACCTCCACATACTTCTGTTACATCCTCCCTTGTCAGAAAGGCAGCATCCTCTCCTGGAGACCTGTACCTCTGTCACTTCTGTAGCACCTTTACCTGGGAACGCTGAGCTGCCAGTCCCGCCATTCTCTCATACATGTTTCTGTTACAGCTATAACATCTCAATCTTCAGAGCCAATCCACACTCTGCCTGCTTTACCAAATAAACCTTGTGTATTGAAATAAACTGAGTATTCCTTTCCCCACCTTTACTGTGACCCTGGCTCCCCTGATTACTAAGCATTTCTCTTTCCTCCTCAGTGTTTCCTCAGACCCTGTGGGAGGCTAGTGCTGAAATTGCATTGACCCTAGCAGGGATATTTAAAATATCTTTAGCCATAGGTGAGGTGCTGGAGGATTGGAAGATAGCTAGTGTTGTTCCATTGTTTCAGAAAGGCTCTTAGAATAAGTCAAGAAATTATAGGTTGGTGAGCATGGCATCAGTAGTGGGAAAGTTAAAAAACATAGGAACATAGAAAACCTTCAGCACAATACAGGCCCTTCGGCCCTCAAAGCTGTGCCAAACTTGTCCTTACCTTAGAACTACCTAGACTTACCCATAGCCCTCTATTTTTCTATGCTCCATGTATCCATCCAGGAGTCTCTTAAAATACCCCATCGTTTCCGCCTTCACCATCGCCACTGGCAGCCCATTCCACGCACTCACCACTCTCTGCGTAAAAAACATACCTCTGACATCTCCTCTGTACCTACTTCCAAACACCTTAAAACTATGCCCTCTCGTTCTAGCCATTTCAGCCCTGGGAAAAAGCCCACGACCACTGCCTCTCATGATCTTATACACCTCTATCAGGTCACCTCTCATCCTCTGTCGCTCCAAGGAGAAAAGGTCGAGTTCACTCTACCTATTCTCATAAGGCATGCTCCCCAATCCAAGCAACATTCTTGTATATCTCCTCTGCATCCTTTCAATGAATTCCACATCCTTCCTGCAGTGAGGTGACCAGAATTGAGCGCAATACTCCAAGTAGAGTGTGACTAGGCTCCTATATAGCTGCAACATTACCTCTCAGCTCTTAAACTCAGTCAAACGATTGATGAAGGTTATTGCACCGTATGCCTTCTTAACCACAGAGTCAACCTGCGTAGCAGCTTTGAGTGTCCTGTCGACTCGGACCCCAAGATCCCTCTGATCCTCCACACTGCCAAGAGTCTTGCCATTAATGCTATATTCTTCCATCATATTTGACCTACCAAAAATGAACCACCTCACACTTATCTGGGTTGAACTCCATCTGCCACTTCTCAGCCCAGTTTTGCATCCTATCAATGTCCCGCTGCAACCTCTGACAGCCCTCCATACTATACACAACACCCCCAACCTTTGTGTCATCAGCAAACTTACTAACCCATCCCTCCACTTCCTCATCCAGGTCATTTATAAAAATCATGAAGAGTAAGGGTCCCAGAACAGATCCCTGAGGCACACCACTGGTTAAAGACCTCCGTGCAGAATTTGACCCATCTACAACCACTCTTTGCCTTCTGTGGGCAAGCCAGTTCTGGATCCACAAAGCAATGTCCCCTTGGATCCCATGCCTCCTTACTTTCTCAATATGCCTTGCATGGGGTCCTTTATCAAATGCCTTGCTGAAATCCATATACACTACATCTACTGATCTACCTTCATCAATGAGTTTAGTCACATCCTCAAAAAATTAAATCAAGCTCGAAAGGCACGACCTACCTTTGACAAAGCCATGTTGACTATTCTTAATCATATTATCCCTCTCCAAATGTTCATAAATCCTGCCTGTCAGGACCTTCTCCATCAACTTACCAACTACTGAAGTAAGACTCACTAGTCTATAATTTCCTGGGCTATCCCTCCTGCCTTTCTTAAATAAGGGAACAACATTTGCAACCCTCCAATCCTCCAGAACCTCTCCAGTCCTCATTGATGATGCAAAGTTCATTGCCAGAGTCTCAGCAATCTCCTTCCTCGCTTCCCCACAGTCGCCTGGAGTACATCCCATCCAGTCCCTGTGACTTATCCAACTTGATGCTTTCCAAAAGCTTCATCACATCCCCTTCCTTAATATCTACATGCTCAAGCTTTTCAGTCCACTCCAAGTCAGCCCTACAATCGCCGAGATACTTCTCTGTAGTGAATACTGAAGGAAAGTATTCATTAAGTACCTCTGCTCTCTCCCCCAGTTCCATACACACTTGTTGGAAGATATTCTAAGGGACTGGATATTTAAGTATTTGGATAGACCAGAACTGATCTTGGATAACTAACGTAGCTTTGTGTGTGGTAGGTTGAGTCTTTCAAGTTACTTGTCGAGTAGGTCGAGTAGGTTGAGGCTTTCAAGGAAGTTACCGGAAAAGTTGATGAAGACAAGACAGTGAATGTTGTCTACATGGACTTTAGCAAGTCCTTTGACAAAGTTCTGCATGGGAGGTTGGTCAAGAAGTTTCTGTCACTTAGTATTCAATATGAGGAAGAAATTGGATTAGATATTGGCATCATGGGAGAAGCCAGAGACAAGTTGTAGATTGTTGACTCTGACTTGATGCCTGTGACTAATGGAGTGCCACAGGGATCAGTGCTAAATCCAATGTTGTTTGTCACCTATATCAACAATCTAGAAAGCGAGATGATAATGTAGTTAACTGGATCAGCAAATGTGCAGCTCTCACCAAGATTGGGGATGTAGTGAATAGCGAGGAAGACTATCAAAGCTTACAGCAGAATCTGGATCAGCTGGAAAAATGGCCTGAAAAATGGTTCCTGAAATTTATCGCGACAAGTGTGAAGTGTTGCACTTTGGGAGGAACGGCCAGGGTAGGTTTCACCGTGTGAGTACTGAGGAGTGAGGAGTGTGGTAGAACAGAGGGAGCTGGGAATACAGATCCATAATTCCTTGAAAATGGTGACACAGGTTGATGGAGTTGTAAAGAAAGCTTTTGGTACTTGACCTTCATAAATCAATTTATTGAGTACAGGAATTGGGATGTTATGTTGAAATTTTATAAGACATTGGTGAGGCCTAATTTGAAGTATTGTGTGCAGTCTTGGTCAGCTACCTACTGAAAAGATGTAAATGAGATTGAAAGAGTGCAGAGAAAATTTACAAGGATGTTGCTGAGATTTGAGGACCTAAGTTATAGGAAATGGTTGAATAGGTTTGGACTTTATTCCTTAGAATGTAGAAGACTGAGGGGAGATTTGACAGAGGTGTACAAAATTATGAAGGATATAGATAGGTTAAATGCGAGCCGGCTTTTTCCACTGAGATTGAGTGAGACCAGAACTCGAGGCCATAGGTTAAGGGTAAAAGGTGAAATGTTTAAGGGGAACATGAGTGTTGAACAAGCTGCCAGACCAAATGGTGGATGCAGAGTTGATTTCAACCTTTATGAGAAATTTGGATAGGTCCATGGATGGAAGAGTTATGGAGGGCTATGTTCTGGGTCCTGGTTGATGGGTCCAGTGAGATTAATGGTTTGTCATCGACTAGATGGGCCTTTTTTCTGTGCTGTAGTGTTCTATGACTCTATGAATCTTTGTTGCTAATAGTGCTGAACAGATGTAATGTAGAAGATATAATGTCATGAAGACAAACTGAAATATATTTACTGAAGAAGTGATGACCTTTTCGGACATGAGCTTTCAAAACATGTTTTCTATCACACCTGGAGACAATGGGGGAAAAAGATTGCAGTATAGAAAAATCTATATTCTCCAATCAGAACAAGCACCAAAAATTCTTCTCAGTTAGGTTCAGGCTTGGCAAAAGTGATGGTAGCAGGTAACAAGTTGGTGTGAAAAGACATGCAGTAGGCTCTTCATCTGGGCAAATAGTTCAATCTGATTGATGGTCAGCAAATATTCATGGTTCTGCATTCACCAGGAGAAGACTGATAAAAATAACTATAAACTCTGTATACTATTACTTTTACTTCATTAGAAAGATAGTATGATTAATCTTACAGAAACTATTCTTATGCCTTTTCCTTAATGACCAAGCATACAAAATTAGATACGGGGCTAATGTAGATTACTGTGCATGAATGTTTCTGGTATTTAATTTTCACCTTTTGTTACTAATAAATGAAGTGGTGTCCAACATATTGTGCCCTCTGGCTGAATGAGGATGTTTAAGCGGGCAATCATACAGACAGGAAGCATAGTGACACATCAAATTCAAGAATTGTACATTTCACCCCAGTAATTACTCTAACTGAAACTGTTATACAAATATTTATTAATTATCGCAATCGTAATACAAAGTTTAATGAAGAGTGATCAATGATTATTAGATTAGTAGATTAGTAGATTATTAGATTATGAGGACACGCAGTCCTATTTTATTGTCATTTAGTAATGCATGCATTAAGAAATGATACAATATTTCTCCGGTGTGATATCACAAAAACACAGGACAGACCAAGACTGAAAAACTAACAAAAAACACATAATTATAACATATAGTTACAACAGTGCAACAATACCATAACTTGATGAAGAACAGTCCATGGCACAGTAAAAAAATGTGAAATGATAACTTTGTTTCTTTCACTAGACAGATGCCATCTGACCTGCTATGTATTTTCACAATGACGTAATATATTTTTACTTAGTCAGAAAGATGGTGTATCTTTATCTGGAAACGCAATGTTTACTGAAGGGCTACATACTTAGTCAGAATAAATCACAATATATCCAACGGACCTGGTTGGTAAAACCAAAATAATTTCCATTTTGGAACAGTAAACAGACATAAAGTTGGCAACCCATGGATAAAATATCAATACCCTAGTTAACCAAAGATTCAGAGAGCATTCAGTTCCAGCCAAAGTCCTGGTCCGTTGGGATCCAGGAATTTAGCAGAGTTAAGGTTAATAACCAATTTGCCAAAGCACAGTGAGTGATCCTGCTCTCTCTAGCTCTGTGCATGATACCATAAGGCCATAAGACATAGGAGCCGAATTAGCCCACTCAGCCCATTGAGTCTGCTCCGCCATTCCATCATGGCTGATCATTCCACAGATTCACTGCTCTCTGGCTAAAAAAAAAATTCCTCCTTACCTCTGCTCTAAAAGGTCACCCCTCAATTTTGAGTTTGTGCCAGCTAGTTCTGGATACCCCCCGCCATAGGAAACATCCTCTCCACATCCACCCTATCTTGTCCTTTCAACATTCGGTAGGTTATGGAAAGTATTCCATCATCATCTTCTCTCAATCCTTTTCTAGCACTAAAAGATTTACCACTGGGAATTTTCTGGGAAAAATTTCAGAAGCTGCTCATGTGTAAGTACATATTGCTAACTGAGCTATGCTGTAATGATATAACTTGTCCCTCATGTTACATAATTAACGTGGCTGCCCTAACTACCTCATACTACTCCTCACACTTTCTCCCATCCAGTCTGTAGTGGGTTTGACACGATGTCATCATGTTTTTTACAGCATTGGTGACCTAGATTCAATCCTGGAACTGTCTGTAAAGAATTTGTATTTTCTCACTGTGATTCAGAATCAGAATCAGAATCAGGTTTATTATCTGCAGCACGTGATGTGAAACTGGTTAACTTAGTAGCAGCAGTTCAATGCAATACATAATCTAGCAGAGAGAAAAAAAAATAAAAATAATAATAAATAAACAAGTAAACCAATTACATATATTGAATAGATTTTTAAAAAAATACAAAAACAGAAATACTGTATATTAAAAAAAAGTGAGATGGTGTCCAAAGATTCAATGTCCATTTAAGAATCGGATGGCAGAAGGGAAGAAGCTATTCCTGAATCTCTGAGTGGGTGTCTTCAGGCTTCTGTGCCTGCTATCTGATGGTAACAGTGAGAAAAGGGCATGCCCTTCCTCTGGGAGTTCTGGTTTCTGCCAACATTCCAAATACATATTGTTACGTTTGTTCTTTAACAAAGGCAAACTTTGCATGGGTTTTAATACTAGCACATATTTATTTGCAGTACTTGGCTTCTAGCTCATTTCTGACCAGCTCATGGCTTCAGCTCAGCCTGAGCGCACACCACCTGTTCCCCAACACCACTTCCAGTTCCAGGTGAACCGCCTGCATTGCACACCGAGAACTGCAGATCTTTAATATGTACACACATATGGACTGGGTTACTGAGTTGTGGGCATACTATGTTGGCGCCAGAAGCTGGCCGTTTAGCACTATCCTCGCTGATTTGATTTCACGCAAATGATGCATTTCTGTGTACGTTTTGATGTTTTGATGTATATGTGACAAATAAAGCTATTCTTTTCCTTTGTCTTGGCTCGGTAAATGTATCCTAAAATACACCTTGCAGTACAAAGATGATTTTACTTTCGAGAGTGAATCCAACATATCAACCAAAATTACTCCCAGACAATTTTAGCTGTCTCGGTAATTATTTCCAACTTGGGGGTGCAGATTTAAATAAGCTATGCTGCTGAGCTGGCTTTGAATGTAGGAGGAAAGATGAAATTATGAAAGTTAGATCAGATGGACTTATCCTTTTGTAATATCAGAATTAGCAGGTTTCTCACAAGATATGTTGATACAGAATGAGCTGAAGTGAATTACAATTCATATCTGAACACATGAGGAGCCAAGTCCCTGCTGCTATCAATGTGAGCCCGAGTCTTTGTTTCTACAATGGAGACTGGAAATCCATTTGCATGTAAAGCCAAGCTGATATTCTTTGTAAAAGATGGTTGTGCTCATTAATTACAGATAGGCTGGCTGCTTCTGAAGTTATAGACTGTGAAAAAATCATTCATTAAGTGTTGCAAAACGCATATTCTCCTTGCACACCAAAATTAACCTTTAAGGCTTCTTCCTCTTATGATTTATTGGCTATGTTAGTATTTTTGCAACTATCTCCTTCAAGTTCGGAATGTGCTCATCAGCTGGTGTGCACTGTGTGCTTTACACTCATTTAAAAATCTTTGGTGAAGAGCACAGTTCATTCTTACATTCTTCATCATAATACTCACAATTAAGTTATCACTACAGCCATCAGTTCCATTTCAATGCAGATGCACTGAACATGACACTGAAAAAAGACCATGAAAATCTAGCATAGATGACAAAACAGCTTTTATTATCTTCATCCCTTGCCCATTAGATTCATGTTCTGATGCTTTAGATATTTTGTCAGTTCCTATTTTTATCTTTCACTGATATCTGTAGACAGAAAATACTATGCCATTGTTAAGGTATATTCACACTATCCATTCTAAATATTTAATAGTTCAATGGTTCCATTTAATATCAAAGAATGCATATAATATACAACCTGCAATTCTTGTTCTTCGCAAACATCTTGAAAACAGAAGAGTGCCCCAACGAATGAGTGACAGGAAAAACATTAGAAGCCCAAAGCCCCACCACTTCCCCCTTCCCCATTTACTTCAGCAAAAAAAGCATTAGCACCATCTCCCCACCAAGCAAGCGATAGCAAAGCCCCCAAGCAAGACACTGATCTGCAGTGCAGCACGAACTAATCGTTCATCCCACAATTCAACATACAACAGGCTCTCTCTCTCCCTCTCCCTCTCCCTCTCTCTCTCTCTTTTTCTCTCTCTCTCTTTCTCTCTCTCTCTTTCTCTTTCTCTCTCCATAATAAAGGGACAGAGAGATGTCCCCCTTTCACAGTGAGAGAGGAGACCAAACAAAGACAAACAACTCGCTGATTTAAGGTGTTAAAGTCTACCGCATTGCCTTTTTTCCCCACATTCTCTGACTCAAGAATCATCAACAAACTCTCCCCTACCAATGAGACGAAGAGAGAGAGTGTGCAATTCATTGAGTATGGAGTCTCCGATAGCTCATCCGCTGTTGGTGGCACCGTTATAGATTCACCCCAGGGCCACAAAGCTTCAGAATCCTGAAGATGAGTTTGTCTTCTAAGCTGTGTGCTTGGGATATTGAAAAACGGCCATTCGATGAGCCCTGAGAGTGGGTCCCATCACCACAAGGAACCAAAGTTTGAGTGTACCTCTAAGTCAGGATCTTCAACAAAACCCCATCCACCTGGAAATGGAAAAAGAAGGACATTAAAGGTAGAAATTAAGCTGTTTCTGCAGATGAGCCTAAAGGAGTCGTTATCAAGTGCCATCCTAGCATGGACCTTTCCAAATCATTAAAGATGTCCTCCTTCTTTAATAAATGGGGTTTCTCTCCCTCTACTATTGATGCTGCCCTCACTCTTATCTCCTTCATTTCCCCGATATCTGCATTCACCCCATCTTTCCACCATCATATGAATGGTCGAATCCTTCTTGTCCTAACCTACCACATTAGCCTCCACATCCAACATCCAACACATTATCCCCCTGTTACTTTTGAATTCTCCAGAGGGATCCTACCGCTAAGCATTTCTTTATTCCACCCACCCCACCCTGCTTTCCACAGGGATCACTTCCTCCGCGGTTTCTATTTCCTTGTCTAATCCTCCCTCCCCACCAATCTCCCACAGGCACCTATCCCTGCCCATACACTTTCTCCCTCACCCTCATTCAGGAGCCCAAACAGTACTACCAGGTAAGGCAACACTTCACCTGCGAATCTAGTGGGGTTATCTATTGTGTCCGATGCTCCTGATAAGACCTCCTCTGCATTGGTGAGACCTGTCGTAAATTGGGGGACTGCTTCACTGAGCAACTCCACACCATCCGCCAAGTGGGACTTCTCAATGGCCGAACATTTTAATTCCCATTCCCATTCTGAAATGTCGGTCCAAGGCTTCCTCTTGTGCCATGATGAAACACACTCAGGGTAGAGAAGCAACACCATATATTCCATCTGATTACGCTCCAACCTGATGGAATGAATATTGATTTCTCCTTCCGGTAAACAAATTCCACCGTCCCCATTCCCCACTCTGACTTTTCACTTCCCCTGTGTCCCCTCCTCTTCTCTTTTCTCCTGTGGTCCATTTCCCACTCCTATCAGATTGTTTCTTCTCCAGCCCTTGACCTTTCTCAGTCACCTAGCTTCACCTATCACCTTCCAGCTAGCCTCCTTCCCCTCCTCCCATCTTTTTATTCTAGCATCTGCTCCCTTCCTTATCAGTCCTGAAGAACGGTTGTAGTCAGAAACATCAACCATTTATTTTTTTCCATAGATGTTGCCTGACATGTTGAGTATGTGCATTGCTTTGGACATTTATTGCTAACACCACTGAAAGCAAAAGAAATTGGAGATGTTGGAAATCTGAAATGAAAACTAAAAATGCTAGAACTCAGTATCCATGGAGGGAGAAATAGAATTAATGTTTCAGGTTTTATTTGTGTGAACAAATTCATCATATTCATATTCTTTAAAAAAATATGTGAATGGATGCCTAATACAGGATTGTGTATACATTTGTCCTCGGGAGGTAGAAATCCCTGGCAAGATAACTTTCATTATCAGCTATTAATTGCCCATACGGTGATGTTGATCTTGTGATGGTATAAGGTCTGAAGTTCTCAAGTAGTGACTAGTGAAAATGTGCTATTGCTAATTTCAGTCCTTTCTGACTAAAGGTTTTCAACCTAAAACTTCACATCTGTTTTTCTTTCCAAAGATGCTGTCTGGCCTACTGTTCTTCCGGCATTTCTGTTCTTCTTTCAGATTTTCAACATCTGCAGCATTTTGATTTTGTTTGTTATTTATTGTAAAGGTCCAAAGGTGGTTGAACTTAAGTGGATATTGGAAAGGATTGTGATTAATGATTAAAGGTCAGCTTTATTCGTCATACAAATAGTGAAATGCTTTATGTGCATTAATGACCAACACATCCGAGCATGTGGTAGGGGCAGCTGCAGCTGTTGCCAACATGGCAAAAAGTTTTACCCTTCAACCAGCAGGCTCCTGATCCAGCTTCACTCACTCACCTCAACACTGAACTGATTCCACAACCAATGGGCTTACTTCCAAGGACTCTACAACTCATGTTCTTTACGTTAATAATTTACTTATTTATTATTATTATTTGCTTTTTTTTGTATTTGCACACTTTGTCTTTTGCACATTAGTTGTCGGTCTTTCCATTGAATCTATTGTATTTTTTATTATGAATGCCTGCAAGAAAATAAATCTCAGGGTGGTACAAGTTGACAGATATGTACTTTGATAATAAATTTACTTTAAGCGTTGAACTTTGAGCAACTGTTTTTACTTAAAACACGCAAAAGCATACCTGAAGTAGCTTACTATATGGAGATTGTTAAGAGAGAAAACTAGCAATAAATAAAATAATTAGTGTGATTTTCTTCTTCAGACATCAATATGTTTTGATCTTTTATGATTCTCAGCTACAAAACTTTTCACTCTAAAGTTATTTCGGAAGCAAGTGAATAAACAAATTTGTGGTGTTACATACTTCATGGATATCTTGTGATTATCTTATGGGGATGATGTAATGGTCTTGTGGAGGTCACATGATGTAATTTTCCCACCGATGTGAGGTCACGTGATGACCTGTTCTCACCAGGTATATAAATGTAGACCCCTGGTGATGCAGTTAGTTTTCAGTTAGATTGTCAGTCAGATACTCCGCTACGCTGCTTATTAATCTCATGACGCGGTATAGTTTTAAAATGGAGTTTTACTGTCTATTGTAAGGTACAGAAGTGTTGGGCCGGTAGCTTCACCAATAGCTGCCAGATTTGTTGATGTATCTTTTCAGTAATATTGGAGAGTGAAGACGGGAACCTGAAGGAGTCATTCGGCGGTTTTGGAGAGAATTGACCATTATTGAATTTGTTCAGGTAAGAATGATCTGCATGAGATAACCTCTGCTAAAAGAAGCAGAAAAGGTTATGCAGTATCTAGTCTATTCTACAGAGGAAAAAGGTCAGTCCCTTTGAACTGTTTTATTTCGGTCGACAAGGCAGGTTACAGTTGGGATTGACAGTAACGTTGTGTCTTCGAGGAATCCTTTACTTCAGGAAAGTCTCTCCTAATTGACTGTATAAATATCTTGGACTTTCAAATTTACCATTCTAAGAACTGTGTTTGAACTTACCACTTTAATACTGTGTTCACATTTACCGCTTTAAGAACTAGTACTGAGTTTGGCGGTTTGTTAACTGGCCACATAGCAGTTTACTTCCGGTTAAGGTGTTTCGTTTGTTTATCATTTTACTAATTTTAGCTGAGTTTAATAAATGTTTATTTGTTTGTAGAACCTGACTCATTTCTGTATTCATTGTTGCTGGTCACGTGACGGTGGGTAAAAAGAGAAAATCATTTATACTACTGTAAGTTCAGGATTATGACATTTAAATGTAGATGTCACAATAAAAAGATTAAATATTATCAGTGTTCAGTGTTCTGGAGAACAGTAAATGGTATCTCAAACCTTGTGATTAACAGAACCAATTTAACAAGGGATTATATTTCTTTGAAAGGAGGGGAGCAGTGTGTATGGGCATGAATTTGTTAACGAGCAGCTCTGCATTTCACTTCCACTTTACTGGTGACAAAACCAACATGGCCTTGCATGAAGCTTGAACAGAAAGTCTCTTCCTTTATCCATTGCACAGTGTCACTCCTTGGTTCAGCATTACAACATAATTGTGAGAAAGGTCAGTCAAGTTTGTCTCAGGTTTCCCAATGCCATTACCCACGTGTGCAAATTCTATACCTGTGTTTGCAGCAGTCAAAGTGTTTTAATGGCTCTGGGCCTACACTCACTTGTGTATAGAAGAATGAAGATGGATATCATTGAAACCTATCAAATATTGAAAGGCTTGGATAGAATGGACATGGGGGGTATGTTTCCAGTAATGGGAGAATCTAGAACCAGAGGGCAAAGCCTCAGCATAAATGAACATCCCTTTAAAACAGAGATGAGGGGGAATTTCTTTAGCTAGATGGTGGTGAAATGTGGAACTCATTGCCACAGATGGCTTTGGAGGCCAAGTGATTGGGTAGATTTAAAATGCAGTTTGATAGGTTCTTAATTGTAAAGCTGTCAAAGATTTCAGGAGAAGGCAGGAGAGTAGGGTTGAGAGGGATAATAAATCAGTCATGATGGAATTAAATAGCCTAATTATGCTCCTATGTCTTATGTTCTTATGAGAGATCTTGACTATTCCCCTCCTGTTCATGCAGAGTGTGATAAGCCAATAGCAATAGCTTGGAGCCCATTGGAAATATAGGGGCCTTCTCAACAGGTAGAGTCAGGAATTCTTAATTGCATTCCGCTGTGCCTTATTTCATTAAATACATGTAAACAATCAAATTTTGTATCTGTTGTCTTAAATTTGTAGCAGAAAGCTTTACATGCAAATATAAAGCGCTGATATTCCACCTGGGTTAAGTGATATGGCTACCTGAACTATGAAAGCTATTTATGAATGCTTGGCAAAATGAGAGGTCACCTTCCCCCAGCACCCAGAACATGTTAAATGATTGGTCTATGATAACTAGAGCCACTATTCATTTACATTAAAAACAATTTGAAACTTGTGTTTACTCAAGTTTAGTTATGTGCATTGAATGCCTTATCAGACAAAATTACTGGTTCGCTTAACTGGTGCACTTAAAACGATCTAGTCTGAGCTGGAGAGTATGGATCAGTCATTCGTTCTTTTGAGAAAAACAAAATGACCAGAGATTATCCTTTTGCAGTATCTCAACCCAAAATGTCAACAAGTCCTTTCCTCCTGCAGATGCTGAGTTCCTCTAGCAGGCTGTTTGTTGCTCCTGATTTCAACATCTGTAGTCTCCTGAAACTCCTGCTTACTGGCTGAGTGGCACTTGGATATGTGGGATTGCAGTGTACAGGAGTGAGATATATACAAGCACCCAGGTGTCATGCATACTGAGGTTCTATCTGTTCTCAAGGGTAGATCTGGCCTTGTTGCCATGGAACATTCCATTGAGATGGATCTGTTCTTCTTAGGCAAGTTTCTGCATCACACACCTTTTGTCAGGAAGGAATCAGACAGTGGTCCAAATGGAATATGCTCTTAGAAACAGAAACATTAAAAAACCTACAGCACTATACAGGTCCTTCGGCCCACAAAGCTGACACGTCCTTACCTTAGAACTACCTTGCCCATAGCCCTCTATTTTTCTAAGCTCCATGTATCCATTCAGGAGTCTCTTAAAAGACCCTATTGTTTCAGCCTTCACCACCGCCGCTGGCAGCCCATTCCACGTACTCAGCACTCTCTGCGTAAAAATCTTACCCCTGACATCTCCTCTGTACCTACTTCCAAATACCTTAAAACTGTGCCCTCTCATGCTAGCCATTTCAGCTCTGGGAAAAAGCCTCTGACTGTCCACATGATCAATGCCTCTCGCTATCTTGTGCACCTCTATCAGGTCACCTCTGATCCTTCGTTGCTCCAAAGAGAAAAGTCCGAGTTCACTCAATCTATTCTCATAAGGCATGCTCCCCAATCCAGGCAACATCCTTGTAAATCTCCTCTGCACCCTTTCAATGGTTTCCATGTCCTTCCTGTAGTGAGGTGACCTGAATTGAGCACAATACTCCAAGTGGGGTCTGACCAGGGTCCTATATAGCTTTCAATCATTTTCAGTTGTTTGGCATAATGCCTTATCATCAGAATTCTCAAACATACATCTTTAGCCATAAGTTTAACAGACAGTGGTTCAAATGGCATATCCTCAGTATTCCGCTGAAAAAGGAGAAGATTGATCTTGTGTGTTGGTTCAGTCATTTGGCAGAATGCCTCATCATCAGAACTCCCAAACAAGCTCCAAGGCCAGTAGAAAGGTCTCTATTTATAACATTTTCCAAGCACAACTAGAGTCTCAATCCCACTGCACGTTTCCTATTGATGTTGTCTGAAGTATGGATGACATGGTCTTCCACCTCTTGGTGAACTTTGAAAGTCTGGAAGGAGATGCAGTGATCTTTGCTGTGTTTCATACAAAGCAGCTGTGAAACACAGGATTTGGTGTTCTGCATTTTTTTCCCCCATGAATGTATACTGAGAGAATCATTGAAGGCTGTTAAAAGACCATTAACTTGGTGAAAAATGTGACTGGACACAAAACCGAGTGAAACTGATTTCCACTGGCTTTTTCAGTCACAATTATCTGATCAGCAACCAGTCAGGAGACTAATACAAAACTAATCCCAGTATTGATCAATGGTGACAAAATATGAACTACAAATTCTTAAAGCTCTCTAGAAAGAGCACTCATAATTCCATCTGGAATATCTCCAGAGTGGAATTTGACATAATCTTTTGAGTGAATGAACATTTAATGAAGGGAGGTAAAATGGGCCATGCATTAAATTACCTTAATAACGAGCTGGAGGCAATGACAGGAAATTGAAAAGCTACCAAATGCAAACCAGTTTAACTCCCTTTTGGATAAAATCTTATAACAGCAAGGGCTAATTAAAAAAGGATGCAAATGTGTTTTTATTATGTAATAATAAATGTGAATGCTTTCCAACTATTTCTACCTGTTAAATATTCTGAAGCAGAGTATCCAGTAATAACTTCAAACATGATTGTTTAATTTATTACAGTTTGTTGTTTAAATTAGATAAAGTGTCATATCAAACCAAAGTATTAAACCAGATGCCTGGGATTGCAAATGATTGGATATCAAAGGAATAATGAAATGAATAATTGATGAATTTTGAAAATCTTTAGTTGATAAAGAGTGACACAATGCTTTTTTTTGAAAGAACATTGAACAGAGGAGAGTTGAATACATTCTGAAGTATAGGCATATTTATCACCCATAAAAGTTAACATAAAAGTGCACAAAACTGAAAATTAGTTTTAAGCATATGAATCTGCAGGAAAGGGAAGGATGTGTGAAATGTGTAGGATGAAGAAATTTGTTCAGTTGGGAATTCAATTATTATTTTAAATAGTTCGGCACAACATCGTGTAACCCTCAGGCTTGGCCAGCACATGTTCTTCTAGGGGAAAACAACTTCTGGCCCCGCCAAACTGAGAAATCTCATTTGAGTGGATGCTGCGTGATGCATTGCCCGGTTACAAATCCGCACTGCAAAATATCTGACAGTACACCATATGTAATCAAATGATTGAACTTTATAAATCTGAATCTGGATAGAGGGTTAGTAAAGAAAATAAAAAGTGAAAGGGCCCATTTTAAAGAAAAAGTCAAAAATGCACGATGGAGCTCTCTGCTACGGCTATGCATCAACCATCGATCTCCTCTGAGCGTCGCCGAACTTCGGACCCTTGCTCCCAGTCCATTCTGTCCACTGGTCTACCAGCTCTCTCCACAAGCGGCTTCCTTCTTCTTCTATCGTCGACAAAAGACCGCGAAAATCTCTCTTCCAGACTCACGAGAAAGAACTTCATTTTTCCCATTGGATAACATACATTCCAAAGCCCAGTTATCTCTAGTCATAAGCCAAACATTGCTGCTACAGAGAAGCCATTACATTAGCAGTGAAACATTGCAGAGGGGCCATTACAATTGTGGATTGAATGGCCTGTTCCTTTGCAGTACCCTTCCATGTTTTATGTTCTATATTTACAGATTACACAATGCGCTTCATGAATATAATGTCCCCACACTTCCACAAAACTGATTTCTGCTGGCAGTTACCAGTGACCAGCACCTAGACCCTCTCTTTCCTTGAGCTATCCTCTGGTGTGCACTTGAGCTATGAAGCCAGCTCTTATCTGACAGGTAAGTTCATCTAAACCTAAAGTGCTTGGAGAACCAGTTATTCTCAAAATTTCAAGCAGAATAGCAAACAGGATTAAAAAGCTGAGTAGATCTTCTTCAGGGGAAGTGTCTACAACCTGCAAATGTTAACTCTGTTTCTCTTCCGAAAAATGCTCCTTGATCTTCTCGCTGTTTCCAGCATTTTCTGATTTAATGTTATTCCCCATTATACTATTCCTATGTTGGTATGATATTGGAGTACATTATAAAAGTTGAGGTTTCAGGGTACTTGGAAACACATGAAAAAATAAGTCAAATTTAGATTAAGGGGAAATCTTGTTTGACAAATCTGTTGGAATGCTTGGAAGAAATAACAAGCAGGATTCACAAAAGCATGTTGGTGGTTGTTACTTACCTGGTTTTTCAATAGACTTTGACAAGGTGCCACATATGAGGCTGTTAAACAAGGTAAAAGTCCATGGTATCACAGACATTGGAGGGTGTCAAGGCGCAGAAGTGGATGTAGTCATGATTATTAAGGAGAAGGTGCTTGGGGAATCTGTAAGGTCTGAACGTAGTTAAGTCTCCTGGACAAGATAGACTACACCTGGATTTCTGAAAGAGGTAGCTGAAAAGATTGTGGAGGCATTAACAGTGATCTTTCAATAACCACTGGAATCTGGAATAGTTCTGGAGGACTGGAAAATAGCAAACGTCTCTCCACTCTTTATGAAGAGAGAGAGGAAAGAAATAAGAAATGATAGCCCAGATAGCCTGACTTCAGTGGTTGTTAAGATGTTGTGCTCAGGAGATCCAACCTTCTAAGGTAGTGAGATAAAAGAAGCACTTCAACAAGGAACACACATCAAAGTTGCTGGTGAACGCAGCAGGCCAGGCAGCATCTCTAGGAAGAGGTACAGTCGACATTTCGGGCCGAGACCCTTCGAAGGGTCCTGACAAAGGGTCTTGGCTTGAAATGTCGACTGTACCTCTTCCTAGAGATGCTGCCTGGCCTGCTGCGTTCACCAGCAACTTTGATGTGTGTTGCTTGAATTTCCAGCATCTGCCGAATTCCTTGTGCTTGCACCTTCAACAAGGAGAACCTTTTTAGTTCTGGTAGAATAATAGTGCTGTTCACAACCAGAGAAGCTAATAGTAGCTTTTAGAGTCGGTGTGTGTTACCACATTAGCATACATAACCACACAGCAGTCCTCATTGAGGGGTCAGTGGGGGAAAGCGTAAGCAACTTCAAGATCTGGCAATCATTATTTCAGAGGATCTATCCTGGGGACAACATATTGAGACAATCATGAAGAAGGTTATTATACTTCATTAAGAGTTTGTGGATGTTTGGTATGTCTCCAAAGACTCTAGCAAATTTCTGCAGATGTAACGTGGAGAACATTCTGACTGGTTGTATCACCACCTGGTATGTAGATTCTAATACACTGGACTGAAGGAGGACACAAAGAACTGTAGACTCAGCCAGATCCATCATGGGCACAACCCTTCTCACCATCAAGGACATCTTCAAAAGGCAGTGTCTCAAGAAGGTGGTATCCATCATTTAGACCATAAGATATAGGAGCAGAAGTAGGCCATTTGACCCATCGAGTCTGTTCCGCCATTCAGTCATAGGCCATAAGATATAGGAGCAGAAGTAGGCTATTTAGCCCATCATGTTGAATGTTCCACCATTCAATCATAGACTTATCCAATTCTTCCAGTCATCTCCCCCTCCCTTGCCTTCTCCCCATACCCTTTGATGCCCTGGCTAATCAAGAACCCATCTAACTCTGCCTTAAATGCACCCAATGACTTGGCTTCCACAGACCCTCAAGGAGGTGGTCTCTCAAGAAGGTGCATCCATCATTTGGGACCCTCACCATCCAGCACATGTCCTCTTCTCATTGCTACCATCAGGGAATTGTACAAGAGCCTGAATACCCACACTCAACATTTGAGGAAAAGCTTCCTCCCCTTTTCCATCGGATGGAAGTCATGCTGGGTTGACTGACCCCTTCTGTCGACGCTGCTCTTCCATGCCCTGGAAGGCAAAATGGACTGCTTTTACCTGCAGCTGACCCAGCGCCAGATGAGGATTTACTGCGCACTTTCTCCTGCAGAAACTTGTCTCCAGGAGAATATCCTATGCATCATCAAACTCCAGGCCATGCCACTCACTCAGGGACTTGTGCTAATATTATTTTGTGACTCCATGTGCTATGTAACTGTAACCTTCACTTTGGCTTGCTGCTAAATATCAGGGAGTGATAGACCCCAGCCCGGCCAAACTTAAGAAATCTTGTTTGGGTGGATGCTGCGCGATGTTGGAGCTCACTGATATGCCGATTGTCCACCATCAACCTCCTCCGATTGTCGCTGCCCTTCGGACCCTTACTCCAGGTCCACCTTGTTTGGTGGTCGACCAAATCTCTCCTTCACGTCTTCTCTCCTCATCTCTCCCCGGTAAAAGACCATGAAAATCTCTCTTCCAGATTCACAAGAAAGAACAACAACATTCCAAACCCTGTTATCTCTAGTCATAACCCAAACATTGCTGCTACAGAGAAACCATTACCAGTGAAACATAGAACATGGAATAGTACAGCACAGTACAGGCCCTTTGGCCCACAATGTTGTTCTGACCCTCAAACCCTGCCTCCCATATAACCCCCCACCTTAAGTTCCTCTATATACCTGTCTAGTAGTCTCTTAAACTTCACTAGTGTATCTGCCTCCACCACTGACTCAGGCAGTGTATTCCACGCACCAACCACTCTTTGAGTAAAAAACCATCCACTAATATCCCCCTTGAACTTCCCACCCCTTACCTTATTGAGCAGTGGTGCCCTGGGGAAACCTTACAGCATATTACACAATAGTGAAACCCTACAGCATACTACATTACTATATGTGCTACGTGCTGTGTGCTGTGTATGACTTGTATGTACTATGTTTTGCACCTGGAGGAACACTGCTTTGTCTAGCTGTATACTGCACATGTGTATGCTTAAATGACAATTAAACTTGAACTTGACCTTCTGAATGGTCCATGAAGAGGACCTCATCATTCCTCTTTTGCACTATTTGTTTATATTTTCATTGTAAGTTACGGTAATTTTTCATGCCTGCACTGTGCTGCTGCCACAACACAACCAATTTCATGACATGTGTCAGTGATAATAAACTTAATTCTTATTCTCATTGAACAATGTGCCTGAAAGACACAGGGGAATAGATGCAAATATCAAATTAACACTGGACATTTAACGCAACATCAACATTTTAAATTTTGCAGCTAACTGTGTCTAATCAGAGGATAAGATGGCCAAGCAATTCATAAAGTCACAGACTTTTACAGTGCAGAAACAGGCAATTTGACCCATCTTGTCTATGCTGAGCACAATGCCTCCCCAAACTAGTTCCACGTGCCTGAATTTTACCCATATCTCTCTAAATCACTCTTATTCATGTACTTATCCAAATATCTTCACTGTCCCTTCTGTTTCTAAGTTCTATCCATACGGCCATGCTGGACAATCTCCCAAGAGTACCATCTCTAAGCACTGCTGTAATGTCGTCCATTATCAAAAGGAAACACACTCTCCTCTTTTACCTGTACCTATGTTATAGCTGTAGGATCTGTATCCTGTAACACCAACATGTCAGCCTTGTCATTCCCTCAGTCATGTTTCTGTTATGACCATTGCATTCCAGTCCTCAGAAATGACTCAAGTTTTTCCTGTCACACCTCATGCTTTGAAATGAATGCAATTCTAACTCAGTATTCCTCCACACCCCGTTGATGTCATGATTGCTAAATTGCTCTCGCTGGCTACTTTATCCCATAACTTTGCCCCACTCAGAGTCCCACACCCCTCTTGGAAACACATAAACATTTATTCATTTATTCAAAAACAGAGCACAGTAGCATAGCTTTCGAGTGCCAGCTTTAACATCAGAGTTTGACTTTACGCCCTGACGTTAGGAGTTTATGCATTCTCCTGTGATTGTGCGGGCATCCTGTGGCTACTCCAGTTCGCTCCGACATTCCAAGGTTAGGGCTATGGATCTGTAGACCTGCAATGCTGGCAGCAGAAATGCGGCAATATTTGTATGTTGCTCAGCTCAATCCTCACTGATTTGATTTGACACTAATGATGCCATTCACTGTATGTTTCGATACACATGAGACAAATAAAGATAATCTTTAGCAGAGCATAACTTAAGCTGCTTTTAGAGTCATAGAGTCATAGATAAATACAGCACAGAAACAGGCCCTTTGGCCCAACTAGTCTATCCTGAACGATACTCCCATCAGCCTGCATCAGGACCATAGCCCTCCATACCCCTACCATCCATGTACCAGTCCAAACTTTTCTTAAGTGTTGAAATCGAGCTCGCATGCAGCACTTGTGTAGGCAGCTTGTTCCACAATCTCACGGCCCTCTGAGTGAACAAGTTTCCCTTAAACATTTCACCTTTCACCCTCAACCCATGACCTCTAGATGAAGTCCCACTCAATCTTAGAGGAAAAAGCCTGCTTTCCAGCTGAATTCTTCCCCAGTTGAATCTGAAGTGCACCATTCACCTCAGGAAATAGCATCATTATCCACATTTGAAAGAATATTCAGCATAGAATTGCAAAGTTGGGATATTTTGGTGGTATTTCAAAGGAATGGCGGCTGAAGAACGAATACTAAGGAGTGCATACTTAAGGGACAATTGATTCACAGAGGCATTCAGGGATATACACACACATTCTTTAATGACAGTGAGATGTTTGATTTCAAATACTAAGAACAAAAGGATTTGCCTCATGGTACATGGAGCAATTTGTCACTATTATCCTCGTGACTGAGTAAGTCCTACCACAAGTAACATCTGAGACAGAAACGCCTGTGGTTGAGGATTAAGAACAGAAAAAAAAACTACACTTATTTTTTGTTATGTAAACACTGAACTCCAAAATGTTGGCAATAATTGGCTCTTTCTGAAGACAATAAATCTCACAACATTATTTGACAGATCAATCAGGAATATCCATGGGTCTTCCTCAGCCAATGAAATTTGCCAGCTGGCAAATGACTTTGAAGATTTTCTATTCAGGGAAGTACATTGTTTGCAGGGACATAGATCACCAGCAAGAAGTCACATTTACTGCAAGACTAAACAATGTAAGTCACCTGCACAGAATTGTACAATTTGTCATCCATTTGTTGTTGATAGAAGAAAAGCTCAGCCAGCAAAATAATTCTCAGTCTTCAAGAAACATTTTCAGTGGAGTTAGAATCCAGTACTGCAAAGATTAGCCCTATTCTTCTAAGAACAATCCTTCCAGAATCCAATGAAAGGAAGCAGCGTGTAATAAACACAAGAGATTTTATAGATGATGGAAATCCAGAGCAACCAAACACAAAGTGCCTGAGGAACTCAGCGGGTCAGGCAGCATCAATAGAAAGGAATGAACTGGTGATGCTTCGGGCTGAGATTCTTCATCAGGAATTAAAAGGAAGAAGAGGAAGAAGAAGAAGAAGTTGGTGAGTGTATGGAGTACAAGCTGGCAAGTGATAGGTGAAACCAGGCGAGAGGGAAGATAGGTGGGTGGAGGAAGGGCCATGAAGTGAGAAAGTAGGAGGTGATAGAACGAAGAGGTAATACATTGAAGAAGAATGAATCTGATAGGAGAGGAGGGTAGGCCATGGGAAAACCAGAAAGAGGAAGGGTACTAGAGGGAGGTGATGGGCAGGCGATGACAACAGAAGGTGTAAGAAGCGAGCCAGAATAGGGAATAGAAAAGGAGAGAAAAGGGATGGAACAGAAATTACCGAAAGTTAGAGATCTATGTTGGTGACGTCAGGTTGGATGCTACCCAAAAGGAATATGAGGTGTTACTCCTTCAACCTGACATGGTCTCATCTTGGCTATAGAGGAGGCCATAGCCTGACCTGTGTGAATGGGAATGAGAAGTAGAATTAAAGTGGGTAACCACAGGGACTTCCTGCCTTTTGTGGTTGATGGAGGGAAGGTACTTGATGAAGGTACCCCAATCTACGCTGAGTCTCATCGATGCAGAGAAGGCCACAACAGGAGCACCAGATGTGAGTCATCAGACATGCAGATTAAGAGTCACTCCACCTGGAAGGATTGTTTGGGTCACTGAATAGTTGCGAGGGAGGATGTGTAGGTATGGGCTATAGCATTTGTCCCACTTACAGGAGTAAGTATCTGCAGGGAGATCAGTGGGCAAATATGAATGAACAAGAGTTCAAAGTACATATACGTCATCATATACAACTCTGAGCCTCATGTAGAGTTGTGTAGAAAGTGATCCCTGCAGAAAGCGGAGACTGCGGCCGGGGGTGGGGGGGCGGTTGGCAGTGAGGGTTTAGGGTTGGAATAGGAAAAGGTGTTTGTGGTGTAATCCTGCTGAAGATGGTACTGTGAAAGATGTGCTGGATGCAGAGACTCTTGCAGTGGTAGATGAGGAATTCAGTCAACATTTCATATATTGCAGCAAGGTAGTGTAGTGGTTAGTGTTAAACTTCACAGTGCCAGCTATCAGAAGGTCAGACAACACACATAAAAGTTGCTGGTGAGCGCAGCAGGCCAGGCAGCATCTCTAGGAAGAGGTACAGTCGACATTTCGGGCCGAGACCCTTCGTCAGGACTAACTTAAAGAAGAGCTAATAAGGGATCATTTCGCTGAACACCTAGGCTCTGTCCGCCAGAGAAAGCAGGATCTCCCAGTGGCCACACATTTTAATTCCACGTTCCAGTCCCATTGTGATATGTCTATCCACGACCTCCTCTGCTGTAAAGATGAAGGTTGGAGGAACAACACCTTATATTCCGTCTGAGTAGCTTCCAACCTGATGGCATGAACATTGACTTCTCAAATTTCCGCTAATGTCCCACCTCCCCCTTGTAACCCATCCATTATTTATTTATTTATATACACACATTCTTTTTCTCTCTCTCTCCTTTTTCTCCCTCTGTCCCTCTCACTATACCCCTTGCCCATCCTCTGGGTTTTTCCCCCTCCCCCTTTCTTTCTCCCTGGGCCTCCTGTCCCATGATCTTCTCCTATCCCTTTTGCCAATCACCTGTCCAGCTCTTGGCTCCATCTCTCCCCCTCCTGTCTTCTCCTATCATTTTGGATCTCCCCTTACCCCTCCCACTTTCAAATCTCTTACTAGCTCTTCTTTCAGTTAGACCTGATGAAGGGTCTTGGCCCGAAACGTCGACTGTACCTCTTCCTAGAGATGCTGCCTGGCCTGCTGCGTTCACCAGCAACTTTGATGCGTGTTGCTTGAAATTCCAGCATCTGCAGATTTCCTCGTGTTTGCGATCAGAAGCTCAGAGTTCAATTCCCGCTACTGTCTGTACAGTAAGTGCATGTAATGGCACTTATGTGCTGGATCCAGGACAGATCCTATAAATGATAACACTGAGGAATTTAAAGTTCCTGACCCTCTCCACCTCTGATCCACTGACAAGGACTCTCTCATGGACCTTCAGTTTCCTCCTCCTGAAGTCAATGATCATCTCCTTGGTCTGCTGATCAGTGAGTGTTGAACAATAAAGAAACATTTCAGCAACACACACAAATTGCTGGAGGAACTCATCACATCAGGCAGCATCTATGGAAGGGAATCAACAGTCGGTCTTTTGAGCCAAGGAACTTCATCAGGACACTATTTTCTCCTCTTCTCCCTGCCAATCATCCGTCTCTATTGTCCCTAGTCCATCCCGTTCTCCTCTGGTCCACTCTCTTCTCCTATTAGATTCCTTCCTCTTCAGCCCTTTACCCCTTCCACCTATCATCTCCGAGCTTCCTACTTCATTCCCCTGCCCAGCCACCTATCACCTCCAAGCTTCCTACTTTGTTCCCCTGCCCAGCCACCTATCACCTCCAAGCTTCCTACTTCATTCCCCTGCACAGCTATCTATCACCTCCAAGCTTCCTACTTTGTTCCCCTGCCCAGCCATCTATCACCTCCAAGCTTCCTACTTCATTCCCCTGCACAGCTACCTATCACCTCCAAGCTTCCTACTTTGTTCCCCTGCCCAGCCATCTATCACCTCCAAGCTTCCTACTTCATTCCCCTGCCCTGCCACCTACCTACCTACCCCCCAATTGGTTTGGCCTATTACCTGCCAGCTTGTACTCTGTGTCCCCACCTTCTTATTTTGGTTTCTTCCCCCATCCTTCTCGGTCCTGATGATGGACCTCAGCCTGAAACCTCAACCGTTTATTCCTCTACATAGATGATGTCTGTCCTGGTGAGTCCCGCCTGCATTTTGTGTGTGATTCTACCTCAGTGATGGCTACATTTCTAACAATTAATTCTCTAGACTTAAAAGTGAACTTGACAAAACTCTAAACAAACTCTAAACATCTCTAATCTAGAAATTGTTATAAAAAGATAATGATTAAAGGAGATGTTATTGTATTCATAATACAGAAGCAAGATGTCTGCTCAAAGGATGGCTGAGTGATTTATATTAGTCTCACATGACAAGTATATAGGCTAGTTCATTGTATGCCTCTCGTTAAAAACTTCTGATTCCCATTAACTGAACTTGGAAGTTTACAACAAGGCAAAACCTAGAAGTTTATATAGGATGTGATAGATTAAAACTGTCCAAGGCCATGGGGCTACTTTGCCAAGCTCAGCTTTCTAAACACAGCAGCTGACACTTCTAGAGATCAGAGAGTTTGTTTTTGAGTAAGATAAACTTCCAACCAATATTTTTTGTTCAGCAACTTGTCATAAATGGAAACCAGTCCTCAATTCTTAAAGCAAATTGCAAGCATTAATCGGTCTGAAGTTAAAAGAATAGCTTTACAAGCAAGCAGCACTGTCTGTGGCGTGCAGGACGCTAGACTGTGGAGATGCTATATAAGACAATGAGTTATGTTAATGGACTTGTATCAAACCAGACAATACTGGCTGAAGAAGCTTGTTCAAGGAATCTAGCAGGACATTGATACTATCACATAGCACATCAAATAGCTGATCTAATAATAGTTGGAAGTTTGAAAATGGTCCAGAAACATCAAGAAGAATGACAGAAAGACAGGATGAGTGAGAATCCATTCCTTTGCCTTTGATATCTGCAATGGACAATTCACTCGTCTGCACTCACTGTTGTGTTTTAATAGCTTATAGGAATTGTACATGTGTTTTGTAATCCTTCGTGTTTTGGAAATTACTTCTAATTTATAAAATAGAAATCAGCTAATATTTGTAAATGTGGTTTAAGAATTTTATTAAAATTAAAATGTGTGTCAATAAAATAAGTGAACTGTGTTCGAGCTACTTCATTATCTGGAAATAACTCCTCCTTAGCAGGGTGGGGAGACCCACCACTCAAACATGGGTACTGACAGCTAAATTTGCCATGGAGGATAAACAGGGAAGTGAACTAGTCTTTGAAGATTAGGTAGCTACAGTATAACCTCCCCTTCGTGAGGGTACCTGTAGCTGTTTACATCAAACAGGGCTTCAGATTTTTGTTTGAGTTTAGAACCCCTGGGTCAGCAAACACAATACCATCACTGTATCTAGTTATATCCCAATAGGATTTCCAGCATCTGCAGATTCTCTCTCTTCTGTGACTATCACAATAGATATTTCAGGGCAATTTAAGTAATTGTCGTTACGAAATGGAAATGCTTATGAGCAGAAAATATCTCACAGTAGTGTAATACCATCAGCAGAGGAAAATACTGTGGTGAGGTATAATGTTGGGGGAACAGATTACAGCATCTAAATTAGCCCTCACGGTGTCTAACGTTGGATGAGGACCCACCTTATTGCAGTCGAACTTAATTTACATTTTCATTTCCTCCAACCATCTGTGTATTCCAAAATTTTGAGGAAGCAGACTTGAAGGCCAATCAAGGGAGACCAGAAGGACATTGGCATCTGTTGTAAGGAAGCCTAGAACAGATAAACATATTTTAGTGTAAGCAATTATTTAGCAGCCCTTTAATGTGAAGTTTATCAGAATCCAGATAAATTGGTGATCATAAGGGATCATTTGCAGAGTTTTTCAGCTATTTGCTCATTCAAGTTCCTTTAATCTGCTTTGATTAGTGGGGGCATCTGCCAATTTTAAAATCCAAGACCCAGAATCTCAGAACATATGCAAATACATATTAAATATATTCATAAATCCAAATGGAATAATTCACTTCTAACTTTTATCTATTTTCTATTGAATATAATCAACCAAAAGTCAGGACCTATAAATGAATTCTCAACTAAATTATATTTGTTTTCTCTAAAGCTCTTTCCATACTCATGCCACCTGTGTATGTGAAAGAGTTCCCCTCAAATTCCCCTTAATTACTTCACCTTTCACCCTTAACCTATGACCTCTAGTTCTTTGAATATTTTCAAGGCAAAGATAGATTCTTAATAAGAAACAGAAGTAGGCAAAGCAACACACAAAAAACACTGGAGGAACTCAGCATCCATGGAGATGAATTAACAGTCGACATTTTGGACTGAGACTCTTCATCAGAATTGGAAAGGAAGGGGGAAGACAGGTAAATGGTTGAAAAAAATTACTTGCACAAAATGTGGAACAATTTTTTCATTGTGTCTATAAAAATAAAAATATATTGAATAATACACAGGTGTTTTAGCTCCAGAGATATGAGGAACAAACTTATTTGATAATGAGCATTAAACAGGTATGAACTTGGGTGGGAAACGGAATGAAGGGACTCAGGATAGAATGGATGGTAGAAGCCAAAGATAGTGTACAGTCAGACAGACAGGAACGGCAGGAAGATGATAGGACATAACCGCAGCCAGCGTGGTGAGTATCAGTTCATTAGGGATGCAGAATCAAAAAGGGTAGCAAATGCAGCACTGAAGTGTTACATCTCAATGCACAGAGTATAAGAAATAAGGTGGGTGATTTTGTTGCACTATTACAGATTGTCAGGTATGATGTCGTGGTCATGGCTGAAGGATGGTTTTACTTGGCAGCTGAATGTCCAAGCTTACAAGTTATATCAGAGGGGTAGGGAGGTAGACAGAGAGGGTGATGTGCTCTTCTGGTAAAGAATTGCATCAAATCAGTAGAAAGATGTGACATAGAATTGGAATATCCTGAAACCTTGTGGGTTGAGTTAAGGAACGGCAAGGGTAAAAGGACCCTGATGGGAATTATGGACAGGCCTTCCAACAGTAGATGGGATGTGCACCACAGATTTCAACAGGAAATAAGGCAATGATAGTGATGGGAGATAGAACACAGAACTTAAAACATAGAATAGTACTGCACAGTACAGGCCCTTCAGCCCACAATGTTGTGCCGACCCTCAAACCCTGCCTCCCATATAACCACCCACCTTAAATTCCTCCATATACCTGTCTAGTAGTCTCTTAAATTTCACTAGTGTATCTGCCTCCACCACTGACTCAGGCAGTGCATTCCACAGACCAACCACTCTCTGAGTAAAAAACCTTCCTCTAATATCACCCTTGAACTTCCCACCCCTTACCTTAAAGCCATGTCGTCTTGTATTGAGCAGTGGTGCCCTGGGGAAGAGGCGCTGGCTATCCACTCTATCTATTTCTCTTATTATCTTGTACACCTCTATCATGTCTCCTCTCATCCTCCTTCTCTCCAAAGAGTAAAGCACTAGCTCCCTTAATCTCTGATCACAATGCATACTTTCTAAACCAGGCAGCATCCTGGTAAATCTCCTCTGTACTCTTTCTAATGCTTCCACATCCTTCCTTATAGTGAGGTGACCAGAACTGGACACAGTACTCCAAGTGTGGCCTAACCAGAGTTTTATAGAGCTGCATCATTACACCGCGACTCTTAAACTCTATCCCTTGATTTATGAAAGCTAACACCCCATAAGCTTTCTTAACTACCCTATCCACCTGTGAGGCAACTTCTAGGGATCTGTGGACATGTACCGCCAGATCCCTCTGCTCCTCCACACTACCATGTATCCTGCCATTTACTTTGTACTCTGCCTTGGAGTTTGTCCTTCCAAAGTGTACCACCTCACACTTCTCTGCGTTGAACTCCATCTACCAATTCTCAGCCCACTTCTGCATCCTATCAATATCCCTTTGTAATCTTTGACAATCCTCTACACTATCCACAACACCATCAACCTTTGTGTCGTCTGCAAACTTGCCAACCCAACCCTTCTACCCCCACATCCAGGTTGTTAATAAAAATCACGAAAGGTAGAGGTCCCAGAACCAATCCTTGTGGGACACCACTAGTCACAACCCTCCAATCCAAATGTATTCCCTCCACCACGACCCTTTGCTTTCTGTAAGCAAGTCAATTCTGAATCCACCTGGCCAAACTTCCCTGGATCCCATGCCTTCTGACTTTCTGAATAAGCCTATCATGTGGAACCTTGAAAAATGCCTTACTAAAATCCATGTAGATCATATCCACTGCACTACCCTCATCTATATACTTGGTCACCTCCTCAAAGAACTCTATCAGGCTTGTTAGACGTGACCTGCCCTTCATAAAGCCATGCTGACTGTCCCTGATCAGACCATTATTCTCCAAATGCCCATAGATCCTATCTCTAAGAATCTTTTCCAACAGCTTTCCCACCACAGATGTAAGGCTCACGGGTCTATAATTACCCAGACTATCCCTACTACCTTTTTTGAGCAAGGGGACAACATTCTACACCGTCCAATCCTCCGGTACCATTCCGGTAGACAACGAGGATATAAAGATCCTAGCCAGAGGCTCAGCAATCTCTTCCCGCGCCTTGTGGAGCTGCCTGGGGAATATTCCATCAGGCCCTGGAGACTTACCCGTCTTAATGTAGGCCGGAGAAGAAGATGGCGGCGCGCCTGCTTGTGCACAGCCCCCCGATGAAAATTGATATCGTATCTGTTAAATAGGGGCCGTGGGGAATTCTTGATGGAAATGGACATGAAAGCACAGAGGAACATCTGGAGAAATTTCTGAAACGCCCGTTTGCTGCTGTCGTTACTGTGTGGTCGGAAATCTTTCGGAGGGTAGGCCTCAAAATCCCCGGCCTTGCTTGCTTTTGGCGACCGAGAAGGAGGTCGAATAGTTCGGACAGAGATGGTGCTCAGTACTCAGTGTCGGAGAGCTGATCAGAGCTCGAAGTTTTCGGATGACTCAGAGTCGGATTGTGGTCGGCATGGCAGGGAGAGTTTTTCTTCCTTCTCCCGTCTGCGTGAGATGTGGGACATTTGAGAAACTTTGAACTTTACTGTGCTCACGGACTTCTTCATCAAGTTATGGTATTGTTACACTGTTTGTAACTCTATGTTATAATTATGTGGTTTTAGCAGTTTTTTCAGTCTTGGTTTGTCCTGTGTTTTGTGATATCACACCGGAGGAAATACTGTATCATTTCTTAATGCATGCATTACTAAATGACAATAAAAGAGGACTACGTATCTTCATAACCAATAACTCCAACACCTCCTCTGCCGTAATATCAACATGTTCCAGAACATCAACCTCACTCATGTTGTCCTCCAGTTCCCTCTCATTGGTGAATACCGAAGAGAGGTATTCATTGAGGACCTCGCTCACTTCCACAACCTCCAGGCACATCTTCCTAGCTTTATCTCTAATTGGTCCTACCTTCACTCCTGTCATCCTTTTGTTCTTCACATCGTTGAAGAATGCCTTGGGGTTTTCCTTTACCCTATTCGCCAAGGCTTTCTCAAGTCCCCTTCTTGCTCTTCTCAGCCCCTTCTTAAGCTCCTTTCTTGCCTTTCTTACATTCCTCAATAGACCCATCTGATCCTTGCTTCCTGAACTTCATGTATGATGCCTTCTTCCACCTGACTAGATTTTCCACCTCACTTGTCACCCACAGTTCCTTCACCCTATCATTCTTTATCTTCCTCACTGGGACAAATTTATCCCTAACATCCCACAAGAGATCCCGAAACATCGACCACATGTCCACAGTACATTTCCCTGCAAAAACATCATCCCAATTCACACCCGCAAGTTCTAGCCTTATAGCCTCATAATTTGCCCTACCCCAATTAAGAATTTTCCTGGCCTCTCTGATTCTATCCTTTTCCATCATAATGCTAAAGGCCAGGGAGCAGTGGTCACTGTCCCCCAGATGCTCAACCACTGAAAGATCTGTGAGAGATCTATTCCAACATGCAGGTCGATTGGGAAAATCAGGGTGGAAATGGACCTCAAGAAAGTGGGTTTGTTGAAGGCCTATGAGATGGCTTTTTAGAGCAGTTTGTCATTGAGCTTACTGAGGGATCAGCTATACTGGATTGGGTGTTATGTAATGAACCAGAGGTGATTAGGGAGCTTAAAGTAAATGGATCCTTAGAAGTCTGTGATCACAATATAATTGAGTTCAACTTGAAATTGGATAGGGAGAAGGTAAAGTCTGATGTAGTAGTATTTCAGTGGAGTAATGGAAATTACAATGGTATGAGAGAACAGCTGGCCAAAGTAAATTGGAAGGAGGTACTGGCAGGGATGACTAGTGATAAGTAGTGGTGTCCCACGAGGTTCACTTCTGGGACCTCTACTTTTTGTGATTTTTATTAACGACCTGGATGTGTGGGTAGAAGGGTGGGTTGGCAAGTTTACAGATGACACAAAGGTTGGTGCTGTTGTAGATAGTGTGGAGGATTGTCGGAGATTGCAGAGAGACATTGATAGGACGTAGATGTGGGCTGAGAAGTGGCAGATGGAGTTCAATCCGAAGAAGTGTGAGGTGGTACACTTTGGAAGGACAAACTCCAAGGCAGAGTACACAGTAAATGGTAGTGTGGAGGAGCAGAGGGATCTCGGGGTACATGTCCACAGATCCCTGAAAGTTGCCTCACAGGTGGATAGGGTAGTTAAGAAAGCTTATGGGGTGTTAGCTTTCATTAGTCACGGGATAAAGTTTAAGAGTTGCGATGTAATGATGCAGCTCTATAAAACTCTGGTTAGGCCACACTTGGAGTACTGTGTCCAGTTCTGGTCACCTCACTATAGGAAGGATGTGGAAGCATTGGAAAGGGTACAGAGGAGATTACCAAGGTGCTGCCTGGTTTAGAAAGTATGCATTGTGATCAGAGATTAAGGGAGCTAGGGCTTTACTCTTTGTAGAGAAGGAGAATGAGAGGAGACATGATAGAGGTATACAAGATTTTAAGAGGAATAGATAGAGTGGACAGCCAGTGCCTCTTCCCCAGGGCACCACTGCTCAATACAAGAGGACATGGCTCTAAGGTAAGGGGTGGGAAGTTCAAGGTGGATATTAGAGGAAGGTTTTTTACTCAGAGAGTGGTTGGTGCATGGAATGCATTGCCTGAGTCAGTGGTGGAGGCAGATACACTAGCTAAATTTAAGAGACTACTAGACAGGTATATAGAGGAATTTAAGGTGGGGGGGGGTGTATATGGAAGGCAGGGTTTAAGGTTCGGCACAACATTGTGGGCTGAAGGGCCTGCACTGTGCTGTACTATTCTATGTTCTATCTATGTTCTAATTTGAATTTAAACTTATAGATATACTACCTTGAACTGAAACTGAAGTTAACTATAATACTTTAGAATAGGAATTATATTTGGTTTTCTAACTAACTAGGGATAAATAAAAAGGAAAGTATAGTCTGTAAACGTTTAAATAGGAAAGTACACTAGATCTAATTAGTTAGAGAAATTGGAGTAACAAAGGCCTACTAGCGCCTAGTGTAGTACTATGTAATTTGATTTTCTCAAAGAGTGCAGCAACTAGACACATGCAATAAGACCAGTGCTACACAGGTGATAAGAAAGGCAAATGCAAATTTAGCATTCATTTCAAGAGGTTTAGAATATAAGAACAAGGATATGATGCTGAGGCTTTATAAGGCACTGGTGATGGCCAATCTACGAAGATGTCATCAATGTATCTGAGGAAGCATTTGGGACATAAGGGTGATGAACTCAGCCCTCTCCTCAAAGTCTTCCTTGTAGAAATTAGCAATAGCCAGTAACAAGGGCGATCCCATGGCCACTTCGAATGTTTAGACTATAAGACGTAGGAGCAGAATTAGGCCATTTGATCATGGCTGATCCTTCATATTTATTCCCCTTATATTTATTCATATTAGTTCCCCTTACAGAGGAAGTATGTTGATGTAAGGGTGTGTTCAAAAAATCAATGGTACCCTAATCAAAGCTGTTTCAGACCTGGAGAGTCCCCTAGAGGAAATAAGACGATTACGCACGATGTTCCTGTAAAATGGCTACAGGTGCAGGAAATCAAATGGGCCCTTAAAAGAGCTGATAGAAAACCCAGGAATCTTAACAATGATGAGGAACCTGTCCCTACCGCCTGTCTTCCCTATATTTCATTGGTTTCTGGAAGCATCACCAGGACCCATCAGAAATGCCAGACTAATACCATCTGCAAACCCATAAGGAAGCTGAAATCACAGCTTATGTGGGTCAAAGGTGACCTGGGACTCAGGTAGGTTAGGATTTACAGATTCCCTCTGAATGTGGAGCAGCGTATATCGGTCAGGTGGGATGCACGCTGGAAACCTGCATTGAGAAGCACAGGAAGTGTATCTGTTAGGGTTACCCAGGGAAATCAGCGGTAGCAGAACACTGCGTTCGCAATGGCCATAGGTTTGACCTCGACTGCACAAAACTATTGTGCTGTGCCAGTGGCTTTTGGGACCGCCTGATAAAGGAAGCCATTGAAATAAAACTGGAGGAGAAGAATTTTAACAAAGATGAAGGTCTCTCTCTAAGTAAGAACTGGAATTCAATTATAAACAAGCTGGGAGAGCAGAAACCTGATTGGATGAAAACTAAACAATAAGGATGGATGGACTAAGGGGGTATAAATACCAACAGACTCAACATACCCAGGCGTCATCCCTGAGGAAGATGATAGAGTGTGTCAATAAAATGTCAATCATAATTGATACCTGTAGCCGGTTGGAAGCCTGAGAAGAGTTTATTCATCATATATGCCTGGAAAACACTAGATCCTTTTCTTTTACTTTTACATTCGTTCATATTCTTTATAGGGTGGAGATACATCTCTACCAAAGGAGGTGTAAGGCACTTCTTCCCTTCACTAGCCTGCAGGTCACCCTTGGGCAAGGTGTAGCATCTGCTTAGCCCCCGATCAGGGTCACATGAAACCATAGGACAAGATGGTGCATGGTCGTACGAACAGCTGGTGCATATCACAACTCCTGTTTATGCGACCACTGATGCCAGGCAGACAATCTCTGATTACAGCTGGGGTCAAACACTGATCACAAGAAGGCAATGACGAACCACTTCTGTTGAAAAATTTGCCGAGAATAATCGTGGTCATGGAAAGATCATAATCACGCACATTATATGACACAGAATATAAAGACCGAGCGACACTCTTTATGTTCGTGAAAAAAATGCATAGAAACATAGAAAAACATAGAAAACCTACAGTACAATACAGACCCTTCGGCCCACAAAGTTGTGCTGAACATGTCCCTACCTTAGAAATTGCTAGACTGCCCCATAGTACCTCTATTTTTCTAAGCTCCATGTACCTATCCAAAAGTCTCTTAAAAGACCCTATTCGCCTCCACGACCGTTGCATTCAATAAGATAAGTTCATCCTTGCAAGACTTTTCTCTAATTGTCTAATTCATGCTGGATTGGAGATGCACAGGCAGTAATGGCTGTCTGGTGTTTCATCAAGCTCTTCGTGTGTGAGGAAGGGTATTGGAAAGCTTGCAGGTGGTTTGATAAAAGAGGGTGTCCGAACTAATATGTCAACTTCACAGCAAAGCAAAGTGAAATGGGAAACTGAGTTGATTTGTATCCTCTGAACTAGTGAGACCAAAAAGAATTGTAGTGCCCTGCAGGTACCACAACAGAAATGAGCTAACAAGACATAGGCCTCAGGTCATACTTATCATAATATACTGTACTCAGAAACACAATGGGAGATGCATGCACCAATTGAACTGAATAAGAACCTTTGCCCGGCTCTCTCTTCATTTCTCCTTTTGTTCTTTACAGGGTAAAATTAGTTGCTGGGGATCCTGCAGATCTCTCTATTCACCAGATATATGAAAATAGCATGTGGTGCTCTTTTGATCACCGGACAAATAGTATCAGTTCCCTCACTTTTGGAAGCTGTTCTCAGGAATTGAGAATTCTGTCATTTTTACATGTGAGAGTAACTTGGAAGTGTGGGAAAAAAGGTCAAATCCAAAAACAGGAAATGGCAATAAATGGAAAAAAAGCTTAAGTATGAAGTGAAAAGTAATAAGAATTTTGTTTTTAATTTGAAAAGAGCTATAGAAAGGCCATCAACTGATTTGAAGGACAGGTCAGCATGCACATGAACAATGAGGTGTTGACAAGAGCTCAAAGGAAATTCAATATGAAGAAATAAAATGCTTACATAAATAGGCAGAACACAGCCTTCACATAACTGCACTATTGTCAAGTAGCAGTAATAAAATAATGACCAAAGAAAATGGCATCTTGTGTCTGTCACCTGAAACGCTGTAATGAATTATACCTTTGCAACATTTCCTTTCAACATACGAGATTGTTATGATTCTAGTTTATACTTACAAGTTATGAAAGTTAATTGGGCCTCTACATGTACTTTATCTCAGTGACTTTACAAATATTATATCTTTTCATGTTTCTTTCATGGTAATTAATCAATTACAGCCTGGATACAGAATTTTTAAACTGAAGTTGACATTGTTTAATGGCATACATTTACCGATAGTCTTCTGCAGGTTTTGGCTTGTGATTCTCCTATTAGATAAATTGACAGCTGGATAAATGTTCTCATAAAGATGAGCTCAAAGGCAGTAGATGTAAGGTGCAGAGCAATTTAGTTTTGGTTTAAGTTTAAAAGGTAGACAGAATCAGAGGTAAAAAAGCACTACACCATCCTGATTTATTGCATTGCGCTCAGTCTTTTAGATTCTCTGCTATGAGTAAAAAATTACGCTGCTGATAGAACTCAAGGTTAAAGCAGCATTTATAGAGGAGATGGACAGTTGATGTTTTGGGTTGAGACATTTCCTCTGAGGTTAGGTGGAGGGTCTTGATCTGAATCATCAAGCTGTCCACTTCCCTCCAGAGATGTCTGATTTCCTGACATCCTCCAGTAGCTCGGGTTCTTCAGTGCTCCACATTCCAGCATCTGTAGTCTCTAATGGCCCCACTCTCTGGTATTAAGCTCTCTGAAGGCATCAGCTCAGGTTGCATACTGCACATTGCCGTGTTTGGTACTCAGGTACAACCCTGTCCTCCTGCTTGTTGTGCGCTGCTGGCGATTGCGCCTGTTACCCAATAAAACACTTTTCGGCGCTGGAGAGAGCCGTGCAAACAAGGGAAGGAGCTGCTTCCCACAGAAAATGGAGAGAGAGCCCATCATATCCAGGCAGTCTGTCAGTGCATGAAATAGGTGCTGCCAACCTCCAGCAATGGACTTCACTCACTGCACCACTCAGGGTTGTATCCCTGAGCCCAACATCTCAGCTCAGAGAGGCTTCACCACTCAGCCAGTGTGTCCAGCATTAGCCCTCAGTGTCAGCTTCTGTTCACTCTATATTGAGACAAGTGATATTTAGCTCATTATATCTTTGCTGCAGGAGAAAGGCAGGGGCATACAACACAGTTTAAAACATGGAACATAGATGTTAGCACGTGGCCAATTGGTTAGGGCGTCGGTCTAGTGATCTGAAGGTCATTAGTTTGAACCTCAGCTGAGGCAGCATGTTGTGTCCTTGAGGAAGGTACTTAAGCACATATTGCTCTGCGACGACACCGGTGCCAAGCTGTATCGGCTCCAGTGCCCTTCCCTTGGACAACATCGGTGGTGTGGAGAGGGGAGACTTGCCAGTCTTTCATACAACCTTGCCCAGGCCTGCGCCCTGGAAACCTTCCAAGGCACAAATCCATGGTCTCATGAGACTAACGGATGCCTATTATTATGATTATTATTAGAAGAGCACAGTACAGAACAGACCCTTTGGCTCACAATGTTGTGCAGACCTTTCAACCCACTTCATAATAAATCTTCCTTCCTAACATACTGTGGATCTTACATTTTCTGTCATCCATGTGCCTATCAAAGAGTCTCTTAAATGTCCCTGAAGTATCAGTCACCACCCCAGCAGCGAGCTCCATGAACCTATCACTCTCTAAAATCCCTACCTCTGACATCTCCTGTAAGCTTCAAAAGGATGTCCACAGGTATTAGCCATTGATACCCCACACAAAAAAACACAGACTGACTGCACTCTATCTATTGTCCTTTTAATCTTATACACCTCTGTGAAGTTTTTATTAGCGTGTCACACCAGACAGTCAGCTATTCTTGTCTGTCCCGTGGTGTCAGGTCTGGTCTCCTTTCGGATTAACTGGGTCACGATATGAACGTTCCTGGCTCGACCCTTTGTTTTTATGAGGCCGGGTAGCTAGCTCGACGCTCAACCTGGCACAGATGGAAAGCGTGCTTGGAAGTAGCCCAACTTGGATTCGAACTCGGGATCCTTCTCTCCGGAGTCATTGCACTACCAGCCGGTCCCTCTGTGAAGTCTCTACCACCCTCCTTTGCTCCAAAGAGAAAAGCTTGCTCAATCCTTCCTTATAAGATATTTGATATTTTTATTATATTTTTATTTTTTCCTCAGCTCAAGCTGGTAAGAGCTGAGGTATGGGCATAGCAAGGCATGCTTATTTCTCAATTGCAAGGGACTTTCAGGCTATTCTGGTGGTGTTCAGTATTGTGACTTTCTAGAGATTTGCATAAATATTGCAGTGTAGGCCTAGTTGTTTATTGCTATTGTGTGGTGACGTTGGAATGATAGTTGTAGATATTACTCTTGGGGCAATGTATACCCTGTTCATGTTCCATAGTCTTTCAATTTCCTCTTTTAATGCAGCATAGTTCAGGAGTTTTTCACTTATTAATATTTGTAGGTTATGCTATATCTATTAAATAAGTTGTTCTCGCTGTTTATCCTATAATATTACCTCTGGATGGTTATATGAATTGCCCTATCTGTAATAATGGATCAGTCGTAATATAATTTGTGGGACTCTGATTCTAAACCTGGATCAGGTTTGCATTTATAGCAAGGTATGATTTATTTTTTGAGTTTGCATTTTAAAGCCAGATTTTGGTGAATGATTGTGTCTGTGTAAGTAATCAGTTTGAGTTAAACTGCCACAAATTTTTATAATGTGTTGGATTATTTCTGGCTTCTGGTTTCTCTTAATTTTTTTTTCTTTTTCTTTTTGCGTTTTCAGAGATTTTTTTAATATCAGCTGTTGTCTGCCCTGTTGGGTATGGTCCTTCATTGATTCTATTGTGTTTCTTGTATTTACTGTGATTGTATGCAAGAAAATGAATTACACCATTGTATATGGTGACATGCAGTATATGTACTTTATTTTGAACGTTTGAACTTTTCTTATAATCTAATGCAAGCCCCTTGAATCCTGCATTCATTATAACAAATCTTTCTTTTTGAAACATTTTGCCAATTGCTTTCCCATACAAAAAAAATGAAAATATCCTGTTCCAACTTTTTAATCCTTTCTTTGCACATTTGAGAATCAGCATAACCAGAAGAGATTCTGCAGTTGCTGAAATAGCTCAAATCCCATCTCTAAATTTGCTGATGGCTCAACCATTGTTCACAGAAGCTCAGATGGAGATGAGAGTGTGATATACCAGCTGTCTGAGTGGTGTCACAGAATCGACCTTGTACTCAACATCAGTAAGACCAAAGAGCTGATTGTGGACTTCAGAAAGGGTAAAACAAGGGAATATGAACCAATTCTCACAGAGGGATCAGAAGTGGAGTGAGTGAGGAATTTCAAGTTCCTGGGTGTCAGTATCTCTGAGGACCTCACCTGGTCCCAACATATTGATGCAGCTATTATCAAGACAACAGCTATATTTCATTTGGAGTTTGAGGAGATTTGATTTGTCACTTAAAACTCTAAAGAACTTCTGCTAATGTACATGAAAACCATTCTGACAGGTTGAATCACTGTCTGGTATTGGGAGGGATGGGGGTGGTTCTACTGTGCAGGATCAGAAGAAGCTAAAGCAAGTTATAAAATTAGTTCGCTCCATTGGTTAGCCTCTGTAATATCAAAGACATCTTCAAGGAGCAATACCTCAGAAAGGTGGCATCTGTTATTAAGGGCCCCCCATTACCCAGGACATACCATCTTCTTATTGTTGTCATCAGGAAGAAGGTACAGAAGCCTGAAAGCACACATTCAGAGATTCAGGAATAACTTCTTCCCCTCTGCCAACCGATTCCTAAATGGACATTGAACCCATGAACATTACCTCACTTTGTCCAAATATTATTTCTGTTTTTGCACTATTTTTAATTTAACCATTATATATATACACACACACACTTATTGCATATACTTGATTTATTTTTTTCTATATTATTATAGAACTGCTGCTGCTAAGTTAACAAATTTCATGACATATGCTGGTGATATTAAACCTGATTCTGAAATCTTAAGCAATACACACAAAATGCTGGAGAAACTCAATAAGTCAGGCATCACCTATGGAGGGGAAGAGATCTGAACTTCTTCAGCATAGGCATACCAGAATCCGAATCAGGTTTATTGTCACCGGCATGTGACATGAAATTTGTTAACTTAGGAGCAGCAGTTCAATGCAATACATAATCTAGCAGAGAGAAAAATAATAATAAATAAAACATAATAATAAATAAACAAATAAATCAATTACGTATATTGAATAGATTTTTTAAAAGTGCAAAAACAGAAATACTGTATGTTAAAAAAAAGTGAGGTAGTGTCCAAAGCTTGAAAGTCCATTCAGGAATCAGATGGCAGAGGGGAAGAAGCTGTTCCTGAATGGCTGAGTGTGTGCCTTCAGGCTTCTGTACCTCCTACCTGATGGTAACAGTGAGTAAAGGGCATGCCCTGGGTGCTGGAGGTCCTTAATAATGGACGCTGCCTTTCTGAGACAACGCTCCCTAAAGATGTCCTGGTTACTCTGTAGGCTATTGCCCAAGATGGAGCTGACTAGATTTACAACCTTCTGCGGCTTCTTTCGGTCCTGTGCAGTAGCCCCTCCATACCAGACAGTGATGCAGCCTATGAAAAGACTTCACAGTGGAGAGACAGATCATAAGTGAAAAAGATTCTTCAGTGCTGGAAAACTTGAGCAACATACACTCCCCACCACAGATGCTGCCTGACTTGCTCAGCTCTTGCATCATGTTGGTGTATGTTGCTCATAAGTGATGTATTTAATTTCATGCTTGCAATGATGTGCAAAACCTCAGTTTCAATTAAACTCCGTAATAAATCAGAGGTTTTTCCCACAATGAACATGCAAACAATCTGTTTCTATTATCTGAGAACCACACACTTCAATGAACACACAAATATGCTCGCAACAAGTACATTGCGATTGAATAATAAGACAAAAGGGAGATGAAAGGTCAGTTTGTTCTTAAGAAGTGGAAAGGAAAGATGTTCAAAGCATGAACTCCCAGGATAGAGATCAAGGTGTGAAAGGTAAAGGTGACCTAAGACTATTACACTGAGACAATTGGAGAAAAAAAAACAGAGGACATGGGTTAAGGGTGAAGGGGAAAAAGTTTAAAGGGAACATTGCGGGGGGGGGTCTTCACACAGAGAGTGGTGGGAGTATGGAATGAGCTGCCAGAGGAGGTGGTAAATGCAGGGTTTTTTTTAACATTTAAGAATAAATTGGACAGTTACATAGTTGGGAGGTGTATGGAGGGATATGGTCCATGTGCAAGTCAGTGGGACTAGGCAGAAAATGGTTCGGCACAGCTAAGGAGGGCCAAAAGGCCTGTTTCTGTGCTGTAGTTTTTCTATGGTTTCTATGGTTTCTACAAGATACAAAACATAAAAAAGAGGAAAGCTTTTTCTCTGTAATTTTGGCACTCTGACCAAATGCCTCTCAAAGTCCACACCTACGTCCCTGTTGTGAGAGTTGGAAATGGGTAAGGCTGGCCAACAGAGCTCTGGTGAAGCTGTACTGACCAATCCCTTGTACAGTGGACACAGAAGCACTGATGAACTACAACCATACCATCGACTTCAGAGAACAATCAATACGGGAAGTCATCGAGGGCCAAAGCTCCAACTAGGAGCTAAAGCCCAAGTAAGTAAGTACTCTGACCAAACAGTGCTGTGATGTTCAACTATGGAAGACAGGATTTCTACTTTGGTCAGTTGGCTCAGCATATAAAAGGTTCATGTGATGTTTACCTTCCGGCCTTCAGTTCCTTTGCTGTTACGATCCAGGCAATAAATGTTTAGACAATTTAATGATTTGCACTGCCATATTTTGCTTCATTTATGTAGTTCCATGTGGTAATGCAACATTCTCAGAAGAAGTCATGAGCAGGTGAGATGACATGGTAACGTAACAGTTATTGAAACACTATACATCATTAGCAGTAAGAGCGGGATTGGATTCCAGCCACTGTCTGTTAGGAGTTTGTACAATCTCCCCGTAACCTCGTGGGTTTCCTCCACTTGGTCTGGTTTCCACCTATATCCCAAAGATATATGGTTAGGGTTAGTGAGTTATTGGCATATCGACACTTGTGGGCTGATCAGTTCAAACCTCACTGATTTGACGCTAGTTTCATTCGACGTGACACAGACGACAAATTTTGCTGTATGTTTCAATGCACATGTGACAAATAAAGCATCTTAAGATGCTTAAAGTTTATGACTTTGTGAAAGAATAAGGAGCCGCAATCAGAATATATAGAGGCAATATTGGAAACAATGACTTAAGCCAAAACTAGCCTTTTATCTACTTCTGAGTGTATTGATACTTGTAAGCAGAGATTAGTTTTGAAATAATGATGTTCATTTGTGTCAAGGAAGATTTTCTCTGTTGAAGCAGTAACTATGATGATCAAAAAACACATTAGGCAGTTGTTCGATTTAAAAGTGAAATCGAAATGATCAAAATAAATGCTAGAATCCTGAAATAAAAATAAAAATGTTGATAACAATCAGCAGGTCAGGAGGGCAGGGAATGTTCTCAAAGTCTTCTAGGGAAGGCGGAAGCATGCAAATCTCCAGTGATTATCATCACCCACAATATTCAAAACACTACAGGATCCAGCACAATCCAGTCCCATGAATAATAGAGACTGAAAGCTCCAGAATGACCTCATTAACCAAGTTGAATCCAAAGAAGCAAAACACCCTCAACCCTTAACTTCTTAAGAAGAAGGAGTGAACAGCAAAATGCTTTTCTTTTTGATTGTGTATTAAGACTACAATTGCAATGCTCGGTGTGATTATTTCTATGAGAGTTTTGTCCTAAATTAAGATCAATGCAAACAATTCAGTCCATACTAAGTGTTGGTACAGCTAGATCATACAGATATGTTTTCTGTGGTGGAGGAGTCCAAAACCAGAGGGCACAGCCTCAGTATATATGAATGTCCTTTTAGAATGGAGATGAGGAGAAATTTATTTAGCCTGAGAGTGGTAAATCTGTGGAATTCATTGCCACAGCCAGCTGTGGAGGCCAAGTCATTGAGTATATTTATACTGTTAAGCTTTGTGCTAACCATTACACTGCCATGCCACCCTTAAGTAGAGCCGGTTGAATGTAAATCACGCAGACAAAATGGAACCAAGTAGGATTTTCAATTCAGATTTCAGATGATAAACTCAGGTAAAGTATTGAGGAATCTTGGCTGCATAGTCAGTCAACCATTAACTTTGAAGTTTAGGCCAATTTTGTTTCCTTATAGACACGATTTTACATGTTATTAGCTTGGTGGTTGATGTGTGTGCTAAGTACCAAGTGTCCCTACCTATGATCGTGGGATTGAATATTGATGAGGAACCATTCTCACACCAGAGGGATTCACGTGTTCATTTTCACAGTAATCAATATAACTAAGTGTAACTTTATTTTACCCTTTTCATGAATGACATTCAGTGCCTGATTTTAAGACTGCTGGAATGTGGGGTTGTGAACCCCTTAGAATTCTCCCGGGGTTTTCAAAAGTTATTCTCCTGAGTATTACTGAGAGCCACCTATGCCAACAATAAAAAAGAACAGACTGTTCTTGACATTGTTTCGTATATATTTATTTAATAGATGTGAAAGTTCCACAAATGAAAGGAAAACAATTGCCCAAGTAAGGAAAAAAAACACTTATTTTCTATTTGTTGTGGAGATAGTTATTGATCATGTTATATCATCAGTAATATGAATGCAGAGTCCTCTGGGAATACATCCAAGCAGATCTACTTATAAACATTTGGCAACATAACCTGATTCTATCCATAATTCTGTACTAGTTGTAACTTCTCCGATATTGAATAAATCAGTTTACACATTTTTTTCTTTTTTCTGTAATAAAAAAACAGATAATGTTGAAAATACTCATCACACACAATGTTTGTGGAGAAATAAACAAGCTTGTCAGGTCTGCAATAAAAGCAGGAAATGCTGGTTGCATTTAGTGTTTCAGGGAAAGTGAAACAGTTATCATTCCAGGTCCAAAAGCCTTCATACTTTATACTTTATACTTTATTGTTGCCAAGCAATTGGTACTAGAATGTACAATCATCACAGTGATATTTGATTCTGCGCTTCACACTCCCTGGATTACAAATATTAAATATTAAAAATAGTTAAAATTAGTAAGTATCAAAAATTTAAATTATAAATCATAAATAGAAAATAGAAAAATGGGAAGTAAGGTAGTGCAAAAAAACCGAGAGGCAGGTCTGGATATTTGGAGGGTACGGCCCAGATCTGTGCCAGGACCCATTCAGCAGAACTGGGAAACAAAATTTTAAAAAAGCACTAGTATTAGGTACCAGAGAAGGTTGAGGAGAGATGGGCCAAATATCACTGATAGGAATGGTCAACCGATGCTGTTAATGTGGTCAGTTATAATAATATTATGCTTCTTTGTTAGGTGATTTGTCTTTAGTTGTGAAATAGAAGGACATACCCTGACAGTCAGAGTGTACAAATAGAATAAGAACAACTGAGACACAGTAACAGGTAGAAATAGCCATTTCTAATATGGGCAAAAATAGAGTGAATTATTAAAGTCGGAGAATTTACGCTGCTTACCTTTCCTACTTAACTAGATTCGACGTGATAAAAGACTGACAATGATGGGATATTATAGCAACAAAAGAGAGACAGCAGATACGGGTCATCTTGGATCAACACACAAAGTGGTTGAAGAACTCAATGGATCAGGCAGCATCTGTGTAGGGAAAAGGACAGTTGACGTTCTGGGTTGAGACCACTACTCAGAACTCATTCAAATTTTATAGGAGACGATAGCGAGGCATGGGATAAAGGGAAGAAAGAGTAACCCGTGGGAGGAGTATATAGATGAAAGGCAGCTAGAGAGGGAGAGGCTGGGAAGAGAAAAGAAACGGGTGCCAGCTGGATCACATGATAAAAAGTTTCCATCAATGGTGCAGAAGTCTGCAGCCAGCCCCAGCAGAGCATGTGTTCTGCCGAGTGAACAGTGGGGCACCAACTCCAGCCTGGACACCTCTCCAGACTGCCCCTGGTGGAGCGCACCGGCTCCAACACCTCTTTCCTGTCCAGTGGCAGGTGGTGAGAGAGTGTTGTAAGAAAGAATGTCCAGAGTGGTGAAATCTTTGTTTTGCTGGCTGCTTTACTGAGGCAATGGAGGGCAGGCTGGTTTCTGTGATTTGCTGAGCTGTGTCCTCTATTGTCCAGCTTCTTTCAGTCATGGGCGGAACAGTTGCCACACCAAGCTGTGATGTATCTAGATAGGATGCTTTCTTTGGTGCATCAGCAAAACTGGTGACGGTCAAAGGGGGCATATTTTTTCACCTCCTGAGGAAGTAGGGACTTTGGTGAGATTTCTTGGCCTTGGTGTCAGGGCTGTCTATTACTGATATCCACTCCTAGGAACTTGAAGCTGTCAATCCTCTTGCCCTCAGCGGGTTCACTGCCTCCCTTCCTACATTACAACTTCTTGTTTTACAGAAGGTATAAATGTGTTTTCATTATTTGATTTATTGTGGCCAGAAATGGTCTTTGTTCTTCTAGTAATCTTAACAGTGTTTGGAGGTTTTGCCAGCTGCATGGAAGTCTTTTTACCTTCTTGAATGAAAGCAGTATTTAAACAAGAAATGAGAAGATGTAGATGTTCACAAAATGTTGCTGTGCAACATTAAAATACAATCTGTATGTCATGAGATTTTATTTTATTTATGTTCATGTCCTTGAATGGACTTAGCGTTATGTCTTTGATGATTAATTTTAAAAGAAGCATTTACTGAGTGAGACAGAATAAAGCAGTATCGGCTCAAAATGCATAAAAACTGGCATTCAAATCACAAATAAGTACTTGATTGTAAATTGTGGTTTGGATTTGTCCATTCTACGTGGCCTATCAGCAGCTATAACCGGAGCACCAATCGTGAGTTAGATGGCAGTGAAGGTTCAGGCATAAAAGGGAGACACTGCCTAGCAGAGTGGTCATCAAAGGAGCAGTCATCGATGGAGTGATCTGAGGCAGAGTGGTAGGGCTTTCGCTCATTCGGGCTTCTGCGAGTTAAGTGGGTAAGTGGACCTCATTTTTTTCTTTCCTTTTTTTCAAGAGCATATCTGGAGGGTTAGTACTTTGCTCTGGGTGTCAGGGTGTGGGAATCCTGGGAATCTTCCAGTCTCCCAGATGGCCACATCTGCATCAGGTGCACAGAGATGCAGCTCCTGAGAGACTGTGTTAGGGATCTGGAGCTGTGGCTTGATGACTTACAGCTTATTAGCGAAAGCGAGCAGGAGATAGATAGGAGCTACAAGGGAGTTAGTTACACCGAGGGTGCAGGAGTTGGATAAGTGGGTGACTGTCAGGGAAGGGATGGGAAGAGCTCAGATTGTAGAGAGCACCTCTGTGGTCATCCCCCTCGGTAAGCGTTATCTCGTTTTGGATGCTGTTGAGGGGGATGACCTGACGGAGGACGACCACGGCGATCAGGTCTCTGGCACTGAGCCTGGTTCCGTCGTGCGGAAGGGAAAGAGGAAGGTGAGGAATGCAGTAGTCATAGGGGACTCCATAGTGAGGGGAACAGACAGGAGGTTCAGTCTGTTCCCCTCACTATGGATACCTGCATGGTCTGTTGCCTCGAGGTGCCAGGGTACGCGATGTCTCGGATCGGGTGCATGATAACAACCCTGTTATTTTTGCAACTTTCCAAAATCTGCCTCCCAATCTGCTCCTCTGTATCTCTGTTGCTCCTAGGGGGCCTATAGAATACCCCCAGCAGAGTAACTGCTCCCGTCCTGTTCCTGACTTCCACCCATACTGACTCAAAAGAGGATCCTGCTACATTACCCACCCTTTCTGTAACTGTAATAGTATCCCTGACCAGTAATGCCAACCCTCCTGCACTCCCCACCCCCCGCATCCCTTTTAAAGCACTGAAATACAGGAATACTGAGAATCCATTCCTGCCCTGGTGCCAGCCAAGTCTCCGTAATGGCCACTACATCATAATTCCATGTATGTATCCAAGCTCTCAGTTCATCACCTTTGTTCCTGATGCTTCTTGCATTGAGGTATACACACTTCAGCCCTTCTACCTTACTACCTTTACACCCTTTATTCTGCTTCTCTTTCCTCAAAGCCTGTCTGTATGATAGATCTGGCTTTACTCCATGCACTTTTTTCACTGCTCTACTGCTCTGGGTCCCATCGCTCTTGCAAATTAGTTTAAACCCTCCCGAACCATGCTAGCAAACCTACCTGCAAGGATATTGCTCCCCCTGGAGTTCAGGTGCAATCCATCCAATCTGTACAGGTCCCACCTTCCCCTAAAGAGATCCCAATGATCCAAAAATCTAAAACCCTGCTCCATGCACCAACTCCTCAACCACGCATTCAGCTGCCATCTCCTCCAATTCTTATCATCACTGTCACGTAGCACTGGCAGCAATCCTGAGAACGCCACCCTTGAGGTCCTGTTCTTCAGCCTTCTGCCTAGTTCCCGAAACTCACACTTCAGGACCTCATCCCTCTTCCTGCCTATGTCATTGGTACCAGCATGTATCACAACTTCTGGTTGCTTTCCCTCTCATACCAGGATGTCGTGCACCTGGTCAGAGACATCCCGGACGCTGGCACCCAGAAGGCAATAAACCATGCGGGTGTCCTTCTCACGTCCACAAAATCTCCTGTTTGCTCGCCTGACTATAGAGCCTCCAATGACGACAGCGCTCCTCTTCTCCGTCCCACCCTTCTGCACCACAGGGTCAGACTCAGTGCCGGAGGCCCTGCCACCGTGGCTCACACCTGGTCGGTCGTCCCCGCCAACAGTATCCAGGATGGTAAACTTATTATTCAGGGGAATGGCTACAGGGGTGCTCTGCACTACCTGTCTGCTCACCTTCGCTTTTCCCCCTCTGACTGTCACCCAACGACCTGCTTCCGACAGCCAAGATGTGACTACCTCCCTGTAGCTCTCATCTATGACTGCCTCATTCTCCCTTATAAGTCGAAGGTCATCCAGCTGCTGCTCCAGATTCCTTATACGGTTTTCCAGATCACCCAGCCGTATGCACTTCTGGCAGATGTGACTCTGCGGGAGGGGGGCGTTCCCCCAAGACTGCCACAGCTCACATGAGAGGCACCTCACCGTCTCAGGAGGCATTGTAAAGACCAACTGCGAGCAAGCTTGTCTTCCGCCTCTTCTCGTCAAAGACTCTCGAGTCAAAGCCTCAAAGCTCCACTCCTTCACTGGCCACTTTCCATGATGATGGAATTCATCCCACAGCCACCTTTGCATTCATTGTGACCAACTATACAAATACAACGGGGTTTTGGGAGCAAAACTTATTCCCTCTAAAAAGTACATTTGTGCACTTGTCAGTCTTTGACAATTGTGTAATATGTGTAATTTCTCTTCAATTTAATTATATTTTATTTTCATGAAAATGCATGCAAAAAAAACCTTTAGGGTATTCATCATTATCATTATGTGCCATGTCATTTGACATAGGCAATCCTAGTCTTGTGACCATGATTGTTCTTGACAAATTTTTCTACAGAAGTGCTTTGCCATTGCTCCTTTTGGGCAGTGACCCCAGCCATCATCAATACACTTCAGAATTTGTTTGCCTGGCATTAGTGGTCACATAACCATGCGACCAACCATGACATCATGTGACCCTGATCAGGGAAGGAGGTGGGTTGGGGGCTACACCTTGCCCACAGGTGAGCTGCAGGTTAGCAGAAGGAAGGAGTGCCTTACACCTCCTTTGGTAGAGAGATATCTCCACTCTGCCACCCAATGAAAATTACAGCCAGAAATCCACAACTCATTACCCACAAATTGGAAGAAGAAGATAAATTAAGAGCAAGACAAATTGGAAGAGGAAGATAAATTGGTAAATTAGATTTGTCATATTTGTAACCAACTTCAGGAAAAGATAAAGCCCCATGGTGGTTACTGTTGTGAGATGTCCCTATTAGTCTGCGCACAGAGAGAATCATCACCACAGATATCCCTTGTTAACTTAGCAGCAGCAGTACAATGCAATATATGATAATACAGAAAGAAGGAACATAAATAAATAAGTAAATCAATTACAGTAAGTATATATATGTATATTAAATAGATTAAAAATAGTGCAAAAACAGAAATTATATATATTAAGAAAAAATTATGGTAACGTTTCTGGGTTCAAAGTTTAATTAGGAATCATATGGCAGAGGGAAAGAAGCTGTTCCTGAATCGTTGAGTGTGTGTGCCTTCAGGCTCCTGTACCTCCTTCCTAATGGTAACAATGAGAAGAATGCAGGTCCTGGGTAATGACGGTCCTTAATGATGGACTCCACCTTTCTGAGGCACCGCTGCTTGAAGATGTCTTGGGTACTATGGAGGCCAGTATCTAAGACGGAGCTGACTAATTTTATGACTTTCTGTAGCTTCTTTGGATCTAGCGTGGTAGCTCCCCCCACAACCCCCGTACCAGACAGTGATGCAGCCTGTCACAATGCTGTCTTTGATACATCTATAGATGTTTTATGAGCAGCTCCATCTCTTTCCCCCATTAGATGTCTGAATGACCAAGCCAACCCACTTGCAGAACATACTCAACGCCAGTAATCGCCCTACCACATATTGAAATCACACTATGATTCCTAAGTATAAATAGCCAAGAATTGGAGTACAAGTATTGATATTACAGAAGTATACGAAAGATTGGAGTTAATACTCTTTGGCTGCATCCTTCACTAAGATTTAGTTTTAAGGCATAATGTTGGATCTCAGCAAGGAGTGATTATCTCATAATTACACTCCATGAAGTTAACAATGAATCAATTTTCAAGATCATTTTTAAATGCCAAATGTTTATGTGATTCTTAACGTTTTAGGGTCTACATATTCATTAGTCATGAACAATGGAAGCATTAACGCGATAGATGAAGATAGTAATGTTTCAAATGAAATGAAATGGCTTTCAACCAAAATAAAAACATGCTTGGACATTAGACATTCCTTATGAATTACAGCATCTGAGTTTTATCATCGGAGTTAGGGATATCATCTGAACTCACTGAAATATGTTACTTCATTACAAACAAGCCGTACTTATACTATTTAACCACTTCGTCATTTTAAATTGAAATAGTAAATCTCTAATAGAAACTTGTGGTGGAACAACTAGGAACTTTAATAAAATGACTGGGTACATGCATCAAAATTATGGTCTTTGGTGTGAAATATTTCTGAAAAGTACTTTACTTATTTTTAATCAAGTATTCATTCCGCAATGATAAAAATGACTTACAAGCACACTAGTACTGAACGATTCTGCTGAAATTTGTAGTGATCATAAAAGAAAAGCAGTTTTTGAGGCAGAGCTAACCATTCTCACCATGTTCTGCTGTTATACTTGCACCAGCCTATACTTCAATAAAGAAGAATTCCTTGCAAAGTAAAACTGAGTGGAAGAAATCTCAAACAGAATTGGAAAATGATTGAAAATATTAATGTTAATAAAATGGCATATCTGGCCATGAAAGAGAAGTTGTGAAAAACGAGGGTGAAGTTATGATTGCGAGCTCAATATGAGGCATAATCATGTTGTGTTGTTAAGGAGACTCAAAAGTTTATAAGGGAAAAAAATCAATTTTTGGTTTATATAAAATACAGAGTAACAACCTCATCAGAAGGCCATATGGTGTTCTTCTGTCTGTTATTTGTCTACAGTGGCACATACAATTGGAATTTGTTCAGCACAAACATGTCCTCAGGGACTTCCTAACAACTGTACAGAGAGCGAGACTTTACTGGTTTCTGAAAAGTCATAACTACTATGCTTGTGGACTGCTGACCTTTCAAGAACATTTTTATCACAAAATAACCTAACAACTTGTTATCATGACGCAGTTTTACTCTGCCAGTTTTTATTTTACATTAGAATGGGATATGATTGCAGTTGAATGTAATTAGAAACAGCTGAAAGAAATTCCATTAATTGGTAAAGTCATTGTTAAGATTTGGGATTTTCCTGTGACTTTTATTTTAACAAATAAGGTTCTGTAAGTGCTAAAATGTGATCAAAAATAATTTGAGGCATGTCTCAAGAGAGGCAAATACAGAAACAATACCACAAAGCCCTCGAATTTCAGAGGTCAGGCAGCATCTATGGAGAGTGAGATAGAGTTAACATTTCCAAAGATTAGCTTTAAGATGCTGCTGGTGATGTCTAGCACTCCTAATCAACAGCAAAAAACAAAAGACAGAAAACTGCTAAATACCTTATTGATAACACTTTACCAGTAATGATCAATGCTACCAGTGGTAGTGGAGGTGGAGATGCAGGTGAGGCATAGCCAAAGCAAGCGAAGGTGAGTCGAAGCAAAGTCGTGGCACGCCCGAGAGCAAGGAAAGTTCCGAGGTCTGATTGATTTAAATGCCGGACTAATTTGGAAAGGACAGGTATGGGCTGAATCATGGTGGCAGGAGTCAGGCCCCAGAGCGGTACAAGAGCGAGTAACAACCCAATGTTTCGATGATTTACGTGCCGGGGGTGAGGACTGGAGGCAAGGTGAGGTCTGGGTCAACCTGGTTCTGCTTTTCGCTTGGCAACTTTTGCTGAGGTCTGTGCTGAACTAAGGCTGCGGCCTGCTCCAGCCAGGCTTTGTGTCTTTCATAAAACTTCAGTTCTGAACATACTTGCTTAACTTTTATTGTTTGCACAATTTTTTTTCTCTCTCTCTCTCTGCACATGAAACTCCAGTCTCACAGATGGCGCTGTAATAATCTGCAGTATCCTAACTGCTACACTACCATACTGAAGGATCCTTCGAGAAAGGAAAGAAAATACGTTAGTCTCAGGCTGGAAGTAGGTTAGTAGATAGTTGCCCTGAGGCTAAAGTTCAAATATAATGAGAAAACTGGTTGCTGTTTTTGGTCCCACATTGCAGAAATAATAAATGATTTAGGAGATTAAGAGATGTGGACAGGTTCATTAGCATATGCCAGTATACCCTGGATGCAGAAGATTGAGAAATGAAATATTAATCTAATAGTCACAGGGGAATTTAATCTTCATATTGGCATGACAAATCAAATTGACAATGATAATCTTCAGGGAAAATTCATGTAACACATTGAAAACAGTTTATTACAGCAATATGTTTTGGTCCTGCAAGGGAACAAACTATTTTAGATTTGTTTATTAGACAAGATTAATTGATCAACTCATAATAAAGTATTTTCATGAGAAGATTGATCATCATGTGATCATTTTAACATTCAGTTTGAGAATGGCAAACTTCGTTTGAAACTTGTGTTGTATGAAAGGTGTTTTGCTCAAAGTGCACTGGGAAATAGATAAAAAGAAAGGAGAGGCAAATGTTAACATCAGAACCACAATTAGGTTTAATATCACTGGTATATGTTGTGAAATTTGTTAACTTAGCGGTAGCAGTATAATGCAATACATGATAATATAGAAAAAAAGTAAATCAATTACACTAAGAATATACATGTATATTAAATAGTTAAATTAAAAATAGTGCAAAAGCAGAAATAATAAAAGTGAGGTAGTCTTCATGGGTTTAATGTCCATTTAGAAATTGGATGGCAGAGGGGAAGAAACAGTTGCTGAATCCCTAAGGTGTGCCTTTAGGTTTCTGTACCTTCTTCCTGATGGTAACAATGAGAAGAGGACATGTCCTGGGTGAACACTGGGATTTTATAATTTTCAATGAACAAATATTTTATTGGAAAAATGCACTCAGGGAAAAAATAAGTATTCGCGGTAAATTCAAGTTAAGAAAGGCATTAAACTAAAAGGAAAGACTTATGAAGTTGCAAAGATAAGCAACAGACCTGAGAATTGGGGAATCTTTAGACACAACAAAGGATGGTGAAAAAGGTTATATGAGGGGTGATTGATAACTTCATGGCCTAAGGTAGAAGGAGTTAATTTTAGAAAACCTAGCACATTTATTTTTCCTACATTTACACACTTAGTCCAGCGATTGTGGAGCAGACGGATCCCTTCTTAGAGAAGTCGGCGTCTTGGACCTCCAGAAAGTGGTCCACAGCAGGGGTGATTGATAAGTTCGTGGTCTAAAGTAGAAGGAGATGAGGAGAAGCTTCAAACTTTCTGCATTTTCACTCAAAGAGTTGAACTGCGTGTGCATGTAACGAGAGCTGTATAACTCATCTCCTTCTACCCTAGGCCACGAACTTATCAATCACCCCTGCTGTGGACCAGCTGGAGGTCCAAGATGCTCTCGTTACATGCACATACAGTTCAATTCTTTGAGTGATAATGCAGAAAGTTTGAAGTTAGTAACTCATCTCCTTCTACCTTAGGCCACGAACTTATCAATCACCCCTGCTGTGCACCGATGTCTATGAAGAAGGGACCCGTATGCTCCACGACTGCTGGACTAAGTGCGTATATGTAGGAGGGAACTATGTTGAAAAATAAATGTGCTAGGTTTTCTAAAATTGACTCCTTCTACCTTAGGCCACAAATTTATCAATCACCCCCCCGTACCATTTGTAGAATTCATAAAAGAAACAATATGAGCTTTAAATGCAGATTGGGAGGAAATGACAAACATCAGAAAGCCTGCCGATGCTGGAAATCCAAGCAAGTTACTGGAGGAGCTGAGAAGGTCAGGCAGCATCTATGGAAAATTGTAAGCAGTCAACATTTCAGGCCGAGAGCCTTCATCAGGACTGGAAGGATATTAACATTTATATAAAAAAGGATGCAGTCACTCAGAGAACGTGTAGCTCAGGTGGTTGAGGCTTGGCTGCTCTTCAATCTTGGTAATCCATGAGCAAATGTTTGGTGATGAAACATTTACAAGTGAATTGCCAAGATTGGATAACATCTCAACTCAAACAGGAAGTTAATAAATTGGTGATAATGAATAGTACAGTAGAACAAAGAAATATAATGCAAACAATAAAAGTTACACATGAAGACATTGAGCACACTGTATTTTGCACATCAGAGGTAATTTGACCTCTTTCTTCCCTGAAGATTTTCTAAAATTCTTTATGTTCAGCCATAGAGTCACAGAGCATGACTGCACAGAAGCAGGCTTGGTAACCCAACCAGTCCATGTCATAATATTAAACTGCCTAGCCCCATCAAACAGTACCACCACACCCCTCCCATGCAGTTACTTATCCAAACTTCTCTTAAATGTTGAAATCAAGCCCACATTCACCTCTTGTGCTGGAAGCTTGTTCAATGCTCTCATCCACCAACTGAGGGAAGATGTACCCTCTCAGGTTTCCCTTAAACATTTTGACTTTCACCCTTAACCCAAGACCTTTACTTCTAGTCTCACTCAGCCTTGTTGGAAAAAAGGATACTTGCATTACCCATATCTATATCTTTCATAATTTTATATACATCTAACCTCACCTGGTTCTCCTATGCTCCAATACTATTCAACCTTTCACTATAACTCAGGTCACAAGTCCCAGCAACAATGTTCTGATAGGTTTCTAGCACATTGGAAACATATAACACACAATTTAAGAAAACAGGAGTACAGTATATACAGAGCTATAGACCTGTTAAGATCAATTGTGAGGAAATCATTACAATAAGTTATTAAGAATCTGATAACACACATTTAGAACAGCATAAGGTAGACAAAGGGGACTGTATGTTGGATTTCAAAAGGATTTTTAAGAAGATGACAGATAGAATGAAACCCCACATGGTAAGAGCAAGCATGAAAAGACTGGCAGAATTGTAAGTTGCAAGCTGGAGACAAATTGCCAAATAAGACCGTAAAACATTGGAGCAGAATTAGGCAATGTCGCCCATCAAATCTGCTCTGCCATTCCATTCTCTTGCCTTCACCCTGTAACCTTTGATGTCCTGACTAATCAAGAACCTATCAATGTCCACATTAAATATACCCATGGCTTGCTCTCCCCAGCCATCTATGGCAAAGAATTTCACAGATGAGAAAGAAATTCCTCCTCATCCCTGTTATAAAGGGACGTCCTTGTATTCTGAGGCTGTGCCTCTGGTTCTAAACTCCCCCACTACAGGAAACATCCTCTTCATATCCTCTCTATCTAGGCCTTTCAATATTGAATAGGTTTCAATCCCCTCATTCCAATCTCATTGCATCTCATCAAATGAATGGGAAAAAAATGGGAGATGGAGTGTAATGAGGTTTGCACAGATTTGGTATGTCACCAAAAACTTTGACAGACTTCTATAGATACACATTTGAGAGTGCTCTATCTGGTTGCCTGGTATGGAAACACCAACGCTCGTGAATGAAAAAGGCTGCAGAAAATGGTGGTTAAAGCCCAGTTCGTCACAGGCAATATGCTCCCCACCCTTGAGTACGTTTACACAGAGTGGTGACACAGGAAAGCAGCATCCATCATCAAAGACCCCCACCATCCAGGCAACGTCCTCTTCCCACTACGCCTATCAGAAGTACAGAAGCTTTTGGTCCCATACCATGAGGTTCAGGAGCTACAGCCATCAGGTTCCTGAACTAGTGTGGACAAATTCATTCACCAACACTCCTGACTGACTCTGTTAACTTCTGTAAATGGTTGCAAGAAAATAAATAGCATAGCATATACAATATATACTCTGATTTGCTCTAAACTTTGAACTTTGGTCAGGATAACAGTACGAATCTATTGAACCAGGGGTTCCCAACCTTTTTTTTTTATGCCATGGATCCCTATCATTAACCAAGGGGTCTGTGGACTCCAGATTGGGAAACACAGTATTAAATGTTCATTTACAAATAGAGCTGTGTTTCCAAGTATAAGAAACTTATCGGTAATTAGGAAGGCAAAGAGATTGGTGGCACTTAATGCAAAGAGAATAGAATATCAATGAAGGAAATCTTGCTCTATCCATTAAGAGCTTTAATAATGTATATGCATATGGGATTAGCCTCCTTGGAACAGTACCTTAAAGATTTACTACTTTTATTATTCAGTGTTATATTTGCTGAATGAGGAAATATTGAGTAAAAATTGGTCCATAGTCTCTGGAGTTTAGAAGAATTGCAAGTGACCTCAATCAAAAACAGAACATTTTGCGAGTCTTGTCAAAGTAGATGACGCAAGGATTATTTCCCTAATGGAGAGGCCCAGAATTAGTCATGATCTCAGGATATCTGTACATTTGTGTGGGCACGTGGCCAAGTGGTTAAGGCATTGGACTAGCGACCTGAAGGTCGTGAGTTCGAGCCCTAGCCGAGGCAACGTGTTGTGTCCTTGAGCAAGGCACTTAATCACACATTGCTCTGCTATGACACTGCTGCGAAGCTGTATGGGTCCTAATGCCCTTCCCTTGGACAACATGAGTCTCGTGGAGAGGAGAGACTTTCCAGGCGCAGATCCATGGTCTCGCAAGACTAACGGATGCCATATATATATATATATATATATATAAGACTGAGGTAAAAGCATAGAAACATAGAAAAACTACAGCAGAGTACAGGCCCTTAAGGCCCACAATGCTGTGCCGAACATGACGTTACTTTAAAAATTGCTTAGGGTAGCCCATAACTCTATGTACCCATCCAAGAGTCTCTTTAAAAACCCTATTGTATCCATTTTTTTATGTACCTGATAGAATATGTCTATCTTTTTCCTTAAACCCTTGGAACATTGTTTCATTTATTAATCCGGGTTATAATAAAATCAGTCCATATATTTTGTAACCGTCCCTGCGCAGACTGTCGTGGTCAGTCGATAGTAACAGAGGCTGCTCCTGTTAGCAATATTCTTCAGTGGGAGGCAAAATGCAGAAGTACTTGGCTCCTTCCACTCACTGTTTCCGTTGTAAGTTCAGAGGGTTTTGTATTCTTCATTATGGATCGCTGCAGCACCTTCATTATAAGACATATTCAAAGCTGACTCTAGGTTAACTCTTCGGCTGCAATAAATTTTAACATTCTATTTGTCTTCCTAATTACATGATGTATTTGGAGGTTTCTTGTTCACGGACAGCCACCATCTGAACACTAAATTTTTATATTTTCACGTAATCTGTATTATATTCTACACTCCAGTTCTCCCTGCAAAAGTGTATCATGGTTTATGAAGACTGGGCAGAAAATTGGAGGTGAAGCCAAAGATCAGAGCAGTTATGATTTTATTGAATGACAAGGTGGGTTTGAGAATGACATGAAAATAACTGGCCCAACATTCATATGTGTGTTCTTATCATTCAATTGATGTGCTTAGGTAGCATTTATTTTTCACATAAGGGATAGATGAACTCAGGAAATCTCTGGAAAATAGGCCAAAGCTAAGTCAATTGAATCAGAATTATAAACAGAGTTAAGTTTAATGTCAGTGACATATGTCGTGAAATCTGTTGTTTTGCGCAGTAGCACAGAGCAATATGTAAAAAATACTATAAATTGCAAGAATAAATATATGTAAGAATATAGATTAAATAAGTATTGGTAAAAGGGAACTCAGATAGTTTTCATGGGTTCATTGTCCATTCAGAAATCTGATGGCAGAAGGGAGGAATCTGGTCCTAAAGCTTTGAGTGAGTGTCTTTTGGCCCCTCTATCTCCTCTCTGATAGTTGTAATGAGAAAAAAGCATTAAATTTTTAAATAAAAGTAAATATTTTTGGTTATGTTTCTCAAAATGAATTAATAATTATCATTAGTAAACATGCTGTGAGTTAGTTTCAGTAGTCATAGCCTCCTTCTGCACTTTGTTCTGTAAAGTACAATGAATGAATTGGGCTCATGGATCCTGCCCCTGGCCCAGCCTAACACAAGAGAAAGAACAGATTCACATTCTAAATACCGGCAAATATCAGCTGCTCCACCACTGATCCCCATGTGGAGACCATCATGAGTGGTTAATGAAGGTGACATTCACTTTCATATAGGAGTCCTGAAACTCACCAGCACTTAAAATGAGATTAATGCCAGTTCACCTGGAGCATTGGCAAAACTCATCAATAATGGGGACGCATTTGAGTGGCAGGAGTTGCGGAATGATCAGATCATGATTTGAAAGCGCTGCTATATTATTTTTTAAAAATCAGCTCTCATCTGAGGAATTAAGTGCTCCAAATACATGCTTCTTCCACAATCTGTTCTTGCAATTGGATGCAGCAGAATTTGAAACAGAGAAGCTGCCAGACAAAATTCAGTAGCAATACAGTTACACACACAAAATACTGGAGGGACTTTTAACATGAGAGGCAGCATCTATGGAGAGGACTAAACAGGCTACGATTCAGGTCAAGAGGACATTTGTGCTATGTGTTACTCTTCAAGGTTCAAGGGACATTTATCATCAAAGTATGTTTGCAGTATACAACTCTGAGATTTGTCTTCTCCAGAGAACTACAAAACAAACCTGTTCAAAGTAGAACATCGGCCCCACCCTGCTCATGAACAAAAAGAATTAAGTCTCACACTTGGGAACAAGAAAGTCAACCCCCACTCCGAGATCTGCAAATTGTCTTGGATCTCTTGCATCTATAGTATTGCAGTTCCAAGTTTTGAGAATATGCCTAAATGAAGGTTATTAAAAAACCCTTAATTAATTAGAACATAAAACCATATAGCACAGTACAGACACTTCGGCCCACAATGTAGTGGGGAACCTTTAACATGCTCCAAGATCAATCTAACCTTTCCCTCCCACATTGCTTTCCATTTTCTTTCATCCAAGTGCCAAATAAATCCATTATGCAGACAATTCAAGTTCCCCTGTGCATATTCATGTGTAATGAAATGATGGAAGTACAGCTGAAAATGATGACAAAAAGTTGATCTTGTTTAAAGTTAATAAAACCTATGGAAAGCAACTTCTTTGATTCCTATGATCTCTGCCAGCTTTCCTACTGAAATAAACAAGTTAATAAATTCCCTGTTGAAATATGTAAATTGCATCGTCCCATACTAATATGTTATATATTAACATCATGAACTTTAATATGCGCATCTCCATTAAAAATGTGCACAGTGGTACTTGGATATTTATCAGGAAGCAGCAACCATCCAAACTAATATGTACGCCTCTGGATAAATGCAAAAGATAGCAATCTGCCAACATGATCTCATTCATCACTGTACAGTTCCTACCATGGTGCATTAACTAAGCTAAGGCCTACAGCACACTCTCGTTAAATTAATTTATAATCAGGCATTTACTGAAAGATGACCTGCTTGTTTTTAAAGAATAGAGTTAATTTATTAAGGATTCTTAACCTGCTTTAATTGATATTGGAACAAATAGCTCACAAATGACAATATTTCAGGTAAGGTGCCAACTCCAGTCAATTGATTTAAAAGATGATCAAAGTCGTTGTCAATCCTTCAGGGTTAGCCATGTACTTGCTGACATATGAGAAAATGAGCATTTTGCATAGAATCTAAATGAGTGTCTCCTGCTGAACTGGCGTTTTTTTTTGAAGGACTTATAATTGGTAGGCTTTGGTGTTTCCATTGAACAACTTGTGCACGTACCTAACCATTGACCCCTGGGCTTGGGGATGTTGAACCACAAGCACAGACTAATACATGAACAATAGACAGATAACTATTATAGAACAGTGAAGTTTCAGAAAAAAAAGATCTCTATTAGATCCTTTGTGCCTACCTGTGTGCAGGATCACTTCTCCAACCAATAGCTGCATTGTCTTCCATGAAAACTAGCCAGTTTTGTACCATTTCTGGTTTGCGAGCAGCCGAGGACAACTTCACATTTTGCAGTTCAGCCAAAAAGCAATCCTGCACCATCTCACTGTTCTACAGTCCTATTGTAAGGCCCAGTCTCTTCATATTATAGTGTTATACCAACATTGACTGCAGGAGTATTTTCTAAATATTGTCACTGAAAATATGTTTATGGTCTTTTGCCGCTGTAGCCCATCCACTTCAAGGTTCAACATCTGTACATTCAGCGATGCTCTTTTGCACACTTCTGTTGTAACGCATGGTTATTTAATACACTTAAATTTAAAACAGAGGTGCATCCATTTAAAACAGAGATGCAGACAAATTTCTTTAGCCAGAGGATGGCTAGTTTGTGGAACTTATTACCACAAGCAGCTGTGGAGCCCAGGTTGTTGGATGTATTTAATGCAGAGCTTGATCGGTTTTTGATTGGACATGGCATCAAATGTTACAGGGGAGTGGGACTGAGGAGGGAAAAAATGGATTGGCCATAATTGAGTGGTGGAGCAGACTCAATTGGCCAAATGGCCAAATTTCTGCTCTTATGTCTTATGTATTTATGGTCTTATTTCAGTTGCTCTGGCCTTCCTGTCAGCTTGATCAAGTCTGGCCAATCTCCTCTGACCTCTCTTACAGAAAGATCTGTTTCACCGACAGAACTGCCACTGACTAGATGGTTTTTGTTTTTTGCATCATTCTCTGTAAACTCGAGAGACTGTTTTGCATGAAAATCCCAGGAGATCAGCAGTTTCTGAGATACTCAAGTCACCTCGTCTTGCATTAACAATCATTCCGCGGACAAAGTCAATTAGATCACATTTCTTCCATGTTCTGATGTTCGGTCTGAGCAACAACTGAACCTCTTTACCATGTATGCATGCTTTTATGTATTGAGTTTCTGCCACATGATTGGCTGAATAGATATTTTCATAGATGAGCAGGCGTACCTAATAAAGTGTAAGGGCCAGCAATTTCCTTGGAATTCCTTCTTCTATTTTGAAAAATAAGGTAGGTTTCACAATTGAAAAAAAGGATATTTACTGATTTTCTGCCAACATTTCAGTAATGGAATGGGTTAAGTGCCAAGAAAATTCAGCCATCTACATCTTTATACAGCTCTTGACCACATTTCTGAAAACTACAGACCCTGACCAAGCTAGCGGGGATATATAATTATCATTAGGTAACATAAGTATAAAATTGCTTGAACAATTATTGCGATTTCAAAGGTTAGGAAACAAAACGAGATTAGTCCAAAGTTCAAAATAAATTTATCATCAAAGTATATGTAAATGTCACCATACACAACCCTGAGATTCATTTTATTGCAGGGATACTCAATAAATCCAATAACCATAACTGAATCAATGGAAGACTACACCCAACAACCATTGTGCAAAAGACAACAAAATGTACAAATACACAAGGGGGACAGTAAGGAGGAGGAGGAGGAGGAAGAAGAAGAAGAAGAAGAAGGAGGAGGAGGAGAAGGAGAAGAAGAAGAAGAAGGAGGAGGAGGAGGAGAAGGAGGAGAAGGAGAAGAAGAAGAAGAAGGAGGAGGAGGAGGAGAAGGAGAAGGAGAAGAAGGAGAAGGAGAAGAAGAAGAAGAAGAAGAAGAAGAAGAAGCAGAAGGAGGAGGAGGAGGAGGAGGAGGAGGAGGAGAAGAAGAAGAAGAAGAAGAAGAAGAAAAAGAAGAATTCCTTGTGGTAATACAGGACCAGGTAGTTAACACAAAAATTATCAAAAATACATAATAAAAGACCAACAAATGCAAGATGATAAGTGTAGAAAATGTCAAGAAAAACCAGAAACAATCCAGCACATTACAGGAATCTGTGGCAGTTTAACTCAATCTGATTACTTACACAGACACAATCGAGTGGTAAATATCATTCACCAAAATCTTGCTTTAAAATACAAACTCATAAAGAAACCATACCTTACTATAAATACAAACCTGATCTAGTTTTAGAGTCAGAATCCCACAAATTATATTATGACTGATCTGTTATTACAGTTGGGACAATTCTTAATAACAGTCTGGAAATAATAGTACAGGATAAACAAGCAAGAACAACTTACTTAATAGATACTGTATAGTCATTCCCAATACACACAACTTACAGAAATCAATAAGTGAAAAACACCAGAAATATTGTGAATTAAAGGAGGAAAATGAAAGACTTTGGAACAAGAATAAGGTATACATTGTCACAATAGTGATATCTACAGTTGGTATCATCCCAAAGGTACTACACAATAACATTAAATAATTAGGGCTGTACAGCAATATCTTTGTAAATCTTCAGAAAGGCACAATACTAAACACCACTAGAATAGTATGAAAGTTCCTAGAGCATGCTTGGCAATGCCCATTCCTCATGTTTTACCAGCATCAGCTGAGGAAAAATAAATAATAATAATAATAAATAAATAAGCAATAAGTATTGAGAACATGAGATGAAGAGTCCATAGGTTGTAGGAACATTTCAGTGATAGAGCAAGTGAAGTTGACTCAAGTATTGATATTCAAGGTTTTGCTTGTTTCATTAAACATTTTTAATTAGTGACATCATTTGTTACTGAGAAATGTTTCAAGTCACTTAAGTCAAAATAGGATTACACACTGAATATTTTGCGATGAATGAATGTGCTGTCAAAATCACTTGTCAACCATCAGTTGAAGGATTTCAAATTGTATTATTATCATTAGTAAGCCATTTTCAGGCTTTATTAGAAAAATATCAAAACATACTAATACAATGACACTCCTAATTGTGTGCATGAGAGATGTGGTCGTGAATGAATGCTCATTAGGCAATGAAGATACGCCCAGTTGCTCAATAGATAACCCAAAGGGCAAGATGCAATAACAGGAATGTAATTACAAAACATTGTCACTCATGAATTAAAGACAGATCCAGCAGAGTGTAGATTATGACAGTAAGTTTGAAGAATATTTTTAAGTTATGTCATACTTCTGGTGTTGATACAGAAATAGATGGGATTGTGAGTAGGAAGGAGGATAGAGGCGATTGTAAATGGAATAGACAAAATGAACGAGTAGGTACGACAATGCAGATGGAATATATTGTGGGAAAATATGAGGCCAATCACTGTGAGTTCAGTGCATAAAACAGGGAAGCAATGTATTTGTTTTAAATAATGACAGATTTGTAAATGTTGATGCTCAAAGGGACCAGATGCAAGTCACTGGAAGTTATCGGACAGATGCAGCAAGTAATTAGGAATATGAATGACCTTTTTTTACAAGGGAATTTGAATTCAGAAAAAAAAACTTACTGCAATTATATGAGGATATATGGAAGAGATTCTGCAGATGCTGGAAGTCCAAAGCATTTGCAGCATTTTCTATTTTACTTTCAGATTTCTAATGTCCACAAGATTTTATTCTTGTGTGAAATGAAAGACTTGCATTTCATAGCTTTGGCTAATCTCAAGACATCCTGAGGTATTTAATTGTCAATGAAGTAACTCACAAATGCAATATATTAAAGCTGTAATGTGCTGGAATATTTTATAAACACAAGAGATTCTACAATGGCCAGAAATCCAGAGTAACACATGCAAAATGTTGGAGGAACTCAGCAGATCAGGCAGCATTTATGGAAAGGAATAAAGAGTTGACATTTTGAGCTGAGACACTGATGACTCCTGATGTCTCTAGTATCATTCACAAAATGCTGGATGAACACCTGGTCCTGATGAAGGGTCTCTGTCCAAAACATCGACACATATTCCTCGCCATGGATGCTGCCTGATCTGCTGAGTTCCAGCATTTTGTGTGTATTAATCTGGATTACCAGCAGCTGAAACTTCAAACTTCAAAGTACAATTATTATCAAAGTATGTATACAATACACAAACTTGAAATTGATCCTCTTGCAGGCAGCCATAAAATTAAGAAACGCAAATGAATCTGTTTAAGCATAGAAGCATAGAAACATAGAAAACCTACAGCACAATACAGGCCCTTCAGCCCACAGAGTTGTGTCGAACATGTTCCTGCCTTAGAAATTACTGGGCTTGTCTATAGACCTCTATTTTACTAAGCTCCATGTACCTATCTAAAAGTCTCTTAAAAGACCCAATCGTATGCACCTCCACCACCGTTGCCAGCAGCCCAATCCACACACTCACCACTCTCTGAGTAAAAAACTTAGCCCTGACATCTCTCCTGTACCTACTCCCCAGCACCTTAAACCTGTATCCTCTTGTGGCAACCATTTCAGCCCTGGGAAAAAGCCTCTGACTATCCACATGATCAACGCCTCTCAACATCTTATACACCTCTATCAGGTCACCTCTCATCTTCCGTAGCTCCAAGGAGAAAAGGCCAAGTTCACTCAACCTATTCTCATAAGGCATGCTCCCCAATCCAGGCAACATCCTTGTAAATCTCCTTTGCACCCTTTCTATGGCTTCTACATCCTTCCTGTAGTGAGGCAACCAGAACTGAGCACAATACTCCAAGTGGAATCTGACCAGGGTCTGAAATAGCTGTAACATTACCTCTTGGCTCCTAAATTCAGTTCCACAATTGATGAAGGCCAATACATCGTACGCCTTCTTAACCACAGAGTCAACCTGCGCAGCTGCTTTGAGCTTCCTATGGACTCAGACCCCAAGATTCCTCTGAACCTGCACACTGCCAAGAGTCTTACCATTAATACTATAATCTGCCATCATATTTGACCTACTAAAATGAACCACTTCACACTTATCTGGGTTACACTCCATCTGCCACTTCTCAGCCCAGTTTTGCATCCTATCAATGTCCCGCTGTAACCTCTGACAGCTCCCCACACTATCCACAACAAACTTACTAACCCATCCCTTCACTTCCTCATCCAGGTCATTTATGAAAATCACGAAGAGTAAGGGTTCCAGAACAAGTCCCCGAGGCACTCCACTGGTGACCGACCTCCATGCAAAATATGACCCATCTACAACCACTCTCTGTCTTCTGTGGGCAAGCCAGTTCTGGATCCACAAAGCAATGTCCCCTTGGATCCCATTCATCCTTACTTTCTCAATAAGTCTTGCATGGGGAACCTTATCAAATGCCTTGGTGAAATCCATATACACTATATCTACTGCTCTTCCTTCATCAATGCGCTTAGTCACATCCTCAAAAAATTCAATCAGGCTCGTAAGGCATGGCCTGCCCTTGACAAAGCCATGCTGACTACTCCTAATCATATTATACCTCTCCAAATATTCATAAATCCTGCCTCTCAGGATCTTCTCCATCAACTTACCAACCACTGAAATAAGACTCACTGGTCTATAATTTCCTGGGCTATCTCTCCTCCCTTTCTTGAATAAGGGAACAACATCCGCAACCCTCCAATCCTCTGGAACCTTTCCCATCCCCATTGATGATGCAAAGATCATCGCCAGAGGCTCAGTAATCTCCTCCCCTGCCTCCCACAGTAGCCTGGGTACATCTCATCCAGTCCTGGCGACTTTTCCAACTTGATGCTTTCCAAAAGCTCCAGCACAATATCTAGATGCTCAGGCTTTTCAGTCTGCTGAAACTTATCACTACAAACACCAAGATCCTTTACCATAGTGAATACTGAAATAACGTATTCGTTAAGTACCTCTGCTATTTCCTCCAGTCCTAAGGAATAAACCTACACAACAAGACCAACAAACACCAGAAAAAAGAACAAATGATGCAAGCAACAAAAAGTAAACAGATAACATTAACCACAAAGTCCCCAAAGGTGAGTCCTCAGCACTGCGCCAATACCGCAGGTCACATATGCAGTTAGTTCAGCGCTAACGTGCCCCAAACAAGTTGCGCAAAGAGTAGAAGAAGAAGTAAACAAAAAAAAGCAAAGACATGAGCAGCAGGATCCCTGAAGCAAGTCCACAACTGCAGAGCATGTTGAGCATTGATACAAGCCCATCAAGAAGACCGATGGTTGCAAGCTTTCAAATGTGGCAGTCTGGGATCCGAGACTCTGGCACCCACTGTCCGCAGCAGCACAGAATCTCTTAGGGTATCATTGTTAGATTGTTTAACTTTGTTTATCACTAGATACTCTGATTAAAAACAGTATTGTGTTTCTGAATTTCAGAATTGAACAATTAAAATGCCTGAGCCTCTGGGTTTTCTGCTTTGTCTGGTGAACAGTATACACCATCATTCCTTTCACTGTTAGCAAGTTTTGGATCATAATATATACAGAGAGTAGTCTTGTCCCAGAGAACATTTGGTCTTTCTTTATTCAAGTATTCAAGATTGTTTGATGTCATTTCCAGTATAGAAGTCTAAAGGAGAATGACATAAGTGTTAACAAATGAGAAAATCTGCAGATGCTGGAAATCCAAAAAACACAGGCAATGCTCAGCAGGCCAGGCATCATCTTTGGAAAAGAGTGAAGAGTTGATGTTTTGGGCTGAGACCTTTCATCAGTTGATATAAGATTGCTTATATACATAGATCGATTGTATGTTCATAAAGTGACTGTATGCAAGGTAATTCTGCAGGAAACGATAAAGTATGGTGAAGTTAGTAAGTGGAGGTGTTGATCAGCCTTACTGCTTGGGGAAAGAAACTGCTCTGCATCTGGTGTTCCTGCTGTGAATGTTACATAGCCTCCTCCCTGATGGGAGTGGGACATATACTCCATGAACTGTGTGAGTGGGAAACTTCATGATATTGCCAGCTTTTTTTCGGGCACTTTTCTGTATATATGTCCTTGATGGTGGTTATGCTGGTGCCACTGATGCATTTGGTAGTTTTGATTACCTGTTGTACAGCGTTCCCATCCACTGCAATATATTTTCCAAACCATGCAGTGTTAGGATGTTCTCTACTGTACATATGTAAAAGATCATGGGTATTGATGTTCACAGTCCATCTCTCTTTAGACTCCTCAGAAAGTAGAAGCATTTTTGAGCTTTCTTGATCGTTCAAAGTTCAAAGTAAATTTTATTAGTAGAATAAATATATTGGAACCGTGAGATTCATTTCTCTGTGGGCATACTCAGTAAATCTATAGAATAGTAACTATAACAGGATCAACCAAAAACAACAAACTGTGCAAATGCAAATATAAATAAATAGCATTTAATCACTGGAGCATGTAACAACAAGTTAACAAGTCCTTAAAGTGAAATCGTTGGTTGAGGGCACATCTCAAAGGATGGACAAATGAGTGTAGTTATCCCCTTTTGTTCAAGAGCCTGGTGGTTCAGGGGTAGTAACTGTTCCTGAACCTGGTGGTATGAGTCCTGAAGCACTTGAACCTTCTGCCTGATGACAGTAGCGAGAAGAGTGCATGGCCCGGGTGGTGAAGATCTCTGATGATGAATGCTGCTTTCCTATGACAGTGTTTCATGTGGATGTGCTCAATGGTTGGGAGGGCTTTACCTGTGATGTACTGGGCCAAATCCACTACAATTAAAGGATTTTCTATTCAAAGAAATTGGTGTTTCCATACCAGGTCATGATGCAGCCTGCCTCCAGCACACATCTATAGAGGTTTGTCAGAGTTTTTGATGACATGCCAAATCTCCTCAGACTCCTAAGGAAGTAGATGCATTTTTGTGTTTTCTTCACAGTTACATTTACGTGGTGTGTCCACAGGACCTCTGAAATAGTAACACTCAGAAATTTAAAGTTGCTCACCCTCTCCATCTCTGATCCTCTGATAAGGACTAGCTCATGAACCTCTGGTTTCCCTTTCCTGAAATCTACAAGCAGTTCCTTGGTGTTGCTGATATTGAGTGAGAAGTTGGTGTTATGACACCACTCAGCCAAATTCTCAACCTCCCTCCGGTATACTGATTCATCACCACCTTTGATTTGGCCCTTGGCAGTGCTATCACCAGCAAACTCGAATTTGGTTTTGAAGCTGTGCTTAGTCGCACAGTCATAGGTGTAGAGCGAGTAGAGCAGGGGGCAAAGCACACTGACCTCTGACGCACCTTGAGATCATGGAGGAGATGTTTTTGCCAATCCAAAATGACTGGTGTTTACAATAGAGGAAATCCAGACTCCAATTGCACAAGGGGGTATTGAGGTCAAAGTTTTGCAGCCTACTGATTAGTTTTCAGGGGATAGTGGTATTAAATGCTGATCTGTAATTGATAAAGAGCACCCCGAAGAATGCATCTTTGCTGTCCAGATGTTTCAGGGTTGTCTGAAGAGCTGATGAGATGGCCTCTGCTGTGGACCTGTTGGTCTGGTAAGTAAACTACAGCAGACCCAAGTCGTCTCTTAGACAGGAGCTGATAAATTTCAACACCAGCCTCTCCAAACGCTTCATCATTTGGATGTAAGTGCAACTGGGTGATGGCCATTGAGTCAGGTCACCGTACTCTTCCTGGGCACTGGTATGATTGAAGACTGCTTGATGCAGTTGGGTATCACACAGCCGAAGAGAGAGGTTAAAGATATGAGTGAGCACACCAGCCAGTTGGTCAGCACAGGCACAGGTCTTTAGTACAAGGCCAGGTACCCCATCCAGTCTGGATGCGTTCAGAGAGCATGAGAAGGTGTATGAGGAGTGCACTCCCAGGAGTTTGAAACTGCTCACAGTCTCCACTGCCGTGCTGGTCATGTAAAGGGAGGTGTGAATGATGCGAGTTCTCGTAAAATTGGTAAGCATCTCCGTTGCCCTGTTGACATTGAGGACAAGGTTATTTTCCTGGCCCCAGGCCTCAACCACTTCCATCTCCCATCTGTAGGCCATCTCAGTTTTGTTGGTAATAAGCAGCAAGGTCTGAGGGAAAAAAGTGTTGAATGCCAAACTGAAATCCAGAAGCAGCACTCTGACATAAGTGCCAGAATGCTGTTTATATAAAGAACATCTCCAATAGTTTCCAAAGGGAGTGATCTTATCTCCCCTCTGGACTTGCAAGCTTACAGCTGCTCTGCTGAGATCCAATTGTAAGATTTAGTTTGTTGAACATCAGTAACATCCCTTTACATATTCTGTAGCACCCGAACTCTCCTGTGTCCTGTGGTCCAAACGACCAGTTTAATATCAGAGAATTTATACAGGATGCAACCTTACTCTTCACAGATACCCACAGAATAGAGAAAAGAAAATCCAAGGAATGGATGACAGAAAAAACATTAGAACCCCAAAGCCCCCCTCCTCCCATGCACAAGCAGCAGCAAAACACTTACTCTCCCCCCCTCCCCACGATTTGTTCCAGTAAAAAACATCAGACCTATACATCCCATCATGCGATCATGGTATCAGCCTCTTAGTAAACACAGTGGACTAAATTTGAAAAACTACCTTGCAAATTGGTTTTGATGTGCGTACTCTGAGAGTCTGGGGCCAGGGACTGGTGGTGAGAGGCCCGGCAGCAGCCTATGTGCTGTTGGTGGCCCATCTGTGTGTGTGAGTTATCTGGGAAAGGGGCTTGCTTCATTATTGTTGTTTTGTTTTGTTGCACTTTGTTGTGCTGTTATTATTGTTGCTTGTGTGTTTCTGCTGAACATTGTGGACATGTCTGGTTGGTGCCGCAATGAGCGTCAACACTTGTGGGCTGCCCCCAGCACTTTCAACAACAACTTCGATGTTTGTGTGATAAATAAATAAATCTGAATCTGAGAAAAATAGATGATATGTTTGCACATCTGGGCGTTATAAATTACCTCAGTTTCAGTAGCTTAATTTGGAAGCTGTAGACTTATTCGTGCTGAGGGAGTTGAATGAACAAACAAAATCGAACTAATCAACAAAACAAATATCTTCATGGGGGTGCTGATAGAAAATTGCTATTGCAACAATGATTAGTATTTGATATGGAAATTATAAATATTTCAAGAACAATAATGGGATATTGTTTTGATATTGATCCAAATAGCTATTGGGTCTCTGGCACTGGTAAATTACTTCAAGAGAATATATTACCACTGGTTACAATTCTGTGCGTTTTATGTAAGCAAATATGATTGCTTGTGTATGAATGCCTTCATAAAATTATTATTCAAGATTAAGACCACATATTTCTCATTAGTAGCCTTCAGAAGTGATTTAGATTGCGACGATGAGATGCTTGTACACCTATTAACACTGAGTGAAAAGGAAGCTGTTGGAGGAACTCAATGGGTCAGAAGGTATCTGAGTAGGAACAGGAAGTATCGAGGGAGGAGTCCCAGAATATACATGGTCTGTCTTTGTATAAAGAACAGCTCCATCATTTTCCAGAGGTGTGTTGCTCCAGATTTCCAGTTTCTGTAGAGAATCTCTTTCATCTCTGTTTTATGAAGTGTAATCTGGCCGGAGGTAACTGGATGAAATTGGGTGTATTTATGAAAAATGATCAGAATCAGGTTTAATATCATCAGCATGTGTCGTGAAATTTGTTAACTTAGCAGCAGCAGTTCAATACAATACATGATAATACAGAAAAATAATAAAAGAATCACAGTAAACTTATGTTTCTTAAATAGTTGAATTAAAAATTGTAGTGCAAAAACAGAATTAATAAAAAAGTGAGGTAGTGTTAATGGGTTCAATGCCCATTTAGAAATCAGATGGCAGAGTGAAAGAAGCTGCCCCTGGTTACTGAGTGTGTGCCTTCAGGCACTGTATCTCCTTCCTATGGTAACAATGAGAAGAGGATGATGGTGGTCCTTAATCACAGACTTCGCATTTCTGAGGCACTGCTCGTTGAAGATGTTTTGGATACCACATAGGCTGGTATCATGAGAGAGCTGACTAATTTTACAATATTCTGTATTCCATAACTTCTTTCGGTCCTGTGCAATAGCACCACCCGCAACCCCCCCCCCCGCCCCAAACCAGACACTGATGCAGCCTATCAGAATTCTCTCCACAGTACATCTGTATAAGTTTTCGAGTGTTTTAGGTGACAAACCAAATCTCCTCAAACTCCTAATAAAATATAGCCACTGTCTTGCTTTCTTTAGCTGCATCGATATGTTGGGACTAGGTTAGATCCTCAGTGATATTGACTCCCAGCAACTTGAAATTGCTCGCTCTCTCCACTTCTGATTCCTCTATGAGGATTGATTGCAAATTATACATACTTAGTGTTTCTGAATAGAAGTATAGGACTTCCATTTACAAAGCATCATCTACGGAAGAAGCTCACAACATTAACTACATCATACATGTTCATGGAAAGGCCACAACAATAAAACAGTGCAGACTTTGTCCAGCATCAAAAGGATGCATAAAATGAAATTTTTAATAATTTCACCATGTTCGTTATTAGGAAAAATCAAAAAAATTGCTCCTGCACAGAAAATCATTATCATGATGTGAGTGAGGCTTTGTCAAAGTAAATTTATTAATAAAGTGGATATACATATGTCACCATATACAACCAGATAGAACCATAGAACCACAGAACGTTACAGCACAGAAACAGGCCTTTTGGCCCTTTTTAACTGTGCTGAACCATTTTTCTGCCTAGTCCCACTGACCTGCATCTGGACCATATCCTTACATACACCTCTCATCCATGTACCTGTCCAAGTTTTTCTTAAATGTTAAAAGTGAGCCCGCATTTACCACCTCATCTGGCAGCACATTCCACACTCCCACCACTCTCTGTGTGAAGAAGCCCCCCCAATGTTCCCTTTAAACTTTTTCCCCTGCACAATAGACAATAGACAGTAAGTGCAGAAGTAGGCCATTCGGCCCTTTGAGCCAGCACCGTCATTCACAGTGATCATGGCTGTTCATCCACAATCGGTATCCAGTTCCTGCCTTATCCCCATAACCTTTGATTCCGCTATCTTTAAGAGCTCTATCCATCTCTTTTTTGAAAGCATCCAGAGACTTGGGCTCCACTGCCTTCTGGGGCAGAGCAATCCACATATCCACCACTCTCTGGATGAAAAAGTTTTTCCTCAACTCCGTTCTAAATGACCTACCCCTTATTCTGAAACTGTGGCCTCTGGTTCTGGACTCACCCATCAGCGAGAACATGCATCCTGCCTGCAGCGTGTCCAATCCCTTAATAATCTTAACCCATGTCCTCTGGTTTTTTTCTCCCCTAGCCTCGGTGAATAAAGCCTGCTTGCATTCACTCTATCTATACCCATAATAATTTTATATTCTTCTATCAAATCTCCTCTCATTCCTCTACACTCCAGGGAATAAAGTCCTCACCTATTCAACCTTTCTCTGTAACTCAGTTTCTCAAGTCCCGGAAACATCCTTGTAAGCCTTCTCTGCACTCTATCTACCTTATTAATATCCTTCCTGTAATTTGGTGACCAAAACTGCACACAATACTCCAAATTTGGCCTCACCAATGCCTTATACAATCTCACAATAACATTCCAACTCTTATACTCAATACTTTGATTTATAAAGACCAATGTACCAAAAGCTCTCTTTACGACCCTATCTACCTGTGATGCCATTTTTAGGGAATTTTGTATCTGTATTCCCAGATCCTTCTGTTCTACTGCACTCCTCAGTGCCGTACCATTTACCTTGTATGTTCTACCTTGGTTTGTCCTTCGGAAGTGCAATACCTCACACTTGTCTGTATTAAACTCCATCTGCCATTTTTCAGCCCATTTTTCCAGCTGGTCCAAATCCCTCTGCAAGCTTTGAAAACCTTCCTCACTGTCCACTATACCTCCAATCTTTGTATCATCAGCAAATTTGCTGATCCAATTTACCACATTATCATCCAGATCATTGATATAGATGACAAATAACAATGGCCCCAGCACTGATCCCTGTGGCACACCACTAGTCACAGGCCTCCACTCAGAGAAGCAATCCTCCACTACCACTGTCTGGCTTCTTCCATTGAGCCAATGTCTAATCCAATTTACTACCTCTTACTACGACTGAATCTTCCTAACTCTCTTCCCATGCGGGACCTTGTCAAAGGCCTTAGTGAAGTCCATGTAGACAACATCCACTACCTTCCCTTCATCCACTTTCCTGGTAACCTCCTCAAAAAACTCTAATAGATTTGTTAAACATGACCTACCACGCACAAAGATACATTTTCTTGTGGGCATACTCAATAAATCCAAGTACCAATATAGAATCAATGAAATACTGCAGCAACAGTGTGGACAATGAATGTGAAATAAACAACAAACTGTGCAAATACAGTACCAGTTGAGTGTACCAATATAGTTGAGACCATGTACCAGCAGTGCAAGGCTTCAGAGATTTTACTTATAGGGACATACTTGAAGTTTGAATCATAATTATGATATTCTTCAAGATTACAAGGCCATATTGATAAAAACACTAGAGTTATACATCTGATGGCCACTTCATTAGGCACACTTGTACAACTATCACAAATGCAAATAAATAATCACCAATCATGTGGCAGCAACTCAGTACATAAAAGCATGTATACATTTGTCAAGAGGTTCAGTTGTCATTCATACCAACCCTCAGAATGGGGATGAACTGTGATTTAAGTGACTTTGACCATGGAATCTTTGTTGGTGTCAGGCGGGATGGTTTGAGTATTTCAAAAACTGCTGCTCTCCTGGGAGTTTCATGCACTTTCTAGAATTTACAGAGAATGGTGTAAAAATACTAAAAACATCCGGTGAGTGGTAGTTCAGTGGGTGAAAAGACCTTGTTAATGAGAGAGGTCAGAGGAGAATGGCCAGATTTGTTCAAGCTGATAGGAAGAGGGCAGTAAGTCAAATAATCGACATTATGAAAGTGGTGTGGAGAAGAGCATATCTGAATGCACAATACTTTGAACCTTGAAGTGGATGAGCCATAGTAGTAGAAGACTATGAACATAGACTCAGTGGCACACTTTAGTGGGTGAAAATCTGTAGAAAATATTTGAGGAAAATTAGGTGTCAGAAAACTTGTGCAGGAGAATTTTTAAAGTGACAAAGTAATTGTAATAGGTAGTTTCACTCTCTTAACTTCTTGTCAAAATGTCCCTTCCTGTAGCCCCAAAAGTACTTCAAGATATTCTGAGATAGAAAAAAATCAAAAGTTTGCAATATTCCATTTTCTGTGTTGATTTCAGAGTGATGTATTTATCACATGTAGGTGAGCCCTCTGGTAGATTCACCACTCTGGCTGTATTGGAACTCAGTGATGCTACAATGTAATAAAGTATGGTATTATCCACGGTGATTTCTCATGGCGTGAACTGGGCTTCCCACCTGTGCAAATCAATCAATAGCTTGCTGCTCCCCAAACTCCAGCAGCTTCAAAGTGGCTGTGTTGGCTGACGTGTTGTTGAGTAACTAGGGAATTGTCCGAGAGTGTCAGGGTCACCAACGTAGGATTTTGCAAATAGAACATGTGACAGTCAATTTATATGTTTCATGAAAGCCACAGCCCTTAAATTCCATTACGAACAAACTCAAAAGCAGTGTCTACACTGACATCATTGCATCACACACATTTCTTAAAGTGAACACAACAACACAATGGCGGTGTTTGTGAATTATGTAGAATAGTTTCTATTATGAAAATATGTGACATCTGTCACCTATTACGTTATCCCAAAGCAATATCCAAGACTGATAGGGAAAGAGGAAGCTATGCTACGGAAAGAATCATCTGCAAATGGGCAGCCTGAACAATTAAAAAGAACTAGGAGCAATAGTTTTTATTGTTCAATTAAGTCATTTATTAAGGTTTGAATGATGACAACTCTGTTTCACTTAAATTAGAAACAGAAACTTTCTATAATTTCAAATAGTCCAATTCTGTTTCACGTACAAAGTAAAACAAAAAGAATTGCAAACTTTTAAATGTAGAACTATTCTAATCTGTGATTTATAATGGAGCTTGTCTTCCTGTTTAAACTGGTCATGACTGTTGATTAAACAGGGAAACTCTGACTGTGAATTGAAGTGTAGATTGTACATCTATGGAATCACCACACAGCAGAATGACATGTTGGGCCATGGATATCATTAAATGATAATGATACAATTAATGCAACACTGTCCACTCGTGTCCTGGCATACTTTAATTGTCAAGTGACCATAACCTAGTAACCAAAAAGTGTTTTGTGCAGAAAGAAAGAAAACAATGGAATTAGACAACTTAAAGAAAAAGGATACCAAATCAGTCCTGATGAAAGTATAGATCTGGACATCACAAAGTATCAGTGTTAGTAAAGTATAAGTGTAACTAGACAGCTGTTTCGATGGAACATTCTGATTCTGACAAACAATACCAACAGATTGGATCAGTTTAATGGTCATAATATTCAAAAAGAATGGACACTGTACTCTTGAATGAAGATTTGTTTAGAGATTTCAGTGGGGTGACACAATAGCACAGCGGTTAGCATAATACTAATATAGTGCCAGCAAATTGATTTCAATTCTACTTCCACTGCTGTCTGTAAGGAATTTATACATTCACCCCGTAACTGCATGGATGTCCTCCAGGCTCCATTTTTTTCCCAGCATGGCAGTCGTCTAGATACCCCAGCCAGGGAAGTAAAATATGGAGAGCAAGCTGTTGCCCAAGTAGCAAGCTTCCCCTGTCCACTCATCTGATGAACTCAAAGGAACGGTGAAGACCGATACAGTTTGGCACCAGCAGCGTCGCAGGAGTAGCCAGTCAGTGTTGAATCCAACGTAGGACTGCCTTAGGGACTCCAGCTCAGGATTTTTTTCTAGGGGTTTACTCCAAAGTCTTCCCCATGAGTGAGTATAGCCACAGACAGCGGAAGTTTGAGATCAGAGTTTTCCATCTCCTTGATGAGCTGCCAACCACGGCTGATGAGCCCCATCTGCCCAAAGCAACTGGTTTTAAGATGTCAGTAGTCCACCTTTGCCCATTCTCCTGTCTGTAGAAACAGTTTTGCCAAGCTTAGTAGCTAAGCCACATGTAAAATCCAGGAGCTGGACTTGGTTGTCAGAGGCTATTTGAGCTGCAAGCCATTGGGAGTATTTAATAGGTAGTCGGAGCTTATTCCTATTACCATTTCCGGCTATCACAACCCTCAGGAACCATCACTACTAACCTTACTACTAGCAACAGATTACATCAATTAGGAAAAAACACTGTCCTTCCTGCCACATTAAGTCATTTGGTCTCACACTATCAGAGGTTTTCCCTATGCTCTATGCACTACACTCCTACCTTCTCTGCTAACGTTGCTCTCTTTTCCATTTCTGTTGAAGCTTTCCAGAACTGAAATGTTAATTCTCTTTATTTTCTTTCAACCAATGCTGCCTCATCTAAGTTTTTCTGGGATTTTTTTTTTCTTTTGTGCTTCTTTCAGATTTCCAGCATCTGTTGTTTTTCTGATTTTCGTCTGAGTAGACAAGTGGTACAAATAAATCTCCCAGCGCTGGTACACAAATCATTAAGGTCTGAAGCACAAGATTATAAGCATGCTCATGAAGCATGAGGATTGTTTTCTATAGCCATATGCAGTCACATTGAAGTTGCCAGAAGTTATATAGAACATTGTTTCGCCTACAATAATACAAAGTCTTTGGAGAGGAAGCAGAGAATATTTAAAGATACCAGGACTGAGAAGTTACAACTTGCAGAAAAGACTGGTCAAAATGGTTTTATACTGAGGGGCAACTTAAACTGTACAGAGTAATGACAAAATAGATATGGAAAAGATTGGTTAACACTGTCAAACTTCTATAGATGTGTAAAGGAGAGTATATTGACTGGTTGCATGATAGTTCGGTGTGGAACCATCAATGTCCTTTAATGGAAAATCCTATCAAAAATGGTGGATCATGGGTAAAGCTCTCCCCACCATTGAGCACATCTACAAGAAATGCTGTCGTAGGTAAGCAGTCTCCATTATCAGGGATCTCCGCCACCCAAACCTGTTCTCTTCTTGCTGTTGCTATCAGGAAGAAGGTACGGGAGCCTTACGATTCACACCAATGATTTTGGGAACAGTTATAAACCCTCAAACAACAGGCTCTTGAAACAAGGAGGGATAATTTCACTCGAATTCACTTGCCCCATCATTGAAATTTTTGCACAACATACAGACTTACTTTGAATGACTCATGTTCTCAATGTTTTTCACTTATTTATTATTATCATTATTATTATTTCTTGATTTTTGTATTTGCACAGTTTGCTGTCTTGTACACTCGCTGGATACCCAGATTATCTTTTATTGACTCTATTAGAGTTATTATTCTATTATGCATTTATTGAGTATGCCTACAAGAAAATATATCTCAGGGTTGTATATGGTGACATATATGTACTTCGATAATAAATTCACTTTGAATTTTGAACTTGTAGACTTTTCTGTATCATATTAATATGATACATCACGGGCACAAGCTTTTCCACGATTGAAGGCATCTTCATTTGGTCATGCCTCAAGAAGGCAGCATCCATTATTTAAGGACCCTCACCATCCAGGATGGACATGCTCTCTTTTCAAAAGACAGTATATTCACTTTATCAATTCCCCTCATGAGTTTATACACTTTCTAGTCTCTAATAAATAAACTCCTAGCCTGTCCAATCTCTTTTTTAACACAATCTCTCAACTCCTAGCAACACCCTTGTAAATATTTTGTGTCTAATAACATCTTTATGATAGAAAAACAACCAGATCTGAACACAAGATACAAGGAGTGTGATTTTACTAGTATCCTGTACAACCACTCTATGAACTCCCTGATTTAATACTCCTGACTTATGAAGACCAACACACCAAAAGTCTTCTTCGCCACCAGATTGTTGGATTCAACTTCAATAATTAAAATTTCATACTTGTGTAAATATCTTGAATGCAGTATTTAAACCCTTTAGTGGGATAAAATAGATTTACTAAATTGAAAAACCAGAGATACCCCAGATATCTTCCAGAAATAGTAAGGGACAGAGGGTCCAGTGAGATGGAGGAACTGAGCGAAATACATGTTAGTAGGGAAGTGGTGTTAGGTAAATTGAAGGGATTGAAGGCAGATAAATTCCCAGGGCCAGATGGTCTGCATCCTAGAGTGCTTAAGGAAGTAGCCCAAGAAATAGTGGATGCATTAGTGATAATTTTTCAAAACTCGTTAGATTCTAGACTAGTTCCTGAGGATTGGAGGGTGGCTAATGTAACCCCACTTTTTAAAAAAGGAGGGAGAGAGAAACCGGGGAATTATAGACCAGTTAGCCTAACGTCGGTGGTGGGGAAACTGCTGTTGTCAGTTATCAAGGATGTGATAACAGCACATTTGGAAAGCGGTGAAATGATCGGACAAAGTCAGCATGGATTTGTGAAAGGAAAATCATGTCTGACGAATCTCATAGAATTTTTTGAGGATGTAACTAGTAGAGTGGATAGGGGAGAACCAGTGGATGTGGTATATTTGGATTTTCAAAAGGCTTTTGACAAGGTCCCACACAGGAGATTAGTGTGCAAACTTAAAGCACACGGTATTGGGGGTAAGGTATTGGTGTGGGTGGAGAATTGGTTAGCAGACAGGAAGCAAAGAGTGGGAATAAACGGGACCTTTTCAGAATGGCAGGCGGTGACTAGTGGGGTACCGCAAGGCTCAATGCTGGGACCCCAGTTGTTACAATATATACTAATGACTTGGATGAGGGAATTAAATGCAGCATCTCCAAGTTTGCGGATGACACGAAGCTGGGTGGCAGTGTTAGCAGTGAGGAGGATGCTAAGAGGATGCAGGGTGACTTGGATAGGTTGGGTGAGTGGGCAAATTCATGGCAGATGCAATTTAATGTGGATAAATGTGAGGTTATTCACTTTGGTGGCAAAAATAGGAAAACAGATTATTATCTGAATGGTGGCCGATTAGGAAAAGGGGAGGTGCAATGAGACCTGGGTGTCATTATACACCAGTCATTGAAAGTGGGCATGCAGGTACAGCAGGCGGTGAAAAAGGCGAATGGTATGCTGGCATTTATAGCGAGAGGATTCGAGTACAGGAGCAGGGAGGTACTACTGCAGTTGTACAAGGCCTTGGTGAGACCACACCTGGAGTATTGTGTGCAGTTTTGGTCCCCTAATCTGAGGAAAGACATCCTTGCCATAGAGGGAGTACAAAGAAGGTTCAGCAGATTGATTCCTGGGATGGCAGGACTTTCATATGAAGAAAGACTGGATGAACTGGGCTTATACTCGTTGGAATTTAGAAGATTGAGGGGGGATCTGATTGAAACGTATAAAATCCTAAAGGGATTGGACAGGCTAGATGCAGGAAGATTGTTCCCGATGTTGTGGAAGTCCAGAACGAGGGGCCACAGTTTGAGGATAGAGGGGAAGCCTTTTAGGACCGAGATTAGGAAAAACTTCTTCACACAGAGAGTGGTGAATCTGTGGAATTCTCTGCCACAGGAAACTGTTGAGGCCAGTTCATTGGCTATATTTAAGAGGGAGTTAGATATGGCCCTTGTGGCTACGGGGGTCAGGGGGTATGGAGGGAAGGCTGGGGCGGGGTTCTGAGTTGGATGATCAGCCATGGTCATAATAAATGGCGGTGCAGTCTCGAAGGGCCTAATGGCCTACTCCTGCACCTATTTTCTATGTTTCTATATTCAAACTGATTGTTGTGAGAGCTAACTCTTTGAATAGTCATAGTCATAGTCATACTTTATTGATCCCGGGGGAAATTGGTTTTGGTTACAGCTGCACCATAAATAATAAATAGTAATAGAAATAGTAATAGTAATATTACTATTAGTAAATAGTAAATAGTAATAGTCATAGAAATAATAAATAGTAATAGAAAATAGTAATAAATAGTTACATAGTAATATGTAAATTATGCCAGTAAATTATGAAATAAGTCCAGGACCAGCCTATTGGCTCAGGGTGTCTGACCCTCCAAGGGAGGAGTTGTAAAGTTTGATGGCCACAGGCAGGAATGACTTCCTATGACGCTGTGTGCTGCATCTCGGAGGAATGAGTCTCTGGCTGAATGTACTTTTGTGCCCACCCAGTACGTTATGTAGAGGATGGGAGACATTGACCAAGATGGCATGCAACTTAGACAGCATCCGCTTTTCAGACATGCACATGTATACCTAGTCATTAATAGCTTAATTGAGAATATTTTGTGCAGGCCAATTAGCATAGCCCCATTGTTCAAGTATTATACAATATTTGGTAATCTGATGTATACCCATGGGATTATATCCAGAAAAAGTAATTGGGATTCTATGGTTTCACAGGAATAATGCAAAAGTTTTTAATCATATGTTGAATAAATGGGAGAACATCTCAGAAATTTGTCTGCGCTGTATTCACTGAAAGCATGAAGTTAAGAAACAAAAATCTGTTAGCATTGACGATAGAACGATAAGATATAGGGGCAGAAGTAGGCCTTTCAATATTCTGAACATTTCAGTGAGTTCCCCTTATTCTTCTAAACTCCAACGAGCACAGCCCCAGAACCATTAAATTTTCATTGAAGGTGCTCTGAAGCTTTTCAACTCTGAGATGAAAATAGAAACATAGAAACATAGAAAATAGGTGCAGGAGTAGGCCATTAGGCCCTTGGAGCCTGCACCGCCATTTATTATGACCATGGCTGTTCATCCAACTCAGAACCCCGCCCCAGCCTTCCCTCCATACCCCCTGACCCCCATAGCCACAAGGGCCATATCTAACTCCCTCTTAAACATAGCCAATGAACTGGCCTCAACTGTTTCCTGTGGCAGAGAATTCCACAGATTCACCACTCTCTGTGTGAAGAAGTTTTTCCTAATCTCGGTCCTAAAAGGCTTCCCCTCTATCCTCAAACTGTGGCCCCTCGTTCTGGACTTCCCCAACATCGGGAACAATCTTCCTGCATCTAGCCTGTCCAATCCCTTTAGGATCTTATACGTTTCAATCAGATCCCCCCTCAATCTTCTAAATTCCAACGAGTACAAGCCCAGTTCATCCAGTCTTTCTTCATATGAAAGTCCTGCCATCCCAGGAATCAATCTGGTGAACCTTCTTTGTACTCCCTCTATGGCAAGGATGTCTTTCCTCAGATTAGGGGACCAAAACTGCACACAATACTCCAGGTGTGGTCTCACCAAGGCCTTGTACAACTGCAGGAGTACCTCCCTGCTCCTGTACTCGAATCTTCTCGCTATAAATGCCAGCATACCATTCGCCTTTTTCACTGCCTGCTGTACCTGCATGCCCACTTTCAATGACTGGTGTATAATGACACCCAGGTCTCGTTGCACCTCCCCTTTTCCTAATCGGCCACCATTCAGATAATAATCTGTTTTCCTATTTTTGCCACCAAAGTGGATAACTTCACATTTATCCACATTAAATTGCATCTGCCATGAATTTGCCCACTCACCCAACCTATCCAAGTCACCCTGCATCCTCTTAGCATCCTCCTTACTGCTAACACTGCCACCCAGCTTCGTGTCATCCGCAAACTTGGAGATACTGCATTTAATTCCCTCATCCAAGTCATTAATATATATTGTAACAACTGGGGTCCCAGCACTGAGCCTTGCGGTACCCCACTAGTCACCGCCTGCCATTCTGAAAAGGTCCCGTTTATTCCCACTCTTTGCTTCCTGTCTGCTAACCAATTCTCCACCCACACCAATACCTTACCCCCAATACCGTGTGCTTTAAGATTGCACACTAATCTCCTGTGTGGGACCTTGTCAAAAGCCTTTTGAAAATCCAAATATACCACATCCACTGGTTCTCCCCATCCACTCTACTAGTTACATCCTCAAAAAATTCTATGAGATTCGTCAGACATGATTTTCCTTTCACAAATCCATGCTGACTTTGTCCGATCATTTCACCGCTTTCCAAATGTGCTGTTATCACATCCTTGATAACTGATTCCAGCAGTTTCCCCACCACCGACGGGAATATGAAAAAAGATGAGAAAAACTGCTAAAATTCAGTTGAGTAATTTAGTAATAGGAGTACAATGCTATATTAAAGTAATTATCGTGACCATCTATACAAACACATTGAACCATTTAGCTGCTGGTGAGCTGGCAGCCAAAATCAGATCAGATTTGTAATTTATTGTTAAGGCAGGTTCTCACAGTATGATTATTCTAAAAGATCGTGAGTTTTGTTCATTTCACCAGTCATTGGCTTGTGACCCACTGCAATTGCTCTGCTTTCTTTGCCTTCACTTTCATAGTGACTATATTTCTGGCAATTTATTTTGGTGCATTCAGTTGAGGGTTCTAATCTAATAATGTTACTAAAGTGCTTGCAATAGAAAATGGTAATTATGGAGATACTGGATTCAGAAAATGGTAATGTGGATCTTTCAGATTCTATTCCAATTACTGTACAAATCAAAAACTTCAACAGCCTGCCTGAATGCATATCCCTTAATTAAAGTGCCATTACAGCCAGCGGACCATAAAAGCTCTAATTGAAGATAGTAAACACATATTAAGTAAACTAAAATAATCCTCGTTTGGAATTCACTCCCAATTTCAATTATTCAATATTGACCACTAAGTACTGAAGCATTTTTTCAAAGGATTAGAGCATTTGAATTGAATTTGAATGGAGAATAGTTGTCTGGAAATTGAATGGTGTAGCATAATTTTGTAGACGCCATAATCATGCAAAGTTTGATAATATTTGGAGTAGGTCACGCTAGCAATCATTCTGGGGGAAGTTGAGAAGTTTTGTCGATAGTGAAATTAGACCATCTAGTTCATGGGATGGGGACAGGGAGTTTTGGTGACTAATACTACCTGGAGTGATGAATCCAGGGGAACAAGAAGAACTTATTATTCACTAACTTCTCTGGCTTGTACCAACTCCAACCACAGCAACTGAGTGCAAAATAAAACCGAGGGGAAACAGCAGAATAACAGGACTTCAATGGAGCATGCCTTGGGTTTCCTAAACTTAAGATTTTTATTGGTTGCATTATTCCAGGGACACATTACTGTAAGTTAAGATCTGCTAGTTAGGGAAGAAAAACTAGGAAACCCAGAGCCTGAAGGTCATGAGGCAGATTCTGAAGAAGAAGAAGGCTACCAATGAATAGATGTCTGTGCTCAGGAGCCACAGCTGATTTCCCAGCTGAGTCGAGGAGGAATGTATTCTCAATATGGACATAAGGGGCAGCCTGATAGAGAAATTCTCTGATGACATTACCACATGTTAAGGTACAAGGTGCACCACAAGGCTGTGTTTTATAACCCCGTGCTCTCCTTGCTTTACACTTATTACTGTATGGCTAAGCTCAGTTTCAAAGCCATAATCAAGTTTGTTCATGACACCACCATTCATAAGAGTCAAAGATGGTGATAAATCAGCATATAGGAGGGAGACTGAAAATCTGGCTTAGTAGTGCCACAAAAACCTTTTGCTCAATGTCAACAAGACCAAGGAGCCGAATGGAGAAGATCAGCAACTTTAAATTCCTCAGTGTTATCATTTTGGAGGACCTGTCCTGGGTTCAGCATGGAAGTGCAATTACGAAGAAAGCACGGCACCTCCTCTACATCCTTAGGAGTTTGCGAAGATTCAGCATGTCATCTAAAGCTTTGATAAACTTCTGTCAATGTATGGTGGAAAGTATATTGTCTGCTGCATCACAGAGTGGTATGGAAATACCAATGCCCTTGAATGGAAAATCCTACAAAATGAGTGGCCAGTCCATCATGGCTAAAGTTCACCCAAGTGTTGAGTACATCTCTACAACATGTTTCTGTAGGAATGTAGCATCGATAGTCAGGGATCCCCACCACCCAGGACGTGCTCTCTTCTTGCTGCTACCATCAGGAAGAACAGTTCAAGAACGGTTATCCTTCAACCATTTGGCTCTTGAGGCAGAGGGGATAACTTCACTCCACTTGCCAAAAGCTGTGGACACTTCCAGGGACTCTTTATCTCATGTTCTCAATATTTATATTTTGCTTGTTTATTCATTTGTTTGTTTGTTTGTTTGTTTATTTATTTATTTTGTATTTGCACAGTTTGCTGTCTTTTGCAAGCTAATTGAAAACCCATTGGTGCGGGTCTTCATTGATTCTATTATGGTTATTATTCTATTTATTGAATTTAACCATATAAACGAATCTCAGTGTTGTATATGGTGACATATACAATATTTGACAATAAATTTCTTACTTCAAATACTTCAGTGGTTTGCTACAACCACTCTGTGGTTTTTGGTAAGTTGTAGCTCACTAAGAGAGATGAGACTGCGACATAAAGAATATCTTCTTCACCATACACTGTTGGTCAAATCAGCATGATATGTCTGGCAAGGACATGACTATTTTTCAAAATTTTCCATCTTGAAGATTTTCATTTCTGGACATGGCAAATTGTAAACAGATACAGCCAAGTCCATTTGACAATGGATTTTGCCAATTGCCTTGCCACTACTCAGATTCTTCCTGTTAACATGCAAATTGGTAAATTAGTTTCATTAGCGTCTCATGTACTGAGGTACTGTACAGTGAAAAGCTTTTTCTTGGGATAACCATTCTAAGGTTGTTATACACAAGATTTGTCTAATTTTGCCAGTTTGTTCCAGGCTACCCATTGAGCACAGCTTTATATATAAAAAACGCTCTGTTGCACAAGAATACGCTGTCATGAGCCCTTTGGGCCTGTGCAGCTAACCGTAGAGCATTGAACTCCGATGATTCTAGAACACCTGTATTTGTCGATTGTTGTCTTAACTAGAGTTGTCAAGCCCTTGAGCTTTCTGTTTAATCTTGACAAGTTTATTTGGACCGGCACAGGTTTTCCATGTTCTGCAATTATTTAAAGTGGACTCCCAATTAGTGTTTATCACAGGGTGTTTGTTTTGAGAATGGTTTGTCTTGCAGTGTTGCTCAGTCGAGCTATTGATGTTTGGTTGGAATTCCAAAGTATAAGCTCCTGCTTCTGTTTCTACATTGGAGTTTGCCGTTCTTCCACTCTGAGTTTAAGTCATTGTCGGCACACAATATGACATAGGCACAATAGAAATTTTAGGCAAGTATGTTTAAACAGTAGGATCCAACATTGTTCAAATGATTCTCTTTGCTGTAATTTGTGACAATCATTGTTCTTTCTCTAGTCCTGATGAAGGGTCTTAGCCTGAGACATTAAATGTCTAAATGTCTATTCCTCTCTGTAAGTGCTACCTGACCCATTGAATTTCTCCAACAATTTGTGTGTGCATTGCTCTAATTCCCAGAATTTGCAGAATCTTTTGTAGTTAGATATTTTTCTTTCTTAGTTTCATCTATGCCTGCCTTATTTTATTTCTATTTTCATATTCTGGCTATCCAACTGTAATTAGAATGCATGATCAAATATAATTTTCACCTTGGAAAAAAGGTAATTGAATGTACTAATTGGTTTATTCGTGAAAATACGAAAACAGATGCCTTGCAACAGACTAATTAAAGGCAAATATTTCAAAGCTGATTTCAGATTAACTGTACAAGCAGCATGACAGCAAATTGCCTGTTGAGAGCTAAAGCAAGTGGAAGAACTGACTTTAGCTATGTCACTGATATCATACGGAAAGAAGAGATGTTGCTGTCACCCACAAGGTCAGCATCTCCTTGAACCATTGGGAATCCTTCTGAAGAAAGCCTTTCCAGTGCTGTAGACTGGGAGTTCCTAAATTTTGGCCTCATGAAAGACTGACCATATGATTCCTAATCAAGCTGGTAAATAATGCAGAAAAATACTTCCGGAGATAATGGCATTGCCATCCACCTGGTCCCTTTTCCTTCAAGAAAATTGTAGTCATGTTTGTTGTTGGAGTGGATGGTGGAATTAGTCATAATCATAGTCATACTTTATTGATCCTGGGGGAAATTGGTTTTCGTTACAGTTGCACCATAAATAATAAATAGTAATAAACCATAAATAGTTAAATAGTAAAAAGTAAATTATGCCAGGAAACAAGTCCAGGACCAGCCTATTGGCTCAGGGTGTCTGACCCTCCAAGGGAGGAGTTATAAAGTTTGATGGCCACAGGCAGGAATGACTTCCTATGACGCTCTGTGCTGCATCTCGGAGGAATGAGTCTCTGGTTGAATGTACTCCTGTGCCCAACCGGTACATTATGTAGTGGATGGGAGACATTGTCCAAGATGGCATGCAACTTGGACAGCATCCTCTTTCAGACACCACCGTGAGAGAGTCCAGTTCCATCCCTACAACATCACTGGCCTTACGAATGAATTTGTTGATTCGGTTGGTGTCTGCTACCCTCAGCCTGCTGCCCCAGCACACAACAGCAAACATGATAGCACTGGCCACCACAGACTCGTAGAACATTCTCAGCATCGTCCGGCAGATGTTAAAGGACCTCAGTCTCTTCAGGAAATAGAGATGGCTCTGACCCTTCTTGTAGACAGCCTCAGTGTTCTTTGACCAGACAAGTTTATTGTCAATTCATATCCCCAGGTATTTGTAATCCTCCACCATGTCCACACTGACCCCCTGGTTGGAAACAGGGGTCACTGGGACCTTGGATCTCCTCAGGTCTACCACCAGCTCCTTAGTCTTTTTCACATTAAGCTGCAGATAATTCTGCTCACACCATGTGACAAAGTTTCCTACCGTAGCCCTGTACTCAGCCTCATCCCCCTTGCTGATGCATCCAACTATGGCAGAGTCATCAGAAAACTTCTGAAGATGACAAGACTCTGTGAAGTAGTTGAAGTCCAAGGTGTAAATGGTGAAGAGAAAGGGAGACAGGGTTGCTGCTGAAGAAAATTTAATGTGCTACTTAAAAGTATTTTGTCTTTGGTAATATACAGGTGATGGGAGTTTCGTAGGTAAATGGCTGCAGATGGGATTCCAGTTGAATGGATTGCTTATCTTGCATTTTTTCATCCTTTTGAGAGTTACTGGCTGTATTTATGCAAGTAAGTGGGAGGTTTTCTATCATGCTCATGAATTATAGAAAAACTTTGGAGAGTCGGAAGGTTAGTCACTTGCCACCTCATACCCAGAGTCAGACCTTCTTTTGTAGCTACAAGTATCCATGTAGTTGGTTCCAGTTAAGTTTTTGATCAATAGTGAACCACAGGATATTGGTCTTGGCACCATTAATGCAATAACATAACTCTGTCTGCTTTTCTTAGTTTACTTCTGTGAAGAAATTTGAAGTGTTTTCTTCTAAGTTGAATCCATTTTACAGATATAAGTTCTCATTAGTAGCATTCAGAAGGACATAACATACAATGTGAAACATAACATATACGGCTTGAGATAAAGATATTACTAGAATTTGAGTTTCAACAGACTGTGAGTAAGACAGCCAATTTATAAATGATCTTACAATCTACTCAGCAATTCAAAATAAATTAGCACAGGAAATTTCTGAAAAGCTGATCGACAGTGGGATTTCAGTCAACTTGGCAGCACGTTGAATACAAACACTGACAATGTAGGAAAGTAAAGAAGTAAGCCAACATATCAAAAAGTTTTTTTTTTAACTCTAGCCCTTCAAGTAAGTTCTATTTTTAAATTCATTTTGAGGAACTGGGCATCACTGGCAAAGCCAATGTTTATTCCCTTTCCAACTTGCCCTTGAGAAGATATTGGTGAGTCATCTTCTTCAACCATTGCAGTCCTCAGAGTGAAGGTATTCTCAAAATGCTGGTGGGGAGGGAGTTAGTAAGTTTGCTGCTGACATAAAGGTTGGAGGTGTTGTGGATAGTATGGAGGGCTGTCAGAGGTTACAGCGGGACATCGATAGGATGCAAAACTGGGCTGAGAAGTGGCAGATGGAGTTCAACCCAGGTAAGTGTGAGGTGGTTCATTTTGGTAGGTCAAATATGATGGCAGAATATAGCATTAATTGCAAGATTCTTGGCAGTGTGGAGGATCAGAGGGATCTTGGAGTCAGAGTCCATAAGCTGACTCTATGTTTAAGAAGGCATACGGTGCATTGGCCTTCATCAATCATAGGATTGAGTTTAAGAGACGAGAGGTAACTATATAGGAAGCTGGTTAGACCCCACTTCGAATACTGTGCTCAATTCTAGTCGCCTCACTAAAGGAGGGACGAGGAAACCATAGAAAGGATGCAAAGGAGACTTACAAGGATGTTGCCTGGATTGGGGAGCATGCCTTATGAGAATAGGTTGAATGAACTTAGCCTTTTCTCCTTGGAGTGGTGGAGGATGAGAGGCGACCTGATAGAGCTGTACAAGATAATGAGAGGCATTGATCGTGTGGATAGTCAGAGGCTTTTTCCTAGGCCTGAAATAGCTAGCATGAGATAGCATAGTTTTAAGGTGCTTGGAAGTAGGTATAGAGGAGATGTCATGGGTAAGTTTTTTACTCAGGGAGTAGTGACTGCATGGAATGGGCTGCTGGCAGCGGTGATTAAGAGACTCCTGGATGGATACATGGAGCTTAGACGAATAGAGGGCTATGGGTAAGCCTCAGATATGTTCGGCTCAGATTTGTGGGCCGAAGAGCCTGTATTGTGCTGAAGGTTTTCTATGTTTCTATCATTTCTTATGCCTCCACAATTCTAACACTACCTCTTTCAGAACCCTAGGGTGCAGTTTTTCTGGTCTGGGTGACTGGTGTACCTTTTGGTCTTTCTCCTTTTTGAGAACCTTCTCTCTTGTAATAGAAACTGCACCCATTTCTCTTCCATCACACACAGCGTCAGGCATACTGCTAGTGTCTTCCACAGTGAAGACTGAAGCAAAATACTACTTAGTTCATCAGCCATCTCCTTGACCCCGTTATTATTTCTCCTGCCTCATTTTCTAGCGGTCCTATATCCACTCTCATTTCTCTTTCATCTTTGACATGCAGTACTTGAAAAAACTTCTACTATCCACTTTGATATTATTTGTGAGCTTGCTTTCATATTTCATCTTTTCCCTTCTAATGATCTTTTTAGTTGCTCCCTGTAGGTTTTTAAAAACTTCCCAATACTCTATCTTCCCACCAATTTTTGCTTTGTTGTATGCCCTTTCTTTTGCTTTTACAATAGCTTTGTTTGCGATTCAATGTTCATCTTCCCCAGCTTTTGAAGGAAGGCTAGATAATGGGGCATATTTTATATATTTTTTCTTTAGACAGTGTGATGCATTTAAAACTGCTGTTACAAATCCTCTTCCCAACACATTGGGGCAAGGACCAATTCAGAAGTATCAAAGAACAATCGCTTCTCCATCTGGCTTACACCCAACTCCCCGCTTCCTTCCTTTTGCAATTGCTAACCCACTATACCAGAGTTGTAATAGACATCACTTTGATTGGTATCACATTAAGAATTATAGCATACTCTGTGTGTGCTACCGTAAAATTTTATTGCAGAAGCTTCCAAAGGCTGTGTATAGAAGAAAAATAGTTGTGACAAAAGCTATTTTGTGCAGTACAAGCAACACACATCAAAGTTGCTGGTGAACGCAGCAGGCCAGGCAGCATCTCTAGGAAGAGGTACAGTCGACGTTTTGGGCCGAGACCCTTCGTCAGGACTAACTGAAGGAAGAGCTAGTAAGAGATTTGAAAGTGGGAGGGGGAGGGGGAGATCCAAAATGATAGGAGAAGACAGGAGGGGGAGGGATGGAGCCAAGAGTTGGACAGTTGATTGGCAAAAGGGATACGAGAGGATCATGGGACAGGAGGCCTAGGGAGAAAGAAAAGGGGGAGGGGGGAAAACCCAGAGGATGGGCAAGGAGTATAGTGAGAGGGACAGAGGGAGAAAAAGGAGAGAGAGAGAAAAAGAATGTGTGTGCATATAAATATATAACTCTCATCCATTATTTATTTATATACACACATTCTTTTTCTCTCTCTCCTTTTTTTCCCTCTGTCCCTCTCAATACACTCCTTGCCCATCCTCTGGGCTTGCCCCCCCCCTCCCCCTTTTCTTTCTCCCTAGGCCTCCTGTCCCATGATCCTCTCGTATCCCTTTTGTCAATCAACTGTCCAACTCTTGGCTCCATCCCTCCCCCTCCTGTCTTCTCCTATCATTTTGGATCTCCCCCTCCCCCTTCCACTTTCAAATCTCTTACTAGCTCTTCCTTCAGTTAGTCCTGACGAAGGGTCTCGGCCCGAAACGTCGACTGTACCTCTTCCTAGAGATGCTGCCTGGCCTGCTGCGTTCACCAGCAACTTTGATGTGTGTTGCTTGAATTTCCAGCATCTTCAGAATTCCTCGTGTTGTACAGTACAAGCTAGTTTATAAATAAAAAATCATTGGTGGTTATTTTAAATTACCAGCTTTCCTTCTTTCTCAGAGTGAATGAGAAGAAGTTACTCAGGCACCAATGGTCTTCATCTCTATCCAAACAAAATCACTCTGTCTCTTAATTAAAGGAGTACAGAGAAAATTTACAAGGATGTTGCCGGGATTTGAAGACCTGAGTTATCGAGAAAATTTGAATAGGTTTGGATTTAATTCCCTGGTGCATAGGAGAGGGGAGACTTGAGAGAGAGATATATAAATTATGACTTTAGATAGGGCAAATGCAAACAGATTTTTGCCACTGAGATTGGGTGAGACTCAAACTAGAGATCATGAGCTAAGGGTAATTAGTGAGATATTTAAGGAAAACAGGAAGAGGAATGTATTCAATCAGAGGGTAGAGGGAGTATGGAACAAGCTACCAGTGGAAGTGGTGGGTGAGATTCAATTTCAACATTTAAGAGTAATTGGATAATATATGGATAGGAGGGGATTGGAGACTATGGTTCAGGAGCAGGTCAATGGGACTAGACAGAATAATAGTTTAGCATGGATTAAATGGGCCGATGGGCCTGTTTCTATGCTGTAGTGCTACATGTCTCTATGACTCTATGATTGTTGGGGCAGTTCACAAGTAGCCTCATGTTTAATGTTCTTTGAGAATGTCAGACACACTGTCAAGGTGGCTGAATGCCGGCCTGGAAAGAGCAAGAAAAGTTGAATTGACTTGAATTGTCTTTATTTCTTACATCCCTCAAATACATGAGGAGTAAAAATCTTTATGCTACATCTCCATCTAAATGTGCAATGTGCAATCTATAGTAATTTGTATAAATAGCATGTACAACAGGACAGTCAATATAACATAGACATACAATTGTATCAGTGTGAATTAATCAGTCTGATGGCCTGGTGGAAGAAGCTGTTCTGGAGCCTGTTGGTCCTGGCTTTTATCCTGTGGTACCGTTTCCCAGATGGTAGCAGCTGGAACAGTTTGTGGTTGAGGTGATTTGGTCCCCAATGATCCTTCGGGCTCTTTTTTTGCACCTGCCTCTGTAAAAGTTCAGCAAAGACCAACAGTTAAGAGTCAGTTTATTTGCAATGACGTTCAAAGTTCAAAGCAAATTTATTTTTGAAGTACCTATATGTCACCCAATACAACCCTGATTCATTTTCTTGTGGGCATTCACAATACAGTCAATGAAAGTCTTAGAAACATAGAAAATGGGAGCCTGCACCGCCATTCAGTATGATCATGGCTGATCATCCAACTCAGAACCCTGTACCTGCTTTCTCTCCATACCCCCTGAACTCTTTAGCCACAAGGGCAATATCTAACTCCCTCTTAAATATAGCCAATGAACTGGCCTCAACTGTTTCCTATGGCAGAGAATTCCACAGATTCACCACTCTCTGTGTGAAGAAGTTTTTCCTCATCTCGGTCCTAAAAGGCTTCCCCTTTATCCTCAAACTGTGACCCCTCGTTCTGGACATCCCCCACATCAGGAACAATCTTCCTGCATCTAGCCTGTCCAATCCCTTTAGAATTTTATACGTTTCGATAAGATCCCCCCCTCAATCTTCTATATTCCTGAGAGTATAAGCCTAGTCGATCCACTCTTTCATTATATGAAAGCCCTGCTATCCCAGGAATCAATCTAGTGAACCTTTTTTGTACTCCCTTTATGGCAAGAATGTCTTTCCTCAGACTAGGAGACCAAAACTGCACACAATACTCCAGGTGTGGTCTCACCAAGGTCTTGTACAACTGCAGTAGTACCTCCCTGCTCCTGTACTCGAATCCTCTCGCTATACATGCCAGCATACCATTCGCCTTTTTCACCGCCTGCTGTACCTGCATGCCCACTTTCAATGACTGGTGTATAATGACACCCAGGTCTCGTTGCACCTCCCCTTTTCGTAATCAGCCACCATTCAGATAATAATCTGTTTTCCTGTTCTTGCCACCAAAGTGAATAACCTCACATTTATCCATATTAACTTGCATCTGCCATGAATTTGCCCACTCACCTAACCTATCCAAGTCACCCTGCATCCTCTTAGCATCCTCCTAGCTAACACTGCCGCCCAGCTTCGTATCATCTGCAAACTTGAAGATGCTGCATTTAATTCCCTCGTCTAAGTCCTTAATATATATTGTAAACAACTAGGGTCCCAGCACTGAGCCTTGCGGTACCCCACTAGTCACTGCCTACCATTCTGAAAAGGTCCCATTTATTCCCACTCTTTGCTTCCTGTCTGCCAACCAATTCTCTATCCACATCAATATCATACCCCCAATACCGTGTGCTTCTAACGGGACAGATAATGAGAAAAAGACAATAAACTGTGCAAATACCAAAAGAAAACTAATAATAATAATGAACAAATACATAAGCAATAAATATTGAGAACATGAGAAGAAAGGTCCTTGAAAGTGAATCCAGTAATGGACGACTGATGTTGAGTGATACCATAGCCTGATGGTTGAGGGGTAATAACTGTTCCTGAACCTGGTGGTGCTGCTATTGAGGCTCCTGTACCTTCTTCCTGACAGCATGGCCTTGATGATGAGGGTCCTTGGTGATGGATGCTGCTCTCCTTGAAGATGTGCTTATCACCTGGTTAGTGAACCAGGTTATTTCAAATGCCATTACTTGAAGATAAACAGACAGGAAAGCTGGTGAGTATCCAAGTCAAAAATACACTGTTCATTGGTCAGGAAACTTCACTTCACGTCCCATTGCCAAGGTATTCAAGATGTTTAACATTTCATTTGGCTGGCCTGAGAGAAATAACAGGTGTTTGACCTTTAGAAGGAGAAAGATGTTAATAAACCCACAGAAATTCTCGCAGTTGAAAAGGCCATATGCCAAATGGAAAACAACATAGGTTTCGGAAACAGAGAATACCACTGGGTGTAGTTCTGCAGCTTAGCGGACCAATCACAAATTTATGACTTCATTTCCCACACTCAGGAGGAGAGGAATGTGCCAGGACAGCTCATCAATGTCATATTCAGGGCCAAGAAACAGGAGCAAATCCAGTTGCGTAACTGCAGATCTGTCGGTCATATAAGAACATTGCCAGAATCCTTCTCGTCCATTTCCTCTCAGGATTACTGTACGGAAATTGCTCATAAAGGAGATAACAGACAAGTCCTTCACCTTGCAGCATCCAGCATCAAGGACCATCACCATCCAAACAATGCTCTCTTCTTACTGCCGGCATCAGGAAAAAGGTACAGGAGCCTCAGGTCGCACACAACCCAGTTCAGGAACAGTTATTTCCCCTCAAACATCAGGCTGTTGAACCATAGGGGATAACTACTCATCCCAACACTAAGCTGTTTCCACAAATCATTGCTTAATTACTTATTTATATTGCACATTGTTTATTTGTTTGTCCTAGTTGTGTGTGTTTTTTTATTGATTCTATTTTTTTTGCACTTTGAATGCACACAAGAAAACTAATCTCCGGGTAGTATATAGTGACATATACAGTAAGTTCTTTGATAATAAATTTACTTTAACCTTTGAACTTTTGACTAACTCTAGGAGAAATGCAGGTAGCAGTATCATGCACTAAACACACCCCCTATAAACACTAAGTGCCATTGACTGAAAATCAAAAAGAAATCTGTTGCATCTCTGTATGCACAAATGTTTCCCTCAGTTGACACTTGTTACATGATCAAAGTAAAAGTCAAAGTTAAATTTATTATCAAAGTCCATGTGCGTTACCATATATTATCTTAGATTCATTTTGTTGCAGGCATTTCCAGGAATATAAGAAATACAACAGAATTTATGAATAAATATACATATACAAAATCTGACAGATAACCAATGTGCAAAAGAAAACAGGTTGTGTAAATAAATGAAAAAAATACTAAGAATATGAATTGTAAAGAGTTGTTGAAATTGAGAATGCAGGTTATAGAATCAGCTCAGAGTTATAGCGAGGTGAAGTTATCCACACTGGTTCTCGAGCCTGATGGTGACAGGGTTATAACTGAACCAGATGGTATGGGACCTTGCGCTTCCGTACCCCCTTCCGGATGGTAATAGTAAGAAGAAAGCATAGCCTGGATGGTTGGGAGGGGGTGCAGTATTTAATTACAGGAGCTGCTTTTTTGCTTTCTTCTGATGTGCTCCATGTAAGCGTGCTCAATGATGACGTGAACTTTGCCTGAAATGACAGAAAGATGATCTTAACAGCAGGCCTCATTTTAGATAATATTATCAAGTCTGCATTATCAGTCAGCCCTTCACATTAATGTTGCACCTCATCTATAAGTAGCATCCTGCTGCAGAGGAGGTAACCGCCCAGTGGGAAACAGGTTAATCCGCGACACCTCCACCTCAGAACCAAACTCACTGCAACCTCAGTAGACTAACTGCACCACACTGACATTACTTGTGTTTGCGTGCATTCGCAGCATAAGCTCCAAGTAAAATCACCCAGTGGAGTATCTCAGAAAATAGAGCAACGCACACAAAAGGCTGGAGAAAATCAGAAGGTCAGGCGGCATCTATGGAACTGAATGAAGAGTTGACATTTCAGACCTGGACCCTTCATCGGGACTGGAAAGGAAGATGGAAGACACCTCAATAAAAAGGTGGGGGGCGTTGAAAGAGGATAGGTAGATGATGATAGGTGAAGCCACATGGGTGGGAAAGGCAAAGGACCGGAGAAGAGAGTGGACCAGAGGGGAAAGGGAAGGGAGGGGCACCAATGGGAGGTGATAGGCAGGTGAGAAGAAGAGATAAAATACTAGAGAAGGGAATAGAAGGACAGGCAAGGGAAGGGGAAAATTAAAAAAAAGTACCAGAAGAATAGGCCTTACAGTTAATATCCACAAAACAAAGATTTGTCACCATCCTGCACTTCACTAATGGTCCATGACAAGACTCTGGAAAGTGTGGACTTTTCCTCATTAAGATCATTATGTTAGGAGCCATATCTTAATGAAGCCAAACACCAGTGAGGAAATTGAACCTTGCCTTTAGTACACTAAAACGGCATTTTCTTATCTGATAATTGGGACCATAACCTCTGCACAAAAAGCCATGGTCTATCAAGAAGCCCTCCTGTAAGCTTTTGAGGCCAGAACAACTACAGCAGGCAGCTCTAAACTTCAGTCGGCCATCAGCAATCATTCATCCGTTATGTGCCATGTCTTATGATATGACCATGATTGTTGTACAGAAGTGGTTTGCCATTGCTTTTTTTCTGGGCAGTGTCTTTACAGACAGGTAACCCCAGCCATTATCGGTACTCTCCAGCGATTATCTGTTTGGTGTCAGTGGTCACCTAACCAGGACTTGTGATATGCACCAGCTGCTCATACGGCCATCCACCACCTGCAAGCGGGTGCTACACAGTGCCCACAGGTGACCTGCAGGCTAGCAGAGGGAAGGATCACCTTACACCTCCTTTGGAGATGCACCCTGTCACCCACAATATATCAGCAATAGTATCTCCATAAAATCCTCTAAATCCAAAGCCAGGATAAGTGAGCCAACATCAGCATTGTTTTCCCAAGCCAACACCTCAGCTCTGAAGATTTTATTGCACGCAGATGTCCCAGATGGTCAGATTACCTTATTTGTATATGGAACTGAGTCCCCAGTATGTATATTCTCTTTACTGGGAGAGATTACCAGGCGAACAGAGGAAAAGTTTGAGGGCTGTGCTCCAAGCTTCCTTGAAGTGTAACACTCCTCCTGACCCAGCACTGCTGAAGCTGAAGAAGGATGACATGGAGCATCTTGAACCTATTGATTGGGAGCGTACAAAAGTCCTGTGTAGATCATGGAAGGAGCACCTTTTTGGAGTGTTGAATTCCTCAATCAGCTCATTACTAATTTATGTTAGTAAGTGTTCTATAGCAGACGATCAAATCTAGCCTTGGAGTTACAAGATCCCATTTGGCTATAAGATTAAGATCATCTACGTTTGTCACATGTACAAAGGAATATTGAAACATACTGTGAAATGCGTCATTTGTGTCAGTGACCAATGCAGTCTGTGGATATGCTGGGGGCATCCCACAAGGATTGCCACACTTCTGGTGCCAACGCAGCATGCTCACATCTTTACAAACTGTACCCCCCAAAAACAAAAAAAAAATGCAAATGGCAACAAAAAGAAACAAACAATGAACACAGAATATAACACAGGAAATTGAAAGAGTCCAGGCATAATTCAGTTCAGCTTAGTGTTTATTACCTGCAAGCCATTCTGATTCAATATCACTCAGAATAGCAACAGAAAGAGGAGGGACCAGAAACCAGAAACACATATATATAGCCTCGAGGCCACATGCCTCCTCAGCGAACACCCTTAGAGACAGCAAAGCACCAGATCACTCAATCGGCCTAAAAACACGCCATCAGCTAATAGCCCCCAATAGTACCATAACTATACCTGAGAGCAAAGGAGATATAAAAAATAAGTGAAATAAGTAGTTTTGTGGACCTTCTGGAGGATGTCGCCCTGGGTAGTGTTGTTTGCTGGGAAGTGCTTCTTCCTGATCACTCAGAGGAAGCCCACACAATCACGAGGAGAATGTACAAACCCCTTACAAGCAACGGCAGGAAATAAATCCCAAATAATTTAACAGCTGGCACTGTAAAGCGCTGCACTAACCACTGAACTACAATGCCATCAAAACCTATAAGTCAAGAACAAGCAACTTAAATTGTGAAATGATAGTCATAATTTAAAAGAAGTAATAAAATTATTTAATCAAATAATTCCTGAAATTTCAGAGGGACACTTCCTGATTTGTACCCTACCTCCATGTATTACTCTGCATCCCTTGATACTCGTACCCAATAATAGGTTATTGATCTCAAAGTTCAAAGTACATTTATTATCAAAGTATGGATACTATATATAAACTTAAGACTTGTCTCCTTACGGGCAGCCACAAAACAAAGAAACCCAATCGAACCCATTAAAAAAGAAAACGCTCAAACACCCAATGTGCAGAAAAAAAAGCAGATCATGCAAACAATATAAACGTAAACAAATAACATTTTGAGCTAAAGTTCGCGAAAGGGAGTCCACTGCCACAAAGCCAGTCACAGCCGATCCAGAAACTTGTTTGCTGCAGGGCACAGCCTCAGTTCAGCTCAAAGACAAGTAAACCTTGCAAGCAGCCAGCTGAACACCAGCCCTTCTCTCTCATCTTTTGCCGAAGACATCAATAGCCCTCCTTCTGAAAGAAAAATGCTTTTACTTTTCCCCACAGTTGCTGCTTGAGATGTAAAAGTCTCCCGTTTTCAGTCTTACATTGGTCAAAATTTCGGTGTGATCTAGTTTCCAACAAAATGTGCAGTATTTGCATTTCCTTATATGTGTGCCTGAAGTAGACTTCCTGTGAGTCTTTTATGTTGTCACATTGCCTAGTGCAGTGTAAATGCTGGTAAATTTATATCCTTGAATTTTAATTTAAAGTTAAGATTTCCACCCTGTTTGTCTGTAAATCAGGCAAGTTATAGAAATCTGCTCTGGGCTGCAGCCATAAATTGAAATCAGCACTTGGAATATTTCGGCGAGTTTATTCATTTTGGATCCTTCACCTTTAGAACTGGGCCAGTTATTACCAGGAACTTGAAGATGATCATACTCAGATCAAGCCATTAAGATATGAAATACTGTAAAGATCACTTCCAGGCTGAGTATTTCATAAGATATACATTAATATTCCAGCTAAACTGCAGTGTCACAATTTGAGTTCTTGCTTCCTAGTTGAAGCAATGGCCCTATGTTCTCACGCACATGTAGTAGCAGATAATGAGTAGGGAGCCCAAAGTACACAAAGTAAACATGAGCAATACAGTTTGGGGCTGAGAAGATTGTGAAGGAAAACTGTCGGAATTGCTTTTTCCTGTAACATGTGCTAACAGCGAAGATAACAGATGCAGGTTCAATTACAACATTTGAGAGAAAATTAGACAGGTACGTGGATGAGAGGGATATGAAGGGCTATGTCCAGATGTGGGTAGATGCATCGAGGCAGAGAACAGATCAACATGGACTAGATGGGCCAAAGTGTCTCTTTCTATGAAGCTGTATTATCTGTGCATGCACCAAGAGAAGCCAGTTGAAAAGAACTGTATTTATTTAGTTATCTTTTTAATCACATAAATTCAGGGTAGTGACTTGTAAGTCCTGCAAGGGAGAATTTCTGTTATCAGAGCAGTCCTATTCCAAGATTCATCTGTACCATACCTAAAGAGTGTGAGTGTGCTCCAGCATTTCCCTTCATTAACACCAAGACACTGATGCATGCTTTCCAGCTGACTTGCATTGGCTGCATGTACAAAGTTGCCTGTAGTTCCCACTATTCTCTTAAAATTTGTATGTGTTAACCCATCCCTATCATTGAAAATTAATAACAAATAAAGAATATCAACAACTTAACAGAACTTACTTAACCAATCGCATAAAAAGTCGAACTGTTTAAGCAATAGAGTGAAAAGTTATATTTTTGATGATCTGCATACAATGGGTTGGATCATAAACAAAAGGACAATCTGCAGATGCTGGAAATCTAAATAACACACACAAAATGCTGGAGGAACATGGAGGCTAGCTAGCATCTATGGAAAAGGATGCGGTCGATGTTTCAGGCTGAAACCCTTCGGCAAGACTGGAGAAAAGAGCTGGGGAGTAGATTTGAAAGATGGAGCAAGGGGAGAGAGAACCACAAGGTGATGGGTGAAACCTGAAGGGGAGAGGGATGAAGTAAAGAGCTGGGAAGTTGATTGGTGAAAGAGACAGAAGACCATGGAAGAAAGAAAAGGGGGGAAGAGCACCTGAGAGCAGGCGAGGGTGGGCAAGGAGATAAGGTGAGAGAAGAAAAAGGGGATGGGAAAAGGTGAAGGGGGGAGACACTACCAGAAGTTTGAGAAATCAATGTTCATGCCATCAGGCTGGAGGCTACCCAAACAGAATATAAGGTTTTGTTCCTCCAACCGGTGCTCTCAATGTGGCCTCCTGTATATCGGAGAGACCCGATGTAGATTAGGATTCTGCTTTGCCGAGCACCTACGCTCCATCTGCCAGACAAAGCAGGACCTCCCAGTAGCCACCCATTTTAATTCCACTTCCCATTCCCATTACGATATGTCCATCCATGGCCTCCTCCACTATCGTGGTGAGGCCACATTTAGCTTATGAACATAAACCTGCAGATTACTGAAGAGCATACAATTATCAAAATGTTCCCCTCCCTTTAACACATGCTTGTATCCACCTGCTCAAAGTTCAAAGTTGAAGTAAAATTTATTATTGGACTACATACATATCACCACATTCAACCCTGAGATTCTTTTTTCTACAGGCATACTGAGCAAACCTATAGGATAATAACTATAACAGGGATCAATGAAAGAGCAAGAGCACAGAAGACAACAAACTGTGCAAATGCAAATATAAATATCAATAAATAACGAGAGCATGAAATAACAAAATAAGGAGTCCTTAAAGTAAGACCATCTGAATAGAATGAGTGTAGTTTTCCTCTTTTGTTCAAGAGCCTGATGGGTGATGGATAGTAACTGTTCTTGAACCTGGCTGTGTGAGCCCTGAGGCACTTGTACCTTCTACCTGATGGCAGCAGGGACAAAAGAACATGGCCTGTGTGGTGAGGATCTTCGACAGCTATATGGACAGGAAAGGAATGAAGGGTTATGGGCTGAGTGCAGGTCGGTGGGACTAGGTGAGAGTAAGAGTTCGGCATGGACTAGAAGGGCCGAGATGGCCTGTTTTCGTGCTGTAATTGTTATATGGTTATAATGGACACTCAGCTGGGCATTCAAAATATACTCACTGAATGTAGTATTAAAACTGGGGAATTTTTAATCTCTCACTCCAAAATCAGCAAGAGGTTAGTAAAGGCTGAAGTGAAATTACCTAAATGGGTGTTACTAATTATTTACACCTTTTATACAAAAGTTCAGCTGAATATACAGTAGCAAACTGAGACAAGTTCCAAAATATTGTGGGGGCCATCATCTCATTACTGAAAGAAAATTCAGTATTCCTTTATTTTTCTCTCACTCAGCAATGCCTGATGGAGATTAAATTGATCAATTCTGCTTCTGGGTTCCTATTGTGAATTAAATAGCTCCAAATCCTTTTCCCCAAGGTGCAAAACTTGGTTCAGAAGCAACAGTCTCATCTCTAAGTTGGACTGATGTAAGTTGAAGCCCTAGTTCAGAGACTTCAATCAGAAACCTGGCACTTCCATTCCACAGTCACGTACATTATATTTTAATGTCATGTTGAAGTAAGATCTTGGATAGGATTAAAGAATCCCTTGAGAACAAAATATTTATCTCATTATTCCAAGAAATATTCATCAATTATTCCATAAGCTAGATGAACTACTTCCTTATTTAATATCATGTTAAATAGTTGCTGAAAAATTAGTCACCTGAATTATAATGTTTCAATTTATTTTGTCTTTCCCAAGAAATATTGATACTAAATTTCATATAAATCTAAAATTTTATTTCAAGTACTAATACAATCTCTGCTACTTCCTCTATGGATATCAGCTCCCCCTGTGCATTGACCTTTTGAAATTAAATCTGAGCTTTCTCTTCACATTTTCCACTAAGCTTCATCTCATGTTCTAATCTCCACAGCTATCACCGGCATTTATTCTCTGAAGAATCTTCAATAATTGATTGATATCTATCTTAAGCTTTCTCATCTCAGTTTCATGATCTTCTGGTTCTGCAAGCTGGTCCAATGGCTTAAACCATATGAATGGTTAGAATACTCAATCGTGGCTGCCAGAGTAAAAACATGCAGACGTGGCAGTTTGGCAAAAGAATAAATCAAGGAAGGTAGTGCACCCGTGGCTGACAAGAGAAATTAGGGATAGTATCAATTCCAAAGAAGAAGCATACAAATTAGCCAGAGAAAGTGGCTCACCTGAGTACTGGGAGAAATTCAGAGTTCAGCAAAGGAGGACAAAGGGCTTAATTAGGAAGGGGAAAAAAGATTATGAGAGAAAACTGGCAGGGAACATAAAAACGGACTGTAAAAGCATTTATAGATATGTAAAAAGGAAAAGACTGGTAAAGACAAATGTAGGTCCCCTGCAGACAGAAACAGGTGAATTGATTATGGGGAGCAAGGACATGGCAGACCAATTGAATAATTACTTTGGTTCTGTCTTCACTAAGGAGGACATAAATAATCTTCCAGAAATAGTAATGGACAGAGGGTCCAGTGAGATGGAGGAACTGAGCGAAATACATGTTAGTAGGGAAGTGGTGTTAGGTAAATTGAAGGGATTGAAGGCAGATAAATCCCCAGGGCCAGATGGTCTGCATCCTAGAGTGCTTAAGGAAGTAGCCCAAGAAATAGTGGATGCATTAGTGATAATTTTTCAAAACTCGTTAGATTCTGGACTAGTTCCTGAGGATTGGAGGGTGGCTAATGTAACTCCAATTTTTAAAAAAGGAGGGAGAGAGAAACCGGGGAATTATAGACCGGTTAGCCTAACGTCAGTAGTGGGGAAACTGCTGGAGTTAGTTATCAAGGATGTGATAACAGCACATTTGGAAAGCGGTGAAATGATCGGACAAAGTCAGCATGGATTTGTGAAAGGAAAATCATGTCTGACGAATCTCATAGAATTTTTTGAGGATGTAACTAGTAGAGTGGATAGGGGAGAACCAGTAGATGTGGTATATTTGGATTTTCAAAAGGCTTTTGACAAGGTCCCACACAGGAGATTAGTGTGCAAACTTAAAGCACACGGTATTGGGGGTAAGGTATTGGTGTGGGTGGAGAATTGGTTAGCAGACAGGAAGCAAAGAGTGGGAATAAATGGGACCTTTTCAGAATGGCAGGCGGTGACTAGTGGGGTACCGCAAGGCTCAGTGCTGGGACCCCAGTTGTTTACAATATATATTAATGACTTGGATGAGGGAATTAAATGCAGCATCTCCAAGTTTGCAGATGACACGAAGCTGGGTGGCAGTGTTAGCTGTGAGGAGGATGCTAAGAGGATGCAGGGTGACTTGGATAGGTTTGGTGAGTGGGCAAATTCATGGCAGATGCAATTTAATGTGGATAAATGTGAAGTTATCCACTTTGGTGGCAAAAATAGGAAAACAGATTGTTATCTGAATGGTGGCCGATTAGGAAAAGGGGAGGTGCAACGAGACCTGGGTGTCATTATACACCAGTCATTGAAAGTGGGCATGCAGGTACAGCAGGCGGTGAAAAAAGCGAATGGTATGCTGGCATTTATAGCGAGAGGATTCGAGTACAGGAGCAGGGAGGTACTACTGCAGTTGTACAAAGCCTTGGTGAGACCACACCTGGAGTATTGTGTGCAGTTTTGGTCCCCTAATCTGAGGAAAGACATCCTTGCCATAGAGGGAGTACAAAGAAGGTTCACCAGATTGATTCCTGGGATGGCAGGACTTTCATATGAAGAAAGACTGGATGAACTGGGCTTGTACTCGTTGGAATTTAGAAGATTGAGGGGGGATCTGATTGAAACGTATAAAATCCTAAAGGGATTGGACAGGCTAGATGCAGGAAGATTGTTCCCGATGTTGGGGAAGTCCAGAACGAGGGGCCACAGTTTGAGGATAGAGGGGAAGCCTTTTAGGACCGAGATTAGGAAAAACTTCTTCACACAGAGAGTGGTGAATCTGTGGAATTCTCTGCCACAGGAAACAGTTGAGGCCAGTTCATTGGCTATATTTAAGAGGGAGTTAGATATGGCCCTTGTGGCTACGAGGATCAGGGGGTATGGAGGGAAGGCTGGGGCAGGGTTCTGAGTTGGATGATCAGCCATGATCATAATAAATTGCGGTGCAGGCTCGAAGGGCCGAATGGCCTACTCCTGCACCTATTTTCTATGTTTCTATGTTTCTATATCATGTAAAGCTCATCCTGTGCCAAATCTGATTCCAGGTTGGAGTATTGCATGTGGGTCTAGTACCCCATTACAGCAAAGATGTGGAACCCTTTAGAGAGGGTGCATCAAATGTTCACCAGGGTGCTGCCTGGATTTGCTATAAGGAGATGATGGACAAACTTGGATTGTTTCCGCTGGAACACTAGAGGCTTAAGGGAGACTGGGATAGATTTATAACATCATGAGATGCGTAGGTAAGGTTCTTTAAGGTTGTTATAGCTGGGAGATGGTAATGGGGACAAGCTCCCAATACATGTTAAATGTACCCAGTGGCGTGCATCTCAATCAGCTCTGACAACAAAGTCCAGCTCATGCCCTTCATGTGTTTCTGAGCTGAGTGGTAGAACTAGTTCTGCTGACAGGAAAAGTGGCAAAGTTGGTTTACCGGCACCTTAAAACCAATTGCTCTGGGCAGATTGGGACTCATTAACTGTGTCTGGCTTCTGTCCTAGGATTAGGAACTCTCAAACCTCCGCTACCTTGCAACTATACCCACTCAAACAGAAGGCTTCGAGAGTAAACCCCGAGGGAAAAATCCAGAGTTGGAGTCCCTAATGCAGTTCTATGTTAAGTTGAACATTGACTGGCAATTCTTGTGACTCTGTTGGTGCCAAACTGTATCAGTCTCTGCCGTTCCTTTGAGTTCATCAGATGCATGAAGAAGGGGAAGCTTGCTGCATGGACAATAGCTTGCTCTCCATAGTGTATTAGCCTAGCTTGCATGTCTAGGACACAAAATTTATGGTCAACCCTGACTAATGGAGCCCACCGAGATAAGGTATATTATTTTTATTTCGTCCCCTCAATGTCAAATCCATGAGGACAAAGCTTTAATATCAGAGTGGGAATGTTTAAAGGAGATTTGTGAGGTAAATCTGTTACTATGTATTAGATTACAGCTGCCATGTCATTATTTACACATAATTAATAAGTCATATTTAGTTTATTATTGTCACTTACTACTTACGGTGAAAACTTTGCGTGCTGTTTAGCCAGCTCATTTCAAAGTACATCGAGGTCGTGCATAAGGAAAACAATTAACAAAATGCAGAATGTCTACCACAGTAATGGAGAAAGTTCAGCGCAGGTAGACAATTAATCTGTCAGAGTCATGATGGGGTAAACTGAGAAACTAGGAATGTAACTTAATTGTACAAGATTCTGATCACTTGAAGTTAGAAACTGTCCTTGAGATGGGTGGTACGTTTTTCTAAACTTTTGTATCTTCTGCCTAGTGGAAGGGGAAGGGAAAAAGAGAATGGATGAGGTGGGAGGGGCCTTGGATTACGTTGGCTGCTTTTCCGAGGCAGCAGGCAGTGCAGATAGAGAAGATGGAGGGGAGGCTAGTTTTCAAGATAGACTGCAAATTCTAGAAAGGATCCTTCCCATTGTAACAGCCCACTGCTGCCAAAAGAAAAGATTCAAGATTCAAATGTTCAGTGAAGCAGATATTGAAATGCAATGTTTGTGGTCGCAAGTAACACACCCAAAGGCAATCTGAGGCCCATCCTGAAAGTGTTGCCACACTCTCTGGTGCCAACATAGCGTGCCCACAATGCTGGGCAGATTGTAGAGAAATGAGGGACAAGGCACTTATCAGTATTCAGTGAGCTTTACAACTCCACCATGTGGTTCACTGCTCTAGTTGACTCCATCATGATGAGTGAAGTCCAAGCCAATGTAGTGTGATCATTAATACAAGGGAACAATAATCATAGCATTAAGCTTAGAAATGCTTTGAAATAAAATGTTCAAAGTTCAAAGTTAGTATTGAAGTATGTACACATTATACAACCTTGAGATTTGTCTCCTTACAAGCAGCCACAAAACAAAGATCCAAAAGAACCCATTGAGAAAAAGGAGACCATTAAACACCCAAAGTGCAGAAAAAAATACAAATCATGCAAACAGTAAACAATAAAATGTGGTTAACAGAAACCTTTTCTGTAATGCTGATAATTGAAAAGATGGTGTGGATGATGTTGATGCAAATTTAAGTTGCCATCTCACTGCCAATCACAATGGCATCTACCCGTGGTTTATCTGCCAAAAACAATGAAGGTTTCAGGGAGACCAGAAGTTCAACGTCCTGGCAACAGTAAAGGTTTCATGTGATGCCCAACTGGAAACATCACTAGGAATGCAGTTTGTGTAGGAAAACATCAATCACGGCAAAGTGAATAGGTACCGAATGAGCCAGACTATTTACACATGGGTACAGTTTCAGCAGACAGTTCTTACTAGCACACCCTACCCTGGCCATTTCAATGCATATTTTGTGCATAAAAATACACCTGGGTCTGATAATAAAAGATGATTGTTCAGAGACCATGATTCTCCAGTAGTCAGGATCTCAGATCATCAGATCTATATTCATTCAAATTTGCTTTCACAGGGTCATAAAGAAAGCTTTTGTTACAGTAGCCTTCATAAATCAAAGCACTGAGTACACAAGATGGGATGTTATGTTGAAGTTGTATAAGGCATTGGTGAGGCCTAATTTGGAGTACTGTGTGCAGTTTTGATCACCTACCTACAGGAGAGATGTAAACAAAGTTGAAAAAGTCCAGAGAACATTTATAAGGATGTTGCCAGGACTGGAAGATCTGAGTTATAAGGAAAGATTGAGTAAGATAGGACTTTATTCCTTGGAATGTAGGAGATACAGATGTACAACATTATGAGGGGTATAGATAGGGTAAATGCAAGTAGGCTTTCTGCAGAAGTTGCCAAAGTCTTCTTCTGGCTAGTGTCTTTACAAGACGGGTGACCCCAGCCATTACCAATACTCCTTAGAGATTGTCTGCCTGGTGTCGGTGTTTGCATAACCAGGACTTGTGATATGCAGCAGCCCTGATTGGGAGGGCGGGGCTACAACTTGCCCAAGGGTGACTTGTAGGTTGGCGGAGAGAAGGAGCACCTTACACCTCCTTCGGTAGTGACTCATCTCCACCCAACCACCCTTTACAGCATCTGCAAATGGGATTCTATTCCTGCCGCTGTCTGTAAGAATTTCTACCTCTTCGCTTTCAACATGTGTATTTCCTCCACATGGTGTGGTTTCCTCCCACCTCCCAAAGTCATACAGGTTAGCATGTTAATGATTAAGGTTGAGATTGAACCTATCCACTGACACTTTTACCTCCCCATGCACATGGATACTATAGCATTATAAATGATGGGAAAGTATATCAATCTGATCAGAATCAAAGTCAGGTTGTTATGGAACGTATTAACTCTCAGCCTGAGTAGCGGCTTGGATTGGCTCTAATTTGCCTAACAGCACAACAGCTCCGCAGGAGATGCCATTTCACTGGCTCTTCATTCAACCCAGGAACATCAGGGCAGTGAAGATGCATACATTAGAATCAGAATCACGTTTAATATTACCAGCATATGTTGTGAAACTTGTGTTTGCGGCAGCAGTACAATGCAATACATAACAGACAAACAAATTACAGCACCTATGTATATTAAATAATTAAATTAAATACATCGTGCAAAAATTTAAAACAAGTTTAAAAAGCAGCTAGGTAGTGTTCATGGGTTCAATGTCCATTCAGAAATTCAGCTGTTCCTGAATCACATTGTGTGCATTCAGGCTCCTATACCTCCTCCCTGATAGTAGCTAAGAAGAAGGCATGACCTGGGTGATGGGGGTTCTTAATGATGAATGTGCCTTTTGGGGGCTTCACTCCTTGAAAACATCTGGATACTCTGGTGGTTACTGCCCATGATGGAGCTGATTAAGTTTACAACTCTCGGCAGCTTAATTCCTGCATAATAGCACCCCCCGCCCCAACATACCGGACGGTGATGTAGCCATTTAGAATGCTCTCCATTGTCAATGTGCGTCCTCGAAGGACTGGACCCAGGTGCGGAGGAATGGAGGAATCCCCAGGAAAAGATGGAAACAAGGGGTTAATATCAGAATGGGAACCTCAGATCATATTTAAGTGACACCTTGAGGCAATTCATCCTCTCTGACACAATGACCCCACTATAATGGGACACCTCTTCAAATAATCATAGGATGCGGGGGACGTGTGCCAACCACAATTACCTTAACAAGATTAAATGGAAAACACAAGAGTTTAACAACTCTAGGTAAGATATTGATTAGTAAATACAGGTGCTCAATGCTTAAACCTAGAGGGCTCATGACACTCCACAGTACATTGTAGAAATTTGCAAGTGTCCTTGGTGCTAATGTCATCGTTCTCGCCTCTAAAGATATACACTAGCTGATCTAAATTAATATTTAAATAATGATAGAAGGTACATCCATAATTTGTTTAATGATTGAACTGTGTTGGTACTAGAGCTATTAAATCCATTCTTGTCGAAGACCTATTTTGGGATTAAAGTACTTACTATTCAAATTGTTTTCAAGTGACAGGAAAATAAAATGTTTACTGTTGCAGCTGGACTGATAAATGCTGATATACTGCAGATTATTTCTAAGAAATTAGGGGAATTGATTAGACATGGCAACATTCACCATTTCAGTTTGAAAATTGATTGACATGCATTGATTTAAATGGAATAATATCAAATTCTTTGCCTCATTTCAGAGATTACACTGTAGCCATGTTGGGATAATTAAAATATCACACATCGTCATCATCATAGGCACCGTATCAATCTAAGAGGTGACAATTAATTTACTGAAGTGAATATTTGTGCTTCTACTTTCAGTAGAGACAGACCTATGCCATACAAATGCATTAAGTAAATATAATATACTTTATACTTTATTGTCACCAAACAATTGGTACTAGAACGTACAATCATCACAGCGATATTTGATTCTGCGCTTCCCACTCCCTGGATTACAAATATTAAATATTAAAAATAGTAAAAATTAGTAAATATTAAAAATTTAAATTATAAATCATAAATAGAAAATAGAAAAATGGAAAGTAAGGTAGTGCAAAAAAACCGAGAGGCAGGTCCGGATATTTGGAGGGTACAGCCCAGATCTGGGTCAGGATCCTTTCAGCAGTCTTATCACAGTTGGAAAGAAGCTGTTCCCAAATCTTGCCGTACGAGTCTTCAAGCTCCTGAGCCTTCTCCTGGAGGGAAGAGGGATGAAAAGTGTGTTGGCTGGGTGGGTCGTGTCCTTGATTATCCTGGCAGCACTGCTCCGACAGCGTGCGGTGTAAAGTGAGTCCATGGACGGAAGATTGGTTTGTGTGATGTGCTGCGCCGTGTTCACGATCTTCTGCAGCTTCTTTCAGTCTTGGACAGGACAACTTCCATACCAGGTTGTGATGCACCCTAGAAGAATTCTTTCTACGGTGCATCTATAAAAATTAGTGAGGGTTTTAGGGGACAGGCCAAGTTTCTTTAGTTTTCTCAGGAAGTGAAGGCCCTGGTGGGCCTTCTTGGCAGTGAACTCTGCTTGGTTGGACCAAGTCAGGTCATTTGTGATATTGACCCCGAGGAACTTAAAGCTTTTGACCTGTTCCACTTGCGCACCACCGATGTAAATTGGGTTGTGTGGTCCACTACTCCTTCTGAAGTCAACAACCAATTCCTTCGTCTTGCTGACATTGAGGGATAGGTTATTGTCTTCACACCATGCCACCAGGTTCTTAATTTCCTCTTTGTACTCAAACTCATCATTACCCGAGATACGGCCTACAATTGTTTTGTCATCAGCAAACTTATATATTGAGTTTGATGGAAACTTGGCTACACAATCATGGGTGTACAGTGAGTACAGCAGGGGGCTGATATGGTTTCAGTCCAAAAGTGTTTTGCTTCTATTTCAGTTAAAAAAGACTCCTTATTTAAAAGGTTAAGATTATTATTGTACTTTATCATTATCAATATTAACAAAACAATATGGAAAAAGGGTCTCGTGCATTTCCCGGTGAATTTGTCGAATAAATTGTTCTTGGGCTTCCAGCAGACACAGGTATCAGTTTTAACCAATATTTCACTGACAAGCTTTGCCAGCTTCATCAGGAAAGATGCTGAGGCAAGTCTAGTCCGGTTAAATTTACTCCCCCGTCATCTGTCCCTCCTAATTAGTTAGTCCTCATCTAATCAGATTTCCGCTCTCCCACCTTGTTTATAATTGAATTTCAGTTCTTACTTAGAGCGAGACCTTCATCTTTGTTAAAATTCATTTTCTGTAGTTTTATTTCAATAACTTCCTTCACCAGGTTGTCCCAAAAGCCATTGGCGTGGCACAGTAGCTTTGTGCTATCAAAGTCAGTCCTATGGCCATTGCAAATGCAATGTTCTGCTACTGTCGATTTTTCCGGGCAACCAAACAGATACGTCTCCTGTGCTCCTTGATGCGGGTTTCCAATGTGTGTCCCATATACTGATATATGCTGCTCTGCATTCACAGGGAATCCTGTGGACACCAACTATCCTGAGTCCCAGATCATCTTTGACCTGCATAAGCTGTGATTTGAGCTTCCTTACTTGTTTGTAGATGGTCTTAATCTGGTAATTCTGTGATGCATTGACAGGCGCTGTCACTTCGCCACAGGCTGAGTGTCTCCTGTTCCATGCTAGTAGCTCGACCAACGACAGCTCAGAGGGTGATGAAGGACATCTGTAGTCCAGGCCTTCGCTTTGTGCTTGAAGGCCAGCAATGCAGTTGGGTGATGAAGGATATCTGTGGATGTTGGCCTGTCCCAATCAAAGTATCCTGGGATCAAATATCTGGGTGACCTAGAGACATGAGGGACGGTCACTCCCATCATCAGCTAGGGGACGGTCACTCCCATCATCAGCTAGTTCAGGAAATATACCAAAAATCAGAGCCTGAAAGTTGATTGGATATCCAGAAATCGAAGGCCGATGGCGGAAGACTGGAGACTGGAAGTCTGTCTTGGAGTTGGAGGACTGCCCATGTGGGTGGATGGGTGGGAAGGAGGGAGGAAGTGGAAGGAAGGAAATGGGCTTGTTTTACCATAGTAGTTAATGAAAACAACTCACTTTCACTGTATGTTTCCAAAACAAAGCATTGGCCAATGAGAAACAAGATAACCACTATTTAAGATAATATAAAGTATATTAAGTAGAAGTTAGGACTGAATATTCAGATCTTTCTGAGAACCTGGATAGCTTCCATGTACTTGTAGTTGTCCTGATGAGGAGGCTCACCCTGAAACGTCAACTGTTCACTCTTTTCCATAGATGCTGCCTGACCTGCTGAGTTCTTCCAGCATTTTGTGTGTGTTGCTTGTAATTGTCCTATTGATAATGAGTCTCTACTCAGAGGATGGTTGGACAATTGAATGCATTTGCAAGGGTTGACAGAAGCCTGCAGATGGACATCCAGTGCACTCTAGTCGTGAGTCAACGTTAAAGTACATTTATTATCAAATATGTATACTATACACAACCTTGAGATTTGTTTCTTTAAAGGCAGCCACAAAACAGAGGAAGGCGCTCGGGAGGCTGTATCGGAGAGGCTGCTCGGAAGCTCGGAGTTTTCAGACGGATGGACTCAGGGTCGGCTGTGGTCGGCTGCTTCCAAGGTATCGGCAAGTTGACGGTGCCTGGAGGTTTATGGCAGGGAGTTTCTCCCTTTTGCCGCCCACTATCAGGGACTCGGGAGTCGATCGACTCGGGGACTTTTGAGACTTTATTTACTGTGCCTATGGACTGTTCTTTATCAAATTATGGTATTGCTTTGCACTGCTGTAACTATATGTTATAATTATGTGGTTCTGTCAGTGTTAGTCTTTGGTTTGTCTTGTTTTCTGTGATATCACTCCTGAGAAACATCGTATCATTTCTTAATGAATGTATGCATTTCTAAATGACAATAAAAGAGGACTGAGTGTTCTCATAATCTAAAGAAACAAAGAAACCCAATAGAACACATTAAAAAAGGCAGTCAAACACCCAATGTGCAGAGAGAAAAAGGATCCAAACACTGAAAATAAGCAAATAACATTCAGAACTGAAGTTCACGAAAGTGAGTCCATCGCCACAAAGGCAGTCGCAGACAATCCAAGAGCCCATTAGTTGCAGGTCACAGCCTCAGTTCAGTGGAGAGATGAGTAAACTTTGCTGAGCAGTGAGCTGAACACCGGCCCGTCCCTCACCTCCGGCTCTGACACCCTGAGCTTTTCAATCCAACCCAGTGCTTAAATCAGCCAAATAGCAAGTCATTCCTCGCTCTCAGATCCAAGCTCTGCTGCTTCAATGTGCTTTTGGGCCCAGGACCTGCCATCTTCATTTGGCCCATTACCCGACCTTTCCAATTCAATCTGACCTTTCAGCTGATGGATGCATACAAATGGGTTATTGGGCATTGCCATAAGCATGCTCCCTAATGGAAGTTAAGTTTGATTTCCTTGGTACAATTTTTTGTCTAGGGGCTATCGAATGGTGGAATTGGTTATAGTGTACAATGGTTATGCTAGTATTAGGTATTGTTCCCAGGGAGGGAGGGAACATTGACACAGACCATGAGAGGCCTGCGTCGGGCATTTTTATGCCTTACAAAGCGCAGATTGGAAGTCTGTGTGGGGCGCCACTCCTTGCACAGACTAGAGCAATGTGTGGTTAAGTGCCTTGCTCAAGGGCACAAACACTCTGCTACAGCTGAGGCTCGAACTAGTGACCTTGAGATAACTAGACAAACGCCTTAACCACTTGGCGACGTGTCCAACCAAGATTGTTCCTAGATGGTTAGCTAATATTGAAGAACAGTGCCTAAGCAAGTTTGGTGGTCAGGTGATATTACTGAATGGAACTAAGTCCTCTTGCTCTAGTCAGTGAAGAGTGTTGAGAACATCATGGGCAAATAGGATGGTTTAAAGTGATTGTTTTCTTTCAGCAATATTTGTGTATTGGTCACATCATTCCCTATTAATGTTTTTGCGTATAGCATATGATTACTAACAATCAGAGATTTGTTTCTTTAAAGGCAGCCACAAAACAAAGAAACCCAATAGAACACATTAAAAAAAGGCTGTCAAACACCCACTGCATGTTTGCATTAGTGAAATAAAAACTTGTTATATCTGCAACCCTATCATCATCTGCGTGACAATTGATCTGCATAAAGGAGCCCGAGGCTGCTGATGTAGTTTACTGGCTATACATTTGAAGGTCAGCTTCTTCGGCAGTCACTTGGAATCAGGGATATTTTGTTTCCATTTATGGGTTCAGAGACCATAAGACATAGGAGTGAAATTAGGCCATGTGGCCCATTGAGTCTGCTCCACCACTCCACAAACAGGGCAGGAAGAGATAGACAGTTGAGGAAAGAATATTTTCTGGAGTTGTTCACTTCTTCCACGTTTATGTTGGGATTCTGTGTGCTCCTGGCACAAAAGTGTAGGTTTTCCAAGTATCATCCTGAAAGGTGTTTCTTCAGTCTGTACAGTTATGCATTTTAACCCTCAGGAATGAATGGTTACATTCCATTTTTGCAAAGAGGCACTGAGCACATCTCCCAATCTCTTCCCCTGACCACGTGATAGCGTTTTTCCATGATGGAACTCAGAATAGGTTGTCTGTTTCAGGAGTCCTGATTACGGGTCTCGGCCAGCAACATTGGCTAATTATTTCTGTCATAGATGCTGACTGAGCTGCTGAGTTCCTCCAGCATTTTGTGTGTGTGTGTGTGTGTGTGTGTGTGTTGCTCTGCATTTCCAGCACCTGCATAATCTTCTGTGTGTCTGTTTCATGAATCTTGTGTCAGGCATGGCTTGACAGAAAGTAATTAGGATCTCAGTGTAGGGATGTTGGCCTGGGGAATGATGCTAACTGTGCTCCTGTGCTTATTTTGAAGACAATTTCACTTTGTTGCGTTCACTGTTGTCTTTGGCATAGCTTTGTACTCTGTACCTGGAGAAATAGGCTTCTCCAAGATTGTTATTTGAGTCAGAACTAGGTTTAGATGACAGAGTTCAGTTTTCAGCCATATGCCCCTGTTCTATAGTTGCTGTAGTCTGCAGTGACGAAGAGTCAGGTTGAAGGGAGAAGGAAATATTTTTCAGATTTCATTGCAAAGGATGTTAAGAAAGGAGGCATCACTGTCATAATTCAATAGGATTTCTGTCAGTCACAATTTTGCTGCTCCCAGCACATTGTATTTGGTTCCAAACATCATTAGGGAGACACTGTGCTGAAGTCTGAGCTGTCCTTGGCATAAGGAGAAGTCCCAAATGAGTTGAGGTACAGTATGGGTCATGTTACCTGGTGCAGCCAACTAAGATTTTCAGGGGAAAGTCATCATTTCAGGGAAGCAGATGCAGCCTGAAAACTTCTTACTTGTTCTTATGTGATCTTTACTTCAAAGAAGAAAAAAAAGAAAAACTTTTCATTATTGATTCCAAGGTATTAGATATCATTCACAGCTCCTCAGATAGCAATGTGTCCCATGCCACCACACAGGAGAACTGTCACAATGTTCTGGTTCAAACTAAATAATGAAGACTAACATTCACGCGACACAAGTTCCAATTATTAAAAGTACAGCCATCTCCACTTGGCATCACCACTGACAAGCTGCCTTGCTGTCACTAATCAGCCTTGTGCTTAGATGGGCAGTAGCAGCAATGTCTTTCAAACAGTAGCACCTCCAAGCAGCCTCACAGATCACATGCTCTTGCAACCAATCCATATATGTCATTCCTACAATAACATCTTCAATGAATCTTTAAAAAGGAACATGCAAAATGGCTCATGGAAGCCGAGGAGAAATGTGTGGCCAGAGGTGTCTCCTCTAGGTGAAGAGATGGACCATGTAACATCATTGGGTCAAAATCCTGGAATTCCCAACCAAGCAGCTTTGCAGAAACACCTCAGGATACGGAGTGGTTATCATCTTTTCAAGGAGAAATATAACCAAAAAAAGTTTACATTATTCAAATAGACATAACAGTATTTTTGATGTCACTCAACTATAGCAGAAGTTACTGTTTTTCTAAATTGTCTGAGATGTTCCTGTAAAACAATTTGATCTTCCACACACACTTTGAGGCCTTCGATGGTCGGGGTTGACTATGGATGTTGCGTTCTAGCTGTCTACGATCAGATGATGTGCAAGCCAGGGCAGTACGATATGGGGAACAAGCTGTTGCCCATGCAGCAAACTCCCCCTCTCCACACAGCTGACAAATCCAAAGGAACGGCAGCGACCGATACAGTTTGGCTCCCGAGGCATCACAGGAGTTGCCTGTCCATGGTGAACTCAATGTTTGACTGCTTTAAGGACTTCAGCTCTGGATTTTTCCTTGGGCCTTCCCCATGAGTGGGTAGAACTGCAAGTCAGTGAAAGTTGGAGCTCAGAGATTCCCTTCTCTTAGGCGAACTACCAAACATGGCTGGCTTGCCACATTTGCCCAAAGCGACTGGTTTTACGGCATCAGTAATCCACCTTTTCCCCTCCTCCTGTCAATAGGAGTAGTTCTGCCAGACTTAGTAGGTAAACTACAGGTGAAAGTCAGGAGCTAGTTGTCAGAGGCTATTTGAGATGCACACCATTGGGAGCATTTAATAGGTAGTGGGAACTTGTCCCCCACTACCCCCACCTTGGCTATAACAACCTTAAGGAACCCCAGGCATAGTACTAACAATGAAAAGGAAGGAGAAATTAAGGGCTTTGCATACTTAAGGTGCCCATGTACTTGACGTTTCTCAGTTAATATCCAATGTGAAGCAAAATGCAAATGCACTCAATGCAGAGAAGCATGCCTTTCCTCTACATGTGCTATTTCATCAGCAAGCTACAGTGAAGTGTCAGAAGATCAGACATCACCTGATCAAACCTCCAGGGATATATCTGGCCAATAACTCCAATACACTGTATTTCATGTGTTCAATGCCTTGTGGACATCCATGTATATGACTGTATTAGTTGGATGCAAAACACAAGATATGGAAAGTGGCCTGCTTTATGAAGAAATAGGCCATTTTATTTATTAATGGGGGAAAGTAGAAGCTTAGTTCCAGTTTGTTTCATCAAGGCGAATTACCATAAAAATAGCAAGTTAAAGCAAAATACAATAAAGGCTAAACCAAAGATTACATCCAGAACGGAAAGAAAGATTACATTCACCTAACTTCTTCCACAGTCTGAGGCTGCCTCAAAGAACTCTACACCAACAAAGTACTTTTGAAGTGTAGCTACTGTAGTTTCGGAAAGAAAAGTTCAATGCTATGAATCATCAAAGAGAGGAGAAATGTTCAAGGGTGACCTGAAGCCTATGTGAGATACACTGATTAAATTACGGATATGTCACGCTCAGCTTCTAAATTACAATTTGATTGATATTCATTCCCGGTTCCGTTTCTTAATCAGAAAGCAGAGCCTCTGCAGGCTTGCTTAATTCTGTGATCAGGACTGTCGAATAATAAGATAGTAAACCTTGTTTTAAGAAATTATTTGACAAATATAAAGTGGAAGCCATCAAAATCTCTGTATCATTTCTGATTTAAATTATCAGTATGTGGCTAAAATGATGGAATTGAATGATAGATCACTAACAAATGTCTTACACTGCTCTGCGGCAATAATCAGCTTTGAATTTCTCCCTGTTATCTAATGACAAGTCTGATGGTTAATTATGACTATGTCCTATCTGCTCTTTAATCTGATGTAATATATCAAATTGTGAAGGAGAACCATATACCGTACATCTTTCAGAACTAACCAGATAATAATGGAGTATTGTTTAAAGATACATCTAGCAATGCACGTGGATTGTTCAAAACAGATTCCCTCTCATACATGATATAGATTTAAATGTTTTCTATTTTTGAGAAGTAATGTTATTGGAAATAATATTTTTATGTCCTCCAAGAGGACCACAACCTTGTCGTGGCTTGGAGGCTTGTGTTCCCCAATGACCCGAAGAACTATGTTAACTGAAGTCTGGGCCTTATGCTTCGGCTCTTGGCAGCGTCACTCAAGCCAAACAGATCAAAGGGTAGAGGCCAGACTAAGTGTGGTCTACTGGGTCCTCCGGGTTCGGGCATTCAGCTCAGGACTAGTAATCCTGACTGGTAAAACAAAATTATTACAGAAACAGCAACGAAGAATCCTTCTTCATCTGAGCACAACAGTATTCCTGAGTCTCCACCGGAATTGTATGACTGGCAGTAGTGAAAACCAGAGAGGAAGTTACTGACACAATGAAGGAAGCACTGAGCACCATCAGAGATGGAGAACTTCATTGCTGCTCTAAACACCAGTAGCATAATGAGCAGTAAGCAAGTAAGTTGGAGGGAGGAGAAGATGGTGGCACGACGCAGCGCGCACGGCGGTTCTGAATGAATATTGATATATGTAACTAGGGGTGCTGTGCGCAGTTTGGATTTGATGGGGACAGCTGTGAGAAACGCAGAGGAACATCTGGAATAACTTCTGAAATAACTGCTTCGCTGTCGCTGCTACTGTGCAATCGAGAATTTCCGGAGACGGAGGCCCCAAATCCTCGGCTTTGAGTATCGCCTGTTGCCGGGGCCGGGGTCGAAACGCTCGGGAGAGATGGTGCTCGGTGCTCGGTGTCGGAGGGCTGGTCGGAGGCTCGGAGTTTTTCGGACGGATTCAGAGTCGGACTGTGGTCGGATGCTTCCAGGATGCTGCATCGGCAAGTTGGCGGCGCTGGAGGTTTACCGTCTGCGTGAGATGATGGGACTTTCGAGAGACTTTGAGATTTTTACTGTGCCATGATCTGTTCTTATCAAATTATAGTATTGCTTTGCACTGTTGTAACTATATGTTATAATTATGTGTTTTTTGTTAGTTTTTAAGTCAGTTTGTCATGTGTTTTTGTGATATCATTCTGGAAAAACATTTTTATCATTTCTTAATGCACGCATTACCAAATGACAATAAAAGGGGGCTGCGTGTCCTCATAATAATAATAATAATAATAATAATGATATTTACAGGCACACAAGGAAGGATGAGGAAAGCATTCACAGCAGACAACTTTGTGCTTTACAGGCACACCACCAGGAGGACCACAACCTTGACAGTGGATTTGGAGGCTTGCGTGCCTCAGTAACCCGAAGAGTTATGCTGGCTGGAGTCCGGGCTTTACGCTTGGGCTCTTGGTAGGGTCACCCATGCCAAACAGGTGAAAGGGTAAAGGCTATACTATGATTGGTCCACCAGTCCTCCAGGATCAGGGGTTGAGCTCAGGGCTAACCACACCGAATGTTAAAACAAAATTGTCACAGAAACAACCATGAAAAATCCCTCTACATTTAAGTGTGACTGTAGTCCTGAGTCTCCACCTTGGACTTGCATGACTGATAGTAGTGAAAACCGAGGAAGCTACTGACATGATGAAGGAATCCCTGAACACCACCAGAGATGAAGGACCTTTATCGCTGCCCAAACGCCTACAGCATAATAGGCAGAAAGTAATATTTCATGTGAAAACCTGTTCCAGAATTGACTTCTAAAGCTATGCCTATTCAAATAATCAGTTGTCAAATCAGAAGCATAAGGGAGATTGAATTCATACAGAACAGTTGTTCAATGTGTTTAAAAATTTAAGTATCTAACCATTTAATTAGCATTCATGAACATTGGAAACAGCAGGCAAATGTCAAATGAATTTGATTCTTATTATCTTGTGATAATATCTTAAAAAATAAATGAAGTATCAGTATTGGACATTTCGAATGTTGATGATGATCAATTCTCTTTAAATTGTTAATAAAATTAATTGAAGCCCAATCACTAGCAAAATGTAGGAGATGTAAAAAAAAATTGTACAGCAACAGAAAATATATAGACGTGGGAATCAAACGGTATCTATGGAGAGAGAAAGAAAATTAGTATTTCAGGGTGATAACCTTAATCAAACTAGAAAATATATTTGTTTCCTGCAATGCCTGGGTGATTTTGAATGTAGTGAGCTGTAATGGTTCTGGGAACATCGATTGATTGATGCGCATAAAAGAGCAAGCAAATTTCCTTGTGACATTTTACCTGCTCAGGCGAATTGTGCCTGAATTTTCACAATATTTAACATGAAATATTTGCTTTTTAATACGTTACTTTAATACATTCATTCCACACATACTTTCAGTGGCCACTTTATTAGGTGCACCAGTACACCTGCTCGATAAGGTAGGTACTATACTTAATCAGCCAATCACATGGCAGCAATTCAATGCATAAAAGCATACAGACATGGTCAAGAGGTTAATTTGCTGTTCAGACCAAACTTCAGAATGGGGAAAAACTGTGATCTAAGTTACTTTAACCTTGGAATGATTGTTGGTGCCAGATAGGGTGGCTTGAGTAACTTAGAAACTGCTGACCTCCTGGGATTCCCATGCATAACAGTCAGTAGAGCAGAGGTTCCCAACTTTTGTTATATTATGGACCCCTACCATTAATGCATTAGAACGGATAAGTCCCCGGGGCCTGACGGAATATTCCCAAGGCTGCTCCACAAGTTGAGGGAAGAGATTGCTGAGCCTCTGGCTAGGATCTTTATGTCCTCGTTGTCCACGGGAATGGTACCGGAGGATTGGAGAGAGGCGAATGTTGTCCCCTTGTTCAAAAAAGGTGGTAGGGATAGTCCGGGTAATTATAGACCAGTGAGCCTTACCCCTGTGGTGGGAAAGCTGTTGGAAAAGATTCTTAGAGATAGGATCTCTGGGCATTTAGAGAATCATGGTCTGATCAGGGACAGTCAGCATGGCTTTGTGAAGGGCAGATCGCGTCTAACAAGCCTAATAGAGTTCTTTGAGGAGGTGACCAGGCATATAGATGAGGGTAGTGTAGTGGATGTGATCTATATGGATTTTAGTAAGGCATTTGACAAGGTTCCACACAGTAGGCTTATTCAGAAAGTCAGAAGGCATGGGATCCAGGGAATTTGGCCAGGTGGATTCAGAATTGGCTTGCCTGCAGAAGGCAGAGGGTCATGGTGGAGGGAGTACATTCAGATTGGAGGATTGTGACTAGTGGTGTCCCACAAGGATCGGTTCTGGGACCTCGACTTTTCGTGATTTTTATTAACGACCTGGATGTGGGGGTAGAGGGGTGGGTTGGCAAGTTTGCAGACGACACAAAGGTTGGTGGTGTTGTAGATAGTGTAGAGGATTGTCAAAGATTGCAGAGAGACATTGATAGGATGCAGAAGTGGGCTGAGAAGTGGCAGATGGAGTTCAACCCAGAGAAGTGTGGGGTGGTACACTTTGGAAGGACAAATTCCAAGGTAGAGTACAAAGTAAATGGCAGGATACTTGGTAGTGTGGAGGAGCAGAGGGATCTGGGGGTACATGTCCACCGGTCCCTGAAAGTTGCCTCACAGGTAGATAGGGTAGTTAAGAACGCTTGTGGGGTGTTAGCTTTCATAAGTCGAGGGATAGAGTTTAAGAGTCGCGATGTAATAATGCAGCTCTATAAAACTCTGGTTAGGCCACACTTGGAGTACTGTGTCCAGTTCTGGTCGCCTCACTATAGGAAGGATGTGGAAGCATTGGAAAGGGTACAGAGGAGATCTACCAGGATGCTGCCTGGTTTAGAGAGTATGCATTATGATCACAGATTAAGGGAGCTAGGGCTTTACTCTTTGGAGAGAAGGAGGATGAGAGGAGATATAATAGAGGTGTACAAGATAATAAGAGGAATAGATAGAGTGGATAGCCAGCGCCTCTTCCCCAGGGCACCACTGCTCAATACAAGAGGACATGGCTTTAATGTAAGGGGTGGGAAGTTCAAGGGAGATATTAGAGGAAGGTTTTTTTACTCAGAGAGTGGTTGGTGTGTGGAATGCTTTGTCTGAGTCAGTGGTGGAGGCAGTGAAGTTTAAGAGACTACTCGACAGGTATATGGAGGAATTTAAGGTGGGGACTTATATGGGAGGCAGGGTTTGAGGGTCGGCACAAAATTGTGAGCTGAAGGGCCTGTACTGTGCTGTACTATTCTATGTTCTATGTTCTATGTTAACTGAGTGGTCCATGGACCCAGGTTGGGAATCCATACTCTAGAGTTAACAGAGTGAAATACAAAAAAAATTCAGTGAGCGGCAGTTCGGTGGCAAATTCACCTTGTCAATGAGAAATCAAAAAAGAATTGCCAGACTGAAGAGTATCTCTGAACGGACAACGGGTTGGACCTTGAACTGGATAAGCAACAGAAGACCATACACTCAGTCGCCATTTTATCAGTTACAGAGGTACCTAATAAAGTACTTGCATAAAGCTAGAAGTTCCGTAACTATTGTACTGGCTTCATTATGGTTTCTTCTAATCTATCTTCCCTTGTAATGTTAATGTTAACATTAGTTTTTACTATACTGTAAGCTAAACTTATATAAGAAGATGTTATGTTATAACTCAAAGATGGAACTTGCTATCCACTTTTACTTACTACATTTTACCAGAATTAGAATCAGGTTTATTATCACCGATGTACATTGTGAAATCTGTTGTTTTGTGGCAGCATAAGAGTGCAATGCATAAAAAAATACTCTAAGTTACGTAAAATAAATAGTGCAAAATCAGAGGAAATATGAAAGTAGTGTTCATGGGTCATGGACTGTTCAGGGATGACATGGCGAAGGGGAAGAAGCTGTTCCTGAAATGTTGAACGTGTGTCTTCAGGCTCCTCTATTTCCTCTCTAATGAGAAGAGGGCATACTCTGGATGGTGAGGGTGTATAATGACATATGCTCCGTTCTTGAGACATTGTCTTTTGCAGATGTCCTTGATAGTCGGGAGGCTAGTGTTCATGATGGTGCTGGCTGGGTTTTCAACTCCTTCATCTCCATACCAGATGATTGTGCAGCCAGCTAGAATGATCTGCTTGGTACACCTGTAGAACTGTGCTAGAGTCTTGGGTGATATCAGTTTCCTCAAACTCCTGATGACATATAGCCATTGGTGTGCCTTCTATGTAACTGGAAGAAACATGCTTGGCCCAGGGGATAGATCTCCAGAGACCATTTTATTTATTGTAATTGAACCAATTATATATCTCCCTTAGCGCAGCTCAATAGGTAACGATAATCTATGTTACAATTGTTACGAGAATACACATAAAATTAAGATGTTTGCTGGCCTGGGCTAGCATCAGTGGCATCAGCAGTTGGTCTGCCACCTGCCCTCAGGGGAAGGAGAGATAAGGAACAATGGAGCAGCGTCTGGAGATGTGTAATGAAGGGATGTGGGAGGAAGAGCTGCCTGGAGCGGCTCCCCCCTTTGAACCCTGAACTGTTTGAAGTGATGGACAGGCGATACCCCAGCAGGGGGATAAAAAGGGACAGGTTCGCTAAGACAGACACACGCCACCCGAGGTAACGAGACCCTGGAAGCGGTGCGCCTCTCACGAGTGGTGAGAAGTACCGGACAACGCACAGGGTGGAAAGGTACGATCAGCGGGAACCCGGTGTGTGTCCGCCCTTGCCTGGGTGCCGGGTTCACTGCAGAGGATCGACCGCATCTGGAGGAGGGGTCACAGTCGGTGACCTCAGGTGACATCACCAAGGACCTGCCCAAATGCTGTTTGTGAGCCATCCCGCTGGTCTGTGAGTGAAGCAGTGTTCTGAATGATCAGTTGTTCCTATTCTGTCTCTCTTCCCCCACCTTGTCCATCGCCATGGCAACGATTACTGCGAACTGAACTACAAACTGGACTGAACTTTGAGTCATTTTGAAATTGGTCATTTACCCCTAGACAACGATAGAGCTTGATTGATGCTGTTATCTTAATTCTGTGCACATGTGTGGTTATCATTGTTGAATTGTTGCATTTATTATCCTTTCGATTACTGTGTTGCTTGTTTCTTTAATAAAACTTTCTTAGTTCTAGTACTCCAGACTCCAACTGAGTGATCCATTTCTGCTGGTTTGGCAACCCAGTTACGGGGTACGTAACATAAGTGGGGTTCTCGTCCGCGATTTTGAACGCTAAATTTGGGACGGAGTAAATTGATTGGGTTAAAATTCCCGAAAGAAAGAAAAGACAAACAGCAGAAATGGAGGTTGAGGAATTTATAAAGGCGCCGACCTTGGAGGCATTAGAGGATGCCAGGAAATCGGAATTGATAGCTGTGGCCAAACGGGTGAATCTTGCTAAGGTGAAGTCGACAATGAGGAGAGAGGAGATACACAGAGCTATTGTAGAGCACTATGTATCTAAAGGTGTGTTTCCCCAAGGTGAGCTGGGGGTGGTGTCTATTGAAAAACCTGCTGGAGACGCGGTACAGGTACAGCTTGAAAAACTGAGACTCGAGCACGAGTTCCGGGTACGGCAGTTAGAACACGAAGAGAAGCAGTTAGAAAGGCAGGAGAGAGAGTTAGAAAGGCGGGAGAAAGAGAGAGAGTTAGAAAGGCAGGAGAAAGAGAGAGAGTTAGAAAGGCGGGAGAAAGAGAGAGAGTTAGAAAGGCAGGAAAAGAGAGAGAGTTAGAAAGGCGGGAGAGAGAGAAAGAGTTAGAAAGGCGGGAGAGAGAGAAAGAGGTAGAAAGGCAAGAGAGAGAAAGACAGTTGGAGAGAGAAGAGAGAGAGAGGGACAGGCAGTTGGAGAGAGAGGAGAAACAGAGGGAAAGGGAATTTGAGCTGGAGAAGTTAAAGATAAGGGCCGAGCAGGGGCTCGTGCCGAACCAAGGTGGAGGGTTCCGGGCGACCCAGGAGGTTAGGCTGGTTCCCCCATTTGACGATACCGATGTGGATCGGTACTTTCTCCACTTCGAAAAAGTAGCTATAAGTCAGGACTGGCCGAGGGATAAGTGGGTTGTCTTACTTCAGAGTGTACTGAAAGGGAAAGCCCAACAAGCTTACTCCGCTTTATCCGCGGAAGATGCCCAGAAGTATGAGGTGGTGAAGGAGGCCATCCTCAGGATTTATGAGTTGGTCCCGGAGGCATACCGGCAGAGGTTCCGGAATGCGAGGAAGCGGTGGGACCGCACGTATTTGGAGTTTGCTCGTGAGATGCAAACATATTGTGAGCGTTGGTGCGCCTCGAAAGGGGTAGAGGGGGATTATGACAGACTGCTGCAACTGATTCTGATTGAGCAGTTTAAAGGTTGTGTCCCTGAGGGTATGAGACCCTACCTCGATGAGAAAGAGGCAGCCACGTTAGCCGCAACTGCTAAGTTAGCGGATGAGTATGCGTTGACGCATAAAATGAAGGTTGCCCCGAGTAAAGGCTACCAGAAGGGTAGCCAGGACGGCGGGGAGAGTCCACCGGAAAAGTCAGAAAGTAAGCCGGGGACTAGTGAAAAGGATAAGGTAGACCGGGAGCAGTCTGGTGGGAAGTCTCCTGGGGTCGTCTGTTATAATTGTGGGAAAGTCGGACACTTTGCGTCCAGGTGCTTTGCCCCAAGGAAGGAGACGGGGAAAGGAAAAGCGGAAATTTTGAATGGCTGTATTGAGCTGTTAAGCGAACCGCTAGGGAAGGACAGGTCTGAAAAAGTCCAGGAAGGGCGCGAGAGGTTTATCTCGGCCGGACTGGTGTCAGTGAAGGAGAGGTTAAAACCAGTTCCAGTGCGGATCTGGAGAGACACGGGAGCGTGTCAGTCACTAATACTGAAGAGTGTATTAGAGTTTAGCTCAGAGACCCAGACTGGGGAGGTAGAGGTCAAAGGTGTTGGGGAAGGGACAGAGTCAGTCCCTTTGCACCAGATACATTTACAGAGCAACCTGGTCTCTGGACTAGTCACGATCGGGGTGAGGTCCGAATTACCGATGAAAGACGTGGAAGTCTTGCTCGGTAATGACATCGCCGGAGGAATCGTGTTCCCAGTCGTGAGATTGACGGGTCAGCCTGCCAGCATGGAGGCCCCGCCCGCGATGGTGAATTTGGCTGAAACATTTCTGCCAACCTTGTATGAGACAGGGTGTAGTGAGATAAGAGGTAGTGAGGGAGCTGGGACGGACGTAGCAGTAGCCAGGAAAGAATTTGTGCAGACGCAGGAGCGAGGCGAGGGGCTGATGGGTTTTGCAGAGACAGCTCTCTCTGACACAGCCTTGACAAGGGAACTAGTAGGCTATTGTGCGGATGAGGAAGTGCTAAGGAAGAAAGGGAAATCAAGGACAGTATCCGCAGATGAGGAGTGGGGGGTGGTGCAAAAGAGTTATGGGGATGAGGTTTTTAACATGGCCCACGAGGTACCCCCCGGTGGACATTTTGCGGTGCTGGAGGAAACAGTTGGTGGAATCATGAAAGAGATTTACCGGCTGCCCAGGGGGAAGAATGTTATTGATCATGACCGACGCGAACTGAGACGGTCACCGGCTTTTGATATGCTAACAAACCTAGTCGGTGTTAGCGTGGAAATCAATGAAGCTAGGGGCCCCTTGATAAGAGGAAAAAACCATTTTGAAAAGATTAGGATGGGATCGGTCAGATGGGAGAAGGCTATTGTTTTGGCCAGGTCTACTGATAAGGTCTCTCCCTTAATCCCCGAAGGAGTAATTAAACGACTCGCACCCATGTGTTTGATTGTCCCGAGGAAATGCAAAGAACTGGGACGTTGGGTGATTGTGGTTACAATGGGGCGGCCAAGTAAACAACACCCATATTTTTCGAGTAATTCAGTGACTAAAGGGCTGATGAACACAGAGGTGTGTATTGGCAATTTAACACGGCTGTCTGAAGCCAGCTTGATAGTGAACCTTGGAAAAAATGAATTCGGCCACACGAATGTCACTTACCTGGGAATTGTGGTGACACAGGGGCAGCTGGCAGTGATGCAAGCTACAGTGCAGGCTATCGCTGACCTCCCAACCCCGACAGACAAGAGGGCCCTCAGAAGGCTTTTGGAGATAGTGGGGTACTGTAGGAAGTTTTGCAATAACTCTGCGGTCAATACCCGTCCCCCTCCTACTAAGCCCTTGCGAGAGAAAATTGAGTCGGAATGGGACGACCCTTGTTATTGTGGTCCGGGACAAAACCAAATGAGAGGTTACATTGGTCGCAATTCATCAGTGTTTTTGGCCACTATGAAGTTTGCTGAGTTGGAGCCTGGTCTAAGGGATTATTAATAACACGTGTAAAAGGAACAGAAAATGTGACGACTGTCTGTCAAGGTGTTGACAGCTTCAAATTCTCTGTATTAGCTAAATAACTGTTAAAGATGTATATTGTGTATGTATCAGATAATGTAGTCATGTTTGTAATTTTTACCTCCCGGTAAAAATCCTTAAAGGGGGGAAGTGTTACGAGAATACACATAAAATTAAGATGTTTGCTGGCCTGGGCTAGCATCAGTGGCATCAGCAGTTGGTCTGCCACCTGCTCTCAGGGGAAGGAGAGATAAGGAACAATGGAGCAGCGTCTGGAGATGTGTAATGAAGGGATGTGGGAGGAAGAGCTGTCTGGAGCGGCTCCCCCCTTTGAACCCTGAACTGTTTGAAGTGATGGACAGGCGATACCCCAGCAGGGGGATAAAAAGGGACAGGTTCGCTAAGACAGACACACGCCACCCGAGGTAACGAGACCCTGGAAGCGGTGCGCCTCTCACGAGTGGTGAGAAGTACCGGACAACGCACAGGGTGGAAAGGTACGATCAGCGGGAACCCGGTGTGTGTCCGCCCTTGCCTGGGTGCCGGGTTCACTGCAGAGGATCGACCGCATCTGGAGGAGGGGTCACAGTCGGTGACCTCAGGTGACATCACCAAGGACCTGCCCAAATGCTGTTTGTGAGCCATCCCGCTGGTCTGTGAGTGAAGCAGTGTTCTGAATGATCAGTTGTTCCTATTCTGTCTCTCTTCCCCCACCTTGTCCATCGCCATGGCAACGATTACTGCGAACTGAGCTACAAACTGGACTGAACTTTGAGTCATTTTGAAATTGGTCATTTACCCCTAGACAACGATAGAGCTTGATTGATGCTGTTATCTTAATTCTGTGCACATGTGTGGTTATCATTGTTGAATTGTTGCATTTATTATCCTTTCGATTACTGTGTTGCTTGTTTCTTTAATAAAACTTTCTTAGTTCTAGTACTCCAGACTCCAACTGAGTGATCCATTTCTGCTGGTTTGGCAACCCAGTTACGGGGTACGTAACACAATGAACAGAATATTTCAAACATGAGAAGATTTTCAGATGCTGGAAATACAAAGCTGAGTTCCTCCAGCAAAAATGCTGCAGGTACTGAGCAAACCAAGCAACGCCTATGGAAAGGAGTAACCAGTCGAAGGTTTGGGCTGAGACCCTTCATCAGAACTGGAAAGGAAGGGGAGAAGTCAGAGTAAAATGTATGTTTAGCATTTTTGTTGGAAGCTAAGTTTCATAGAGTTAGAAATTTGAATTCAGCACAAATGAAAGTTTACCTAGGATCATTTAAAAAAAAATATTTGGCCAGAAATTCATCCCTTGTTCTTTGCATTAAACTCCTAGTTTAGTCACATCACCTCCAAAATGCGTTCTAGCCAGTACAAGTCCTTCATTCACCCAAACAGCATTCATTCCTCATTCCAGATAGAAACTACATAGAAGTGGCTACTTTCTTCATCTTTGATTTAGAAAGGATGAAAATAACTATAACATGCAGGGGCTTGGTGCGGCGGGCGGGGGGGGGGGGTGGTGGTGCACACTCAGCGATTCAGGGGTGGCTTCTTCCCCTCTGCCATTCGATTCCTAGACATTGGACATTGACATTGGACCTCGGGCTCTTGGACACTGCCTCACTTTTTTAATGTATATTGTTTCTGGGTTTTTTTGCACAGATTTTAGTCTATTTAGTGTGCATATGCTGTGATTTATTTATTTGCTTGTTGTTTATTTATTTTTATTATTTTATTTTATTTTTTTTTCTCTTTTGTATTGTGTATTGCATTGAACTGCTGCTGATAGGTTAACAAACTTCACGACACATGCCAGTAATAATAAACCTGATTCTGATACTTGGTTGATAAATATATTTATAACAGGTAGGGATAGGTGTTCAGATACTAGGGATATTCAAAGAGATGTGGTTAGTGAAGGTCGTAGAGTAATGGAGTCATAGGTCACTACAGCAGAAAAACAGGCCCGTCAAACAATGTAATCGATGCTGTCCTATACTTCTGCTTAGTTTCATCGACCACCACCAAGACCATAGCTTTCCATACCCTTCTCATTCATGCACCTATCCAAAATAATATCAAATATTGCAATTGAACCCACATCTACCACTTCCACTGACATATTCCATCCTTCAGATTTCAAACTTCAATATAAAAAATATAAACAATTTAAGTATGTATATGTCACAATATAAGACCATAAGATCATAAGACACAGGGGCACAAATTGGCCATTTGGCTCCTTGTGTCTGCTCTGCCATTCTAGTATTCCTGATTTATTATCGCCCTCAACCCCATTCTCCTGTCTTCTCCCTGTAACCTTTGACAGCTTTACTAATCAAGAACCTATCAACTTCTGCTTTAAATATACCCAATGACTTGGTCTCTATTGTCGTATTGCATTCTAAGGCTGTAACTTCTGGTCCAAGACTGCCCCACTAAAGGAAACATTCTCTCCACATCCCCTCTATCTAGGTATTTCAATATTCAATAGGTTTCAATTAGATCATCTTTCATTCTTCTAAATTCCAATAAGTATCGGTCCAGAGCCATCAAATTTTCCTCATATATAAACCCTTTAATTGCTAGAATCATTCTTGTGAACCTCCTTTAGATCATCTCTAATGCCAACACATCTTTTCTTAGATAAGGGGCCCAAAACTGCTCACAATACTCAAGTATGGTCTGACCAATACCTTATAAGATCTTAGCATTGCATCTTTGGTTTTATATTTTAGCCTTCTCGAAATGGATGTTAAAATTGAATTTGCCCTCTTTACCATTCACTCAACCAGCAAATTAGCCTTTAGGGAATTCTGCATAAGCACCTCTGCACCTCCGGATTTTTGAATATTCTCACTGTTTAGAAAATAAGCTAAAACTTTATTCCTTCTGCCAAAGTGCATGACCATGACCATACACTTCCCTACACTATATTCCACCGGCCACTTTGTTTAACATTCTCCTAATCTGTCTTGGTCTCTCTGCAAACTCCCTGCTTCCTCAACACTACCCGTCCCTCCACTTATCTTGGTATTGTCCACAAACTTGACAAAAATTCTATCATCCAGAACCTTGACATATAACATGAAAAGAAGTGGTCTCATAATCAACCACTTCAGAACACCACTAGTCGATCAAAAAGGCCCCTTTTATTCCCATTCTGCCTCCTGCCAGTCAGTCAATCTTCTATCCTTGCTTGTATCTTTCCCATAATACCATTTCCTCTTAACTTGTTGACCAGTCTTATGTGAGTCACCTTGTCAAAGGCCTTTTGGAAATCCAAGTAAACATCAACCACAGACTCTTGTTTGTCTACCCTACCTGTCAAAGAATTTCATCAGGTATGTTAGGCATGATTTCCCTTTAAGGATATCATATTACGTCTGGCCTATTTTATCATATGCATCAAAGTACCCTGAACTCTCAACTCCCTTCCTTAGTAATGGACTCTAACATCTTCCCAACCACTGAAATCAGTTTAAGTGGCCTATCATTTCCTGTCTTCTGCCTACTTCTTTCTTAAAGAGTGGAATGACATTTGCAATTTTCAGTCCTCTAGAAATTTCAAGAATGTAGTAATTCTTGACAGGGCACTCTAATACCTCTGCAATATCTTCAGCTACCTCTTTCGGAACCCTGGGTGTGTAGTCCATCTGGTCCATGTGACTTATCTATCTTCAGACCTTCAGCTTCCTAGCCAGCTTCTCTTTAATGATAGCGACTCCACTCACTTCTGCCCCTGACACACAGGAACTTTTGGCATACTACTGGTGTCTTCCATAGTGAAGGCTGATGAAAAATACACTTTGCGTTTGTCAGCCATTTCTTTGTTACCATTACTACCTCTTGGGTGTCATTTTCCAGCAATCTGATATTCACTCTTCTCTTTTACTCTTAATCTTCTGGTATCCCCTTTTATATTAGCTTCATATTCCATCTATTCCTTCCTTATTGTTTTTGTTGGTTTTTAAAAGCTTTCCAAACCTCTAACTTCCCACTAATTCTGGTGATATCATATGCCTTCTCTTTTATTTTTACGCTACCTTTGATTTCCCTTGTCAGCCAAGGTTGACTTATTGTCACCTTGCAATGTTCTTCTTTGGAAGGAATCTCTCCTGCATCTTTGAATTACCTCCAAAACTTCAACCATTGGTACTCTGCCGTCATCCCTGCTAGTGTCCCCTTCCAATCAACTTTGGCTGGTTTCTCTCTCATGCCTCTGTAGTTCCTCTACTTCACTATAATACTGGTACATACTATTTTACATGTAACTGCTACATTGAGATTCATTTTCTTGCAGGAATTCCTGCTAGACGAATATACAATAGAATCAATGAAAAAATATACACAATGACTGATAGACAACCAACGTGGAAAAGAATACAATCTATTCAAACAAACAAACAAATAAATAAATAATACTGAGACCATGAGTTATAGATTCCTTAAAAGTGATCCGTAGTTCTGAAATAACTTCAGTGCTGAGGCTCCTGTATCTCCATCTCTATTGTAGCAGTGATTAAAGAGCATGGTCTGGGTGGTGGACATCTTTAATGATCGATGCTGCTTTCTTGCACCACTCTCTGATAAAGAAGTTTCCCCTTAGATTCCCTTAAATATTTCTTCTTTCACAGATGCTAAGTTACAAAATGGATAGAATTAGGGAGCAGCAGTGAGAGACTGAATTGCCTACCCATAGGAACCATATATATCTATTTTCTGTCTGTCTGTATTGTATTTTGTGTTGTGCATTTATTATGGGTAATTTGTCACATGGGCTGGGGTATGGTAGAAGCAAATGAGTACAGTTACATATTCATGCTTTGCTGTAGCTAGTTTACTTTAGTGTTGTTTAGTGTCCATGTGCCTATCTAACAGTATCTCAAATATGACTAACGTGGCTGCCTCTATCACCATCGCTGGTAGTGCATTCCATGCACGTATAGTCTCTGTGTGAAAAACAAACACCTCTGACAATCCCCCTATACTTTTCTCCAATCACCTTAAACGTTTGTCCTCCACTATTAGCCATTGCTACCCTGGGGGGAAAAGTTGCTTGATGTCTACTCTAATTATGTCTATTATCATCTGGTACTCCTCTGTGGAGCCTCCTATCATCATCCTCTGCTCCGAAGAGGAAAGCCTTAGCTCACTCAACCTTTTCTCATGGGACAATGTGGTGATACTTCATAAACACAAGAGATTTTGCAGATCAACACGCACAAAATGCTGGAGGAACTCAGCAGGCCAGGTAGCATCTATGGTAAAAAGTCCAGTCAATGTTTAGGGTCGAAACCCTTTGGCAGGACTGGTATCTGCAGATTTTCTCTTGTTTGAGATTCTGCAGATGCTGGAAATCCAGTCTTTCAGCTAGGCACTTTAATACACTCTGAAACATGAGCACTTTAATACTTCCTGATACCAAGTCCTCGACAGAAAAAGTAGACAATCAGGAGATCCACTGGAGAAATGGGGCATTTGGGGATCACTGCCACAGGGGGATCAGGACCAGGGACCAAGGACTGGACCAGTTAGCAAAAGGGCTGGGGCAAGGAATTGAAAGGTCACGATCAGGGAACTGGGAAATCATGAGGTGGAGCTGGGGGTGGTGAGCAGGTCAGATCTGTGCTTGGACACCTTTTGAATAAGATGGGGCACAAAATGAAGGTTTGAGTATGGGGATGAACAGAGAAATTCTGAAAGGGATTTGGGTTTAATCCTGATCTGGTGTGCTGTCATTGTGGAGTTCGTGCATTCTCCCTGTAGCATATGGGTTTCTATCGTTTATCCGGTTTCTTCCCTTATGCCAAAGACATATAGGTTGGGAATTAATTGCCTGGTATAAATTGGCCTTACTGTGTAGAACTTGAGAGGAGTGGATGGGAATGTGTAGGAATAAAGATGTGAGATTAATGTGAGGTTAATATTAATAGATGGTTAATGTCTGTCATGGACTTGATGGGTTGAAGAATCTGTTTCCATGTTATCTCTCTGAATAACTATGATTCAGGAGCATGGCATAGACAGAGGTATAGGGTGGGATGGTAGTGTAGCACTATTACAGTGCCAGTAACCCATGATCAATCCTGCCCCTGTCTGTAAGTAGTACAGAAAAAAATTACGAGGATGTCTCCGGGTCTGGAGGATCTGAGTTATAAGGAAAGGTTGAATCGATTAGGAATTTATTCCTTGGGATGTAAAAGATTGAGAGGAGATTTGATAGAGGTATACAAAATTATGAGGGCTGTAGAGAGGGTAAATACAAACAGGCTGTTTCCACTGAGGTTGGGAGGGACGACAATCAGTGGTTATGGGTTAAGGGTGAAAGGTGAAAAGTTTAAGGGGAACATGAGGGGAAATTTCTTCATTCAGATGGTCATGAGTGTGAAAAGAGCTGCCAGTACAAGTGGTGCCTGCAAGCTTAGTTTCAAAGATTAGGAGAAGTTTAGATAGGTGCATGGATAATAGAGGTATGGAGGGCTATGATCCCGGTGTAGACTGATGACAGTAGGTAGCTTAAATGGTTCAGCACAGACTAGATGGGCCAATGGGCCTGATTCCGTGCTGTACTTTTCTATGACTATTATTGTATGAGTGTGTATGCTATCCTCATGACTGTGAGGGTTCACTACGGGTGCCCCCGTTTCCTTGCACATTCTAAAGACGTATGGGGGGGAGGGGTTTGTAGGTTAATTGGTCACATGTGTGTTATTGGGCAGAATAGGCTGGCTGGGCTGGAAGGGCCTGTTACATACTGAATCTCAAAATAAAAGTAAATAAGTTATCCTCCAAACTTCATTGATGTAAATATCACTTCTGGTTTCCAAAGGTTAATCTTTACAGGAAGTGCTTGGCTGATTTTCCAAAGTGACCCAGAGATGGTTATAACCACATTTGCACTTCAGGAGAAGTTAGTTTCCAGATGCATACTGCTGACAAGAAGCTGTTTGGCAATTGTACTTCTTGGCTAATGTCTCTATTTAAAAGTTACTCCCATCCATCTGGTTGTTATTATTCCTAGCATGGTCTCCTTCTGCAGTAGCTTTGTTTAATGTTAGAATTATCTATCAGTTGGATCAATCATTCATTTCAGTCAGAATAATGGCGTCAGTCCAAGATGGAATTTCACACAGTGTTGCTTTCAAGCAGGTTAGCTTATAGTATATTGATGCGCTTGCATCAGCTTCAATCCAAAAGGAGAAAGCAAACTCATCTGATTCCTGATAACAACGTTTTGCTGTCCGAACTGCTAGTCCAAGGGGACACTGTAACCATGGTTCATGAATCAGAGGCTCTATTGTCAGTTAAACCCCAGTATCTTCAGCTAACTCAAACCTGTTTTGTGCACAGTAGGTGTACTGAGCAACAGCTATGTAACTTTAATGTGAGTCATTAGTTTTACCTATAATATTTAACTCCTGTTTACGCTGTCTCCAGTGGCCACTTTTTGGGTATCTGCTGTAGTCTTCTGCTGTTGTATCCCATCAATGAGCTGGGCATTCAGAGATGCTCTTCTGGACACCACTGTTGCAATGCATTCACCAACAAGAGAAAATCTGCAGATGCTGGAAATCTGAGCAACACGCACAAAATGCTGAAGGAACTCAGCCGGCCAGGCAAAGCATGGTTATCTTAGTTACTGTCAGCTTGAACCAGTCTAGCCATTCTCCTCTTAACGCTCTCGTTAGCAAGACATTTTCACCCACAGAGCTGCTGTTCACCAGTTTTTGTTTTGTTTATCACATCATGCTGTGCACCAAAATCCCAGAAGATCAGCAGTTTCTGAGATACTCAAACCATCCTATCTGGCACTAACAATCATTCCACAGTCAAAGTTACTTAGAACACGTTTGTTCCCCGTTCTGATGTTTGGTCTAACACAACTGAACCTCTTGACCATTTGTATGTCTATATGCATTGATTGCTGCTACACAATTAGTTGATTATATATTTGCAATAATAAGCAGGTGAACAGCTGTACCTAATAAAGAGGCCACTGAGTGAATACTCTGAAGTTTCTGGACTTTGAATATTTCTTTCTAAAGAGCATGATTTCTAAACTGATATTTCATACAATTGTTTACATAATATTTTTGGAGCTTTGAAATTTCAACAGCTTCAGCCTTATTCTTTACTAACACCCGTAGGCTGCTTTGTCTTAATAATCTGTCATTCCACAACCTATGGACTCATGTTCAAGGACCAAATAACCCATATTCACAGTATTATTTATTTACTTATTTGCCCTTTGGTTATTTGTCAGACTTGTTTGTGTGTAGTCTTTCCTTGATTCAATTGTATATTTTTGAGCTGCTGTGAATGCCTGCAAGAAAATGGATCTCAGGGTATTATATGATGATGTATGCGTACTTTGATAATAAATTTACTTCGAACTTTGAACAAATGAATTCTTCTAAAAGTAACAGAGTGAACATTTCAAAAATGAATAGTTACGAATTGTACTTTTTTAAATGTTGGTGTCAAGACTCTGATGAAATAACCAAAAGCCAATGGAGTACTACATAAAGTCAGAGCGCAATATAGTAAGGATGCTGGCCCGTCAGGCAAACAAGCCCAGGCCGATGAATGGCGTCCATCCGCTAGTTCCAATTCCAAGCTTGGCCAACATCTCTCTAAGCACTGCCCTCTGGGAACCTAACTGCTTCTTAAATGACACCATTGTGTCTGCCTCAACCACTTCTTCTGGTTGCGTGTTCCAGCTCCTCACCTATGAGGCTAAGCACAGCTCTAAAGTCATACGTATCTAGAAGTTTGCTGATGATATTACTGTCATTGGCTGAAACAAAGGTAGTGACAAATCTGTATATAGGAGAGAGATTGAAAATCTAGCTGAGTGGTGCCACAACAACAGCCTCTCACTCATTGTCAACAAGATCAAGGGGTTGATTATTGGCCTCAGGAGGAGGAAACTTCAAGTCCGTGAGTCAGTCCTCAATGGGGGATCAGAGGTGGAGAGAGTCAGCAGCTTTAAATTCCTCATTGATATTATTTCAGATCATCTGTCTTGGGCCTAGCACATAAATGCAATTATAAAGAAAGCATGGCAGCGCCTTTACTTCCTTGGCTGTATGCAAAGATTCGGCATGACATCTAAAACTTTGACAAACTTCTAGAGAAGTGTGGCGGAGAGTATGTTGACGGGTTGCATCTCGGCCTGGTATGGAACGACCAATGCCCTTAAATGGGAAACCTTACAAAAAGTAGTTGATATGGCCCAGTAAAGGGTAAAACCCTCCCCACCAATGTGCACATCAGTAAGGAGCACTGTTACAGGAAAGCAACGTTCATCATCAAGGATGCCCACCACCCAAGCCATGCTGTCTTCTTGCTCCTGTCATCAGGAAGAAGGTACGGCAGTCTCAGGACCCTCACCACCAGGTTCAGGAACACTTATTACCTTAAAACATCAGATTCTTGAACCAATCGGGATAACTTCACTCTATAGACTCACTTTCAAGGAATCTTTATCTTATATTCTTGATATTTATTGCTTATTTTTTTATTAATATTTCTTTTTTTTCTTTGGTATTTGCACAGTTTGTTGTTTGTCTGTCCTGTTGCATGCTGTCTTTCATTGACTCCATTATGCTTGTTGGATTTATTGAGTATGCTTGCAAGAAAACAAATCTTAGAGTTGAACAGTATATGGTGTCATACCTGCACATTGATAATGAATTTTATTTTATAGTCGTAGTCATGCTTTATTGATCCTGGGGGAAATTAGTTTTTGTTACAGTTGCACCATAAATAATAAATAGTAATATAACCATAAATAGTTAAATAGTATTATGTAAATTATGCCAGTAAATTATGGAATAAATCCAGGACCAGCCTATCGGCTCAGGGTGTCTGACCCTCTAAGGGAGGAGTTGTAAAGTTTGATGGCCACAGGCAGGAATGACTTCCTATGACGCTCAGTGCTGCATCTCGGTGGAATGAGTCTCTGGCTGAATGTACTCCTGTGCCCACCCAGTACATTATGTAGTGGATGGGAGACATTGACCAAGATGGCATGCAACTTAGACAGCATCCTCTTTTCAGACACCACCGTGAGAGAGTCCAGTTCCATCCCCACAACATCACTGGCCTTACGAATGAGTTTGTTGATTCTGTTGGTGTCTGCTACCCTCAGCCTGCTGCCCCAGCACACAACAGCAAACATGATAGCACTGGCCACTACAGACTCGTAGAACATCCTCAGCATCGTCTGGCAGATGTTAAAGGACCTCAGTCTCCTCAGGAAATAGAGACGGCTCTGACCCTTCTTGTAGACAGCCTCAGTGTTCTTAGACCAGTCCAGTTTATTGTCAATTCGTATCCCCAGGTATTTGTAATCCTCCACCATGTCCACACTGTCCCCCTGGATGGAAACAGGGGTCGCCGGTACCTTAGCTCTCCTCAGGTCTACTACCAGCTCCTTAGTCTTTTTCACATTAAGCTGCAGATAATTCTGCTCACACCATGTGACAAAGTTTCCTACCGCAGCCCTGTACTCAGCCTCATTTCCCTTGCTGATGCATCCAACTATGGTAGAGTCATCAGAAAACTTCTGAAGATGACAAGACTCTGTGCAGTAGTTGAAGTCCGAGGTGTAAATAGTGAAGAGAAAGGGAGACAAGACAGTCCCCTGTGGAGCCCCAGTGCTGCTGATCACTCTGTCGGATACACAGTGTTGCAAGCACACGTACTGTGGTCTGCCAGTCAGGTAATCAAGAATCTGTGATACCAGGGAACGTTGTTTGTATTCACCACCCTCTGTGTGAAAATATCCTTCTTTTCCCTTTTATATCTATCCCCTCTCACCCTAAATCTATGCCCTCTAGCTTTGGTCTCTCTACCCTGTGGAAAAGTCTGCTGCCATCTACCTTACAGTAAATACACATAGTTTAAAACATTTCTGTAAGGCAGCACACCATTCTGTCCTGGCCAACCTCTCCCTATAACTCAGACTTTCTAGTCATGGAAATATCCACTTAAATCTTTTCTGCTCTCTTTGCAGTTTAACTGCGTCTTTCCTATTTTAGGTGACCAAATAGTACTCCAGGAATGACTTCACCAATGACTTATACAACTGCAACGTAATGTCCCAACTCCTATACTCAGTGCCCTGATTGATGAAGACCAGCGTGCTGGGTGCCTTTTTTCACTACCCTGTCAACCTTGTACTCATAGGATCATCTTCTCCAATACCCTCATTAGTGCCCTACCGTTCATAGTGCAAGTGCTTCCATAGCTTTGACTTCCTAAAATGCATCATCACACACTTACCTGTATTGATATCAAGAAATAAACATAAAGCAAAAATTCAAAGTTCAAAGAAAATTTATTATAAAAATAGCCTACCATATACAACCTTGAGATTCACAGGCACCCACAGGTAAATAAAGAAATGCGACAGAATCTATGAAAAGCCAAAAGCGGAGTCCCTGAAAGCAAGTCGACATGCTGTGGACATCGCTCAGCTTGTCCAGTTCTTAATTACAGGTATTTATAAAACTGGCTCCAGGTTAGTTTCTTTACAATTCAATTGGACATCTTCCAGATACGATACTCATCCTGCTAATACTTTGAAATATATAATTATTCTTCTGAGAATCAGTCGGAATTACAGCTTTTCTTCCTTTCAATCTCTGTTTCTTCCATTTACTGCTTCATAGTTTAGTGAGAAAGTGTTCAAAAGCATGCTGACAACACTGTCTATTCACAGGGCCTTTGAAGGTGTTCAGTTCCTTTGGATAAGCTCACTCTGGCTTCACTCAGAGAAACCCTCAGATGTGTGTTTGAAATGCAGAGGTAGCACAAGGCTCGGTGTTTGCCCTGGGCAATAAAGGTTCCAACCCAAAAACCAGAAGAAAAAGACTTTTAGTCTGTGATACAGAGTTTACGAGTAAGAAGATATGGTTGATGAAACATTAAAACAATTGAATTGGATGACTCATCTGAGCATGTCACTTTTTCTTCCATGAGTAATCGATATTTTCCACCAAGAGGACCACAACGCTGTTATGGTTTGGAGGCGTGCTTGTCTCAATGACCTGGACAGCTATGCTGGCTGGAGTCAGGGCATTACGCTTTGGCTCTTTGTAAGGTCACCCATGCCAGACAAGTCTAAGGATAGAGGCCAGACTGAGAGTGGTCCACCGGTCTTCCAGGTTCAATGTTTGTTTGACCCTAATAGGTCAAACAAAATTATTATGAAAATAGCAACAAGGAATCTGAGGCGACGGTATTCCTGAGTCTTCACCCAAGGCTTGCATGACTGACAGTAGTAAATACAGAGAGGAATCTACTGCCACGATGAAGGAAGCCCTGAATACCACCAGAGATGGAAGACCTTCAATGATGCCCTCAATTACACTGTTACTACAGTGCTGTAACAGGCAGTATGTAAAAGAATCAATATTTTACCAAGAAGTCAGTGGAATCATTCAAGTTTGAAATGAACTCTACTTGAGGTATTCAGGTTGTAGACGCAACGGTACAAAGTAAGGAAATATCATTCATCCATATGATTCATGTTGTTATCATTTTCATTAGTTGGTTGTATACATAATTCATAGAAAATAAACCTTTTTCAACAAACTTTCATATTTCATCTGCTTTCATCCTTTATTCAATAACACTTTTTATGAAGTTTCACTTTGCAGGAGGATAAGCTGCCTATGCATGCAGCCAGCATGAATCATCTTTCTTGTTCAGATCTGATTTCCTGGCCTTTGCTCAGGCTGAAACCCTGTGGCCCAATGTGGCAGAGCACAGGCGTGGCATTGTGAGCGTCTTCACTGCTGTGAGCTCCAAGTGCTTTGAATAAGTGATGATGGTGGACACAGAACCACTCGGACTGTATGCTTCTTGTTGTGGAGCATTTCTGAAATTTCTCCACATGCGCAGTCAAACATTGGAGTCGTGAGAGAAGCTAGAAGCCAGGTGACAACACAGTTGACCTGTCATTCCAGTACCAAGCTCACCATTCAGTCCAGCACTGTGAACTGATGCAAAGAGGAGCAATACTGTTCCAAATGGAACTGACATATAAACTGCCAATTTATTCATTGGTATAGTGTTACGGTTCCAATCGAAAGATCTAAGTGCAGGAAATAAATTTACTGATTTCTTTTTAAAGTTATTATCATGTTTTAAGTTCTTAGCATATAAGCTGTTTTAAGATAATTTTGAAATATTCTTAAAAATATTTATTTTTATTTATTTAAATCTGAATGACATTTAAGTATCTCTGTCAGGCACTGAATGCATTTCTGTCAAAGAGTGGGGGCGACACAGTAAAGTAGTGGTTAGTATAATGTTATTACAGTGATCTGGGTTGAAATCAACAGGGAGTTTATACGTTCTACCCATAAACACATGGGTTTCCTCCGGATGCTCTGGTTTCCTCCCACATTCCAAAGACATTTGAGCTAATTGGTCACGTGGATGTAATTGGGCAGTGTGGGCTCATAGGGTCAGAAGGGCCTGTATTTCATTTGTATCCCTAATGAAAGTAAGTAGAATAATGTCAGTATGCTCCTAGTGCCAGGGGTTTAAATTGGCTGAAACCAGTATCACACTCAATGTAAGGGATTAGATTTTTAATATGTCAGTGATTTGGATGACAGAACAGATGGCTTTGCGACCTGTGGTAAACCACATATATATGTTGTAACTGGGTTACCTGCCTGGACACGCCCCTCTGTTGACTGCTCCTGTGGCTCCTCCCACAGACCCCCGAATAAAGGCGACTGTGCCACTGCTCCTCCTCTCAGTCCAGGGGCAGATACTCAGCATGGACACGTGATCATTTACTGTTAATAAAAGCCTTTCAGTATTTACTCTACTTCCAGTCTTTTGGAGTAATTGATAGTGCATCAGTGGCCAAGTTTTCAGATGAAACAAAGACAGAGGAGAATGGGCAAAGAGTTGGAAGATGGAATGAAGTGTTGGGATGTATATGGACACACAATTTGGTAGAAGGAATAAAACTGTAGACTATTTACTTAATGGGGAGAACTTTCAAAAATCTGAGATACAAAGGGATTTGGACTCCTCATGCAGGATTCTCCAGAGGATAATTTGCAGATTGAATCAATGGTGAGGAGGGTGAACGCAATCTTGGCATTTGTTTCAAGAGGACCAGAATATAAAAGCAGGGATGTAATGCCAAGGATGTATAAGGTGTTGGTGAGGCCTCACTTGGAGTATTGTGATTAGTTTTGGGCCCCTTATCTAAGAAAGGATGTGTTGATATTTGAGAGGGATCAGAGGAGGTTGAAAGGATTATGATATGAGCAGCGATTGAAGTCTCTGGGCCCCTTCTAGCTGGAATTTAGAAGAATAAGGGGAGAGCTCATTGAAACCTGTCAAATGTTGAAAGGCCTAGAGGATGTTTCATTTGGTGGGTGAGTCTAGGACCAAAGGACACATCCACAAAATAGAGGGACATCCATTTAGAACACTTAGAACAGGATGAATTTCTTTTGCCAGAAGATGGTGAATCTGTGGAATTCCTGACCACAGCTGCCTGTGGAGGCCAGGTCACTGGGTGCATTTAAGATGGAGGTTGATAGGTTCCTGATTAGTCAGGGCATGAAAGATTATGTGGAGAAGGTAGGAGAATGTGGTTAAGAGGGAAATAGATCAGTCATGATGAAATGGTGGAGCAGACACGATGGGCCAAATGGCCTACTTCTGCACCTATAACTTTATGCTCTTACCGTCACTTGGGAAAAGCATGAATTTGGCAAGCGTCAGTCTGGCGTTCAAGAGAGAGAGAACCATTTGCTGTGCAAGTCACAAAGGCCAAGTGTAATCAAATTAATTTGCATCAAATCAAATCAGTGACGAATGTGCTGGAAGACGTCTGCAAGTGTCACCATAGCATGTCAAAAATCTAATAACCATTGCCCTAAGCATATGCCTCTGGAATATGGGAGGGAACTGGTCACCAGAAGGACATAATCATCCACACACCGGCTGTCATAAAATGGATAGTGAGCAGACATCATTTACTCATCCCAGTTAACCTTAATTGGTATTTAGTGGATGGTGGAGGTGTTACTGCCCACTTCACTCTTCAGCTAAAATTCAAAGTTTCATCCAGCAGATTTTATTCAAGGTGACCTTGCAGTTACATCTCAGATTTCAGCACATTAACAGCTTATGTTATTTAATTATTTCCATTTTGAGAATAACTTTTAAATTATAAAGCTATGTGGTTCCGAGCCTTTCAAATGCCATTCCTTATGATAAAGATAAATTGCTCTAGGAAATAAGAATGTTGAAAAGATTCATTACCTGACTTATCATTATAATTCAAGAACCAATAAAAATTACTTATCTAATCAGTTGGGGATTTTATGGACCTCAATTAGATGTTCTTCAATCACTATAGAGGGTAAAGTGCTTTGGATATCAGACTGTAAATTAATTCAAAATGCTTGAAGAGAAAAGTATTTACTGCTGTCGAAATTGTATAACCTTCTACTGTCTCCAATCAATTCGTATTAAATGAATATTTCTCTGACGACTATTAAGGTAATAAAGCAGTCTAGATTTAGTTGTTTTCATTACTTTCTTCTATGACATCGCAAATGAATTTTTCTGGGTTTCTATATAATATAGGAAGTGACCTGGTGCTCAATCGTAGATAAGCAGTTGGTCCATAGCAGCAGCAGTAATAACAGACTTTACATTTATATTTATCACTAGTCTAATGCCTCCATCGCCCAAATATCTTGAAATGAATAAGCTAGTACCAACTACTTTTTTAAAAAATGAGTGTTGGTTTACGATAGCATTGGAAACATCAGAAATAAAGCCCCCACCCCTGCAGTTTTCCTTTGTTTCATATGCAGGATAAAAATTAAATATTGTAATCCAAATCAGAACAAGCATGACTGAACTTGGTATCTGGGAAGATATTTTCTTGAGTGACCCTTTGATGATGGCAATGAATAGGGAACAATAAAATTGCTGTGTTTTGAGATTCAACAAAGGAAATGCATAGAAACATTTAAGATTCAGGGATTGGACATAATTTTTCATCAATTGAGGGTGAACTTTGTGACTTGAAATTTCAGGAATTAAGCGGGCATATTGGGCTGGACTGTCTGCCCATTACAGGAGTGATTGTCAATGCCTACCTTTGTTTTTTTGGCCCAAAGGTAGCTGAATCGTCAGAGTGGCTTATTGGAAGCCATCCCAATTTTTGACAGATTGTTCACTGGCAAGGTAAAAGACTCACTGTGATACCTGGATCTCAAAAATCTTGGTCTTTATGTAGGTGAGTGATCCACACTATGCTTCATTGCTATTCTGCCAAGATACGTTGTTGCAAATCATTTGCTGTTTGTTTGAAGACCTCTAGACCAGCGAAAGTATAACCACTGCTAGGGAGTCTGACTCAGCCTGGGGCTCCACAGGTCTTTAGAAGCGCAAGAGATTCTGAAAATGCTGAAAATTTTTAGCAATACACACATGAGTGCCTGGATGCTGCAGGTATCCATCCCAGTTTCTGACCAATTTACTTTGTTAAGTATCTCTGCTCCATCTGACAAAAGCAGAATTTCCTGGTGGCCGACAATTTTAATTCCTATCGCCATTTTTGTTCTGGCTTGTTGGTCCATGGTCTCCTTTTTTACCACAGAGGCCACTCTCAGGGTGGAGGAGCAACGGTTCAAATTCTGGCAGGTTCCTCAGATCCACCAGTTCAGTACGTGTTCACATGATCAATAATACTAAAGGTTATAGAACAGGGACACAAAATATAGAATTCTACAACACTTACCAAATAGTTGTCCATCAGCATTGCCTGGTGATCAAACGAAAAAGACAGAACTGGTGCCCAAACAATGCTTTGGTACTCCACAGGATCAAACCTGGGCTGCTCCATCAGTAGTCTCAGATATTAAACGTAGGATGGCCCCTCAGTGCTCCTGGATACCAGACCTAGTGATGCACCATCAATAACTCCAAAAGACTGGAAGTAGAGTAAATACTGAAAGGCTTTTATTAGTGGTAAAATGTGACCTCCATCATGCTGAATGTCTGCCCCTGGACCTAGAGGAGGAGCAATGGCACAATCGCCTTTATTCAGGGGTCTGTGGGAGGAGCCACAGGAGCAGTCAGCAGAGAGGTGTGTCCAGACAGGTAACCCAGTTACAACATATATATATGGTTTACCACACCTAGGGTGCTTCCTTATTGCTTTTGGATGCCAGGCCTGGAATCCTCCCTCAGTTCCCCATAACATCAGCCCAGGTGATTCAAGATTCAAAATTGTTTAACGTCATTTCTAGTACACAAGTGTTACGGAGAACAACATCACTGTTACTCTGGATTTGTAGCAGCATAAATAAATGCAATAAGGTAAAAAACACAATAATAAAAAAGCAATAAACATGCAAACATAAGAGAGCCTCTAAACATAGATTGATTGTATAAGGTGATGCTAGGTACAACAATCCCTGTAGATAAGGTGACTGTGACAGGAAATGACACAGTAGTGGAGCAGGGGTGTGGTGTTGTGGATGTCTGGGTGGAAGAGTTGATCAGCCTGGTTGCTTGTTTCAAGTCACAGTTTCTGAGTCTGGTGGTCCTGGTGTGGATGCTATATAGCCTCTTCCCTAACAAACATTCCTTGAGCAAGGTTGGTGACATCTTTCATGTTATTGCAGTCCTTTTTCCAGCATTTTTCTGTGCATGTGTTCTTGCTGGAAATTAGCCTGGTGCTGGTGAAGTGTTAGGCAGTTTTGACTACATGTTGTATAGCCTTCCTGTCCACCACAGTGCAGATTTCATACCATGCAACGTGTTTCATACCATGATCTCCACTGTGCATCTATAAAATGACATGAGCTTTGATGTGCATCGTCCAGCTCTATTCCACCTCCTCAGAAAGTAGAAGTATTAGTGGTCAGGGATACTATTACAGCTACAGAAAGGGTGGGTAATGTAGCAGGATCCTCTTTTCAGTCTATATGGGTGGAAGTCAGGAACAGGAAGGGAGCAGTTACTCTATTAGGGGTATTCTATAGGCCCCCTGGTAGCATCAGAGATACAGAGGAGCAGATTGGGAGGCAGATTTTGGAAAGGTGCAAAAATAACAGGGTTGTTATCATGGGTGACTTTAACTTCCCTAATATTGACTGGAACCTGATTAGTTCCAAGGGTTTAGATGGGGCAAAGTTTGTTAAGTGTGTCCAGGATGGATTCCTGTCACAGTATGTGGACAGGCCGACCAGGGGGAATGCCATACTAGATCTAGTATTAGGTAATGAACCGGGTCAGGTCACAGATCTCTCAGTGGGTGAGCATTTGGGGGACAGTGACCACCGCTCCCTGGCCTTTATAAATATCATGGAAAAGGATAGAATCAAAGAGGACAGGAAAAGTTTTAATTGGGGAAAGGCAAATTATGAGGCTATAAGGCTAGAACTGCGGGTGTGAATTGGGATGATGTTTTTGCAAGGAAGTGTGCTATGGACATGTGGTCGATGTTTAGCGATCTCTTGCGGGATGTAAGGGATAAATTTGTCCCGGTGAGGAAGATAAAGAATGGTAGGGTGATGGAACCATGGGTGATAAGTGAGGTGGAAAATCTAGTCAGGAGGAAGAAGGCAGCATACATGAGGTTTAGGAAGCAAGGATCAGATGGGTCTATTGAGGAATATAGGGAAGCAAGAAAGGAGCTTAAGAAGGGGCTGAGAAGAGCAAGAAGGGGGCATGAGAAGGCCTTGGTGAGTAGGGTAAAGGAAAACCCCAAGGCATTCTTCAATTATGTGAATAAAAAATGGTGACAGGAGTGAAGGTAGGACCGATTAGCGATAAAGGTGGAAAGATGTGCCTGGAGGCTGTGGAAGTGAGCGAGGTCCTCAATGAATACTCCTCTTCGGTATTCACCAATGAGAGGGAACTTGATGATGGTGAGGACAATATGAGTGAGGTTGATGTTCTGGAGCATGTTGATATTAAGGGAGAGGAGGTGTTGGAGTTGTTAAAATACATTAGGACAGATAAGTCCCCGGGGCCTGACGGAATATTCCCCAGGCTGCTCCATGAGGCGAGAGAAGAGATTGCTGAGCCTCTGGCTAGGATCTTTATGTCCTCATTGTCCACAGGAATGGTATCGGAGGATTGGAGGGAGGCAAATGTTGTTTCCTTGTTCAAAAAAGGTAGTAGGGATAGTCCAGTTAATTATAGACCAGTGAGCCTTACGTCTGTGGTGGGAAAGCTGTTGGAAAAGATTCTTAGAGATAGGATGTATGGGCATTTAGAGAATCATGGCCTGATCAGGGACAGTTTTCATGGCTTTGTGAAGGGCAGATCGTGTCTAACAAGCCTGATAGAGTTCTTTGAGGAGGTGACCAGGCATATAGATGAGGGTAGTGCAGTGGATGTGATCTATATAGATCTTAGTAAGGCATTTGACAAGGTTCCACATGGTAGGCTTATTCAGAAAGTTAGAAGGCATGGGATCCAGGGAAGTTTGGCCAGGTGGATTCAGAATTGGCTTGCCTGCAGAAGGCAGAGGGTGGTGGTGGAGGGAGTACATTCAGATTGGAGGATTGTGACTAGTAGTGTCCCACAAGGATCTGTTCTGGGACCTCTACTTTTCGTAATTTTTATTAACGATCAGGATGTGGGGGTAGAAGGGTGGGTTGGCAAGTTTGCAGACGACACAAAGGTTGGTGGTGTTGTAGATAGTGTAGAGGATTGTCAAAGATTGCAGAGAGACATTGATAGGATGCAGAAGTGTGTTGAGAAGTGGCAGATGGAGTTCAACCCGGAGAAGTGTGAGGTGGTACACTTTGGAAGGACAAACTCCAAGACAGAGTACAAAGTAAACGGCAGGATACTTGGTACTGTGGAGGAGCAGAGGGGTCTGGGGGTACATGTCCACAGATCCCTGAAAGTTGCCTCACAGGTGGATAGGGCAGTTAAGAAAGCTTATGGGGTGTTAGCTTTCATAAGTCGAGGGGTAGAGTTTAAGAGTCGCGATGTAATGATGCAGCTCTATAAAACTCTGGTTAGGCCACACTTGGAGTACTGTGTCCAGTTCTGGTCACCTCACTATAGGAAGGATGTGGAAGCATTGGAAAGGGTACAGAGGAGATTTACCAGGATGCTGCCTGGTTTAGAAAGTATGCATTATGATCAGAGATTAAGGGAGGTAGGGCTTTACTCTTTGGGGAGAAGGAGGATGAGAGGAGACATGATAGAGGTGTACAAGATAATAAGAGGAATAGATAGAGTGAATAGCCAGCGCCTCTTCCCCCGGGCACCACTGCTCAATACAAGAGGACATGGCTTTAAGTTATGGGGTGGGAAGTTCAAGGGGGATATTAGAGGAAGGTTTTTTACTCAGAGAGTGGTTGGTGCGTGGAATGCACTGCCTGAGTCAGTGGTGGAGGCAGATACACTAGTGAAGTTTAAGAGACTACTAGACAGGTATATGGAGGAATCTAAGGTTGGGGCTTATATGGGAGGCAGGGTTTGAGGGTCGGCACAACATTGTGGGCCGAAGGGCCTGTACTGTGCTGTACTATTCTATGTTCTATGTTCTATTAGTGTGTTTTTATGATTGTATAAGATGTATAAGACGGGGGTCAGGGGGTATGGAGGGAAGGCTGGGGCAGGGTTCTGAGTTGGAGGATCAGCCATGATCATAATAAATGGCAGTGCAGGCTTGAAGGGCCGAATGGCCTACTCCTGCACCTATTTTCTATGTTTCTATGTTTCTATGTTCTGGCACCATTAGACCATAAGATAAAGGAAAAAGAAGTAAGCCATTCGGCCCGACAAATCTACTTTGCCATTCAATCATGGGCTGATCCAATTCTTCCAGTCATCCTCACCCCCGTGCCTTCACCCCATACCCTTTGATGCCCTGGCTAATCAAGAACCTATCTGTCTCTGCCTTAAATATACCCAGTGACTTGGCCTCCACAGCCGCTCGTGGCAACAAATTCCACAGATGTACCACCCTCAGACTAAAGTAATTTCTCCGCATCTCTTCTAAAAGGACGTCCTTCAATCCTGATGTCGTGCCCTCTTGTCCTAGAATCCCCTACCATGTGAAATAACTTTGCCATATCTAATCTGTTCAGGACTTTTAACATTCTTAGTGTTTCAATGAGATCCCTCCCCTTCATTCTCCTGAACTCCAGGGAATTCAGCCCAAGAGCTGCCAGACGTTCCTCACGCAGTTACCCTTTCATTCCTGGAATCATTCTCATGAATCTTCTCTGAACCCTCTCCAATGTCAGTATATCACTTGGGGACCATGAGGGGTTGTGCAAGATGTACACTCCCACGAGTTTGAAACTGTTTGCAGATTCAACTGTTGTGTTACCGGAGTAACGAGGGTGCAGGTGTAAAAAGAGGAATGCTGTCCCTCTGTCAACTTTGATTATTCCTCAGTGTCAATCAGTATTGCTCTAAAGTCAGCATGTATTCTCCCTTTATGTCAGCTCAGACGTTTTTTCAGTTTAAACTTTAAAGTAGCTATTATCAAAGTATGCATGTCACTTGTATACTATTTTGAAACTAATTTTCTTGCAAAGCATTCAGAGTAAATCAATAAAATAAAATAAAATCAGTGAACAACCAAGCAAAAAAACTGACAGACAACTAATGTGCAAAAGAAGACAAATATTGCAAATACAAAAAAAAGTAATAACATTAAATAAGTAAGTAAATTGATGCTTACAACTAATACAAATACTGAGAACATAATTTGCAGAATCCTTGAAAGTGAGTCCATATGTTGTGGAATCAGTTCAGAGTTGAGGTGAATGAAATTATTCATGATGGTTCAGAAGCTTAATGGTTGAAGTGTGTCCAGCCTCACCACTTTGGACATTGTAGAGATGGTGGCCAGCTCCATGTCAAGTTTATTTGTCGTTATGTACATCAAAACATCAAATTACACAGTGACATGCACCTGCATCAATACACAGCACAGCTTGATATGGAAGTACTGAGAACTCAAGTTGTAAGGTCCTTGAAAGTGAGTCGATGGGTTGTGGAATCAGTTCAAAGTTGTAGTGAGTGATATTATCCTCGCAGGTTCAGGTGTCAGATGGCAGAAGGGTAACAACTGTTCCTGAACTTGGTGGTGTGGGACCTGTGGGTTTTGTACCTCTTTCCTGATTCAGGTGTTCTGGCGGAACTGAATTTGAATTGATTTCATTTCTTACATCCTTCACGTACAGGAGTAAAAACCTTTACATCTCCGTCTGAATATGCAATGTGCAAATTATAGTAATTTTTAATAATTAGTACGTGCAGTAAGATGTACAACAGAACAGTCAATATAGCTTAGAAACACAATTGTGTCAGTGTGAATCAATCAATCTGATAGCCTGGTGGAAGAAGGTGTCTCAGAGTCTGTTGATCCTGGCTTTAATGCTGCTGTACCTTTACCCAGATGGTAGCAGCTGGAGCAGTTTGCAGTTGGGATGACTTGGGTACGCAATGATCCTTCGGGCCCTTTTTATGAACCTATTACTATAAACGTCCTGAACAGTGGGAAGTTCACATCCACAGATACGCTGGGCTGTCCGCACCACTCTGTGCAGAGTCCTGCGATCCAGCGAAGTATGGTTCCCACTACCAGGCAGTGATACAGCCACTCAGGTTGCTCTCAATTGTGCCCCTGTAGAAAGTCCGAACTTCTTCAACCATCTGAGGTAAAAGAGGCACTGTTATGCTTTTTTTTTCACCAAACAGCTGGTATGTACAGACCAACTGAGGTCTGCAAGTGCTGCCCCATGTTCACCTGGGCACTGCCGCATTCTCTCAGCAGTACCACAATTATGGATAATTTATTCCTGAATTACCAGTAGCTGAAAAGCAGCAGTTAGAATCAGAATCAGAATCAGGTTTATTATCACCGGCACGTGTCGTGAAATTTGTTAATTTACTCCGAACATGGACACGGAATCTATACGTGAGGCAAAGTAGTATCAACTTCATGAACCACATATGGATTACAGAGGAGGAGGTGTTCGCTGTCCTGAGGCAAATTTGGATGGATAAATCTTTAGGGCCTGACAAAGTGTTCCCTGGGACCCTGCAGGATGCAAGTGAAGAAATTTCCCAGGTGCCAGCAGAGATACTTAAATTATCCTCAGTGACAGTTGAGGTACCAGTGGATTGGAGGATAGCCAATGTTCTTCCACTGTTTAAGAAAGGCTCTAAAAAATATACCAGGAAATTATCGGCCAGTGAGTCTGACATCAGTCAAGAGAAAGTTATTGGAAGGTATTCTAAGGGAGCAGATATATAGTATTTGATGTACTGATTAAGGACCTTTGTGCATGGTAGGTTATGTCTAACCAATCTTATGGAGTTTTTTGAGGAGGTTCCCAGGAAAGTGGATGAAAGCAAGGCGGTGAATGTTGTCTACATGGACGTTGACAAAGTCCAACATGGAAAGTTGCTCTAGAAGGTGCATTCGCTTGGCATTCAAGATGAGGTAGTAAATTGGATTATACATTAGCTTTGTGGAAGAAGCCAGAGAGTTGTTGCAGAGGGTTGCCTCCCTGTGTCTAGAGGAGTGCCAAAGGTACTGGAAGCATTGTTTGTCATCTATACCAATGATCTGGATGATAATGTGGTTAACTGGATCAGCAAATTTGCAAATGACACCAAGACTGAGGGTGTTGTGGACAGTAAGGAAGGCTATCATGGCTTGTGGAGGGATCCACATCAGCTGGAAAAGTAGGATGAAAAATGGCAAATGGAATTCGCCACCTCCAACGGGATCCCACCACTAAGCACATCTTTCCCTCCCCCCACTGCTTTCCACAGGGATCGCTCCCTATGCAACTCCCTTGTCCATTTGTCCCCCCCATCCCTCCCCACTGATCTCCCTCCTGGCACTTATCCGTGTAAGCGGAACAAGTGCTACACATGCCCTTACACTTCCTCCCTTACCACCATTCAGGGCCCCAGACAATCCTTCCAGGTGAGGCGACACTTCACCTGTGAGTCGGCTGGGGTGATATACTGTGTCTGGTGCTCCCGATGTGGTCTTCTATATATTGGCGAGACTGGAAGATCATTTCGCTGAACACCTACCCTCTGTCCGCCAGAGAAAGCAGGATCTCCCAGTGGCCACACATTTTAATTTCATGTCCCATTCCCATTCTGATATGTCTATCCACAGCCTCCTCTACTGTAAAGATGAAGCCACACTCAAGTTGGAGGAACAACACCTTATATTCAGTTTGGGTAGCCTCCAACCTGATGGCATGAACATTGACTTCTCAAACTTCCGCTAATGTCCCACCTCCCCCTCGTACCCCATCTGTTATTTATCTATATACACACATTCTTTTTCTCCCTCTCCTTTTTCTCCCTATGTCCCTCTCACTATACCCCTTGCCCATCCTCTGGGTTCCCCCCCAACTTTTCTTTCTTCCTGGACCTCCTGTCCCATGATCCTCTCATATCCCTTTTGCCAATCAACTGTCCAGCTCTTGGCTCCATCCCTCCCTCTCCTGTCTTCTCCTATCATTTCAGATCTCCCCCTCCCCCTCCCACTTTCAAATCTTCTACTAGCTCTTCTTTCAGTTAGTCCTGACGAAGGGTCTCGGCCCAAAACGTTGACTGTACCTCTTCCTAGAGATGCTGCCTGGCCTGCTGCGTTCACCAGTAACTTTGATGTGTGTTGTTAGATGGAATTTGGTGAAGACATGTGCAGTGTCTCACACAGTGAATGGTAGGGTACTGAGGAGTGTGGTAGAACAAAGTGATGTGGGAATACAGGTGCATAATTCATTGGAAGTGGTGTCATTGTGTCATTGAAAGGTTGTAAAGAAAGCTTTTGGCATACTGGCCTTCATAAATCAATGTATTGCGTACAGGAGATGAGATGTTACGTTGAAATTGTATAAGACATTGGTGAGGCCTATTTTAGTTTTGTGTGTAGTTTTGATCACCTACATACATGAAAGATCTAAGTGGGGTACAGAGAAAATTTACAAGGATGTTGCTGGGCCTGGAGGACCTGAGTTATAAGGAAAGATTGAATAGGTTAGGACTTTATTCCTTGTAACGTAGTAGATTGAGAGAAGATTTGACAGAGGTATACAAAATTCTGAAGGCATAGATAGGGTAAATGCAAACAGGCCTTTTCCGCTGAGTTTGGGTGGGACTACAATCAGACGTCATAGGATAAGGGTGAAAGGAGAAAAGTTTAAGGAAAACATGAGGGGAATCTTCTTCAAAGGGTTGTGAGAATGTGGAATGAGATGCTAGCACAAGTGGTGCATGCGAGCTCGATTTCAACGTTTTAACAGATGTTTGGATAGGTACATGGATGGTAGTGGTATGGAGGGCTATGATCTTGGTGAAAACCCATGGAAGTAGGCAGTTTAACTAGTTTGGCACTGACTAGATGGGATAAAGGGCTTGTTTCTGTGTTGTATTTTTCTATGATTCTGTGACTCTTGGAAAAAAGATAGGTTGATAAGTTTTTTGTTGGTATGGGTACCAAAGGTATGGAGAGCAAGCAAGAGAACGGCTTTTGGAAAGGTAATAAAACAGCCATGATAGAATGGTGGGCAGACTCAATGGGCAAAATTGCCTAATTCTGCTTCTACTTTCCTATCTTCTTGTAATGCACTGAATAATCTATGTAGTCATGATCTTACGATCTTATAATGAACAGAATAATCTATGCAATCATTCCCCAAAGATCTTTTTGAGTGATAGGTGGAATTATTTCTTAGTGGCATGAAACATTGATAATTTTTTTGTACTTTGCTACCTCTTGTACAACTCATCATGGGAAGTTACATAATGAAAGTTGGCAGAGTCGGCACAGTTTCTTTAAGGGGAGATCTTGATTGACAAATCTGAATTCTTTGAAGTAACAAGCAGGTTAGTCAAAGTAGAGTCAGAAGGCTTTTGAAAAGGTGCCATCCATGAGGCTTCAAAACAAGAAAACAACCTGTGGTATTGCAGGAAGGGTTCAAACCCCTTCTCTAGAGGTGACAGATGATTGGCTGACTGGCAGGAGACAGAGAATGGGAATAAAGGGAGTCTTTTCTGCTTGGCTCCCAGTAACTAGTGGTGCACTGCAGGGGTTGTTGCTGGATCTGTTACTTTTCACATTTATTTATTTATTGTTTATTGACATACAGTGTGGAATGGGCCCTTCTCACCCTTCGTTATACGCTGATAATCTGGATGACGTCATCGATGGCTTGTGGCCAAGTCTGCAAATGCTACAAAAAATATGTGGAGGACAGGTAGTGCTGAGGAAACAAAGAGTTGGCAGAAGGAAAGCAGAAAGAGTTGCAGATGTAATTCAGTGTATTGAAATGTATCACTTTGGTAGGAAGAATAAAGGTGTAGCCAGCAACCATAAGATCGGGGTCCAATTCTGCTGTTTCCTGTAAGGAGTTTGTTCATTCTCCCTGTAACCACATGTGTTTCCTCTAGGTACTGCAATTTCCTCCCACATAGTAGAGATGTGCAGGTTAGGTTAGTTAGTTATGGGCATGCTATATTGACACTGGAAGCATGGTGACACCTGGGGCTTGAGTGCAGCGCAAACCTCGATCTGTGTCGGTTATTGATGCAAACAATGCACTTCATCGTATGTTTCGATGTTTTGATGTACATATGACAGGTAAAACGAATCTATTTTGCCTTTACACTTGAGTGATTTGCACAATTCCTGGGCCTTGGACGTGGAAGTGAATTTTGTGGAAGCGGTGTGGCCGATACACACCCTGTCGCACTTCCAGGTATGTCCTGGCTTCAGTAGAGTGCATATTTAGAGAACCCAGAAATAAGCTGCCTCTCTATGCAATCTAAATAAAAGAAATAAATTAAGAAGCACCTCTTCAAAGGGAGGATAGAAAATTAGGACCAGTTTACACAAACAGAATGTAACGGCCTTTTCCCCCACGGACTCCCGTTGCCTAGGGTGAATAGCCGTCGACTCTGCCAAACAGTGCAATTGCTTTGGTGCGGATAAGGGGTGAGTTGCCCAACGATCAGCCACGACACAGATATGAAACAATATACAAAGTGCGAGTAAATAATTATACTTTATAGCAAATTTTGGTGATGGGTTAGTAGCAACAACTAAAGCAAAAGGCACCACATAAGTAACTTATCAGTCTTGTGCTCATAATATTTTAATACGTGGGAGCTCACGCCTCCTATTCCATCCGCAACATCCTTCCGAGACTCCGGCCACCCTCCGAACGCCCGAGGTCCAGTATCCGCTGCCCCGGAACCGCTGTCTGTTCCCCGCACGTCCGTCCTCTCCGCTCACCTCCCGAGAAAACCCGCGCTCCTCAACTCAGCACACGTATACAAGATAACAGAACATAGAAACATAGAAACATAGAAAATAGGTGCAGGAGTAGGCCATTCGGCCCTTCGAGCCTGCACCGCCATTTATTATGATCATGGCTGATCATCCAACTCAGAACCCAGCCTTCCCTCCATACCCCCTGACCCCTGTAGCCACAAGAGCCATATCTAACTTCCTTTTAAACATAGCTAATGAACTGGCCTCAACAGTTTGCTGTGGCAGAGAATTCCACAGATTCACCACTCTCTGTGTGAAGAAGTTTTTCCTAACCTCGGTCCTAAAAGGCTTCCCCTCTATCCTCAAACTGTGACCCCTCGTTCTAGACCTCCCCAACATCGGGAACAATCTTCCCGCATCTAGCCTGTCCAATCCCTTTAGGATCTTATACGTTTCAATCAGATCCCCCCTCAATCTTCTAAATTCCAACGAGTACAAGCCCAGTTCATCCAGTCTTTCTTCATATGAAAGACCTGCCATCCCAGGAATCAATCTGGTGAACCTTCTTTGTACTCCCTCTATGGCAAAGATGTCTTTCCTCAGATTAGGGGACCAAAACTGCACACAATACTCCAGGTGTGGTCTCACCAAGGCCTTGTACAACTGCAGTAGTACCTCCCTGCTCCTGTACTCGAATCCTCTCGCTATAAATGCCAGCATACCGTTCGCCTTTTTCACCGCCTGCTGTACCTGCATGCCCACTTTCAATGACTGGTGTATAATGACACCCAGGTCTCGTTGCACCTCCCCTTTTCCTAATCGGCCACCATTCAGATAATAATCTGTTTTCCTATTTTTGCCACCAAAGTGGATAACTTCACATTTATCCACATTAAATTGCATCTGCCATGAGTTTGCCCACTCACCCAACCTATCCAAGTCACCCTGCATCCTCTTAGCATCCTCCTCACTGCTAACACTGCCACCCAGCTTCGTGTCATCCGCAAACTTGGAGATGCTGCATTTAATTCCCTCATCCAAGTCATTAATATATATTGTAAACAACTGGGGTCCCAGCACTGAGCCTTGCGGTACCCCACTAGTCACCGCCTGCCATTCTCAAAAGGTCCCGTTTATTCCCACTCTTTGCTTCCTGTCTGCTAACCAATTCTCCACCCACACCAATACCTTACCCCCAATACCGTGTGCTTTAAGTTTGCACACTAATCTCCTGTGTGGGACCTTGTCAAAAGCCTTTTGAAAATCCAAATATACCACATCCACTGGTTCTCCCCTATCCACTCTACTAGTTACATCCTCAAAAAATTCTATGAGATTCGTCAGACATGATTTTCCTTTCACAAATCCATGCTGACTTTGTCCGATCATTTCACCGCTTTCCAAATGTGCTGTTATCACATCCTTGATAACTGACTCCAGCAGTTTCCCCACCACCGACGTTAGGCTAACCGGCCTATAATTCCCCGGTTTCTCTCTCCCTCCTTTTTTAAAAAGTGGGGTTACATTAGCCACCCTCCAATCCTCAGGAACTAGTCCAGAATCTAACGAGTTTTGAAAAATTATCACTAATGCATCCACTATTTCTTGGGCCACTTCCTTAAGCACTCTGGGATGCAGACCATCTGGCCCTGGGGATTTATCTGCCTTCAATCCCTTCCATTGGCTAACAAATGAATACAGTTTCCATTATCACATTGTATAACCAAAACATTGCTGTTACAGAGAACCACTTGCTCAGCAGTTAACAGTACGAGAAGCCATTTTGTTAATAAGCGATTAACAGTGAACAGATCCAAAATGATAGGATCTCCCCTTCCCCCTCCCACTTTCAATTCTCTTACTAGCTCTTCTTTCAGTTAGTCCTGACGAAGAGTCTCGGCCTGAAACGTTGACTGTACCTCTTCCTAGAGATGCTGCCTGGTCTGCTGTGTTCACCAGCAACTTTGATGTGTGTTGTTTGAGCAATCCATAGGGCTTTTCCACTCCCAAATGTCCAGAGTCATCATGGAGGGACTTGAACACAACCTTCCGATACTTCTCCGGCAGGACCAGCTGCCAACACTGAGGTCGGTCCGGGGGTGACATTACCCGGTATAGCATTTGGTTTTTCAACCTCTACTGAAGCCATTCTTTCAGTAACAGGGACACGGAACCGTGCTTAGCTTTCTCCGCCCGTGCCACATCCCCCTCTTCCACGACATGCCAGACAGGGCCTATGTCTGGGTCATCTCGCTGCGCAGTGGCCACTTCCCCAGGGCTTAACCCTGGCAGCTGCATTGTCTTCAGAGCAGTCGTGTCACAGTACACTAGGGGCAGAGCGTCATCGGATGCCCCCAATGAGTCCACAGCTCGATCTGGCCTCTCCTTCTCCTCAGCCTGCACGGTGATAGCAAACTGGCACATCGCCTTCACCCCGGATGCAGGAACATGCTCCCACTCCTCGTCCTTCCCCAGCTCCTCATGGCCCCCTCGGGACAGAGCATCTGCATCGACATTCCGGCTCCCCGGCCGGTACTTCAGGCAGAAATCATATGAAGACAAAGCTGCCAGCCACCGATGGCCTGTGGCATCCAGTTTCGCCAAGGTCAAGATGTAACTGAGCAGGTTGTTGTCTGTCCGCACCTCAAACTTGGCCCCATAGAGATAGTCACTCAGTTTATCCACCACCCCCCATTTCAACGCCAGGAACTCCAACTTGTGAGTGGGATAGTTTCTCTCTGAAGGTGACAAATTCCAGCTGATAAATGCTACAGGCCTCAGGCCAGCGCCCTGATCCTGATACAGAACAGCCCCTAACCCCTCGTGACTGGCATCAGTGTGTAGCACGTAGAGCAATAGGCGGTCTGCAAAAGCCAGCACCGGTGCCTGAGTCAGCATCTCCTTCAGTGACTAGAAAGCTGCTTCTCATTTGTCATCCCATCTCTGTCCAAAGGGCTCTGATGGGTTCAAATATTCTCCCACCTCTTGTCCTTTCCTCCCTTTCCCCTTCTGTCCCAGGGGAGGGTAGCCACGCAGAAGCTAGTTCAAGGGATGACTCACCTTGGCGTAGCCCTTCACGAACCTCCGATAGTACCCACAGAACCCCAGGAACGAGCATAGAGCACTCAAGGTCTGGGGCCTCGGCCAGGTGGTCTCTGCTTTGATCTTAGCTGGGTCTGTCGTTACACCAATCCACGAGACAATGTGTCCAACATAGCTAACAGACACCTGGCAGAACTGGCACTTGTCCAGGGAAAGCTTCAACCCTTCCTGCTTCAGCCGGTTGAACACCTGCATTAGCCTCGCTTCGGGTTCTTCCAAGGTGGATCGAAATACTATGAGATCATCCAAATATGCCAGCACTTTGAGCAGGTTCATATCCCCTACTGTCTTGTCCATGACCCTCTGGAAGGTGGCAGGGACCCCGATATGCCCTGGGGCATCCGTTTGAACTGGTAAAAGCCCAAAGGGAAAATGAAGGCCATCTTCTCCTTATCGGCCTCACTCATCAGGACTTGGTAATATCCACTCCTCAAATCCAGCACGCTAAACCACTTTGCCCCACTCAGACAGGCCAGCGCATCTTCCACCCGGACTGATACTGATCTGGGACCGTGCGCCTGTTCAGTGTTCTATAGTCCACACACATACGAACCTTCCCATTCTTCTTCCGGACCACTACGATAGGAGACGAATAAGGGCTTCGGGACTCCGTGATGATTCCAACCTCCTTCAACTTGCCCAAATGCTGCCGCACATCTTCCACATCTGCCGGGGCTAGTCGCCGTGATCGTTCTCTAAACAGAGTATCCTCAGTTACCCGTATGGTGTGGCGAGTGCTCCTAGAACAACCCACTTCAAACTCGTCAAGGGAAAAAATATTTGTCATCGTCAACATCTGCTCCACCAGCCTCCACTTCCAACCCTCCGGTACAGGTGATGCCCCAAAGTTAAAAGCTTCAACAGTCAACTTAGACCTTTTTCCCAAAAGCTCTTCCCCCAACTGTCCTCACAGGGATGATATGCATCACCGTCATCAGGAACAAATGCGCCCAAGGCATTCCTCACTTACTTTCTTTCTTTTTAAATCTTTTTATTGAGTAAGTATACAAAAAAGGTAAGCCATATAAACATTAATACAATGTTAAAGTATAATAAAATTCCAAAAGATAACAATACCAAAAAGAAAATACTACAAACAATGTAATTTAAGCATAAGAAACCAAGATAACATAATAGTATACTAGATTTTATATATATCAATGGAAAAAAAAAGAAAAAAAAACCCCAAAAAAAAACCCACCGTGCAACTAACTAAAAGCAAAGCAAAGCAATGGGCTAACTTGAAACCAAACAGAGTTAAACTTAAAATCACGTCCTCAATCCCGACCTCCATTAAAACAGTGAAGAAAAAACAAGAAGGGTAAATATTACATTAAATGAAAATATCGAATAAAAGGTCCCCAAATCTGTTCAAATTTAAATGAAGAATCATAAAGGTTACTTCTAATTTTCTCCAGATTCAAACATAAAATCGTCTGAGAAAACCAAAAAAAGGTAGTTGGAGCATTAAGCTCTTTCCAATGTTGTAAAATACATCTTTTCGCCATTAAAGTAAGAAATGCAATCATTCTACGGGCTGAAGGGGAAAGATTACTAGAAATTTTAGGTAGTCCAAAGATAGCAGTAATAGGGTGAGGAGAGATATCTATATTTAATACCTTAGAAATAATATTGAAAATATCTCTCCAAAAAGTTTCCAAAGTAGGGCAAGACCAAAACATATGAGTTAAAGAGGCTATCTGCCCCGAACATCTATCACAGAAAGGATTAATATGCGAGTAAAAACGCGCTAACTTATCTTTGGACATATGTGCTCTATGAACCACTTTAAATTGAATTAGGGAATGTTTAGCACAAATAGAGGAAGTATTAACTAATTGTAAAATCTGCCCCCAATCATCCACAGAAATGGTAAGAGCTTCATCCTCAGACACCCCCGGGAATCTAGGGATCCTCATCACTCTCGCTACTTCACCCAGCCACACCACCCTGGTCTTCGACTGGGCACACCACACAGTGCCTCGTTCACACGCCGCGTCCAGCCCAGGGTGACATCATGCTTCCTCAAAAACAGCTTGGAATACTGGGTGCACTGACAGGGTCTCCAAAAAGTCTTCACCTGCCTTCTCCTTACAGGCTCCCAGGAGTCTCCACACAATAGAGGTGTTGGTCCCCACCAGAATTGACACACCTCCAGTCTCACCGGGTTCTGGGCAAACCAGTACCAGGGCCTCATGAGCCTCAGACACCCCCACCTCAGCTTCCAGGAACTCCAGGTTCACAGACAAATAGCCATCGTATGGGTAATCACCATCACTGACGCCCCAAATCTCCAGTGCACTGAAAGGTGTCAGGGGTAAATGCACCAGATACTGATTGTAGAACGACTGGTACAGTAATGTGACCTGCGACCCTGTGTCGAGAATGGCTTTTGCATCTATCCCTTTTATCCGTATCGACACGCAGGGTTGGGCTCCCACCAGTCCTGGGATAGGGTCTTTTCCACTCGAGGGCCCCGTGGCATATTGTTGGGAACGTATTTTCCCAGAGACTCCAGTCCATTCCCTCACTGAGTCTCTTCTAAGTTTCCAGACCCCCCTTCTTGTTGGGACACCCGGGGACTCTCCCTCCGAGGGGCTCCCTGCTGTTCACATTCCTGCCTGAAGTGCCCCTCTTCCCCACAGTTATAGCACAGGCCTCACCTTGCAGGACCCCGGCCTCCGCCTGGTGCCAGTGCCATCCGTCCCTTCTGGGAGGGGCCTTCTCCGCTAGTCCCCTCCCACGGAGGGACCCCACCTGCTGCAACCCCCTTATGTGTCTCCCGCATGGAGCTGGCCCCAGTCATTTCTCCACAAGGAGCTACTAATGAGGACTGTACCTTGTTAACGGAGCCTTCTTCTGCTTCCAATTTGTCCTCCTCCTCCCTTACCTTTCCAAGCAACTGAACAAAAGACAGGGGGGGACACATTCTACGAGACTGCCGGAGGCTCTTAGCGATCACATCATGTCTCTGCATGCCCCTGACTACCTGGTCGATCCTCATCCGATCCACATCAACTGGCAAAATGACTGCCCGGCGCCTCAAGCAATTTAGCCTACGCTCAAGTCGGAGTAGATACTCAGAAAGCTTCTCCCCTTTCTCCTAATGCAGATTCTGAATCCCCTCTAAAAGCTCCACCGGGCTTCCTGTCAGCCCAAACGCCTCCTCTAGGGCGACTAGACACTCCCTCCAAGAAGCCAGGGGCTGATTAACTCTCACCCCTTTTACCACCTCAGCTGCCGCCCCTCTCAAACTGTCCCCCAATCTAGCCGCTTCTCCTCCTCAGAACACTGCCACTCACCTAACAACTGAGAGGTATGTTCTACCCAGGACTCATAATCATCCTCCCTATCGGGGATGGGTACCCTCCCTGAGAAAATTCTTATCTTCTGTCGCGGACCCACCGCCCGGTTCACCAAAGAGTTAATGGCTGAGGCCAAATCAGAGCCCTCCCCCTTCCGTGGGGAGTGAGAACTAATTACATTCTCCAAATCTGACCACTCCCTTCCTTCATCCTTCAAAAACAATTGGACCCGCCCTCTAAAATCTCCGCCCCTAGCTTCGGGCAACTCCTCTGGTGTCCCATCAGACCCTTCCTCCGTGACAGCGTGCACGCCCCATGGCCCCGCCTCACCTACGTCACCGATAGACTGGGGCAGTCCCAATTCCTTGACGTCAGCACCCGTCTGTATCAGCACAAAGGCTGAGTCCCCCGTTTTACCAATCTTTTTGCTTACAATCTCAAACTTACTGACAGCTCTGACCGTATTCAAACATCGAATTAACACATCGTCCGGGGTACGTATATCCACCCCACTTAACACGCAGGCATAAGTAACCAGGACATCCTCGATCTCACACCAAAGTTCGATCTTATCCGCATCCATCCCTTCTAAATTAACCCGGGCGACTTACCCCTTATCCTGACAGAATTCAAATCAGTGGGACAAGCCCCCAAAATGTTGTGAGTGTTGCTTTGACCCCAGCATCTGCAGATTATTTTGTGTTAGTAAAGAATTATACTTTATAGCAAATTTTAGTCATGGGTTAGTAGCAACAACTAAAAGAAAAGGCGCCACATAAGTAACTTATCAGTCTTGTGCACATAATATTTTAATGCATTGGAGCTCACGCCTCCGATTCCATCCACAATGTCCTTCCGAGACTCTGGCCACCCTCCGAACCCCCGAGGTCCAGTGTCCGCCGCCCGGGAACCGCTGTCCGTTCCTCACACATCCGTCCTCTCTGCTCACCTCCCAACAAAGCCCACGCTCCTCAACTCAGCACACATATACAAGATAACAGAACATGACTTCCATTGGCTAACAAATAAACACAGTTTCCATTATCACATTTTATAACCCAAACATTGCTGTTACAGAGAACAGCAGTTAACAGTACGAGAAGCCGTTTTGATAATAAGCGATTAACATTTAACAGTCCGTCTAGTATTACTGACAGCCCTACAAGTAATTGGGACTACTGTATGTCAATTATCAGATTAAAAGCTGACAGTTGCATTTTTGTTAAACAAAGAAATCAAGGATATGGAGGGTAAAGCAGCTATATGGGTGGGGCTATTGATCAGAGACAGTCTCACTAGATGACAGAGAAAGCTCTGGGCTCTTTTGTTTGGGAGTCAGCTGTCTTGATTTATGATTTTCATGAATAAACCAAAAGAATCACAGTCAGGTTTATTATCACTGGCATGTGTCAGGAAATTTATTAACAGCAGCAGCAGTTCAATGCAATACAAAATATCGAAGAATAAAATGAGTAAATCAATTACAGTATACTTCTACTAAATAGATTAAAAAAGTGTAAAAAACAAATTATATATATTAAAAAGTGAGGGAGGTATCCTGAGCAGAAAGTATTCACGTTTATGTGAGATGTTATACATGAAAAAACCTCAGAACTAAGCATTTTACTGCAGTGATAAACCATCCAAACTGACATTTCAGAGTTCCCTAAGCCATTAAATTCTTAAATGCCATTAATTAAGGAGATAAACTATTAGCTCCATTGTATATCTCAGATGCCCTGTTGTTCTCATTGCAGCGTTATTAATTTGCCAAACCAGCAATCTGCTGTATAGAACTAATAGGAGATGAGAGGTGAAGAAAATATCCAACCCATGGACCTCATCACGGGCAGATGACTCACTTTGGCAAATTATTGGCAGTGGACTAGAATAAGTAATAAAGTTTATATACCACAATATTGTAACCAAAGCTGCCCTAATCTTTCAATGTTTTATATTACATCACAAGTAACATCTTTCTAGTTTACTTAGAGATACAGCACGGTAACAGGCTTTTCTGGCCCAATGAACCTGCACCTCCGAGTTACACCCATGTAACCAATTAACCATTTTAAACTATACGTCTTTAGAATGTGGGAGCAACACTGGAGAGCATCGAAAAAACCCACAGGGAGAACGTACAAACTCCTTACAAACAGCAGCAGGTATTAAACCTGCTGTCAGTGTTTATTATCACTGACAGTAAAAGTGAAATATGTTGTTTTGCAGCAACATACAGTGCAATATATAACACAACAAATATGTATTTATGTAATAATTATCAAAGGGTGATGCAACCAGTCAAAATGCTCTCCATGGTACATCTGTAGAAATTTTGCTGGCGTCTTTGGCGACTTACAAAATCTCCTCAAATTCTGAATGAAATATAACCACAGTCAAGCGTTCTTGATAACTGCATCAATATGTTGGGTCAAGCATATATCTTCAAAGATGTTGCACCTATGAAATTGAAATTGTTCACCTTTTCCACGGTTGATTCATCGATGAGAACTGGTGTGTTTTCCCTCAACTTCCCCTTCCTCAAGTCCACCAATAATTCTTTAATCTTACTAATCTTAAGTGCAAGGTTGCTGTTGCAGCTCCACTCAACCAGCTGATCTAGCTCTCTCCTGCATGCCTCCTTGGCATCAGCAGAGGAGGACAAGGGGCTTAATTAGGAAGGGGAAAAAAGATTATGAGAGAAAACTGGCAGGGAACATAAAAACTGACTGTAAAAGCTTTCATAGATATGTGAAAAGAAAAAGATTGGTAAAGACAAATGTAGATCTCCTACAGACAGAAACAGGTGAATTGATTATGGGGAGCAAGGACATAACAGACCAATTGAATAATTACTTTGGTTCTGTCTTCACTAAGGAAGACATAAATAATCTTCCGGAAATAGTAGGGGACAGAGGGTCCAGTGAGATGGAGGAACTGAGCGAAATACATGTTAGTAGGAAAGTGGTGTTAGGTAAATTGAACGGATTAAAGGCAGATAAATCCCCAGGGCCAGCTGGTCTGCATCCTAGAGTGCTTAAGGAAGTAGCCCAAGAAATAGTGGATGCATTAGTGATAATTTTTCAAAACTCGTTAGATTCTGGACTAGTTCCTGAGGATTGGAGTGTGGCTAATGTAACCCCACTTTTTAAAAAAAGACGGAGAGAGAAACCAGGGAATTATAGACCGGTTAGCCTAACATCGGTGGTGGGGAAACTGTTAGAGTCAGTTATCAAAGATGTGATAATAGCACATTTGGAAAGCGGTGAAATCATCAGACAAAGTCAGCATGGATTTGTGAAAGGAAAATCATGTCTGACGAAACTCATAGAATTTTTTGAGGATGTAACTAGTAGAGTGGATAGGGGAGAACCAGTGGATGTGGTATATTTGGATTTTCAAAAGGCTTTTGACAAGGTCCCACACAGGAGATTAGTGTGCAAACTTAAAGCACACGGTATTGGGGGTAAGGTATTGATGTGGATAGAGAATTGGTTGGCAGACAGGAAGCAAAGAGTGGGAATAAACGGAACCTTTTCAGAATGGCAAGCAGTGACTAGTGGGGTACCGCAAGGCTCAGTGCTGGGACCCCAGTTGTTTACAATATATATTAATGACTTGGATGAGGGAATTAAATGCAGCATCTCCAAGTTTGCGGATGACACGAAGTTGGGCGGCAGTGTTAGCTGTGAGGAGGATGCTAAAATGATGCAGGGTGACTTGGATAGGTTGGGTGAGTGGGCAAATTCATGGCAGATGCAATTTAATGTGGATAAATGTGAAGTTATCCACTTTGGTGGCAAAAATAGGAAAACAGATTATTATCTGAATGGTGGCCGATTAGGAAAAGGGGAGGTGCAACGAGACCTGGGTGTCATTATACACCAGTCATTGAAAGTGGGCATGCAGGTACAGCAGGCGGTGAAAAAGGCGAATGGTATGCTGGCGTTTATAGCAAGAGGATTTGAGTACAGGAGCAGGGAGGTACTACTGCAGTTGTATAAGGCCTTGGTGAGACCACACCTGGAGTATTGTGTGCAGTTTTGGTCCCCTAATCTGAGGAAAGACATCTTTGCCATAGAGGGAGTACAAAGAAGGTTCACCAGATTGATTCCTGGGATGGCAAGACTTACATATGATGAAAGACTGGATGATGTAGGCTTATACTCGTTGGAATTTAGAAGATTGAGGGGGGATCTGATTGAAACGTATAAAATCCTAAAGGAATTGGATAGGCTTAGATGCAGGAAGATTGTTCCCGATGTTGGGGAAGTCCAGAACGAGGGGTCACAGTTTGAGGATAAAGGGGAAGCCTTTTAGGACCAAGATTAGGAAAAACTTCTTCACACAGAGAGTGGTGAATCTGTGGAATTCTCTGCCATAGGAAACAGTTGAGGCCAGTTCATTGGCTATATTAAAGAGGAAGTTAGATATGGCCTTTGTGGTTGAAGGGATCGGGGGTATGGAGGGAAGGCTGGTACAGGGTTCTGGGTTGGATGATCAGCCATGATCATACTGAATGGCGGTGCAGGCTCGAAGGGCCGAATGGCCTACTCCTGCACCTATTTTCTATGTTTCTATGTTTCTATCTGTGATTTTGCCAATAACAGTCTGTCATGATCGAGTCTTGTGTTATGGATTTGCTCCACATCACTATTAGTTTGCAGAAACATTGAGAAAAGAGATATCACGGCATGGTCCAACAGTGGTATCAATGAGGGGGACAACCACTGAAAACTCAGGCTGGCAGATGCTGTATACAAAATATTGATGTCAGGCTGGAGATCCACTAATTGATGTATAATTGGATGTTCTCAGCACAATGTGATCTTAATTTGTGTGTGACTGTTTAATGAATGTCATACAGTTGATTTTGTTAAGGGAGCAAATTTATGTTGCGCTACTGGTTGCATCATTAGGTATATCACTGATGCTGGGAAATTGTTGGCCAGACTGAGGTGAATTGCACACGGAAGTGTCTGGGCCAGTTTTCTGATGATTGCCGGAGTGCTCTAATCTGAATTAAATCATTTCTATGTCTAGTTGCACATGTAAAATGGGTGGCAATGGATTAAACTTCAGACCGCAGAATTGCAGAAGAAGCAAAATGTTGTGACTACTTTGCAGTGATTGTTGTGAGCACTCTCTAGACTATTGTATGAATAATTAATGTGTCTGGATCAAATTTATTTTTCCATCAATTTGAAATAACTGTCGGAAAAGAAATAACTGTGACTCCTCCTTGGTCTGCGCTAAATAACATGGAAGTCAGTAACGCAAGCAGGTGTTAGCCTGAAGTGGGACAATTTTGAGAAAGTGAAAGTATACAGTCTTGAGAGTAGATAATGATGAATACATATTTGTCTAAAGAAGGTGAGATCATTGTGCAGGTTCAGATGCCAAACGGTTCCTTATGATGGGAAAGTTCTAGGGTAAGAGCAATTTTCCAGTTTTGATGGGTATAAGGGGCACTCTCTTTGTGCAAGGGGAGTATTTTCACAGGCTAGGTCATGCCCAGTGCTAATTATAAGAGTTGGACAAGTTTGTTGCGAGGGACAGAGAGAGGGAAAAAAAGAGAGGGGGAGAGACAGGGGAGAGAGATGGAGAGAGAAAGAGAGAGAGAGGGAAAAAGAGAGGGGGCAGAAGAGAGAGGGGGAGAGAGGAGGAGAGGGGGATAGAGGGAGGAAGAGAGGGAAGAGAGGGGCGAGAGTGGGAGGGAGTGGGAGAGAGGAGGAGAAGGAGGAGAGAGAGGGAGGGAGAGAGCAGGGAGTGATAGAGAAATCTGCATAAAAATTTTGGGGTCTGTGGTTCCCTTGGGCATTTTACAGAAGAATTCATTCAGAGCATGATAAGTATTAGTTTGTTTTCTGTACTGCTCCTTCATAAACCATTTGTTTTCCTTTAAGGTTTGGAGGACATGATAAGTATATTAAAAAGGTGAAAAAGGATATAGTGCTTTCCATAAAATGATAAGACATTGTAGCAGAATTAGGCCATTTGGCCTATCGAGTCTGCTCCACCATTCAATCATGGCTGAACCTTTTCTCCTCCTCCTCAGCCCCACATCATGGCCTTCTAGCAATATCCTTTGATGCCATTTCCAATCAAAAACTTTTTAAGCTTTGCCTTAAATACATTCAACGACCTGATAGAAGTGTAATGAGAGGCATTGATCATGTGGCTAGTCAGAGGCTTTTTCCCAGGGATGAAATGGCTAACATGAGAGGGCACAGTTTTAAGGTGCTTGGAAGTAGGTACAGAGGAGATGTTAGGGGTAAGTTTTCACACAGAGAATGATGAGTGCATGGAATGGGCTGCTGGCGGTGGTGGTGGAGGCAGAAACAATAGGGACTTTTAAGAGACTCCTGGATAGGTAAACATAGAAACATAGAAAATAAGTGCAGGAGTAGGCCATTCGGCCCTTCGAGCCTGCACTGCCATTCAGTTATAATGGGTGACTTCAATCTACATGTAGACTGGGTGAACCAAATTGGTAAAGGTGCTGAGGAAGAGGATTTCTTGGAATGTATGCGGGATGGTTTTTTGAACCAACATGTCGAGGAACCAACAAGAGAGCAGGCTATTCTGGACTGGGTTTTGAGCAATGAGGAAGGGTTAATTAGCGATCTTGTCGTGAGAGGCCCCTTGGGTAAGAGTGACCATAATATGGTGGAATTCTTCATTAAGATGGAGAATGACATAGTTAATTCAGAAACAAAGGTTCTGAACTTAAAGAGGGGTAACTTTGAAGGTATGAGACGTGAATTAGCTAAGATAGACTGGTAAATGACACTTAAAGGATTGACGGTGGATATGCAATGGCAAGCATTTAAAGGTTACATGGATGAACTACAACAATTGTTCATCCCAGTTTGGCAAAAGAATAAATCAAGGAAGGTAGTGCACCCGTGGCTGACAAGAGAAATTAGGGATAGTATCAATTCCAAAGAAGAAGCATACAAATTAGCCAGAGAAAGTGGCTCACCTGAGGACTGGGAGAAATTCAGAGTTCAGCAGAGGAGGACAAAGGGCTTAATTCGGAAGGGGAAAAAAGATTATGAGAGAAAACTGGCAGAGAACATAAAAATGGACTGTAAAAGCTTTTATAGATATGTAAAAAGGAAAAGACTGGTAAAGACAAATGTAGGTCCCCTGCAGACAGAAACAGGTGAATTGATTATGGGGAGCAAGGACATGGCAGACCAACTGAATAATTACTTTGGTTCTGTCTTCACTAAGGAGGACATAAATAATCTTCCAGAAATAGTAAGGGACAGTGGGTCCAGTGAGATGGAGGAACTGAGTGAAATACATGTTAGTAGGGAAGTGGTGTTAGGTAAATTGAAGGGATTGAAGGCAGATAAATCCCCAGGACCAGATGGTCTGCATCCTAGAGTGCTTAAGGAAGTAGCCCAAGAAATAGTGGATGCATTAGTGATAATTTTTCAAAACTCGTTAGATTCTGGACTAGTTCCTGAGGATTGGAGGGTGGCTAATGTAACCCCACTTTTTAAAAAAGGAGGGAGAGAGAAACCGGGGAATTATAGACCGGTTAGCCTAACGTCGGTGGTGGGGAAACTGCTGGAGTCAGTTATCAAGGATGTGATAACAGCACATTTGGAAAGCGGTGAAATGATCGGACAAAGTCAGCATGGATTTATGAAAGGAAAATCATGTCTGACGAATCTCATAGAATTTTTTGAGGATGTAACTAGTAGAGTGGATAGGGGAGAACCACTGGATGTGGTATATTTGGATTTTCAAAAGGTTTTTGACAAGGTCCCACACAGGAGATTAGTGTGCAAACTTAAAGCACACGGTATTGGGGGTAAGGTATTGGTGTGGGTGGAGAATTGGTTAGCAGACAGGAAGCAAAGAGTGGGAATAAACGGGACCTTTTCAGAATGGCAGGCGGTGACTAGTGGGGTACCGCGAGGCTCACTGCTGGGACCCCAGTTGTTTACAATATATATTAATGACTTGGATGAGGGAATTAAATGCAGCATCTCCAAGTTTGCGGATGACACGAAGCTGGGTGGCAGTGTTAGCAGTGAGAAGGATGCTAAGAGAATGCAGGGTGACTTGGATAGGTTGGGTGAGTGGGCAAACTCATGGCAGATGCAATTTAATGTGGATAAATGTGAAGTTATCCACTTTGGTGGCAAAAATAGGAAAACAGATTATTATCTGAATGGTGGCCGATAAGGAAAAGGGGAGGTGCAACGAGACCTGGGTGTCATTATACACCAGTCATTGAAAGTGGGTATGCAGGTACAGCAGGCGGTGAAAAAGGCGAATGGTATGCTGGCATTAATAGCGAGAGGATTCGAGTACAGGAGCAGGGAGGTACTACTGCAGTTGTATAAGGCCTTGATGAGACCACACCTGGAGTACTGTGTGCAGTTTTGGTCCCCTAATCTGAGGAAAGACATCTTTGCCATAGAGGGAGTACAAAGAAGGTTCACCAGATTGATTCCTGGGATGGCAGGACTTTCATATGAAGAAAGACTGGATGAACTGGGCTTGTACTCGTTGGAATTTAGAAGATTGAGGGGGGATCTGATTGAAACGTATAAGATCCTAATGGGATTGGACAGGCTAGATGCAGGAAGATTGTTCCCGATGTTGGGGAAGTCCAGAACGAGGGGTCACAGTTTGAGGATAGAGGGGAAGCCTTTTAGGACCGAGATTAGGAAAATCTTCTTCACCCAGAGAGTGGTGAATCTGTGGAATTCTCTGCCACAGCAAACTGTTGAGGCCAGTTCATTGGCTATGTTTAAGAGGGATTTAGATATGGCCCTTGTGGCTACGGGGGTCAGGGGGTATGGAGGGAAGGCTGGGGCGGGGTTCTGAGTTGGATGATCAGCCATGATCATAATAAATGGCGGTGCAGGCTCGAAGGGCCGAATGGCCTACTCCTGCACCTATTTTCTATGTTTCTATGTTTCTATGTTTCTATGATCATGGCTGATCATCCAACTTAGAACCCTGTACCCGCCTTCTCTCCATGCCCTCTGATCCCTTTAGCCACAAGGGCCATATCTAACTCCCTCTTAAATATAGCCAAATGAACTGGCCTCAACTGATTCCTGAGGCATAGAATTCCACAGATTCACCACACTCTGTGTGAAGGTACATGGAGCTTAGAAAAATCGAGGGCTATGGGTAAGCCTAGGTAGTTCTAAGGAAAGGGCATGTTTGGCACAGCTTTGTGGGCCAAAGGACCTGTCTTATGCTGTAGGTTTTCTATGTTTCTATGTGAACCTCATCTGAACCCTCCCCAATGCCAGCAAATCTTTTCTCAGATGAGGAGCCCAAAACTGTTCACAATACTTAAAGTGAGGCCTCACCAGAGCCTTACAAAGCCTCTTACATCCCTGCTCTTGTATTCTAGACTTCTTGAAATGAATACTAACATTGTATTTGCATTTCTTCTACATAAGGACTTCCAAGTCCCTTTGCATCTCAGATCTTTCGATATTTTTCACTATTAAGAAAATAGTCTACACATTTATTTCCTCTACCAAAGTGCATGACCATGCATTTTCCCACATTGCATTTCATTTGCCATTTTTTTGTCCATTCAGCTAAAATCTGTCCAAATCCTTCTATGGCCTACCTCTTTCCTCAACACCACCTGCCCTCCACTAGATTTCGGATCATCAGAAAACTTGGCAACAAAGTCATCTATTCTACCATCTTATCATAGAAATACAGCATAAAAAGAAGTGGTTCCAGCACCAACCCCTGCAGATCACCACTAGTCACTGACAGCAACCAGAAAAGGATCCTTTTATTGCCACTCACTGTCTCCTGCCAATGATCTAGTGCTCTAACCATGCCAATAACTTCCCTGTAATACCATGAACTCTTAACTTGGTAAGCAGACTCAAGTGTGGCATCTTGTGAAAGGCCTTCTGAAAGTCCAAATATACAACATCTACTGCATTACCTTTATCTATCCTACTTGTAATCTCCTCAAATAATCCCAACATGTTCTTCAGGCAAAATTTTCCCTTAAAGAAACCATGCTGACTATGTCTTATCTTGTCCTGTGTCATCAAGTACTCTATAACCTCATCCTCAACAATTGGCTCTAACATCTTCTCATCCACTGAGGTCTGGCTAACAGGTTCTATAATTTCCTTTTTGCTGTCTTCCTTCTTTCTTAAAGAGTAAAGTGACATTTGCAATTTTCCAGTCCTCTGGCACCATGCCAGTGTCCAATGAATTTTGAAAGATCATTACTAATGCCTCTACAATCTCTAATGCTACCTCTTTCAGAACCATAGTGTGCAGTTCATCTGGCCTGGGTGACATATGTACAGTTAAGTCTTTCAACCTTTTGAGAACTTTCTCCCTTGTCATAGTTACTGCACTCACTTCTCTTCCCTCATACCCTACAACATCTGGCACACTGCTAGTGTCTTCCACAGTGAAGACTGATGCAAAATGCTCATTTAGTTCATCTGCCATCTGCTTGTCCCCTGTTATTTCTCTGGCCTTATTTTCTAGCAGTGCTATATTCACTCTCATCTCTCTTTTATTTTTTTTTAAATACTTGAAAAATCCTTTACTAACCACTTTGATATTGTTCACTAACTTGCTTTCATATTTCAACTTGTCCCTCCTAATGACCCTTTTAATTGCTTTCTGTAGGGTTTTAAAAGCTTCCCATTCCCCTGTCTTCCCACTAATTTTTAGTGTGTTGTATGCCTTCTCTTTTGCTTTTACATTAGCTTTGATTTCTCTTGCCAGCCACAGTTGTACTATTTTATCATTTGAGTATTTCCTTGTTTGCGAGTTTTTGGTGTATCTGAAGATATTGTATGCGTGGGGTTTTGGGGCAGAAGGCGGGAGAGAGAGACAGAGGATGGACCAGGTGCTGTGATGTCTGCTAACGGGGTCGGACCCCGAGGAGGGCGTTCGGCGAGGAGAGGAGACGGAGACGGAATCGTGTGGAGCGTCTGGTCGACCACTGTTGTTGGTCCCAGGCGGCCGGTCGAGGTGGTCCGAGGGGTCGCAGGGGTCCTGAGCTCCAACTGTTTGTGCATGAAGAGATTGAACTTTGATAAGTGTGGCGCCTTTGATTTTCCTTTTATATTTTATTCTCTATTAATTATATAGTTCCAACAATATCTATAAACTGTAAATCATTTAATCGTGTCCGGTGTATTGTCTGTTATTTGGGCGGGGTGGGGTACATCACACAGCATCCACACAAACTAATTACCCAGTTTGGCGGAGCCGAGGGCAGATGTAATGCGAGTACATCTGTGCTGCACTTTCCTCATTCTTCCCAGAAGCCATTGCTGCTCTGCTGTCATCCCTGCAAGCATCTCCTTCCAATTTACTTTGGTCAACTCCACTCTCATACCACTGTAATTTCCTTTACTCCATTAACATACTGCTACATGGGACTTTATTTTCTCCCTATCAAATTTCAATGGAACTCAATCATATTGTGATCACTGCCCCCTATGGGTTCTTTACCTTAAGTTCCATAATCACCTCTGGTTCATTACATCACACCAATCCAGTATAGTTGATCCTGTAGTAGGCCCAACAATGAACTGCTCTAAAAAGCCATATCATAAGCATTCAGCTAACTCACTCTCTTGAGATCCATTTCCAACCTGATTTTCCCAATTGACGTGCATGTTAAAATCTCCCAACACTATCATAACATTGCCTTTTGACACACCTTTTCTATTTCCCTTTGTAATCTGTGGTCCACATCCCAGCTACTGTTGGGAGGCCTATATATTATAGCCATGAAGGTCCTTTTACCCTTGCAGTTTCTTAACCTCAAAGATTCAACATCTTCCGATCCTATATCACATCTTTGTACTGATTTGATGCCATTCTTTACCAGCAGAGCCATGCCAACTCCTTGGACTACCTTCCTATCCATCTAATATAATATATAACCTTTGACATTCAGCTCCCAACTACAACCATCCTTCAGCCATGATTCAGTGATGGCCACACCATCATACCTGACAATCTGTAATAGTGCAACAAGATATTCCACCTTATTTCTTATACTCTGTGCATTGAGATATAACACTTTGAATACTGTATTTGCTAGCTTTTTGGATTCTGCATCCCTAATGCACTGATACTTCCCCTGCTGGCTGCAATTTTGTCCTATCATCTGCCTGCCCTTCCTGACAGTCTGACTGCATGTTGTCTTTGCTTCTTTATCATCCGTCCTATCCTGAGTCCCTTCGCTCCGATTCCCACACCCCTGCCAAATTAATTTATACCCTCCCCAACAGCTCTAACCAACCTGCCCGCAAGAATATTGGTCCCCACCTGGTTCAGGTGTAACCCATCCCCATCAATTTTGAAAAGGTCATACCTCCCCCAGAAGAGATCCCAGTGATCCATGAACCTGAAGCCCTGCCCCCTGTACCAAACTGTCAGCCACACATTTATCTGCTATATCATCCTGTTTCTACCCTCACTGGCACATGGCTCAGGCAGCAATCCAGAATTTACTACCTTGGACGTCCTGCTTCTCAGCTTCCTACCTAGCTCTCTAAATTCTCTTTTCAGGACCTCTTTGCTTTTCCTTCCTATGCCATTGGTACCAATATTTTCCAAGACATCTGGCTGCTCCCCCTCCTTCTCAAAAATCCTATGGATGCATCTGAGACGACCCTGACCCTGGCACCTGGGACGCAAAATACCATCTGGGTGTCACGTTCTCGTCTGCAGAATTTCCTGTCTGTTCAACTGACTATTGAGTCCCTTATCACTACTCCTCCCCTTTTTTCCCTCTTTCCTTCTGCATTACGGACACGTGCTCAGTGCCAGTAAATTGGTCTCTGTGGCATTTCCCCTGGGAGGTGATTCCCCACAAGTTATTATTGAGAAGATTAGCCACAGGGGTACTCTGCGCTAACTGCCTATTCACATTTCCATTTCTCCTGACATTCACCCGGCTACTCAGCTCCTGCAACTTAGGGGTGACTACTTCCCTATAACTGTGATTGATTATCTCCTCAATCTCCAGTATAAGCTGAAGGTCCCAGCATATATGACAAATAAACTCCTCTCGGTCTTCCGGCCGTGTACAGGTATCAATTTTAACTGATGTTTCGATGACAAACTCTGCCATCTTCATTAAGGGTGACTCCTGGGCATGTCTAGTCCAGTGGTATTTATACCCCTGTTTTCCATCCCTTCTGATTGGTTAGTCCTCATCCAATCACGTTTCTGCTCTCCCACCTTGTTTACAATCAAATTCCAGTTTTTACTTGAAGCGAGACTTTCGTCTTTGTAAATATTTTTTCCTCTAGTTTTAAAAATGTAAATCTCATTTTTGGTTATATATTCTGCAATGAAAAAGAGAGAATGTGTAAATATTTACTTCAATCTGTACAATGATATATCACTAGATAATTTACTTCTGAGTTTTATTTTTTATTTTATTGAGATACAGTGTGGATTAGGTCTTTCCAGCCCTTCGAACTGCTCCGCCCAGCACCCGCCTAATCGAACCGTAGCCTAATTACAGGAAAGTTTAATAGTTAATCTACCAACCAGTATGTCTTTGGACTGTGGGAGGAAACTGGAGCACCTGGAGGAAACTCGCGTGGTCATGGGGTGAACTTACAAACTCCTTAGAGACAGTGACCTTTGTTATGTGTGGGTTCTGCTCATCATCAAAACTCCTTTCTGTCACAGCAAAAAAAAGGTAAATTTTATGCCATATAAGTGTAGCCCCCCTGGCCAGCATCAGGGTCGCTCGGCTCGCTGTCGTCTAGGGAAACAGCCCTCGGCTCCGCCAAACTGGGTAATTAGTTTGTGTGGATGCTGTGTGATGTACCCCACCCCGCCCAAATAACAGACAATACACCGGACACGATTAAATGATTTACAGTTTATAGATATTGTTGGAACTATATAATTAATAGAGAATAAAATATAAAAGGAAAATCAAAGGCGCCACACTTATCAAAGTTCAATCTCTTCATGCACAAACAGTTGGAGCTCAGGACCCCTGCGACCCCTCGGACCACCTCGACCGGCCGCCTGGGACCAACAACAGTGGTCGACCAGACGCTCCACACGATTCCGTCTCCGTCTCCTCTCCTCGCCGAACGCCCTCCTCGGGGTCCGACCCCGTTAGCAGACATCACAGCACCTGGTCCATCCTCTGTCTCTCTCTCCCGCCTTCTGCCCCAAAACCCCACGCATACAATATCTTCAGATACACCAAAAACATAACGACTATCCCAATTGGTTCATAACATATTCTTATCACACTCTAACCCAAAACAAGCTGCTAGCGCAAGAACTTTCTCATAACAAAGAAGCCATTTTAATTAGCTTACGCAGTAACATAAAAGACGAAATTCCCTTACATAAGAATTAACAACCCCTATCAGACCTTCTATATCACCTGGTTCCTGCCAAAGCTAATGTGGATGAAAAACATTGCTGTAGTTCTGGGTTAAATGTGAGATTGCTGCATTCTCAACTTTCCAGTTGATGTTCAGTCTTAGAGCTGATGATCCAGGAATTAGCTTAGGTTTCTTTTAAATTGTCACATGCACACTGAAACATCGAAAAGTACTGTAAAATGTGTTGTCTACATCAACGGTAAAGCAGTCTGCAGATGTGCCGGGGACAGCCTGCACGTGTTGCCATGCTTCCATTGTCAACATAGCATGGCCACAACTTACTAATCGTTACTTAGCTGTATGTCTTTGGAATGTGAGAGGAAACCTCAGGGACCCCACCCAGTCACGGGGAGGCCATACAGACTCCTTCTAGACAGCAACAGGGATTGAATTCCAATCATTGATCATTATGCTCATGTCCCAAGGACAGGACAGCACAGAAATAGGAGAAAATCTGAAGGTGCTGGAAATCAAAGTAATACAGACAAAATGCTGGAGGAATTCAGCAGGCCAGGCAGCATTTTGTGTGTATTACAGTGTTATCATAGGATTATTCCACAAAGTATTTATTCATTTATTTGATTAATACAGAGGATTTTGAGTGACAATATTCAATATTTCACCAGGAACTATATTGGATGATGGTGATTCAACACTCGAGTTAATAAATGGCTGGTTGATTGGAGTGCATCATCCTCGACAGTGATATTCCAGCCTCCCACTTCAGTTCCGAGACGTTGTGCTTCATTAGTACCTTGCTTGTGTGTCATTTGTGTGTCATTCATCCTAAAGTCTCTGGAGTGTTGTATAATACAAATCGTTCTCCCTAATGATTCAGTCTGCATGAATCATTGGGTAAGGGGGAGGGAATAATTTCAGATTCATTTACCAGACAAGAAATGGCTTGAATGAAAGAATTACATTTACATACATAGAACTTTTGACAACTTCAGCGCATCCCAAAGCTCTTTACAAAGAGCAAAGTCAATTTTGAAGAGCATTCATTGGGGTAAACATGGAAATGGGGCAGCAAATTTTCATATAACAACTCAGAAAAAGATATTAATTTAATAATAATCATATAATACATGTATTATTTTAATACATGGGTGCAGATTGAAGGATAAATATCAAACAAAACATAAAGTCAAACATCTCTGCTCATAGGACCTTGCATTTACATTAAGAAGTGAGTCAGAACTGTGCTCTCCCATTTCACCTATGCAGGAGATTCAGTGACAGAGCTGGTCTTCACCAATATGTCATAGATATTCTGCTGACATCTCTGGTATTAAATTTATGACAAAGAGCAAAAATGCAGTGAACTGAAGGACAAATGTAATTGTTGATAAAAACAAGATGTAAAATCTTGTAGCTTCAAAGAAAGGACTGTATCTGATCCAACTGTTCCTCAATTAACAAGAAGGATTATAATAATCCTCTCTGTCTTTGACTGAAGACAATCCTTGTTATGGCACAGGTCAGATTAGCCAAAGTTAAAAAGGACAATTAAAAACTGAAACAATTTCTGCAAAATTGATCTGAAATATTGAATTATTACCATTAGGAGCTTCAAATACTGGTGGCATCCAAATTCCAATTGTGTTCTTTCTTTCAAAAATTGTATTTAATTTATTTTAATTAATGATTTTTTATGTGAATGCTGCCAAGTGCCTGAGATGCTGCTGAAAGTAATAGTTTTCCATTGCACCCATGTGTACATGTAAATAGAGCCATAGAACACTACAGCACAGAAAACAGGCCATTTGGCCCTTCTAGTCTGTGCCGAAACTTTATTCCGCTAGTCCCATTAACCCGCATCTGGTCCATAACCCTCCAGACCTCTCCCATCCATGTATCTATCCAATTTGTTCTCAAAACTTAAGAGTGAGCTCACATTTACCATGTCAGATGGCAGCTCGTTCCACACTCCCACCACTCTCTGAGTGAAGAAGTTCCCCCTAAGTCTTTCCCCTTTCACCTTGAAGCCATGTCCTCTTGTGTTTATCTCTCCTAATCTAACTGGAAAGAGCCTACTCGCATTTGTTCTGTTTATACCCCTCATTATTTTGTAAACCTCTATCAAATCTCCCCTCATTCTTCTACGCTCCAAAGAATAAAGTCCTAACCTGTTCAATCTTTCCCTGGAACACAACTCCTGAAGACCCAACAACATCATAGTAAATCTTCTCTGCACACTTTCAATCTTACTGATATCCTTCCTATAGCTAGGTGACCAGAACTGCACACAGTATTCCAAATATGGCCTCACCAATGTCTTATACAACCTCTCCATAACATCCCAACTCCTATACTCAATACTATGAGTTATGAATGCCAGGATGCCAAAAGCCTTCTTTACCACCCTGTCTACCTGTGACGCCACTTTCAGGGAATTATGTATTTGAACTCCCAGATACCTTTGTTCCTCCGCACTCCTCAGTGCCTTACCATTTACTGTGTATGTCCTACCTTGACTTGTCCTTCCAAAATGCAACACCTCACGCTTGTCTGCATTAAATTCCATCTGCCAATTTCTAGCCCACTTTTCCAGCTGGTCCAGATCCCTCTACAAGGACTTTATGAAAGCCTTCCTTGCTGTCCACAACGCCTCCAATCTTAGTGTCATCAGCAAACTTGCTGATCCAATTTTCCACATTTTCATCTAGATCATTGATATAGACAACAAACAACAAAGGTCCCAGCACAGATCCCTGAGGCACACCACTAGTCACAGGTGTAAACACGAGGAATTCTGCAGATGCTGGAAATTCAAGCAACACACATCAAATTTGCTGGTGAATGCAGCAGGCCAGGCAGCATCTCCAGAAAGAGGTACAATGTTTCGGGCCAAGACCCTTCGTCAGGACTAACGAAAGGAGGAGCTAGTAAGAGATTTGAAAGTGGGAGGGGGAGGGGGCCACCCCACATGTAAATGTTGGCCCAGATTAGAGGTGATGTATCAGCAATCGGTACTGATCTGAGCCAACAATTACGTGTCGGGTGGCACCTAATTAATTAGCATGTTTATTTCAGCTTTTTTCTTAAATATGTGAAGTGTGCCTCCCGGCTACCGCTGCATTCCTGCATGCTTCGCGGCAAAGTATCGCACGGCGGCCTGGAGAGTGGGGGCCACTGCACCACCCCAACCTGCGACTCAGTCTAACACACCATCATCAGTGTGCTCGGCGCTGTCCCGATTCCGGTAAGTGATACTACACTGTACATGCATTATTTCTACTTTATATCGGTTGTGTATTTTTACGTGTTATTTGGTATGATTTGGCAGCTTCATAGCTTAAAGCTTACTGGAGAGCGCTTGCGCTGTGTTTCTGCGGAGAGTGCTTGCGTGAGATTTTCTACCGAGACCGGTTGCATGAGATTTTCGCTTCGGCGAACAGTGCCGGCAATGATTGTGGAAAAGTATTTCTACTTTATATAGGCTGTGTATTAATCATATCATTTCTGCTTTTACTGTATGTTACTGTTATTTTAGGTTTTATGTGTTATTTGACATGATTTGGTAGGTTATTTTTGGGTCTGCGAACGCTCACAAAATTTTCCCATATAAATAAATGGTAATTGCTTCTTCGCTTTACGACATTTCGGCTTACGAACCGTTTCATAGGAACGCTGTACCTTCAGATGGCGGGGAAAACCTGCATAGGGGTTAGTGCAACACTATTACAGCTTGGGTTGTCGGAGTTCGAAGCTCAATTCCGACATCATCTGTAAGCAGTTTGTATGTCCTCCCCAAGGATGCATGTGTTTCTCCAGGTGCTCCAGTTTCCTCCCACAATCCTAAGATATACTAATTAGTAGGTTAATTGGTCATTGTAAGTAGTCCTGTGTCACCAGGTTCGGATACGGCCCAAGTGTGGAACGAGAGATACTGGAGTGGGTTGATAGTTCACAGACGAACAGAGTTAGATGGAAAAGAAAACAATAAACACTAGGCCAAACAGGGCCCTTAGCTAAAACTCTCAAATAGAAAGCGATGCCTACACTGTGGCTGAAAGGAATAATTAAATATAAAACAAATACCTCTAGTCTTCAGAGTCAGTTGACTCAACAGTTCATTTTCTCAGACAAGGCTGAATGCAAGCAGGCAGTGAAGCATTGCCATGCTGGGTTCAAGTCTCGACAAGCACTGCAATGGAAAGAATGGGGTTAAAAACTACCACAATGAAATAATAATTAGCTGACATGGGCATATTCACAAGCACAGTTGCCGTATCCGCTGTGCTGCAGAATCCATGGTTGTGACATCCTGTGATGAGGCATGGGTTAAATTGGTGAATGCTGGTGGTGCAGCTCGAGTGGTTAGAAAGGCTGTATTTCTAGGAATAAATAAACTGGTGGCAGTGACATTAAACTTTGGAAGTACCTAAAATCTTTACGTGTCACTCATAGGTAAACACCTGGATCATATCATCCAAGATTCGGACAGAAAGTATAAATTAGAGGTTCTACACTGTCACCACGCTCCCTTGCATTAGACATCTTCCAACCTCGGTGTCTTATTGTCAGCACTGTAGGAAGTATCGGAGATGCTCCCCTCACTGATCACAGACTTTTCATTTGAATCAGCTGTGAACTATGATATTGACCATTGATCAGGTCACAACTGCGTGGAGCCGTTGTAACATGGGAGTAGACTGGACCATTCAATCCATGGGGAATAGCTAGACATACGTCAGACAGCAATGCTTCCCCTCGCTCTCATTTTCCTTTATCTCCATAAATATTCATTGCTGTTTTGTATTTTTGTTGCCATAGGGAGAATTCTTTCATTGCTGACTCACTTCCAGAGGTCAGAAATGGGTACCCTACTCACAGCTCTCAACAAAAGCTAGCAGCTCCATTATATTACCAATGAGTTGCCACGGTAGCAGAGTGATTTCCATGACACTCACAGCTCGGGGCGTCAAGAGTTCCAGCATCCACTGTAAGAAAGTTTGTACATTCTTCTCGCGAGTGCGTGGGTTTCCTCCAGGTGCTCCGGTTTCCTCCTACATTCCAAAAAGATGTACCAGTTAGTAGGTTAGTTAGTCATTGTAAATTGACTATTATAGTGTCAAATAGGTGAGTTGCTATGTGGTGTGGCTCATTGGGCTGAAAGGGCCTGTTCTGCATTGAATTGCTAAGTAAAAATAAATAAATAATCTTACACAACAAAGTGTGTGCAAAAGCGTTGCTATTACGTTATGTTTGCTCCATTGGTTGACATTTTCAGATTTTTTATTTGCAATTCATCTGTAGTGCACCTAAAGGTGAAGTTCAGTTTCCAAGCAAATACAACTATATAGTTTGCGTCCTGCCTAAAAAATAAATTACTGTCTTTTTAATATGTATATGTCCTATATTTTAACACGTCTGTGAAGATATGATGGATTAGGAATAAACAGTGTGAATTTAAAATAAGAAGCTCCATGTTTCAAGTAATAAATTCAAGAAAGGATTAGAAAGTGAAAACTAGATTTATCACAATAACATTGTTTGTGAATTGAAGTAAGCTTGTGACACATTAAGTAATGCTATAGTCGCAGTAGTAAGTTTCAAGATGACTGATTGATAGCGGGTGATAGTTGGATCCAGGTGAGGGGGGGAAGCTAGGCAAGTAGGAGAGGGAGAGAGTGAGGCTAATGTAAGGAGATGGGAGGTGATAGGTAGAAGTTACAAAGGCCTGCAACAGATAGTAGATAAGAGAGAGCAGTGGATTATGCAAGTGAAGGAAGAGGTGAGGAGGGTAAACAGACTGAGGAATATGTGGCTGATGATCAGGTTGAGAGGGTGCGGAAGGGAAAGAGAAGGGGTGATATGCTCGGTAGAAAAAGGGACATCAAAAGAGTTGTGGGGGCAGGGCAGTAGGGAGAGGTTACTTGAAGTTAGAGAATTCAATGCTCACACTAATGCTTGGAAACTACAAAGCTGAAATATGAGGTGTATATTCTCAGCTTGGCAATAGAGAAGGCAGAAAGTGGACCTGTCAGTGTGAGAGTGGGCACTGGAATTGAAATAGATGGCCAAAGGGATGTGCTGGCTGTTTTGCCAGACGGAGCGAAGGTGCTTGATAAAGAAATCCCTCAATCTGCGTCAGCTATCTCCAAGGAAGAGGAGGTCACATCAAGAGCACCAAATACAAAAATGACAGCAACAGATTCACAGGCAAAGCGCTGCCTCACCTGGAAGGGCTGTTTGACATCCTGAATGGTGTGAGGGAGAAGGTGTAGGGGGAGTTGTAACACTTAGCATGGTTGCAGGGATAAGTTCCTGGGAGGATCAGTGGGAAAGGACAAGCGGACAAAGACGTCATGAAGAGAGTGATCCCTATGGAGAGAGGAAAAGGGAGGGGAAGGTGTGACTGTTGGTGGGACCCCATTGGAGATGGCTGAGTTTACAGGGAATTATATATTGGATTCAAAGGCTTATGGGGTGTCAGGTAAGGGCAAGGGGAACCCAATTCTTGTTATATCTCGGGGGGAGATAGTGAGATGGGTGAAGGCAGTCATGCAAGAAATAAAAGAGATGGAGATGAGGACTACATCAATAATAGTGTGGGGGGGGGGTGGAATCTCGTTTTCTGAATTAAAAGAAGTAATTCTGGATGTCCTGCAGAGGAGTGGAAAACATCATGTGGAGAACAGATGAGGTAAGGATGGAGGATAGACAGTGAGGGAAGAGATGTAGTCAATATAGTTGTGGGATCCAGTGGCTGTGCAGAAGATATTCATGTATAATCTGTCTCCCAAGATGGAAACAGAGAGATCAAGAAAGGGGAGAGAAGTGTCCAAGTGAATGAGAAGGCAGGATGAAAGTTGGTTGCGAAGCAGATAAAATTTACAAACTCAACATGGATGTAAAGAACAGCATCGATGTAGCACAGAAAGAGTAAGGGAGAATTACAGTGTAGGCTTGGAACATGGACCGTTCTACTTAACCAATGAAAAGACAGGCATAGGTGGGGCCCATGTGAGCGCTCATGACTACTGCTCTGGAGAAAGTGCCGAAGAGAAGCTGTTAGGGTGAGTATCAGATCTGAGGAGGGTGAGTGGTGAAGGGGAGATATTTGGATCTGACATCCAGAAAGAAGCAAAGAGCCCTGAGGCCATCATGACGGGGCATGGAAATGTACCAGGACTGGATGTCCATGGTGAAATTGAGATGGTCAGGGCCAGGGAACTGAAAATTGTTCGAGTGGTGGAGAGCATATAAGTGTCGTTGAAGGGACTGAATCAAGGGGGACAAAATGTAGTCAAACTATGATGATATACGTATGGTAAACTGGATCAGCAAATTGTGGATGACACTAAGATAGTTAGTATAATGGACAGTGAGGAAGACTATCAAAGCTTGCAGTGGAATCTGGACAGGGTGGAAAAAAAATTGGTTGAGAAATAAGACCATGAGACATAGGAGCAGAATTTGCCCATCTGGCCCATCAAGTCTGCTCCACCACTCAATCATGGTGGATCCTTTTTTTTCTATCTCCTCCTCAACCCTAGTTCCCGGCCTTCTCCCCGTAACCTTTGCTGCCATGTCCAACCAAGAACCTATGAATCTCTGCCTTGAATACACCCAACAACCTGGCCTCCACAGCTGAATGTGGCAACAAATTCCACAAATTCACCACCCTTTGGCTAAAGAAATTTCTCCGCATCTCTGTTTTCAAAGGGCACCCCTTTATCCTAAGGCTGTGCCCTCTTGCCCCAGACTCTCCAACCATGGGAAACATCCTTTCCACATCTACTCTGTTTAAGCCTTTCAATGTTCAAAAGGTTTCAATGAGATCCCCCCTCATCCTTCTGAATTCCAGTGAGTACAGACCCAGAGCCATAAAATGTTCTTCGTATGATAACCCTTTCATTCCTGGAATCATCATTGTGAACCTCCTCTGGACCCTCTCCTATGACAGCACACCTTTTCTATTGTCATGGAATTATAATGTAGATGTAGTGGCCATTACAGAGACTTGGCTGACAGCAGGGCAGGAATGGATTCTCAATATTCCTAGATTTCAGTGCATTAAAAGGGATGGAGAGTGGAAAAAGGGGAGGAGGGGTGGCATTACTGGTCAGGGATACTATTACGGTTACAGAAAGGGTGGGTAATGCAGCAGGATCCTCTTTTAAGTCAGTATGGGTGGAAGTCAGGAACAGGAAGGGAGCAGTTACTCTATTAGGGGTATTCTATAGGACCCCTGGTAGCAGCAGAGATACAGAGGAGCAGATTGGGAGGCAGATAAAGGTGAAAAAATAACAGGGTTGTTATGATGGGTGACTTTAACTTCCCTAATATTGATTGGCACCTGATTACTTCCAATGGTTTAGATGGGGCAGAGTTTGTTAAGTGTGTCCAGGATGGATTCCTGTCACACTATGTTGACAGGCCAACTAGGAGGAATGCCATATTAGATCTAGTATTAGGTAATGAACCGGGTCAGGTCTCAGATCTCTCAGTGGGTGAGCATCTGGGGGACAGTGACCACTACTCACAGGCCTTTACCATTATCATGGAAATGGATAGAATCAGAGAGGACAGGAATATTTTTAATTGGGGAAGGGCAAATTATGAGGCTATAAGGCTAGAATTTGCGGGTGTGAATTGGGATGATGCTTTTGCAGGGAAATGTACTATGGACATGTGGTCAATGTTCAGGGATCTCTTGCAGGATATTCGGGATAAATTTGTCCCGCTGAGGAAGATAAAGAATGGTAGAGTGAAGAAACCATGGGAGACAAGTGAGGTGGTAAATCTAGTCAGGTGGAAGAAGGCAGCATACATGAGGTTTAGGAAGCAAGGATCAGATGGATCTATTGAGGAATATAGGGTAGCAAGAAAGGAGCTTAAGAAGGGGCTGAGAAGAGCAAGAAGGGGGCATGAGAAGGCCTTGGTGAGTAGGGTAAAGGAAAACCCCAAAGGATTCTTCAATTATGTAAAAAACAACAGGATGACAGGAGTGAGGGTAGGACCGATTAGAGATAAAGATGGGAAGATGTGCCTGGAGGTTGTGGAAGTGAGCGAGGTCCTCAATGAATACTTCTCTTCCGTATTCACCAATGAGAGGGAACTTGATGATGGTGAGGACAATATGAGTGAGGTTGATATTCTGAAGCATGTTGATATTAAGGGAGAGGAGGTGTTGGAGTTGTTAAAAAACATTAGGACGGGTAAGTCTCCGGGGCCTGATGGAATATTACACAGATTGTTCCATGAGATGAGGGAAGAGATCGCTGAGACTCTGGCTAGGATCTTTATGCCCTTGTTGTCCACGGGAATGATACCGGAGGACTGGAGAGAGGTGAATGTTGTCCCCTTGTTCAAAAAAGGGAGTAGGGATAGCCCGGGTAATTATAGACCAGAGAACCTTACATCTGTGGTTGGAAAGCTGTTGGAAAAGATTCTTAGAGATAGGATCTATGGGCATTTAAAAAATCATGGTCTTATCAGGAACAGTCAACTTGGCTTTGTGAAGGGCAGATCATTGTCTAATAAGCCTGATAGAGTTCTTTGAGGAGGTGACCAGTCATGCAGATGAGGGTAGTGCAGTGGATGTGGTCTACATGGATTTTAGTAAGGCATTTGACAAGGTTCCATATGATAGGCTTATTCATAAAGTCAAAAGGCATGGGATCCAGGGAAGTTTGGCCAGGTGGATTCAGAATTGGCTTGCCTGCAGAAGGCAGAGGGTGGTGGTGGAGGGAGTACATTCAGATTGGTGGATTGTGACTAGTGGTGTCCCACAAGGATCTGTTCTGGGACCTCTACTTTTCATGATTTTAATTAAGGACCTGGATGTGGGGGTAGAAGGGTGGGTTGGCAAGTTTGCAGACAGCACTAAGGTTGGTGGTGTTGTGGATAGTGTAGAGGATTGTCAAAGATTGCAGAGAGACATTGATAGAATACGGAAGTGAGCTGAGAATTGGCAGGTGGAGTTCAATCCGGAGAAGTGTGAGGTGGTACATTTTGGTAAGACAAATTCCAATGCAGAGTACAAGGTAAATGGCAGGATACTTGGTAGTGTGGAGGAGCAGAGGGAACTGGGGGTACATGTCCACAGATCCCTGAAAGTTGCCTCACAAGTGGATAGGGTAGTTAAGAAAGCTTATGGGTTGTTAGCTTTCATAAGTTGAGGGATAGAGTTTAAGAGTCGCGTGGTAATGATGCAGCTCTATAAAATTCTGGTTAGGCCACACTTGGAGTACTGTGTCCAGTTCTGGTCGCCTCACTATATGAAGATGTGGAAGCATTGGAAAGGGTACAGAGGAGATTTACCAGGATGTTGCCTGGTTTAGTGAGTATACATTATGATTAGAGATTAAGGGAGCTAGGGCTTTACTCTTTGGAGAGAAGGAGGATGAGAGGAGACATGATAGAGATATATGAGATATTAAGAGGAATAGATAGAGTGGACAGCCAGCGCCTCTTTGGTGCGTGGAATGCACTGCCTGAGTCAGTGGTGGAGGCAGATACACTAGGGAAATTTAAGAGTCTACTAGACAGGTATATGGAGGAATTTAAGGTGGGGGGTTATATGGGAGGCAGGGTTCAAGGGTAGGCACAACATTGTGGGCCGAAGGGCCTATACCGTGCTGTACTATTCTATGTTCTATGTTCTATAAAACTGTTTACAATACTCAAGGTGAGGCCTCACCAGTGCCTTATAAAGCCTCAGCATCACTTCCTTGCTCTTGTATTCTAGACTTCTTGAAATGAATGCTAACCTAGCATTTGCTTTCCTCACCAGGAACTCAGTCTGCAAGTTAACCTTCAGGGTGTTCAACACAAGGACTCCCAAGTCCCTCTACATCTCAGATTCCTGGATTTTCTTCCCACTTAGAAAACAGTCTGCACACATTTATTTCTACTTCCAAAGTGGATGACTATGCATTTTCTAACATTGTATTTCATTTGCCACTTTCTTGCCCATTCTCCTATTCTGTCTAAGTCCTTCTGCATCCTGCCAGTTTCCTCAGCACTTCCTGCCCCTCCACCAATCTTCGTATCATCTGCAAACTTGGTAACAAAACCATCTATTCCATCATCTAAATCATTGATATACAACATAAGAAGTGGTCCCAACACTGACCCCTGAGGAACACCACTAGTCACTGACAGCTAACAAAAAGAGGATCCTTTTATTCCCACTCACTGCCTCCCTCCAATCAGCCAATGCTCTAACCATGTTGGTAACTTTCTCCATGTTAGTAACTTTTCTGTAATACCATGGGCTCTTAACCTCGTCAAAGGCCTTCTGAAAGTCCAAATATACAGCATCCACTGCATCCCCTTTATCTATCCTACTTGTAATCTGCTCAAAGAATTCTAACACATTTCTCAGGCAAGATCTTCCCTGAAGGAAACCATGCTGACTTTGTACTATGTCCTGTGTCACCAAGTACTCCATCACCTCATCCTTAACAAGTAGCTCTAACATCTTCCCAACCACTAAGGTCAGGCTTACTGGTCTATAATTTCCTTTCTGCTGACTTCCTCCCTTCTTAAAGTATGGAGTAACACTTGCAATTTTCCAGTCCTCTGGCACCATGCCAGGGTCCAATGATTTTTCAAAGATCATTTCTAATGCTGCCACAATCTCCAACGCTACCTCTTTCAGAACCTTAACATGCAGTTCTTCTGGTCCAGGTGAGTTATGTACGTTTAGGTCTTTCAGCTTTTTGAGCACCTTCTCTCTTGTAACAGTAACTGCACCCACTTCTCTTCCTTCACACACTACAACATCAAGCATACTGCTATTGTCTTCCACAGCAAAGAGTGACACAAAATACTCATTTAGTTTATCAGCCATCTCCTTGTCCCCCATTATTAGATCTCTTGCTTCATTTTCTAGCAGTCCTATATCCACTCTCATTTCTCTTTTATTTTTAACATACTTGATAAAACTTTTACTATCCACTTTGATATTATTTGCTAGCTTGCTTTCATATTTCATCTTTTCCCTTCTAATGATTTTTTTAGTTGCTCTCTGTAGGTTTTTAAAAACTTCCCAATCCTCTATCTTCCCACTAATTTTTGCTTCCTTGTCTGCTATTTCTTTTGCTTTTACAATAGCTTTGACTTCCCTTGTCAGCCATGGTTGTACTATCTTACCATTTGAGTATTTCTTCATGTTTGGAATACATATGTCCTGCACCTTCCTTATTTTTCCCAGAAACACAAGCCATTCCTGCTCTGCGGACATCCCTGCCAGCAGCTCCTTCCAGTTTACTTTGGCCAACACCTCTCTCTACCACTGTAATTTCCCTTACTCCACTGAAATACTGCTATATCAGACTTTACTTCCTCCCAAACAAATTTCAAGTTGAACACAATCAAATTGTTATCACTAGTTCCTTAGGGTTCTTTTACCTAATCACCTCGGAATCCAGTATAGCTGATCCTCTAGTAGGCTCAACGACACACTGCTCTAAAAAGCTATCTCTTGGACATTCAAGGAACTCACTCTCTTGAGATCCATTACCACCCAGATTTTTCCAATTGACCTGCATGTTAAAATCTCCCATGACTACCATAATATTGCCCCTTTGACTGGCCTTTTCTATTCTCTGTTGTATCCTGTGGTCCATCTCCCAACCACTGTTGGGAGGCCTGTATATAACTGCCATCAATGTCCTTTTACCCTTGCAGTTTCTTAACTCAACCCACAAGGATTCAACATCTCCTGATCCTATGTTACATCTTTCTACTGATTTGATGCTCTTCCTTACCAGTAGAGCACATCACCCCCTCTGCCTACCTTCTTATCCCTCCGATATAATGTGTAACCTTGGACATTCAGTTCCTAACTACAACCATCCTTCAGCCACGATTCAGTGATGGCCACAACATCATACCTGACAATCTCTAATATTGCAACAAGATCATCCACCTTACTTCTTATACAGGTCCACAATCCCTTATCCAAACTCCTTGGGGCCAGTTGCATTTCGGAATTCAGAATTTTTCAGATTTCAGAAAATTGATAATTAACCTGGCTCGGTACAGGTGGACTTTAGGACCAGGGGGAGCTCTGGAGCTATGCACATCCTCCCGTATACTTTAAATCATCTCTAGATTATTTATAATACCTAATACAATGTAAATGCTATGTAAATAGTTGTTATACTGTATTGTTTAGGGAATAATGACAAGATAAAAAAGTCTGTACATACTCAAACAACGAGTGCTGGAGAGAGAACTTCTGGGTTTTCCCGATCCACGCTCTTTACAAATACTATTATAGTTTATTTATAGAGTAATATACTGATAAATGAAATAGTGGGATAATTATAGACCATAAATACATTAGTACATTTTATTTCCAACAAAAACATTCAATAAAACATTAAAATATACAGCTTCAAACGAACCGAATGAAACACATGGTAAATGACTTATTGGAATAAATATAGAACGTAAATACTCTAGGACATATACAGGTTCAAACTAAGCTAAATATGTACAGGTACCTCTAGTTAAGTTGCATTTCATCTGGCAAACAAAGCTAAATACTCTACAGGTACCTGATGGGCCAGGAACAGGATTCTCAAGTTATGAGGCAGCCCTACGACAGACGACGTTTTTAAAGACTTCTTCAAGTGTCATCTGTCTCATTAAAATAGGTTTATGTCTAAGGAATCTCTCTTTAACTGAGTAAACTGCCATAATCTCTTGCTCACTGATAAATGCACGTTCACTTCTTTGTTGTCTAATCCACTCAATCAACACACGGTATCTGCAGCTCTTTTTGACATTTTCACAGTGAAATTAAACACAAAGTCAGTGAACACAAAATATCAGCAAAGGCACGTGTAACCAGTACGAGCGCTGAGCCACAACTGACATCTGGCGGCCTCTGCTAGGGCTGCCATGTCACACCTGAGTGATGTCAGCTGTTGGCGCGCCAAACAAGCCTTGTTACGACACACTCCACACTCCACAAGAAAAACTTTAGTTTTCGGAGCTTTTCAGATTTCAGAATTTCAGATGAGGGATTATGAACCTGTACTTCGCGCATTTCGATACAACACCTTGAGTACCGTATTTGCTGTCCTTTCTGACTCTGCATCCCTAGTAATTTGATACTCAGCCTGTTGGCTGCAACTAAGTCCCATCACCTGCCTGAGTCCCTTCCCTCCAGTTTGCACCCCCCTACCAAGTTAGTTTAAACCCTCCCCAACAGCTCTAACAAACCTGCCCACAAGAATATTGGTCCCCCTCCAGTTCAGGTTCAGCCCGTCACTTTTGAAATGGCAGATGGAATTTAATGCAGGCAACTGCGAGGTAGCTGAACAAGAAAATAGCAATTGACATCCGCCTTGGAACTCTCAGCTGCTACATTCTTCCCATATTGATGGATGGCTGCAGGTCACGGACCATCACAAATGCAATGGAAAAAAGTCTCAACGCAGCAGAGATGTGGTTCCTCAGAAGAATACTATGCATATCATATACGGACAGGCTAACCAATGAAGAAGTTCTACAGAGAACAAAAACAAAACATACATTACTTAAAAAAATCAGAAAACAGCAATCACAATTCTTTGGACACATCATGCGAAGAGAGGTATTAGAACATTTAGTTACAACTGGAAAGCTGGAAGGAAAGAGAAGCAGAGGCAGACAGAGAATGAAAATGATAGATGGAATAACATCATGGTTAGAAACAGGGGAGGCAGCAACTACAATTTGGAGGGTCGGGGACCATGATGGATGAAGAGACATGATCGTCCACGCCGAATGGCAAGGCACCTGAATGAATGAACTGTGAGGTGTCTCATTTTGGAAGATAAACCAAGGTGGAAGTGAATAGTACACAGTGAACAATAGGGCACTCAGGAGCGTGGTAAAAGAAAGGTATCTGAGAATACAGATCCAGAATTCCTAGAAGTGGGCATCACAGTTAGGCAGGATCATAAAGAGACCTTTTGGCACATTGCCCTTCATCAATCAGAGTACATGGTACAGGAGTTGAAATTGTGTAAGACGTGGGTGAGACCTAATTTGGAGTATTGTGTGCAGCTCCAGGCACCTACCTTTAGTAAATATTATCTCTTAGGTTGAAAGACTGCAGCAAGAATTTACAAGGGTGTTACCGGGACCTGAGCACTGGAGTTATAAGGAAAAGTTGGAAGGTTCAGACTTTATTTCCCTGTAGACTAGAGAATGAGGGGAGATTTGATACAGGTATACCAAACTATGAGGCGTATAGATAGGGTAAAATTCAAACAGGCTTTTTCCGCTGAGGTTAGGTGAAACGAGAACTAGAGGTCATGGGTTAGGAGTGAAAGGTGAAATGCTGAAGGAGATGTTCTTCACTCAGAGAGTGTTGAAGAAGGCAACATCCTCTCTGATGAAGGCACATCATGAAGGTCCGGCAACACCCTTATGAGGTAGACTGCAGCACTCCAACTTCGCGATGTTCAGCTGGGTTTTACAAAAGACAATATAGAAGTCACTGCACTTGAGTGTGCCACCATCTTACCGGAAATAAAACGTCCATAAGGCAGAAGTGGGCAGAAACAATGTCAATGAAGCAAACTAAAATCTTTCCATGGTTTCCATGTAATAAGTTATTGTGTAAGCCAGAGTGAATAAATTGAGTAATGGATTGGTTAACGAATTTCAAAGACTCTTCATCTGATGTTCTCGACATTTATTGCATATTTATTTATTATTATTAATTTTTTTCTCTTTCTGTTTGTATTTGCACAGATTGCTTTTTCACGTTGATTGTTTGTCTGCCCCGTTGGTTGCAGTCTTTCATTGATTCTATTGCATTTCTTGTAGTTACCGTGAATGCCCGCAAGAAACTGAACCTCAGAATTGTATATGTTGACATACACTGTATGTACGTTGATAATAAATTTACTTTGAACTATGAAAGTACAATATTATTTTCAACAAAATTGTAGAAAGCAGGGCTATGTATTCATGTGTATGTGAACCCCCAAGACCAGATTCATGTGTGTGCCTGCTTCAAAGGTTTCAAAGGGTACAGTTAATGTCAGAGAAATGTATGCAATATACATCCTGAAATGCTTTTTCTTAGAGGGAATGTTAAAAGGAATTGAATTCTCATTTAGGAGGAAAAGTTTAAAACCCAACGTACCTGTAGATGAATTGGTCCACCTTGTAAATATACCCAAAGCTATTTGATGCATGTATGTTGTGCCTCAGTGCGATTGCAGAGACATTACAATATGAGTCATGTAGCACCTGAACCTGTGACTTCATTTTAATTGCTTATCATGGTAAAAAGGCATTAGTGAATGTAGATTAAATTGGCACTGACACCAAACTCCAACTTTCATTGGCAGTTCAGTTTATTATCAATGGCAGTGACTGCCAGCTTCAAACTGCGAGCAGAAAACTTGATTTTTGTTACGTCTCCATACCAACCAGCCAGAGTACAGTGATTGCAGAAATAACAGATTCCTTCCTTGTTCCCGCGTGATGGGAGATTTATTTCGAATGAAGCCACAGTCACATTTTATCGTAGCTAATGAGTGCATTTCTCATTCAGCTGAACTCTAGAAAATAATCCTTTGATTGTCTTGGAAAAGTGAGCACCACGAGAAGCTTTGTCTTAATCAAAGCACCTCGAAACTTTGCAGCTCTGAGAATTGATCGCAGAGAACAGAAGAGTATAGCACAAGAACAGGCCATTCAGCCCAAAATGTTGTGCCAAACTAGCTAAAAACAAATCAAAAACACCAAATACTGATCCCTTCTACCTCAGAATGTCCATATCCCTCCATCTTCCATGTGCCTATCCAAATGTTTCTTAAAAGCATTGAATGTATTTGCCAGGCAGCACATTCCAGTCATCCACCACTCTCTGAGTAAAAAAATTACCCCTAACCTTGAACCGACCCCCCTCTCACTTTCAATGCATGTCCTCTGGTATTAGACATTTTAGGGAAACAGATATCCCTTGTCTGCTCTGTCTGTGCCGCTCATAATCTTATAAACCTCTATCAGATCTTCCCTCAGACTCTGACGCTCCAGAGGAAAGAGCCTAAATTTATCCAGCCTCTTGTGATACCACATGCCCTCTAAGCCAAGCAGTATCCTGGTAAACCTCGTTCGCACCCTCTCCGAAGACTCAACGTCCTTTCTATAGTGGGGTGATCAGAACAATATGCAATACTCCGGATGTGAGCTAACCAAAGTTTTATAAATTTGCATCATATCCTCCCGATTTTTGAACTCAGTGCTTTGACTAATAAAAGCAAATATTCAATAAGCCTTTTTGACCACCATATCGATCTGTGTAGCCAACTTTCAAGGAGCTATGAACTTGGATCCCAAGAGCTCTCTGGTCAGCAACAGAGAATACTGTCTCCTTGCATTTGCCCTACCGAGGTGCAACACCTCCTATTTATCTGGGTTAAACTCTATCTGCCATTTCTCAGCCCATATCTGCAACTGGTCTATGTTGTGCTGCGTTCTTTGCCAGTCTTCTACACTCTCCACAACTCTACCAATCTTAGTCACAGTCATAGTCATAGTCATAGTCATACTTTATTGATCCCTGGGGAAATTGGTTTTCATTACAGTTGCAACATAAATAATAAATAGTAATAGAACCATAAATAGTAAATAGTAATATGTAAATTATGCCAGTAAATTATGAAATAAATCCAGGACTAGCCTATTGGCTCAGGGTGTCTGACCCTCCAAGGGAGGAGTTGTAAAGTTTGATGGCCACAGGCAGGAATGACTTCCTATGACGCTCTGTGCTGCATCTCGGTGGAATGAGTCTCTGGCTGAATGTACTTCTGTACCCACCCAGTACATTATGTAGTGGATGGGAGACATTGACCAAGATGGCATGCAACTTAGACAGCATCCTCTTTTCAGACACCACCGTCAGAGAGTCCAGTTCCATCCCCACAACATCACTGGCCTTACGAATGAGTTTGTTGATTCTGTTGGTGTCTGCTACCCTCAACCTGCTGCCCCAGCACACAACAGCAAACATGATCGCACTGGCCACCACAGACTCGAAGAACATCCTCAGCATCGTCAGGCAGATGTTAAAGGACCTCAGTCTCAACCTACCAATCTACATTTTCATCCAGGTCATATATATACATTAGGAAAAACAGAGGTCCCAGCACAGATCCCTGCAGAACTCCACTAATTACAGCCCTCCAGTTTGAATAAATCTCTTCAACCACTACCCTCTGTCTTCTATGTGCAAACCAGCTCTGAATCCAAACAGCCAATTTGCCATGGATTCCATGCATCTTATCCTTCTGGATTAGCCTCCCATGAGGGAATTTGTCAACTTTTCCGGTCAAGTTGGTGCCAGTGTGCAACACTCCCTCAGTCAACATCTTCCATGTAGCTCACAAAAATATCTTTTTTACTTCTTTTACGTCTGTTTTTCACCTTAAATGTGTTTCTGGGACTCTTAGAGCCTGTAATTTAAAGTTTGGAGATTGTTTGAGTGATCCAGTGCTTTGCTGTGTCCGAGAAGATTCCAGGAAGCGAGCATGTACCAAAAGCTACATTAATATACGTTACTCCCCTGTGTCCTCTGGTCTTAGATACTCCCACCAGAGGAAACATTTTCTCCACGTCCACTCTTTCAAGGCCTTTCACCATTTGATAGGTTTCAATTAGGTCACGCCTCATTCTACTAAATTCCAATGAATACGGAACCAAGGCCATCAAATGCTCTTATATGACAAGCCGTTTAATCCTAGAATAAATCTTGTGAACCTCCTTTGAACCCACTCCAGTTTCAGCACATCATTTCTAAGGTAAGGGACCCAACACTGAACACAGTCCTCCAAGTGGGGACTCACCTGTGTATTTTTTCTCTAATTAGAAAGTAGTCAACCCTTTCATTTCTTTGTCCAAAGTGCATGACTATACACTTCCTGACACTGTATTTCATCTGCCACTACTTTGCTCATTCTCCTAATCTGCCTAAATCCTTCTGTAGCCTCTCTACTTCCTCAAAACTTCCTGCCCCTCCACCTATCTTCATATTGTCTGAAAACTTTGCAACAAAACCATCAGTTCCATTATCCAAGTTATTGACATATAATGTAAAAAGAATCAGTTCCAACACAGAATCCTGTGGAATACCACGAGTCACCGACAGCCAACCAGAAAAGGCTCCCTTTATTCACATCTTTTGCCTCCTTCCAAACAGCCACTACTTTATCCATGCTAGAGTCTTTCCTGTAATACCATGGGCTTGTAGCTGGTTAAGCAGTCTTATGTGTGGAATCTTGTCAAAGGCTTTTGGAAAATCTGAAGGCTCAGCTGATTCCCCTTTATCTACCCTGCTTACTATTTCTTCAAAGAATTCCTATAAATTTGTCAGGGAAAATATTCCATTGAGGAACCATGCTGACTATGGCCTATTTTATCACATGCCTCCAAATACCCTGAAACTATATCCTTAACAATTGTCTCCAACATCTTCCCAATCATTGAGATCAGGTTAACTGGCTTATAATTTCCTTTCTTCTGCCTCTCTTCCTTAAGAATGGAGTGACATTTGCAATTTTCTATTCCTCAGGTACTATTCCAGAATCTAGTGATTTTTGGCAAAAGAATAAATCAAGGAAGGTAGTGCACCCGTGGCTGACAAGGGAAATTAGGGATAGTATCAATTCCAAAGAAGAAGCATACAAATTAGCCAGAGAAAGTGGCTCACCTGAGGACTGGGAGAAATTCAGAGTTCAGCAGAGGAGGACAAAGGGCTTAATTAGGAAGGGGAAAAAAGATTATGAGAGAAAACTGGCAGGGAACATAAAAACGGACTGTAAAAGCTTTAATAGATATGTAAAAAGGAAAAGACTGGTAAAGACAAATGTAGGTCCCCTGCGGACAGAAACAGGTGAATTGATTATGGGGAGCAAGGACATGGCAGACCAATTGAATAATTACTTTGGTTCTGTCTTCACTAAGGAGGACATAAATAATCTTCCAGAAATAGTAGGGGACAGAGGGTCCAGTGAGATGGAGGAACTGAGCGAAATACATGTTAGTAGGGAAGTGGTGTTAGGTAAATTGAAGGGATTGAAGGCAGATAAATCCCCAGGGCCAGATGGTCTGCATCCTAGAGTGCTTAAGGAAGTAGCCCAAGAAATAGTGGATGCATTAGTGATAATTTTTCAAAACTCGTTAGACTCTGGACTAGTTCCTGAGGATTGGAGGGTGGCTAATGTAACCCCACTTTTTAAAAAAGGAGGGAGAGAGATACCGGGGAATTATAGACCCCGGTTAGCCTAACGTCGGTGGTAGGGAAGTGCTGGAGTCAGTTATCAAAGATGTGATCACAGCACATTTGGAAAGCGGTGAAATCATCGGACAAAGTCAGCATGGATTTGTGAAAGGAAAATCATGTCTGACGAATCTCATAGAATTTTTTGAGGATGTAACTAGTAGAGTGGATAGGGGAGAACCAGTGGATCTGGTATATTTGGATTTTCAAAAGGCTTTTGACAAGGTCCCACACAGGAGATTAGTGTGCAAACCTAAAGCACATGGTATTGGGGGTAAGGTATTGATGTGGATGGAGAATTAGTTAGCAGACAGGAAGCAAAGAGTGGGAATAAACGAGACCTTTTCAGAATGGCAGGCGGTGACTAGTGGGGTACCGCAAGGCTCAGTGCTGGGACCCCAGTTGTTTACAATATATATTAATGACTTGGATGAGGGAATTAAATGCAGCATCTCCAAGTTTGCGGATGACACGAAGCTGGGTGGCAGTGTTAGCTGTGAGGAGGATGCTAAGAGGATGCAGAGTGACTTGGATAGGTTGGGTGAGTGGGCAAATTCATGGCAGATGCAATTTAATGTGGATAAATGTGAAGTTATCCACTTTGGTGGCAAAAATAGGAAAACAGATTATTATCTGAATGGTGGCCGATTAGGAGAAGGGGAGGTGCAACGAGACCTGGGTGTCATTACACACCAGTCATTGAAAGTGGGCATGCAGGTACAGCAGGCGGTGAAAAAGGCAAATGGTATGCTGGCATTTATAGTGAGAGGATTCGAGTACAGGAACAGGGAGGTACTACTGCAGTTGTACAAGGCCTTGGTGAGACCACACCTGGAGTATTGTGTGCAGTTTTGGTCCCCTAATCTGAGGAAAGACATCCTTGCCATAGGGGGAGTACAAAGAAGGTTCACCAGATTGATTCCTGGGATGGCAGGACTTTCATATGAAGAAAGACTGGATGAACTGGGCTTGTACTCATTGGAATTTAGAAGATTGAGGGGGGATCTGATCGAAACGTATAAAATCCTAAAGGAATTGGACAGGCTAGATGCAGGAAGATTGTTCCCGATGTTGGGGAAATCCAGAACAAGGGGTCACAGTTTGAGGATAAAGGGGAAGCCTTTTAGGACCGAGATTAGGAAAAACTTCTTCACACAGAGAGTGGTGAATCTGTGGAATTCTCTGCTACAGGAAACAGTTGAGGCCAGTTCATTGGCTATATTTAAGAGGGAATTAGATATGGCCCTTGTGGCTACGGGGATCAGGGGGTATGGAGGGAAGGCTGGGGCGGGGTTCTGAGTTGGATGATCAGCCATGATCATAATAAATGGCGGTGCAGGCTCGAAGGGCCGAATGACCTACTCCTGCACCTATTTTCTATGTTTCTATGTTTCTATTACTAATGCCTCCACAATCTCTTCATCCACCTCTTTCAGAACCCTGGAGTGTATACCATCTGGTCCAGGTGATTTATCCACCTTCAGTACTTGATCTCTTTAGTAATGGTAACTTTGCACACTTCATGACCCCTGTCATGTGAAACTTCCACCACACTGCTGGTGTCTTTGACAGTGAAGACTGATGTAAAATACCTATTCAGTTTGTTCACCATTTCCTTGTCCCCCATTACTACCCCTCCAGTATCATTTTCCAATGTCCAATATCCAATCCCTCCTCTCTTTAAAACTTTATGTATCTGAAGAAACATTTAGTATCCTCTTTAGTATTATTGGCTAGCTTACTTTTGTATCCCATCTTTATCTTCTTAATGACCTTTTAGTTGCCTTCTGTTGGTATTTAAAAGCCTCCCAATCCCCTAACTTTCCACTAATTTTTGCTCTATTATATACCTTCTCTTTGGCTTTTCTGTTAGCTTTGACTTCCCTTGTAAGACATGGTTGTGTCATCTTGCCTTTAGAATACTTGTTCCACTTCAGGATATATATATTCTTACAAATTGCTTTCAGAAATTTCAGCCACTGCCGCACTACCATCATCTCTGCCAGGGAGATTGTCCATTCAATTCTGGCCAACTCCTTTCTCATGCTCTGTAATTTCCTTTACTCCACTGTAATACTGATGCATCTGACTTTAGCTTCTCCTTCTCAAATTTCATGGTGAATTCAATCATATTATGATCACCTTCTCCTAAGGGTTCTTCTTCCTTAAGCTCTCTAATCAGTTCATTGCACAACACCCAATCCAGAATAGCTGATCCCCAGATGGGCTCAACACGAGATGCTCTAAAAAGCCATCTCGTAGGCATTCTAGAAACACCACCCCTCCCCGCCCCCCCCCACGTAATCCAGCACCAACCTGATTTCCCAATCTACTGGCATATTGAACTCCCCCATGACTATCGTAATATTGTACTATTGGCATGCATTTTCTATATCTTAGGTTCGGGGGTCTATATATAACTTTCAATAGGGTATTTTCAACCTTGCAGTTCCTTCACTTTTAACACAGTAATTCAACATTTTCCCACCCTACGCCACCTCTTTCTAATGATTTAATTAGATTATGAAGACACGTAGTCCCCTTTTATTGTCATTTGTAATGCATGCATTAAGAAATGATACTTTATTTCCTCCGGTGTGATATCACAAAATACAGGACAAACCAAGACTGAAAAAACTGACAAAACCACATAATTATACATATAGTTACAAAACAGTGCACAATACCAATACTTGATGAAGAAAGTCCGTGAGCACAGTAAAGTTCAAAGTTTCTCAAATGTCCCACATCTCACGCAGTCAGGAGAGGGAAGAAAAACTCTCCCTGCCATGCTGACCACCGTCTGACTCTGAGTCATCCGAAAACTTCGAGCTCTGATCAGCTCTCCGACACCGAGTACTGAGCGCCATCTCTGTCCCAGCGATTCGACCTCTTTCTCAGTCGCCAAAAGCAGGCAAGGTCAGGGATTTTGAGGCCTACCCTCCGAAAAATTCCTGACCACACAGTAACGACAGCAGCGGACGTTTCAGAAATTTCTCCAGGTGTTCCTCTGTGATTTCAAGTCCATTCTCCATCAAATCAGAATTGTCCACGGCCCCTATTTAACAGATACGACATCATTGTTCACCGGAGAGCTGCGCACGCGCAGCGCGCTGCCATCTTCTCCTCCTGCCTAATTTTATTTTTTACAACCTCCTCTGCCCTCCTGCCTATCCTTTCAATACAATGTGTATCCTTGGATATTAAGCTCCCAGCTATAATCTTCTTTCAGCCATGATTCAGTGTTGCCTACAACATCATATTTGCCAGATGGTAACTGTGCTACAAGTTCATCAGTTTTATTCCGCATACTGTGCACGTTCAAACTTAACTAAATTGTGGTGGTAGGGTCCAGGTCCCACAGCGTATCGCGGTGACTGAACCCAATGTTTGGATGATGATTTAAGCGCCGTACCGAATCGGAAAGTTTGGGTACACGCTCAATCGAGGGTCGGGGTCTAGGGCCTAGACTGAAAGTACCAAAGTGACTGAACCCAATGTTTGGATGATGATTTAGGTGCCTGGGCTGAGTGATAAGTTTAGGGTATCAGGACTGGAGGCGAGAGATGGGTCGGCTCAGCTCGTTGCACTGCTCTGTGCTGAACTAAGTGTCTGGGGATGGGATCTCTGTGGACTTCAGTTCAGAACACTACTTGCTTATGCTTATTGCTTGCATGATTTGTTTTTTTGGTATGCCCATTGGGTGTATGACAGTGTTCTTTGTTTAATTGAACATTGAATTCTCCAACTTCTGGTAATTCCCTCCCCCCCCCCTTCCCCTATCCCAGTTTCACTATGCCCCCTCCCCCAGCTGCCTACTACCTCCCTTATGGTTCCGTCTCCTTCTACTACCCATTGTGTTTTCCTCTTTTCCTTCTTCAGCTTTCCTGCCTATCACCTCCCTGCTTCCCCTCCCCCACCCCTTTATCTTTCCCCTTACTAGTTTTTCACCTGGAACCTTCCAGCCTTCTCCTTCCCACCCTCCCCCCACCTTCTTTATAGGGCCTCTGCCCCTTCCCCCTACAGTCCTGACGATGGACTCCGGCCGGAAACGTTGACTGATCGTTTCCACGGATGCTGCCCAACCTGCTGAGTTCCTCCAGCGTGTTGTGAATGTTGCTTTGACCCCAGCATCTGCAGAGTATTTTGTGTTTATGTTTTTTGGGTTTCTTTGTTTTGTGGCTGCCTGTTAAAAGACAAATCTCAAGGTTGTACAATGTATACATACTTAGATAATAAATATACTTTGAACTTTGACTGAAAGTTGCTGGGAGATTAATTGGCTACTGAATATATTCAAAGTGCTGATGGATAGCAAAAGTTGGGGATGGGGCTGTGGAGGAGTGGAGGTTGATGGACAAGTGAGAGAGAAAACGAGGGGTCACAGTTTGAGGATAGAGGGGAAGCCTTTTAGGACCGAGGTTAGGAAAAACTTCTTCACACAGAGAGTGGTGAATCTGTGGAATTCTCTGCCACAGCAAACTGTTGAGGCCAGTTCATTAGCTATGTTTAAAAGGAAGTTAGATATGGCCCTTGTGGCTACAGGGGTCAGGGGGTATGGAGGGAAGGCTGGGTTCTGAGTTGGATGATCAGCCATGATCATAATAAATGGCGGTGCAGGCTCGAAGGGCCGAATGGCCTACTCCTGCACCTATTTTCTATGTTTCTATGTTTCTAAAAGGTAACGGAGATTTTGGAAAAGGATAGATGGGTGTCCTCTGAGACCCTGCATAGACTCAATTGGTCATAAGAAAATACAATATTTTATGTTAAGGATATACATGACTATTCTTAGATAATGCCTTGAAGGACTGAGTTACAGGAAAGACAAGGGAGTATGCATAAACAAACAAGGTACTGCAGATGCTGGAAATCCAGAAGAGCAGACAGAGAAAATCCGAGGAACTCAGCTGGTTGGACAGACCATCTATGGAGAAGAATAATTCGTCGACTTTTTGGGCCAAGACCCAACATTAGGGATATAATGAAGGGATTATGCAGCAATTCAAATGCAACGCACCTGGTCTTGTTAACAATCGTGTAAGCATGTATTTTTAGATGTAATGATCCAAGCTCTTTCCAGATGTCTTTTTGGCCAATTTAATTTATTTATGTGAGAGACTGGAATGGGGCGCCTCGCAAAAATAAATGGAATTGGCCGCAATTTGAGTCTCCACTAATGGTTTAGTGAACTGAAAGTGTATGAGATTTGAATTTCAGGCAATTGAAGCTAACTTAAATCATTTAGAATCAGCTCTATTCACCTTCCTCACAAAAAAATTAATCTGCAATTTACTTGAATAGAGATGTTGTGCTTGTGTCAGATTAAACTGATTGCATCCATGAGCAATGAGGAAGGGTTAATTAGCGATCTTGTCGTGAGAGGCCCCTTGGGTAAGAGTGACCATAATATGGTGGAATTCTTCATTAAGATGGAGAGTGACATAGTTAATTCAGAAACAAAGGTTCTGAACTTAAAGAGGGGTAACGTTGAAAGTATGAGACGTGAATTAGCTAAGATAGACTGGCAAATGACACTTAAAGGATTGACGGTGGATATGCAATGGCAAGCATTTAAAGGTTGCATGGATGAACTACAACAATTGTTCATCCCAGTTTGGCAAAAGAATAAATCAAGGAAGGTAGTGCACCCGTGGCTGACAAGAGAAATTAGGGATAGTATCAATTCCAAAGAAGAAGCATACAAATTAGCCAGAGAAAGTGGCTCACCTGAGGACTGGGAGAAATTCAGAGTTCAGCAGAGGAGGACAAAGGGCTTAATTAGGAAGGGGAAAAAAGATTATGAGAGAAAACTGGCAGGGAACATAAAAATGGACTGTAAAAGCTTTTATAGATATGTAAAAAGGAAAAGACTGGTAAAGACAAATGTAGGTCCCCTGCAGACAGAAACAGGTGAATTGATTATGGGGAGCAAGGACATAGCAGACCAATTGAATAATTACTTTGGTTCTGTCTTCACTAAGGAGGACATAAATAATCTTCCAGAAATAGTAGGGGACAGAGGGTCCAGTGAGATGGAAGAACTGAGCGAAATACATGTTAGTAGAGAAGTGGTGTTAGGTAAATTGAAGGGATTGAAGGCAGATAAATCCCCAGGGCCAGATGGTCTGCATCCTAGAGTGTTTAAGGAAGTAGCCCAAGAAATAGTGGATGCATTAGTGATAGTTTTTCAAAACTTGTTAGATTCTGGACTAGTTCCTGAGGATTGGAGGGTGGCTAATGTAACTCCACTTTTTAAAAAAGGAGGGAGAGAGAAACCGGGGAATTATAGACCGGTTAGCCTAACGTCGGTGGTGGGGAAACTGCTTGAGTCAGTTATCAAGGATGTGATAACAGCACATTTGGAAAGCGGTGAAATCATCGGACAAAGTCAGCATGGATTTGTGAAAGGAAAATCATGTCTGTCGAATCTCATAGAATTTTTTGAGGGTGTAACTAGTAGAGTGGATAGGGGAGAACCAGTGGATGTGGTATATTTGGATTTTCAAAAGGCTTTTGACAAGGTCCCACACAGGAGATTAGTGTGCAAACTTAAAGCACACGGTATTGGGGGTAAGGTATTGGTGTGGGTGGAGAATTGGTTAGCAGACAGGAAGCAAAGAGTGGGAATAAATGGGACCATTTCAGAATGGCAGGCAGTGACTAGTGGGGTACCGCAAGGCTCAGTGCTGGGACCCCAGTTGTTTACAATATATATTAATGACTTGGATGAGGGAATTAAATGCAGCATCTCCAAGTTTGCGGATGACACGAAGCTGGGTGGCAGTGTTAGCTGTGAGGAGGATGCTAAGAGGATGCAGGGTGACTTGGATAGGTTGGGTGAGTGGGCAAACTCATGGCAGATGCAATTTAATGTGGATAAATGTGAAGTTATCCACTTTGGTGGCAAAAATAGGAAAACAGATTATTATCTGAATGGTGGCCGGTTAGGAAAAGGGGAGGTGCAACGAGTCCTGGGTGTCATTATACACCAGTCGTTGAAAGTGGGCATGCAGGTACAGCAGGCGGTGAAAAAGGCAAATGGTATGCTGGCATTTATAGCGAGAGGATTCGAGTACAGGAGCAGGGAGGTACTCCTGCAGTTGTACAAGGCCTTGGTGAGACCACACCTGGAGTATTGTGTGCAATTTTGGTCCCCTAATCTGAGGAAAGACATCTTTGCCATAGAGGGAGTACAAAATTCACCAGATTGATTCCTGGGATGGCAGGACTTTCATATGAAGAAAGTCTGGATGAACTGGGCTTGTACTCGTTGGAATTTAGAAGATTGAGGGGGGATCTGTTTGAAACGTATAAGATCCTAAAGGGATTGGACAGGCTAGATGCAGGAAGATTGTTCCCGATGTTGGGGAAGTCCAGAACGAGGGATCACAGTTTGAGGATAGAGGGGAAGCCTTTTCGGACCGAGATTAGGAAAAACTTCTTCACACAGAGAGTGGTGAATCTGTGGAATTCTCTGCCACAGGAAACTGTTGAGGCCAGTTCATTGGCTATGTTTAAGAGGGAGTTAGATATGGCCTTTGTGGCTACAGGGGTCAGGGGGTATGGAGGGAAGGCTGGGGCGGGGTTCTGAGTTGGATGATCAGCCATGATCATAATAAATGGCGGTGCAGGCTCGAAGGGCCGAATGGCCTACTCCTGCACCTATTTTCTATGTTTCTATGTTTCTATGATCCAAATAATTTAGTCGATTGCTTTATGGTTTCTCCTTTGCAAAGTGAGCCATTACGTTTAAATCAGATACAGTAAAGATGAGGCAGCAATGTTTAATTTAGATCCACATTGGATTTTTCGTTCTGAAATGTCTGTCTGCAAGTTTAAAGGTGCCAGGTACATCAAACTCCGCTAACAGTTCAATTGAGCAAAGGTGTTGGTGCTGATTAACTGGAATCGGAAAACTCACACTCGTCCCTCATTTGTACTTTATTTATTTGTGCTCAAGGAAACCAGCTTGGCTCCGGCCACCAAGCTGCTCTGAAGCTTGAACAAAGAAATGCATGTGAGCTCGATTTCAACATTTAAGCAAAGTTTAGATGGGGACATGGATGATAGGGAATGGAGGGCTCTGGTCCCCGTGCAGGTCGATGGGAGTAGGCAGTTTAAATGGTTTTGGCTGAAGGGCCTGTTTCTGTGCTGTACTTTTCTATGATTCTTCTGCAGCTCTAAATGCCATTTTTATACAGAAATTTACTATTTGGAAACATACATTAATCCAATCGAAAAAATTTGTGCAATTCTGAATTCTATTATTTACATATTTAAGTGGCAATCCTAACACATATTTCCAGGGTTAATAACCATCAATCTACGAGTTAAAAGCCAATAATACTTGAGCATTAGTAAAATAACTGACCAATAGTAAGTGTTGCCCTAGAATCCTTTGTTTGCATCTTTATCTTGTCTTGGTATGCTCGGTGACCTGGGTTCTCAGGCTTGAACAGAAAATCTGTTCAAAGGAGAATTAGGTTTTCGAGGGCCGTGTTCAGCCTGGTTGACTGCACTATGTCTGTACACTCTCTCTGTCAGCTTATCATCTTACCTCTTGATTTGTGAGCTTTCACACCGTGGGACTTCCAGGTCTCAATGGTTTGATTCTGTTTGAGAATGTACAATGTCTGCACTCTGTTTTGCCAGCACTCCATTTTAACCCTTGCCTTGCTGCAGCTTCCACAAACAACAAATGCAAAATACTGGAGGAATTGTATTCTATAGAAATGAATAAATAGTCGATGTTTCAGGCTGAGACCCTTCTTTGGGACCACAAACTTCCACAAAGGCTGGAACTCTGGGTTAAGTTACAGTGGATTACAGAAAACCTTTGATAAAGTCCCGCATAGGAGATTAGTGGGCAAAATTAGGGCACATGGTATTGGGGGCAGATTACTGACATGGATTGAAAATTGGCTGGCAGACAGAAAACAAAGAGCAGCGATTAACGGGTCCCTTTCGGAATGGCAGGCAGTGACCAGTGGGATACCGCAGGGTTCAGTGCTGGGACCGCAGCTGTTTGCAATATATATTAATGATTTAAATGAGGGAATTAAAAGTAACATTAGCAAATATGCCGACGACACAAAGCTGGGTGGCAGTGTGAAATGTGAGGAGGATGTTATGAGAATGCAGGGTGACTTGAACAGGCTGGGTGAATGGGCAGATGCAGTTTAATGTGGATAAATGTGAGGTCATCCACTTTGGTGGTAAGAACGGGAAGGCAGATTATTATCTAATTGGAGTCAAGTTAGGAAAAGGGGAAGCACAATGAGATCTAGGTGTTCTTGTACATCAGTCACTGAAAGCAAGCATGCAAGTACAGCAGGCAGTGAAAAAAGCTAATGGCATGCTGGCCTTCATAACAAGGGGAATCGAGTACAGGAGCAGGGAGGTACAACTGCAGTTGTACAAGGCCTTGGTGAAACCACACCTGGAGTATTGTGTGCAGTTTTGGTCCCCTAATCTGAGGAGAGACATCCTTGCCATAGAGGGAGTACAAAGAAGGTTCACCAGATTGATTCCTGGGATGGCAGGACTTTCATATGATGAAAGACTGGATGATCTAGGCTTATACTCATTGGAATTTAGAAGATTGAGGGGGGATCTGATTGAAACGTATAAAATCCTAAAGGGATTGGACAGGCTAGATGCAGGAAGATTGTTTCCGATGTTGAGGAAGTCCAGAGCAAGGGGTCACAGTTTGAGGATAAAGGCGAAGCCTTGTAGGATCGAGACGAGGAAAAACTTCTTCACACAGAGAGTGGTGAATCTGTGGAATTCTCTGCCACAGGAAACAGTTGAGGCCAGTTCATTGGCTATATTTAAGAGGGAGTTAGATATGACTCTTGTGGCTAAAGGGATCAGGGGGTATGGAGGGAAGGCTGGTGCAGGGTTCTGAGTTGAATGATCAGCCATGATCATACTGAATGGCAGTGCAGGCTCGAAGGGCCGAATGGCCTATTCCTGCACCTATTTTCTATGTTTCTATGTTTCTATGTCATATGTCGAAAGATTGGAGTGACTGGGCTTGTATACTCTGGAATTTAGAAGGCTGAGAGGGGATCTTATTGAAACATATAAGATTATTAAGGGATTGGACACGCTGCAGGCAGGAAGCATGTTCCCGCTGATGGGTGAGTGCAGAACCAGAGGCCACAGTTTAAGAATTAGGGGTAAGCCATTTAGAACGGAGTTGAGGAAAAACTTTTTCACCCAGAGAGTGGTGGATCTGTGGAATGCTCTGCCCCAGAAGGCTGTGGAGGCCAAGTCTCTGGATGCTTTCAAAAAAGAGATGGATAGAGCTCTTAAAGATAGTGGAATCAAAGGTTATGGGGATCAGGCAGGAACTGGATACCGATTGTGGATGATCAGCCATGATCACAGTGAATGGCGGTGCTGGCTCAAAGGGCCGAATGGCCTACTCCCACACCTATTGTCTATTGTCTATCGATTATTAGCAGTGAGTTGTTTATGTGATTAGATGCCTGTGTCAAGTAATATCCTTCAAAGTTTAGCGCTGGGACTCCTGTTTGTAAAATATGTGAATGGCTTGAACGTGAAAGTCATAAATAAAACGAAGATTGGAGGACTTCTTAATAGTGTAGAAGAGATATTGATGTGTTGGTAAAATGGGCTGAAAATGGCAGTCAGCTGTGAGGTGAAGTAGTTTGGGAGCATTAATGAGGCTGGGACACACTGAACAGTAGAGTCTTAAGAAATATTGAAGACCAGAGGTCCATAGATCCTTGAAAATGGAATCGTAGTTAGGTAATGTGTTTAGATAATGTGTTTAGAAAGCCATATGGGATGCTGGCCTTCATTAGTCAGGACATAGAATACAGAAGTAGGGAGGTTATGTTCCAGCTGTATGAAAGTTTCATCAGACCTGTGCACAGTTTTGGTTACCAAGGACTAAGAATGTTGTGATCTTGCAGGGAGGAGGGAGGAAGAAGAGATTCATGAGTATATTGCCTGGTAGGGAGCAGTTCAGTTATGATAAGAGACTGAAGAAGCTAGATCTGTTTTCCTTAGAGCACAGAAGGTTAAGAAAATACTTAATAAGATATGTGTATAAGGAGCTGAGGGGCATAGACAGGACAGATTGCAGAAAACATTTCCTGATGACAGAGGTAGATAAATCTGGACGACATAGGTTAAAGGTGAGGGAGAAGGGATTTAGAGATATGAGGGGAACCTTCTTCACCCAGATGACCACTTGAATCTCTTAGGCACAGAGGGTTGTGGACCAAGTGCTAGGCAATGGGATTAATTAGGATTGGTGCCCACAGGCTGGCATGGATGAGATGGGCTGAATGGCCTCTTTCTATATTGTACAATTCTCAGAAAATTTACATCAGATGTGTTGAATAGTCTGTTCATTTGCGGGGCTTTTGGAAGTTATGAAGCTCCTGTGCCAGGCTGTACAAACTCATTACAGATAGGAAATACACAGGGGCAGAGGTCCACTCAGCAACTTACCGGACTATCAGGAGTGGGATTTTAATAGTTGTAGAGTTGTAGAAAATAACAATATAAAAACAGGTCCTCAGCGCTAACCTGATTTTCTGCACGGTCCCATCAACCCGCACTTGATACATAGTCCCTCCAAACTGCTCTCATCCATGGGCTTTCTCTTAAATGTTCAATTGAATCCACAGCTACCACTTCCACTAGCATCTCATTTCACACTCTCACCTCTGAGTGAAGAAGTTCTCCCTCAGATTTCCCTAAAATATTTCACCTTTCACCCTAAACCTATGACTTTTAGTTCATAGCTCAGGAAAAAAAAATCTGCTTGCATTAACCCAATCTATTTCCTGTTTCCCTCAATAAAATCTCCTTTCTTACTCCAATATTCCAGGGACCAAAGTCCTAACTCAATCTGGGAAAGATACCACTAAAGTTCCAATGTTGAAAAGTTGGTGGTGAAATCAGAGAAGAAAATTAATATCATTGTCTTTTTGAAGAAAACTAGGCAAATAGAATCAAAGAGTCATAGAAAAGAAGCAGGACCTTCGGCTCATCGAGTCCATGTCAAACCATGTAAACTGCCTACTGCAGTTTAAGTGATGATAACAGCCTTTGAACCAGAAAATTTTCCATCTCAGAATTTTCATATAAATAACTAACAACTCTGCTTGGAAGCTTTTTGCATGCCCTAACCACTGCCTCATTTACCTCACTGCGTGCTGCAGGCACACTCCCTTGTAAGAGAAGCAAGCTGGCTTTAAAAGAACACTTTCACGCTGGTGACCGCCACTTTGAAAATAGGGCGCTCTCCTTAGACAATAGATGACACAATCAGCTCTGTCTGAATGCTGAGCTCATTACAATAAGAACTCAACATGATTTTGGTGCATCATCTTCCCTGGTTCCAAATGAGTCCACGCCAAGAGGAACTAACTGTACATAATTCAGTGCTGCGGTGGTAATTCATTCATAGGTGGCTAATTGGGATGATTGTTGAAAGAATCATTTTCATCTAAATTTTGGCTGAAATGTATTAGTTCTTCTAACCAGGTGTGGGCATTTCTGCCATGATATTTAATTGATGACAAGAAAGGCCCAAACTACAAGCGGAAGTGACAAGAGCTGGAATAACATACCCAGGCATCATCCAGCGTCTGGACTCTGTCGTAAGTAAAGCAGAAACCATCAATGCCTGAGGGTTGCATTGGAAGTTGTCTGTAAGCTCAGGGTGCCAGTGTTCAAACAGGAGTGCCAGTATCACTGTAGGCAGCGTTCCATTTCCCTATGAGTGGTCAGGACACTAGCCTTGGGGAGTGGTGGTAACTCCGTGGAACAGAAATCAGCTCACCTCCTTCAAGATAGAAGCTTTTATGAGCAAATTATCCTTTTTATTGTCCATCAACAACCAGACTGCTGCCAGTCATGTCAAGAAGATACAAATTGAAACCAGGGCTTCCTGGCCCAGAGCTATTCCATGTCAATAGATTTCAATAGGTATACTTAATGTCAGAGAAATCTATACAATATACATCCTGAAATTCTTCTTCTCAAACATCCACAAAAACAGTGGAGATCGCCCAAAGAATGAATGACAGTTAAAACATTAGAACCCCAGAGCTCCCCGCTCCCACACACAAGTAGCAGCCAGGCAAAGACTCCCCCCCAACCCCCACCACCAGAAAATCATCCAGGCAGCAAAGCATCAATAAAGACATGGACTTGCAGTACCACAAACACTACTCATTCAACTGATAATTTGACATCCCTCAGTCTCTCTCTCTCCCTAATAAGGGGAAAAAAGTGTCCCCATTTCACAGCGAGAGGGGAGACATAACAAACAACTCACTGATTTGTGATGTTAAAAGTCTGTTGCATCACTTTTTCTGAGCTCTGCAGCCAGAAAGGCGCAGCTCTCTGGAAACACAACCCCCGGCAGCTAACCCGCCGCTGTTCCCGATATTTTGTGTTTTCCCGCGACGCTTCAGTCACCGGCCTAGAATTAGCACATCTCCAGAGCCACGAAAATCCGGAGCCCTGAAGGCGCGCTTGTCTTCCAGGCTGCATCCTTGGGATATCAAAAAGTGGCCAGTCGTGAGGCCATGAGGGCGGGTCCCATTCTCGCAAACAACTAAAGTCAGAGTGTAACTCCAGGCCAGAGTCTTCAAAAGAACCTTGAAAGGGAAAAAAGGAGATATCGAAGATAGAGACAGAGCTGTTTCAGAAGATGCAAGCAAAGGAGTCGCCGTTTAGCGCCATCTTGACTTCGCTCCATGTTCAACATGATTGAGTTGAATTGACTATATTACTTACATCCTTCATATACATAAGGAGTAAAAACATTTATGTTACCTCTCCATCTAAATGTGCAATATGCAATGATAATAATTTATAATAAATATTATGTATTATGTATAACAGGATAGTCAACATAACATAGAAATACAGTTGGGTCAGCATGAATTCAGCAGTCTGATGGCTTGTGGAAGAAACTGTCCTGGTTTTTATGCTGCGGTACAGTTTCCGAATGGTAGCAGCTGGAAGGGTTTGTGGTTGGGCTGACTCGGCTCGCCAATGATCCTTCCGGCCCTTTTTACACACCTGTCTCTGTAAATGTCCTGAACAGTGGAAAGTTCACATCTACAAATGCATTGGGTTGTCTGTACCACTCTCTGCAGAGTCCTGCGATTGAGGGAAGTATAGTTCCTGTACCAGACAGTGATACAGCCAGTCAGGATGGTCTCAATCGTTCTCCTAGGGGGCCATACCAAGCTTCTTCAACCATCTGAGATGAAAGAGGCGTTGTTGTGCTTTTTTCACCACAGAGCCGGTATGTACATACTACGTGAGACCCTTGGTGATATTTTCTACCGAGGAACTTAAACTGGTCACCCTCTCAACCCCAGATCCATTGATGTTAATAGGGGTTAGCCCATCTCCATTCCTCCTGTAGTCCACAACCAGCTCCCTTGTTTCTGTGACATTGAGGGAGAGGTTGTTTCTTTGACACCACTGTGTCAGGGTGTTTGCCTTCTTGCAGGAATACTGCCAAGTGTTAAAGGACTGGAAAAGACCGCAGAGGGACTCCACGATGTTGATTACTTGATATTTGTATGATATTTGGAAATGTTTAACACGAATTTGGTTTGGATTATAGACTTTGACCTCACAATCTACCTCGTTAAGTTCCTGCACCTTATTGCCTACTTGTGCAATAGCTGCTACACCTTATTCTGCATTCTGTTATTGTTTTACCTTGTACAACCTCAAGGCACCATTGTAATGATTCGATCTGTAAGAACAGTATGTTAGACAAGCTTTTCATTTGGAATTGGAATTGGTCTATTATTTTCAAATGCATTATTGTTGGTACATATGAAAATAATGCTGACAGTGGTTCAGCTTCCTCTCACAACTGTCAGGTCAGCAGAAAAGGTCATTGGTTGCTGTATACCATCACTGCAGAATTTGTCCAGGATAAAGAAGCAGGTAAGGAAAATCAGTGCGGACACGATTCACCCTGCAAACTGATTTTCCGCAGGCAGTTAATCTGATCAACTATTCTAGTTAGTCCTCACACCCCCTCTACTTATTGACCTCATCACTGCATTGCACTTTAACCCACCTTCTATAATGCTGTCAACATCGTAAATACATGCACGGATTTATGTACTTCTGCACATTTTCTATCATATCTGTCCTTTAACCTCTAACTTTATCTTTATATAATACTTTATTCTTTAGAACTATTCAATTTTATTGTTTTTGTTGCATGTCTCACAAACAAACCACAGCAAATTTCTAATACATGTAAGTATATATGGCGAATATACTTTATCCTTGTCCTTGATCCTCGATAATAAATCAATTCCAATTCTTTGTATTGACTGGTGTTTTGGTTTTGTAGCTAAGTAGTTAACAATAGAAGGTGATTAAAATAAAGATTTTTTTTTGTGTGAGAACTTTGCTTATAGGACCATAAGATATAGGAGCAGAATTAGGCCATTTGGCCCATTGACTCTGCTCCACCATTTCATCTTGGCTGATCCAAATTTGTTTTAATTTGTTTATGATTTGATAGAGCAGATAGATGAGCTGTTCATAGGCTGCGGTGGTTAAAAGGTCTTGCTCAGGCAATTTTTTTCTATCCTCTTTTTATTCCTTTCTCTCCCTTCTCCTTCTGATCCACAACTATGTTTTATGTAAGTAATGATGAGGAATGGATCCTGATTATAGGGAAGCCGTGCTACATAAGGCAGGCTCAGGTTTGAAGCACAATAGGACAATGCTACCAAGTTCCAGTATTCCTTGATCAGACCAATAGTTTGCTTCGCCTGACTGGTTTGGGAACATTGAATTTGTTCTTTGCATACTACCAATGAGACAATGGGTTACTCCTTGATGTTAATTAAATAGTTAGCCTTTTATTTGTTGTAGTTACTCAATTATGAATTGTACCATAGACTGCGATAATACAAAACTACAAATTCCTGGATTAATCACTCTTTTTCTCAGATATGATCATACAATCAATACCTTCCCTTTCATTGTTGAGCTCTTGTACCTGGCAATTTTGCCATATGAACTGAAGTCTGGAAGGTGCAGGATGGTTGTGGCTTGGCAGTTATGGACTGAATCAAGGTGGCAAGCCCCGGGCCCAGGGGGCTGGGAAAGAGCCAGTTTGACTTGCAGTTCCCCTGAAGTGATGTGCAGCAAACATCCTGCACCAAGGAGACAACTAAAGTTTGGGTGAAGCCATGCACTTGTTTAACTGCTGTTCCCTTCTAAGGAAGAAGAAAATCTATTCAGCCCCCTTGTAATAGAGATCTGATGGCCTCCTCACCTCCTCAATGTAACAGTGAGACATAAGCAATTCATCCAATTTCTTAATGCACATTGCACACTACTTTTCTACTTTTCTTTCTATTTTTTGCACTATACATTCAATTTAACTACTTTATGTACCTACTATAATTCACAGCTTTTTGCTATTATTATGCTTATTATTATTTATTATTATTATTATTATTCTGCTGCTGCCAAGTCATCAAATTTCACATGCCGGTGAAATCAAATCTGAGACTGTTAAACTGAAGTATTTCTGAATATCCCTAGCTTGGAATATGTTTGACATGTTAAAGTTCATGGCCATGCTTAACTTGTTTTAAATTAGCTTTATTTGTCACATGTACGTTGAAACATTGAAGCATACAGGGAAATGTGTCGTTTGAGTCAGATCAAATCAGCAGGGATTGTACTGGGAAGCCCAAAGTGTCACTACACTTCCAGCACCAAGATAGCACGCCCACAACATAGAAACAAAGGACATCTGCAGATGCTGCAAATTCAAGTAATGCACACAGAATGCTGGAGGAACTCAGCAGGCCAGGCAGCATCTATGGAAAAGAGTACTGTTGACGTTTCGGGCCGAGACATTGACCATACTCCTTTCTCATAGATGCTGCCTTGCCTGCTGAGTTCGTCCAGCATTCTGTGTGTGTTGCCCACAACTTATTAGCTTTAACTCCATCTTTGCAATATGGGAGGAACCCAGAGCACCCAGAGAGAATGTATAACATCCTTCCAGAAAAGGGTGGGAATGCATCCCCAATCACTGATCACTGGCTGGCACTTTGAAGCAATGCGCTAACCACTACACTACCATGCCACCTTGATGGCATAATCATCTCCAGACAGCTGCTGTGCTGAGAATGCAGACCATTTTAGTTAGGATATAGTTATCAAAGTACAGAAGCCCAGTATTTTCTTCCTCACTACATTTCTGGCTGAAAAGAAAAATCGTTTTTCCAAACATCCAGTGTGGAATTTCTCAAAGCTGGGAGCCCTCCTACCTCATATCCCTTTGTCCCTCTTCCTTCCTTCATCATCTTGCCTCCATCCCCTCAATGAACACTCCCTGTCATGCTAAGCAGCAAGGGAAAAGATCATTAACAACCTTCTAGGAGCTATTGCTTAGAAGTCAAAACATCCATCCTGGCACAATCCCTGCAAACTTTCGACACCTTAGAGAGTCCAAGAAGTACCAGGTGCTAGTTAAATTGAAGCAAAAGCCCAAGATATCAATCAATAGCTGAAATGCGACGTTTTGATGATTCCTTTAAAAATCGCTGCTGTGGAGTTTTCCCTGGTGTTGAGCGCATGTTCAGCTGTGAGAAGTTAATAAAAGGCTTTAAGTGAAGTTATGATTTATACTCAGGCAGCAGTGCTGTGACAAGATTGTACACCAGTGTGTCCTTTCTGCACGCTCAAATGACAGAACCTTCCCAATCTGGAGTGACTCACTCAACCAATGTACAGCTACACATCAGACATCGTTCTGAAAATCATTTCAGCACCTACTCCTTCCAATCAATGAGCACCATGCAGGCAAATCTTATAGTCAATTGCACCACCTTCCTTGAGAGAGTATCCCAGAAATTTGTTCTGACAATGGCAGAATACAGACAGGACCCAAGGGATGGTACGGGAATCTAAGACCAGATTAACACAGCCTCAGAATAGAGGGACGTGCATTTAGAACTGATATGTGGAGGAATTTATTTATCCAGAGAATGGTAAATTTGCTGCCACAGATGGCAATGAAGACCAAGTTATTGGGTGTATTTAAAGCAGAGGCTGATAGATTCTTGATTAGTCGGGGCATGAAGGGATACGAGAAGGAAGTAGGTGATTGGGGCAGACAGGGGACTGGATCAACCATGATGAAATGGAGCAGACCAACTGGCTTATATTCTGCTCCTACATCTTATGGTCTTTTGGAAATAGCAGGACCATCTTCAGCCTCTTGATCTATTTCACCCAAGACTACACACTGAAAGGGACTGCCAATACAGGCAAGATTATTGGGTAAGATTTAAAAGAATGGATAGAATGTCTATCCTGGGACAGTTTCATTTGAACCCGATGCAGAAAATGATTTAGAAGATCATTTCTCAGTTTCTATTATGGTACAGATAACAAAATTATAGTAGAACTCTTCATGTGTATATATATATATATATATAGCTAGGGAGCCTAAGAAATTTGAATAGTACTGTATTAATTTTACGTATTGCACTGTACTGCTGCAAAAATAAAAACAAATTTCATGACATATGTGAGTGATGACAAATTTGATTCTGATATGGGTCTCTATTGTGGACTGAGAGTGGGAAAGGAGCAGGGCGAGGGGAATCATGGTTGGGAAAAGGGGAGGGGAGGGATTGGGAAGCATCAGAGAAACTTTCTGTAATGATCAATGATCCAATTGCTTGGAATCAAATGATCTTGCCAGGTGTCTTAGGCCTGGGTGTCTCTGCACCCCCACCACACCGTTCCCATGGCACTCCACCCTCACTGTTCCCTACATCCTTTGCTCCTGTCAGATTTTCAGACTTATTCTTCGCTCCATGTTGACAAATACAGGACTGTGCAAAAGTCTTAGGAACCCTGGCGCGCGCTGTCGTGCTCTCTTTCTTTCTCTCTCTCTCTCTCTCTCTCTATCGCTATATATATGCAGTACATTTAGCTCAGTACAGTACATTTCTTTGTTATATGTTGAGTGAAGCTTCTTTGACTGTGTTTGGTGAAAACAGTCAGGATCCAGTATTTCAACAGGGCTGAAAGAAATTGCCTTCTATTCACAAATTGATAGAAATTCCATCTCAGGCATTAGGGAATCTAGTGTGCACACAATAGATAATTATATCAATTTCTTATTTCTGACACTTCCTGATTATTCAAATACGTTTTCATGGTTACATCCAGTGAGGTATCGATGAATGAATTGTCAAGGTAACATGGAGTAAAAATATCTTCACTGAATAAGTTGGGGGCAATGCACCCTGTCATTGGACATGATGTCAGGTAACTCTTGGTAATTGTTCTGATTTGGGATGAATCTTGCATCTCTAATCAAGGGAAAGGAAAATAAATTTGAAAGCTATTAAGTGCCAAATGCCATTAAGCTTCACCATGGTTTATCTGCAATATGCACGATGTTGAAGTGTGTAAGGATCTTTGATTGTTTTTATTAAAGCTAATGAGAATGAGAATGTGACCTTTAGCACTATTTTTCCATCTGAGATGAAGGGCGAAAGTCCATCCCTGTTATGGCTCAGATGTCCCTCTGGAGAAAATTGTCTAATGAAGACAATTCGAAATAGAAATGTTTGGATTTATAGGCCTCGTGGATTATATAGTTAATAGTACCCTAGGGTTTTACTCTTTGGAGAGAAGGAGGATGAGAGGAGACATGATAGAGGTGTACAAGATAATAAGAGGAATAGATAGAGTGGATAGCCAGTGCCTCTTCCCCAGGGCACCACTGCTAAATACAAGAGGACATGGCTTTAAGGTAAGGGGTGGGAAGTTCAAGGGGGATATTAGAGGAAGGGTTTTTACTCAGAGAGTGGTTGGTGTGTGGAATGCACTGCCTGAGTCAGTGGTGGAGGCAGATACACTAGTGAAGTTTAAGAGACTACTAGACAGGTATATAGAGGAATTTAAGGTGGGGGCTTATATGGGAGACAGGGTTTGAGGGTTGGCACAACATTGTGGGTCAAAGGGCCTGTACTGTGCTGTACTATTCTATATTCTACATTCTTTCATTAAGTGGTTAGTTCATACATCTATATTTTTGCTCAATTGTTTTTTTGAATCGAAATGTGGCTCAAGGAAAGAAAATGAGATGCAAATTGTGTGGCTGGGATTTGAAGTGCACTATTGTTGAGAAAAAGAAACACCTGTTCAGTTCATCCTTAACCTTTAATGTTACCTTTTAACATGTGTGGAATGTGGGAGGGGTGGTATCTAGGGGATAGAATATCTTTGCTTTGTTCCAGTTTAGTATCAACAGTCTACATCACATATCATGTGATTTGATCTTTTCCTTAGACCTCACCTGATAATGATTGTGTTGCTCCTGAGAATGTGTGAAAGTGGAAGAGCCCGACAACTATACAATCCCAGTCTGTAGGTAATGTCATGATGGTATTAAATTTTCTCTTCAAATTTTCATAAGGTTCTTATTTCTTTCTAAAAAGCACAGGTACAGGTCTTAAGCATTTGCTTTGTTTGGCTCCCATCTAATTGCCACCAGGCAGTGGACAACGAGTGGGAATAAAAGCAGCCTTTTCTGATTGGCTACCAGTCACTAGTGTTGTTCCTCAAGGGTCAGTATTGTGACTACTGATATTCACATTGTTTGTCAAGAATTTGGTTAAGGAAATTGATGGCTTTGTGGCAAAATCTGCGGATGATACAAAAATAGGTGGAGGGGTAGGTAGTGCTGAGGAAGCAAGGCAATTGCAGCAGGAATTAGACAAATTGGAATAATAGGCAAAAAAGAGCAGATGGAATACAGTGCTGGGAAATGTATGATAATGTATTTTGTTAAAAGGAACAATAGTGCAGACTACTATCTAAGTGGGGAGAAAATTCAAATATCAGAGGTGTAAAAGGACTTAGAAAGTTAATTTCTGTGGAAGAGAAGGCAAATACAATGTTGGCATTTATTTCAAGGGGAACAGAATATAAGAGCAAGGAGATAATGCTGGGGGTTGATAAGTCAGGACATTCTTGGAGTATTGTCAACAGTTTTGGGCTCCATATCTCAGTAAGGATGTATTGTCATTGGAAAGATTTCAGTGGAGGTTCATGAGGATGATTCTGAGAATGAAGAGATTAACATATGAGAAGTGATTGGCAGCTTCGGGCCTGTACTCACTGGATTTGGAAGAATGTGTGGAGATCTCTTTGAAATGTACCGAATATTGAAAGGACTAGATAGGGTGGATGTGGGGAGGATGTTTCCTATGGTGGGAGTATCCAGAACTAGAGGGCACAGCCTCAAAATTGAGGGATGATTCTTTAGAACAGAGGTAAGGTGATATATTTTTTAGCCAGAGAGTAGTAAATCTGTGGAATGCTCTGCCACAGACTGTGGTGGAGGGCAAGTCCTTGTGTATATTTAAGGCAGAAGTAGATCGTTTCCTGATCAGTCAGGGCATCAAAGGATATGGCGAGAAGGCAGGTGTATGGGGCTGAGTTTGATCTGGGATCAGCCATGATGGAATGGTGGAGCAGTCTCGATGGGCTGAATGGCCTAATTCTGCTCCTATGTCTTACGGTCTTATGGTTTTATGTGAACAAGATTTGCCCATGAATCCCAGTTGGGTCATAAGGTAGCATTATAAGTTAAGTAATTAATAAAATTAGAACTCATTTCAATTTTTAAAGTGTAGTGAGGGGTGGATCTTTGAAAATTCATCTTTTCATGACTTGCTGTATGCAAGTGATGTTTAACAGCAAGTAGTTCTGCTGTCCCATAGCCCAGAGATACAGGCATAATTCTGTCTCCTGGTGCTGCATCTATAGGGGGATTGCTAAGTTTCCCTGTAACTCTGGGGTTTCTCCTGATGCCCTGGATTCCTACCTTAACCAAGAGATGTGCTAGTTGGAAGTTAAATGGCTACTGTAAATTACCCTCCATATAGTGGAGAACTGCTGTAGTTGTTGGTCATATGACAGAGAATAACTTGCAAGGAAATGCTTTGAGGCTGATATGAACTTGATGGCCTGAATGGCCCATGTCATTCAAATGACCCGAATGTGAGAATTATAAAATACAGTGTAGTTAATTCATGACAAACTGAAATAATCAGACTGTAATCCCAGAAGCATTTTGAGGTTATAATAAAAACTTGAAATCTGAGTATCAATTCTTCAATGACTGAGGTTCAATCTCATTGGGAGATGGTCATATTCTTAAAATCCATGAGGAAGGACCTGCCAGAGTAGCAGACATTCTTTAAGTCATGGGTTAGGCTTTGATTGCATTCAGGATTGGAGGGAGGAGAAGATGGCAGTGCGACGCAGCTCGCAATGGCCACTCCAGTGGTGATATCTGTTATCTGTCAAGTAGGGTGCCATGCACAATACTGATTTGATGGAGACAGATATGAGAGCACGAAGAAACATCTGGTGAAACTTCTGAAATGCCTACTTCGCTACCGCTGCTACTGTGTGATCCAGAATCTCCAGAGGGGAAGGCCCCGAGTCCCCGGTTTTGCCTGTTGCTCAGCGGCTGGGGCGGGGTCGAAACGCTCGGCAGAGGATGGCGCTTGATGCTCGGTGTCGGAGGGCTGGTCGGAGGCTCAAAATTTTCAGACGGACTCAGAGTCGGCTGTGGTCAGGTGCTTCCAATGGTGCGGCAGGGGCAAGTTTGTGGCGCTTGGAGGTTCATGGCAAGGAGAGTTTCTCCCTTCTACCGTCTGCGTGAGATGATGAGGCTATCGGAACTTTGAGACTTTTTTTACCGTGCCCATGGTCTGCTCTTTACCAAATTACGATATTGCTTTGCACTGTTGTAACTATATGTTATAATCATATGGTTTTGTCAGTTTTAGTCTTGGTTTGTCTTGTGTTTCTGTGATATCACTGTGGAGGAACATTGTATTATTTTTTAATGCATGCATTACTAAATGACAATAAACGAGGACTGTGTGTCCTCATAATCTAATCCAATCTAATCACACTGACCAGATGTGAATGCAAGCTGCACAGAATAGCTAGCCTATTTAATATGTTTCAGGTGGCACCTTTATAATTGACAAAAGCAAATCTCTGGGGTCGGTGTTCCAGGACTGCCTGAGATAAGCAGAGACAACTTGAACGTTAAGGAGACTAACATGCTCTACGCAAACTAGTTAATGTTAAACCATTCCTACCCCATATATTTTGAGAGGACCGGAATATAAAAAGCAAGAATGTAATGTTTCCTCAGCTTGGAGTATTGTGAGCAGTTCAAAGGTTCAAAGGTCAAATTTAATATCCGAGAAATGTATACAATATACATCCTGAAATGCTTTATTTTCGCAAGTATCCACAAAAGCAGAGAAGTGCCCCAAAGAATGAACAACCGTTAAACCTGAGAAACACAAAGTCCCCCCCAGCTCGCCCCTCCTGCGCGTAAGCGGCAGGGAGCAACGATACCCCCTCACCCCACCAGCAAAAAAAAACGCACATCGGTACCGTCACCGAGTCCAAGCATGTGCTAAGCAATAGCAAAGATACAGACCAAAGTTACCCCAAAGGTTTTGCATTTCATCCAACATTTGACAAACATATTTAAGGCAGGAGGTTCTCTCTCTCCCTGGCAAGGGAGAGGGAGGTGTCCCCCAATTTTGGGCCCTTATCTAAGAAAGGATGTGCTGACATTGGAGAAGGTTCAGAGGAAGATCAAAAGAATGATTCTGGAAATGAAAAGGTTACTATATGAAGATCGTTTGATGGCTCTGGGCCTGTACTCACTGGAATGGGAGGGGGTAAAATCTCATTTAAACCCATCAAATGTTGAAAGACCTCAATAGAGTGGGGATGTGGACAGGATGTTTCCTATGGTGGGGGTCCAGGCCCAGAGGGCACAACCTCAGAACAGAAGGATGTCCATTTAGAATGGAGGTGAGGAGGAATTTCTTTAGCCAGAGAGTGGCGAATCTGTGGAATTCATTGCCACGTTCCACACTTAACTGTGGAGGCCAACTCATTAGCTGTATTTAAGGCAGAAGGTGATAGATTCTTGATTAAATCAGGGCATGAAGGGTTACAGGGAGAAGGCAGGACATTGGGGCTGAGAGAGAAATGGATTAACCTTGATGAAGTGGTGGAGCAAACATGATGAGCCAAATGGCCAAATTCTGCTCTTATGGTCATCTGGTCCTCCAGATACATTTTTTTCTGGAAGAAAACCAATGAAAATATTCAAGTGATTTTTGATGCAGGAGCAAAGGGGGGAAAAAACTAGTATTTGCCATATTAGTGCTGCTCTGTCTTCTTGTGTAACTCCTTTAGAATGAATAAACAGTTCTAAGGCTTCATAAATAAATAAATTATTTATTTTGCTTGTGCTTAATTGCATTTAATAATAGTCATATATTTATCATAGGGTTCCAAGATAGCATAATGGTTAGTGCAACGTTATTACAACTCAAAGTTCGGAGTTCAATTCCATTGCTGTCTGTAAAAAGTTTGTATGCTCACCCTGTAACAGTCTGGGTTTCCTCTGGGTGCTCTGGTTTCCTCCCACGGTCCAAAGATGTTCCATTTAGTAGGTCACCGCAAATTGTCCTGTGATTGGGCTTGTGTTCACTAGGTAGGATGCTGGGTGGTCTGGCTCAATGGAAGGGCCTGATCCAACCTGTTACAACTAAATTAGTAAATAATAAGTGATTTACTAAGCCAATTTTCAACTTCTATTAATAATATTGTTGAAAAAAATACTCACTACTTACAACGATGATTAGAGAGGCACAGAGAGATCTGTATTTACTGACAAGTACCTTTATTGTTGAAACTAATAAATATGTGAGTTCATACACAAATTACTTTGTGTGCACACTTGCTAGGTAGCCCTGACTCTCCTGAATAGTCAGAGAATAGCAAAGGTATTACTCAGGCAAGGGAGTTTACGCTGGCCAGGCGTTCCTCGTTCTCCTGATTCACTCACCACATGTTTCACATTGGGTTGCTTACACTTGTATCTTCAATGGTTATTCTTCAAAGTTACCGCTACCAGCACACACGAAGCATCAACTTTTATACCCATTCCTTATCAATTCAAATATCGCATTCCAGTGTCATTGGCCACAGGTCATGTGTCTGTCCTTTAACACCTTGTTATTGGCTCTGCTCCAAGCCAGCATCCATTTATTGCCCTCTTCCCATCAAGTGACAGTCGATAATTTACGGCTCTTTGTTCTCAATCAGCAATGAGCTCAAATCACTTCAGGCACGCATCAACCCCAACATTCACAAACTTGCATGTTATAGCCAACCAAAGATCATCTCACAAGTAACTTCTTATTTGGAAATGATCTCCAGTCCGGCAGATTACCTGAAGAATCATTGTATCTTCTTTAAAACATTGATCAAGCCCAGCACGTCAAGCTCACAAAATGGAGAATAAAGTGTCTTCACAAAATGCCAGCCTTCATCCCCAAGCATGTGGCAAGAACAAAGGCAATTAGTCTGTCTGTTTCCAATGTCCTTGATTCATTTGAATCCACTGATTTGTAGATTGTCATTCTTTCTGGGCAACAATATAAAACAATTGATACAACTGTATCTTTTCCATCAAAACATGCAGAATCATGATTAAACAGGGTCATCCTAAATTTTCCATATCCACTGCTCATTATTGTCAAGGTGATGGTCGGGGATCCGTCAGCCTTTGAGTTTCAGAGGCCCCTCCACTGGTTGGGGCTGACCATGAAAGTTGCATCTCAGCTGTCTATGTGTTACATAGAAACATAGAAACATAGAAAATAGGTGCAGGAGTAGGCCATTCGGCCCTTCGAGCCTGCACCGCCATTTATTATGATCATGGCTGATCATCCAACTCAGAACCCAGCCTTCCCTCCATACCCCCTGACCCCTGTAGCCACAAGGGCCATATCTAACTTCCTTTTAAACATAGCTAATGAACTGGCCTCAACAGTTTGCTGTGGCAGAGAATTCCACAGATTCACCACTCTCTGTGTGAAGAAGTTTTTCCTAACCTCGGTCCTAAAAGGCTTCCCCTCTATCCTCAAACTGTGACCCCTCGTTCTAGACCTCCCCAACATCGGGAACAATCTTCCTGCATCTAGCCTGTCCAATCCCTTTAGGATCTTATACGTTTCAATCAGATCCCCCCTCAATCTTCTAAATTCCAACGAGTACAAGCCCAGTTCATCCAGTCTTTCTTCATATGAAAGACCTGCCATCCCAGGAATCAATCTGGTGAACCTTCTTTGTACTCCCTCTATGGCAAAGATGTCTTTCCTCAGATTAGGGGACCAAAACTGCACACAATACTCCAGGTGTGGTCTCACCAAGGCCTTGTACAACTGCAGGAGTACCTCCCTGCTCCTGTACTCGAATCCTCTCGCTATAAATGCCAGCATACCGTTCGCCTTTTTCACCGCCTGCTGTACCTGCATGCCCACTTTCAATGACTGGTGTATAATGACACCCAGGTCTCGTTGCACCTCCCCTTTTCCTAATCGGCCACCATTCAGATAATAATCTGTTTTCCTATTTTTGCCACCAAAGTGGATAACTTCACATTTATCCACATTAAATTGCATCTGCCATGAGTTTGCCCACTCACCCAACCTATCCAAGTCACCCTGCATCCTCTTAGCATCCTCCTCACTGCTAACACTGCCACCCAGCTTCGTGTCATCCGCAAACTTGGAGATGCTGCATTTAATTCCCTCATCCAAGTCATTAATATATATTGTAAACAACTGGGGTCCCAGCACTGAGCCTTGCGGTACCCCACTAGTCACCGCCTGCCATTCTGAAAAGGTCCCGTTTATTCCCACTCTTTGCTTCCTGTCTGCTAACCAATTCTCCACCCACACCAATACCTTACCCCCAATACCGTGTGCTTTAAGTTTGCACACTAATCTCCTATGTGGGACCTTGTCAAAAGCCTTTTGAAAATCCAAATATACCACATCCACTGGTTCTCCCCTATCCACTCTACTAGTTACATCCTCAAAAAATTCTATGAGATTCGTCAGACATGATTTTCCTTTCACAAATCCATGCTGACTTTGTCCGATCATTTCACCGCTTTCCAAATGTGCTGTTATCACATCCTTGATAACTGACTCCAGCAGTTTCCCCACCACCGACGTTAGGCTAACCGGCCTATAATTCCCCGGTTTCTCTCTCCCTCCTTTTTTAAAAAGTGGGGTTACATTAGCCACCCTCCAATCCTCAGGAACTAGTCCAGAATCTAACGAGTTTTGAAAAATTATCACTAATGCATCCACTATTACATAAGCCTAAGTGGTACGACATGGAGAGCAAGTTGTTGCCCATCTCCACACAGTTGATGAATCCAAAGGAACGGCAGAGATCGATACAGTTTGGCACCACTCATGTTGCAGGAGCTTCCACTCAGCATTGAACTTAAAGTAGGATTGATTTAGGGACTCCAGCTCTAGATTTCTCTTCAGTGTTTTTCTCCTGTAGCCTTCCCCTTGAATAGGTGTAGCCACAAGGCAGTGAAGGATTGAGATCAGAGTTTTCCTTTTCCTAGATGAGCTGCCAACCACGGCTGATGAGCCCCATCTGCCTGAAGCAGTACGGAGCAGAGGAAGAAATTCCACATACAGTACCATGCACTAGAATTCCCGTGGATTTGAAGCTGCCAGGACCCTGAAATCTAGGAAACTTCATGGGAATGATGGCTTCTCCTTGTAAAAAATAATATTCATGGTTATGTAAACCAGATATGGTCACTAGGGTCCATGACCAGATGTGGAATGATTTCTTTGCTCCTCCAGATCTCGGCATATGGTCTGCTGCCAGAATTGTAATCACATTTATTTGTGAATGAAAATCAAATTCACTTAATTAGAGTTATATCCATCTTTTTAACACAATGAAACACCTGGTCTACTTTCACGTTTATGCTTTAATTATCCATATTATTGAACAACTATTTTCTCATGGGATAGGGCTTAATTAGTAAGGTCACACTCTTCACACTTCTGGAAAACATACCACTGTTTCTTCACCATTGCAGATTTTAAGTCCTGCAGCTCCTTAATTAACAGCACTATGGGAGTGCTTTCAGCATGTGGAGAATAACGGTTCTAGATGATAGTTCACATCTGTCTTCTCCAAACCATTGACCTTAGTTAGGGTGCTTCCCCTCCACAGTCAGGTTGCTAAATGGTACATCGGCCCACACCTTACCGTTGTGCTCTCTTATTGCACTATTTATTTTTAAATATATTTCTTATTGTAACTTACAGTAATTGTTTATGCATATCACTAGACCACTGCCACAAAACAACAAATTTCATGACATATGTCAGTGATAATCAATCATATCCTGGTTCTGATTCTGTATGGGGTTAACCTGGATGTAATTCTTCTTGTTAACTTATTCTTCAATATAGCAATGATCTAGGCCATGGGAGAGGTTAGAGAGTCATAAACTCAGAGAAAAGTTCAGCACTGAAACAAGACCATCTAGTTTGCACTAAACCACTTAAATTGTCTACTCCCACATTTGTTTCAAAGGGTTGTCAGAGAAACTCTCGTGTGTTACGATAAAGTGGACAGCCAGCGCCTCTTCCCCAGGGCACCACTGCTCAATACAAGAGGACATGGCTTTAAAGTAAGGGGTGGGAAGTTCAAGGGGGATATTAGAGGAAGGTTTTTTACTCAGAGGGTGGTTGGTGCGTGGAATGCAGTGCCTGAGTCACTGGTGGAGGCAGATACACTAGTGAAATTTAAGAGACTACTAGACAGGTATATGGAGGAATTTAGGGTGGGGAGTTATATAGGAGGCAGGGTTTGAGGGTCAGCATAACATTGTGGGCCGAAGGGCCTGTATTGTGCTGTACTATTCTATGTTCTATGTTACATGAGTGCAGTTTGGAGGTACAAACCACAGCCCCAGTGCACTAGTCATGGTGGTTTGTGTTCCAGTCAGAATGTATCCTTTCCTTTGGTGGTACTGAGTTTCACGAATGCTAGTCAAGCTGACGCCACTACTGGCATGCCCATTCACTGTTAATGTACTTAGAAGGAACCACTGAGCACAAATACCCTCCTCTGACCTACTGCTACTCCCCAAAGCTACCGATCCAGTCAAGTGCCAAATATAGTTGGTTCGTTGGACATTATTTACATGAGTGCAATCATGGGGTCATATTGGATGTGTATACGTGCAGCTGGATGAATAACATCCTGATGTATTATCGTATTCAAAATCAGTTTTTTATGTTGATCAGATTTTTCTTTTCACTGTATCAAAATAGTTATCAATAATTGCACATCTGAATAAATTACACTCAGTCGCCACTTTAGTACTCCTGTACTTAATTAAGTGGGCCACTGGGTGTATGTTCATTGTCTTCTACTGCTGTAGTCCACCCACTTCATGGTTTGATGTATTGTGTGTTCAGAGCCACTCTTCTCAACGCCACTATTGTAATGTGTAGTTACTTGAGTTACTGCCACCTTCCTGTCAGCTTGAAATAGTCTGGCGATTCTCTTTTCTGACTTCTCTCAGAAACAAGACCTTCTCTCAGAAACAAGACCTTCTCTCAGAAACTGCTCCTCACTGGATGTTTTTTTGTTTTTCACACCATTCCCTGTAAACTCCAGAGATGGCAGTGCACAAAAATCCCAGGAGATCAGCAGTTCCTGAGATATTCAAACCACCCTGTCTGGCACCACAATCATTCCATGGTAGATCACTTTTCTTCCCCATTCTAACATTTGGTCTGAACAACTGAACTCCTTGGCTATGTCTGCAGGCTTTTATATATTGAGTTGTTGCCACAATGTTGGCAGATCAGATATTTGTAATAATGAGCAGTGTACAGGTGTATATAACAAAGTGCATTTTCCATTTTAGCTAGAGATAATCAGAAGAATTTACCCACACATTTCACTGAAACCTTTACTTGAGCCTGCAGCATAATTTCATAGGAACGACTTAAAAGCTTCTTTGTCTATGTTTTTCTGTATTTCTGTTAAAAAATTTTGTGACACAGAAACTGATCCAGAGGCAACTCGGAGAAAACAGTCACATGTTTATATAGCACAGTAATGGGCTATTGAGCCCACCATTTTCAATCTGCTCCTCAAGGACCCATCTACGCACACACCATTTACCTGCACTGTTGTCTTCAGAATCAGAATCAGGTTTATTATCACCGGCATGTGACATGAAATTTGTTAACTTAGCAACAGCAGTTCAATGCAATACATAACCTAACAGAGAGAGAGAGAAAAAATTAATAAATAAAATAAAAAATAATAAATATACAGGTAAATCAATTACATATATTGAATAGATTATTAAAAATGTGTAAAAACAGATATACTCTATATTAAAAAAGTGAGGTAGTGTTCAAAGCTTCAAAGTCCATTTAGGAATCGGATGACAGAGGGGAAGAAGCTGTTCCTGAATTGCTGAGTGTGTGCCTTCAGATTTCTGTACCTTCTACCTGATGGTAACAGTGAGAAAAGGGCATGCGCTGGGTGCTGGAGGTCTTTCATAATGGACACTGCCTTTCTGAGACACCGCTTCCTAAAGATGTCCTGGGTACTTTGTAGGCTATTGCCCATGATAGAGCTGACCAGATTTACAACCTTCTGCAGCTTCTTTCGGTCCTGTGCAGTAGCCCCTCCATACCAGACAGTGATGCAGCCTGTCAGAATGCTCTCCACGGTACAACTATAGAAGTTTTTGAGCGTAGTTGTTGACATACCAAATTGCTTCAAACTCCTAATAAAGTATAGCCACTGTCTTGCCTTCTTTATGACTACATCAATATGTTGGGACCAGGTTAGATCCTCAGAGATCTTGACACCCAGGAACTTCAAGCTTCTCACTTTCTCCACTTCTGTTTCCTCTGTGAGGATTGGTATGTGTTCCTATGTCTTACCCTCCCTGAAGTCCACAATTAGCTCTTTCATCTTACTGACGTTGAGTGTCAGGTTGTTGCTGCGGCACCATTCCACTAGTTGGCATATCTCACTCCTGTACGCCCTCTCGTCACCACCTGAGATTCTACCAACAATGGTTGTATCGTCAGCAAATTTGTAGATGGTGTTTGAGCTATGCCTTTGATGCATTTGTGATTCCAGAGCACATCCAGATACTTTTTAAATTGTTGCATGAGTCACTGCCTCCACCACCTCCTCAGAGAGTACATTCCAGGGTGCAACCAAACTCTAGGTCTGGAGTTCCCAACCTGGAGTCCACGAACCCATTGGTTAATGGTAGGAGTCCATTGTATAAAAAAAGTTTGGAACCCTTTCTCACCAACTTCAGAATATTACAGAGCAGTGATGTAATGGCTGAGGTTTCCTTCATTGTTCTTCAGAATCTACCATTAACTAGAACTAATATCAAAAACTACAAATAATTTATCTTTGAATTCACTTATTGCACAACAGAGAGGAACACTTCCATTTCTGCTGAATTAAGAATTCAGCTGAATTATGAGAATAATTGCAAGTTAACCGGTTGCATTGCCGTCTGGGGTGGGGGGTGTGGTGTGCTGCGCAGGATTGAAGTAAGCTGCAAAGAGTTGTAAACTTAATCCGCTCCATCACAAGCATTAGTCTCCATAGTATCCAGGACACCTTCAAGGAGCGGTGCCTCAAAATGGCAGCGTCCATCATTAAGGACCCCCATCATCCAGGTCATGCCTTATTCTCATGACTATTTTATTGAAATGGAAAGATACCTCTGTCCCTTCATTAGTTCAATGGTTTTCTCAAGTAATGTTATGTCTTAGCTTGGAAAAAATTCACCCTGAACCATGACCTCTAGTTCTAGTTTCACCCAACCTCAGTAAAAAAAGCTTGCTTGCATTTACCCTATCTATAGCCCTCATAACTTTGTATACCTAACTCAAATCTCCCCATATTCTCCTACGCTCTGGGGAATAAAGTCATAACCAAAACTGAGAAAGATGCCTCTAAAGTTCCAAAGTTGAAAAGTCACTCTATCTTTGATAATAAATTTACTTTGCCTTTGACTTTGAGGGCTTCCAGGCCCCTGTGGGTGAAGGATCTCTCTTCTCCCTTAGTGTTGCTAAGACCTTCAGAGCTGAAAATCTGACACCTGCTCTTGCTATGTTCAGTAAAGTAGCTCGGCAAACAATTAGCATAACTGGAATGCCTTTCAACATTAGTCCTCCATAAAGTACTTCCTCTTAAAGAAATGCGGAGCTGTTGTAATCAACGTAATTTAATTTGAACAGATGCTCCCAGCCTGTTATAATGTGTTAATATATTAAATAGCATGGTTTGAACTGACTGTTTACTTAGCATAGCGGTTAGCACAATCGCTTCAAAGCACCAGTGGCTATTGATCAGGGTATGAATCCTGCTGTAGTCTGTAAGGTATGTTCTTTCCTTGACCATGCGTAATGGGCTGGGTTAATCAGCCCCAACTACTTGAGTGTCCAGAAGATGTGGTAGTAAGTGTACAAGCACAACAAAGTAATTGAAGCATAATTTATTATCATAAAATAGAAAACACAAATAGACCACATGAAATACTACAAGTCGCAGAGATTTCTGCAAGTCACAAAGATTACTGGGCTCACGATTCGTAATCTGGTTGTAGTCACCTTCAGGGGAAATCCGATTTTCGACTCACTCGTGAAACTATCCTTTGGTCCTAGGCACCAAACATGATCCTAGTCTTGGTTGAAGTCCTAAGAAAATTCAAAAAACAGCTCAATGTAGCCACAAGCTTTTCAAGTGTAGTTGTTGAGACACAGACTAATTCTTCGATTTTTTGATTTTGCATTAACTCAGCCTGTTTACATCGGACACACGTCGTGTATTCATTCAGCATACCCTCATAGATCCATTAGACATTTTAATAATCATTCCTTGTTATCTCATTCACACACAACTATCTTTAATTTCCCAGTGCCCGGACAATTATCAATCCTTGGACTTACAAAGTACATTAATGTTTACATATAAGCAATAAGCCCGAGTTAAGAAAGAATCTATCAAACCACTTGACAGACATTCACTCATTGTTTCTGAATCACATATGTTACATCGTGCGGCTTTCCTCTAGATGTTCTGCTTCCCTCTCACAATCCACGGATGTACAGTTAAGGTTAGCTTTATTGAATAGTAGGTATGCTACGTCGGTGCTGGAAGTATGGCAAAACTTGTGGGCTGCCCACAGCACAATCCTCACTGATATATTTTGAAGTAAATGACGGATTTCATTTTTTATATTTAAAAATAAACTTTGTTCATAATTTTAAAAAATAATTACAAGAATAAAACCGTGCAACATCTTTTTACTCTCACATTCGTAGCCAATACTTTCAATAATCTATTAAATTTCTTAATAAGAACAGAAACTTTGACCCTCATGAGACCTTCTGGGGATGGTACACTCTACAATAATTGAGGCACTACCTCACTCACTACATTTCACTGTATGTTTTGATGTACATGTGACAAATGAAGCTAATCTATTAAATCTCTTAACTTGGAATAATGATGCTGGAGCATCCTTCAGTAAATCAAACTGGCATGGGCTAATTACACAAATAACAATGTAAGTTTTATGGACCTATCATTGAGTGTTCCAGATAACTGAAAATTCCACCTTATTTCCATTACAAAAAAATTAATAAAATCTATTTGTTTTATAGCCAAAATTGTATAAGTAGTTAAGATGACTCCATATTAAATGTCAAAATAATGTAAGCCAATGAAAGCACAAGATGCTTGGATCAGCTCAGGAGTGAGGATTAAGGAGGTCACGTCTGAGTCTGGTTCAGTTTTGCCCGCTGCCCATTATCCAGCAGCTCTGAGCATTGTTGAATGGGCTAGAATAAGTTTCAGGGTGAGTAAAGGATAAGAGTTTGCTTCAGACTGGATATGGATCCTGTTCCACCATCTGTTTTTTATATGATAGAACTATATTCCCCCACTCCTGGTTTTGCCAAGAATGGTGCAGCCTTACTGCAAGTTTAGGGTTGCCCTTCCCCATACTCCTGCCCAAATGGTGCTGGCTGTCTCAGGTATGCACCACATCTCGAACTGACTACATCTGGTGCCCGTGCACACATGTTATTGGCCAACATCTGGTCCTGGACCACTTCAATCCCACATCTGGCAATACCTCACCATCTCAAACTTGCTCCAACCCTATCTTGCTATCTTCTGCAGCCCCATACCAGTGACAGGAGAGAATATATGTCATCAAGCAGACACCCAGCATTCAACTAAAGGTGCCAATTCCCTCCGTGCATTACTCTTTCCTTGCTCTGTAATGTGGTGACCAGAACTAAATACAATACTCTAGATGTGGTCCAATCAGAGTTGTGCAGAGCTGCAAATTACTCCAGAACTCTGAAAATTAATCCTCTGACTAGTGAAGGCCAACACACCAGAAAGGCCTTTTTTTAACCACACATGACATCTTTGAGGGATCTATGAACCTGGACTCCAAGATCACATCCTTCCTCCACACTGCAAAGATCCTGCCATTGATCTGGTACTCTGCCTTCAAAATTAACTTCCCTTGTTATGCTTTATGCACACCATTTCCTTATGTAATTCACATTTAATGTCTGACACAATCCAAATAATTTTGCACAGCAATAAGGACGATAAAACATTCTGCCTTTAAAGTTACTACTGCTGATCATCCTCCAATTAGACTTGTAATTTAATGCCTAGCCATTAGACTTGGATTTCTTTCTTTATTCCACCAAATCCCTTTGCAAATCATTCCTCTTTTGACATCCCTTTTAAAAATTGGTTCCTTGACCAAGCCTCTGCCCAGACCTGTTCGGTTCAAAACTTCAAGAACGTTAGTGAAAAAAAAAGATCACTTTTACTATGTTAAGATGCTAGTTAATCCCAAGTTCTTTGTTATGAATATGCAGATATAATCTTCAATTAGAAAAAAAATGGCTAGAACATGTTTGAAAATAAGATAAATTTTGGAGATTGACTGGAAAAATAAAGCAGCATAAACATGGCTATCTGTAACGTTTTTTTTTCACAAGGATGAAAAAGTTAGAGGGCTTAAATGCTTTGGAATGACCTTGGAATGAATAATCATGGGCTGAAGTGTCTGTACTGTTCTGTGTAATTTGTAAGTGCACCAAAGGATACATGGTTATGTTATACTCAAGTCAAAGTGTAAACAGAAAGATATTGAATATAGTTCTTATGTGGAACGAGCTGCCAGTAGAAGTGTTGGATGTGGATTTGATTTCAGCATTTAAAAGAAATTTGGATGGGTACATGGATGACAGGGGTATAGAGGGAGATGGTCTGGGTGCAGGTTGATGGGACGAGGAGGAATAATAGTACAGCACAGATGATGGGCCGCATGGCCTCTTTCTGTGCTGTAGTTTTCTATGAACCTATGTTAGGCAGCAGATATTGAGAGACAACTTTGATAGTGTAGGTCTATTACCTTTATATCATCTGTAGTGTTTTGACTCTGCGTTCAACAATGTTAAGCAAAAACCATTTATCTGTAACGATGAATCCCAGAGATTCACCGCACTCTGGCTCAAGGGGTTCCCAACTTTTTTATGCCTTGGAACAATACCATTATTCATTACCAATACCATTACACTCTGGACCCCCAGGCTAGGAACCCCTGCTCTGGTTAATGAAATTTTCTTCTCATCTCTGTTCTAGAAGGGATAACAGGAGTGGTTAGATATAGGAAAACCATTTGGTTATCTATTGTTAATGAATAATAGTGGTGAAGGATCCATCTTGAAAGGAGGGAAAGGCAGCCATTTGTCGAGAAACTTCTTGGGCTTCTCGAAAGTGATTAGAGAACATAGAACATAGAAATTAACAGCACATTACAGGCCTTTCAGCCCACAATGTTGTGTTGACCATGTAACCTACTCTAGAAACTGCCTAGAATTTCCCTCCCCATAGACCTCTTTTTTTCTAAGCTCCGTGTACCCATCTCAGAGTCTCTTAAAATTCCCTATTTTATCCTCATCATCTTATACACCTCTATCAGGTCACCTCCTATCCTCCATCACTCCAAGGAGCAAAGGCCAAGTACACTCAACCTATTTTCATAAGGTACACCCTCCAATCCCAGCAACATTCTTGTAAATCTCTTCTGCATTCTCTTTATAGTATCCACATCCTTCCTGTAGTGAGGTGACCAGAACTGAAGACAGTACTCCAAGTGGGGTCTGACCAAGGTCTTATGTAGCTGTAACATTACCTCATGGCTCTTGAACTCAATCCCACAGTTGATGAATGCCTTCTTAACAACACTGTCAACCTGCGGAGCAGCTTAGAGTGTCCCATCAACATGGACCCTAAGATCTCTCAGATCCTCCACACTGCCAAGAGTCTTACCATTAATTTTATATTCTGTCTTCAATTGGACCTACTAAAATGAACCACTTCATACTTACTTGGGTTGAAGTCCATCTGCTAATTCTCAGCCCAGTTCTGCATCCTATAGATGTCCTGCTGTAACCTTTGACAACCCTCCAGATTACCCCCAACCTTTGTGTCATCAGCAAACTTACTAACCCACCATTCTACTTCTTCATCCAGATCATTTATAGAAATCACAAAGAGGAGGGATCCCAGAACAGATCCCTGCAGAACACCACTGGTCACTGACCTCCATGCAGAATATGAACAATCTACAACCACCTTCTGTGGGCAAGTTAATTCTGGATACACAAATCAAGGTCTCCATGGATCCCATGCCTCCTTGTTTTCTGAAGGAACCTTGCATGAGGAAGTTTATCAAATGCCTTACTGAAATCTGCCGACACTACATCCACTGCTCTAACTTCATCAATGTGTTTTGTTACATCCTCAAAGCATTTAATCAGGTTCATAAGACACAACCTGCCCTTGACAAAGCCATGCTGACTATCCCTAATCAGATTATGTCTCTTCAAATGCTCATAAATCCTGCCTCTCAGGATCTTCTCCAACAACTTGCCCACCACTGAAGTCAGACTCACTGCTCTATAATTTCCTAGGTTATCTCTATTTCCTTTCCTGACCAAAGGGAAAAACATTTGCAACCCTCCAATCCTCCACTACTTCTGCTGTCCCTATTGATGATGCAAAGATCATCGCAAGAGTCTCAGTAATCTCCTCCCTTGCTTCCCACTGTAGCCTGGTGTATATTTCATCCAGTTCCGATGACTCATCTAACTCAATGCTTTTCAAAAGCTCCAGCACATCCTCTTCTTAATGTCTATATGTTCAAGTGTTTCAGTCCGCTGTAACTCATCCCCACAATCACCAAGTTCTTTTTCCCATGTGAATACTGAAGCAAAGTATTCATTAACTACCTCCACTACCTCCTCCACCCCCATTCACACATTTCCACTTTTGCACCTGATTGGTCCTATTCTCACACAGCATATCCTCTTGCTCTTCGCATACTTGTAGAATGCCTCGGGGTTTTCTTTGAACCTGATCACCAAGGTCTTCTCATGGCCCCTTCTGGCCCTCAAGATTCAATCCTTAAGCTCCTTCCGAGCAACCTTCTAATTTTCTAGAGCTCTAATAGCACTTGGTTTCTTGAACTTTCCATAAGTTTTTCTTTTTTTCTTAACAAGATTGTCTACATCCTTTATGCACCATGGATCTCTAACCGCACCATCCTTTCCCTGCCTCAATGAAACATACCAAAACAGAATTGCTGTGCTGTGCGTTTCTCTGAGAACATAGAAACATAGAAACATAGAAACATAGAAAATAGGTGCAGGAGTAGGCCATTCGGTCCTTCGAGCCTGCACCGCCATTTATTATGATCATGGCTGATCATCCAACTCAGAACCCCGCCCCAGCCTTCCCTCCATACCCCCTGACCCCCATAGCCACAAGGGCCATATCTAACTCCCTCTTAAATATAGCCAATGAACTGGCCTCAACTGTTTCCTGTGGCAGAGAATTCCACAGATTCACCACTCTCTGTGTGAAGAAGTTTTTCCTAATCTCGGTCCTAAAAGGCTTCCCCTTTATCCTCAAACTGTGACCCCTCGTTCTGGACTTCCCTAACATCAGGAACAATCTTCCTGCATCTAGCCTGTCCAATCCCTTTAGGATCTTACACGTTTCAATCAGATCCCACCTCAATCTTCTAAATTCCAACGAGTACAAGCCCAGTTCATCCAGTCTTTCTTCATATGAAAGTCATGCCATCCCAGGAATCAATCTGGTGAACCTTCTTTGTACTCCCTCTATGGCAAAGATGTCTTTCCTCAGATTAGGGGACCAAAACTACACACAATACTCCAGGTGTGGTCTCACCAAGGCCTTTTACAACTGCAGTAGTACCTCCCTGCTCCTGTACTCGAATCCTCTCGCTATAAATGCCAGCATACCATTCGCCTTTTTCACCGCCTGCTGTACCTGCATGCCCACTTTCAATGACTGGTGTATAATGACACCCACGTCTCGTTGCACCTCCCCTTTTCCTAATCAGCCACCATTCAGATAATAATCTGTTTTCCTATTTTTGCCACCAAAGTGGATAACTTCACATTTATCCACATTAAATTGCATCTGCCATGAATTTGCCCACTCACCCAACCTATCCAAGTCATCCTGCATCCTCTTAGCATCCTCCTCACTGCTAACACTGCCACCCAGCTTCGTGTCATCCGCAAACTTGGAGATGCTGCATTTAATTCCCTCATCCAAGTCATTAATATATATTGTAAACAACTGGGGTCCCAGCACTGAGCCTTGCGGTACCCCACTAGTCACCGCCTGCCATTCTGAAAAGGTCCCGTTTATTCCCACTCTTTGCTTCCTGTCTGCTAACCAATTCTCCACCCATATCAATACCTTACCCCCAATACCGTGTGCTTTAAGTTTGCACACTAATCTCCTGTGTGGGACCTTGTCAAAAGCCTTTTGAAAATCCAAATATACCACATCCACTGGTTCTCCCCTATCCACTCTACTAGTTACATCCTCAAAAAATTCTGAGATTCGTTAGACATGATTTTCCTTTCACAAATCCATGCTGACTTTGTCCGATCATTTCACCGCTTTCCAAATGTGTTGTTATCACATCCTTGATAACTGACTCCAGCAGTTTCCCCACCACCGACGTTAGGCCAACTGGTCTATAATTCCCCGGTCTCTCTCTCCCTCCTTTTTTAAAAAGTGGGGTTACATTAGCCACCCTCCAATCCTCAGGAACTAGTCCAGAATCTAACGAGTTTTGAAAAATTATCACGAATGCATCCACTATTTCTTGGGCTACTTCCTTAAGCACTCTAGGATGCAGACCATCTGGCCCTGGGGATTTATCTGCCTTCAATCCCTTCAATTTACCTAACACCACTTCCCTACTAACATGTATTTCGCTCAGTTCCTCCATCTCACTGGACCCTCTGTCCCCTACTATTTCTGGAAGATTATTTATGTCCTCCTTAGTGAAGACAGAACCAAAGTAATTATTCAATTGGTCTGCCATGTCCTTGCTCCCCATAATCAATTCACCTATTTCTGTCTGCAGGGGACCTACATTTGTCTTTACCAGTCTTTTCCTTTTTACATATCTATAAAAGCTTTTACAGTCCATTTTTATGTTCCCTGCCAGTTTTCTCTCATAATCTTTTTTCCCCTTCCTAATTAAGCCCTTTGTCCTCCTCTGCTGAACTCTGAATTTCTCCCAGTCCTCAGGTGAGCCACTTTCTCTGGCTAATTTGTATGCTTCTTCTTTGGAATTGATACTATCCCTAATTTCTCTTGTCAGCCACGGGTGCACTACCTTCCTTGATTTATTCTTTTGCCAAACTGGGATGAACAATTGTTGTAGTTCATCCATGCAACCTTTAAAGGCTTGCCATTGCATATCCACCGTCAATCTTTTAAGTGTCATTTGCCAGTCTATCTTAGCTAATTCACGTCTCATACCTTCAAAGTTACCCCTCTTTAAGTTCAGAACCTTTGTTTCTGAATTAACTATGTCACTCTCCATCTTAATGAAGAATTCCACCATATTATGGTCACTCTTACCCAAGGGGCCTCTCACGACAAGATCGCTAATTAACCCTTCCTCATTGCTCAAAACCCAGTCCAGAATAGCCTGCTCTCTTGTTGGTTCCTCCACATGTTGGTTCAACAAACCATCCCGCATACATTCCAAGAAATCCTCTTCCTCAGCACCTTTACTAATTTGGTTCACCCAGTCTACATGTAGATTGAAGTCACCCATTATAACTGCTGTTCCTTTATTGCACACAATTCTAATTTCCTGTTTAATACCATCTCCAACCTCACTACTACTGTTAGGTGGCCTATACACAACTCCCACCAGCGTCTTCTGCCCTTTAGTGTTACGCAGCTCTACCCATATCGATTCCACATCTTCCCGGCTTATGTCCTTCCTTTCTATTGCGTTAATCTCTTCTTTAACCAGCAATGCCACCCCACCTCCCCTTCCTTCATGTCTATCCCTCCTGAATATTGAATATCCCTGAACGTTGAGCTCCCATCCCTGGTCACCTTGGAGCCATGTCTCTGTGATCCCAACTATATCATAATCATTAATAACAATCTGCACTTTCAATTCATCCACCTTATTACGAATGCTCCTTGCATTGACACATAAAGCCTTCAGGCGCTCTTTTACAACTCTCTTAGCCCTTATACAATTATGTTGAAAAGTGGCCCTTTTTAATGCTTGCCCTGGATTTGTCGGCCTGCCACTTTTACTTTTCTCCTTTGTACTTTTTGCTTCTACCCTCACTTTACACCCCTCTGTCTCTCTGCACTGGTTCCCATCCCTCTGTTGTGAACTAACCTCCTCACGCCTAGCCTCTTCAATTTGATTCCCACCCCCCAACCATTCTAGTTTAAAGTCACCTCAGTAGCCCCCGCTAATCTCCCTGCCAGGATATTGGTCCCCCTAGGATTCAAGTGTAACCCGTCCTTTTTGTACAGGTCACGCCTGCGCCAAAAGAGGTCCCAATGATCCAAAAACTTGAATCCCTGCCCCCTGCTCCAATCCCTCAGCCACGCATTTATCCTCCACCTCATCGCATTCCTACTCTCACTGTCACGTGGCACAGACAGTAATCCCGAGATTACTACCTTTGCGGTCCTTTTTCTCAACTCCCTTCCTAGCTCCCTATATTCTCCTTTCAGGACCTCATCCCTTTTCCTACCTATGTCATTGGTACCTATATGTACCACGACCTCTGGCTCCTCACCCTCCTACTTCAGGATATCTTGGACACGATCAGAAATATCCCGGACCCTGGCACCAGGGAGGTAAACTACCATCCGGGTCTCTGGACTGCGTCCACAGAATCGCCTATCTGACCCCCTTACTATCGCCCCCATTTTATTGCTCCTAATTTCCTGCCTAATAGCACTATATTTCCCCCTACCCCTATTAAATGGTTTCCCAAATTTTCTGCTTCTATACATCTCCAACGCTATGGTGAAGGAGATAGAGTTGTGGTTACTATCTCCAAAATGCTCTCCCAGTGAGAGATCTGACACCTGACCAGGTTCATTTCCCAATACCAGATCAAGTACAGCCTCTCCTCTATTGATCATTTCTTGATTCTGACTGAAATATAGTTTGAGCAAAGATAGCATTTATTAGGCTAAGAAATTTAAAATACAGTTGCCAGATTTTGTTAAATGTATAATGAAAAAGTGATCAATGTTTGTGCATTTGTTTATTCTTACAGAGACACAGTCAAGCCAAGTTGAATAGCTGAGGGAATCTGAGAACTTGTGGATGAAAGCCAAAGTGATTTCTGGTATCAGTGATGTTTTCGTAGATGGGAATAAAGAACCATTGACTCTTTGCATAACAGTGTTGGTCACAGTTCCTACAGTGTGAAACCTAGTTGTGGTGCTACTGTCTCCTGAGTATCCAAATTTAAGTTTGGAGAAAAGCCCGAGTTTGCTCAACTTTTCCACATAAGATATGTGCTCTAGTCCAGGCAGAATCCTGGTAAATCTCATCTGCACTCTCCCTGAAGCTTCAAAACCCTTCCTTTAATGAGGCAACCAGAACTGAACACTAAACTCCAAAGGCAATCTAACCAGAGGTTCAAACCACTTATGCTGAAGAAGGGTCTTGGCCTGAAACGTCAATTGTTTATTCATTTTCATAGATTCTGCCTGTCCTACTGAATTCCTCCAGCATTTTGTATGCCTTGCATTGCAAATACAGTGTTTACTGAGTGCACTGAACCCTGCACAGCTTTGCTAAATGATGTTAACAGAACAGGAAGGGAAACAAATAAATCTGTTTTTGTCCATTCTCAAACAAAAGAAAATCTGCAGATGCTGGAAACCTAAGCAACAATCTGTTTTTGTCACAGGGTCTAGCCATCTAATGAAAGTCATTCAAATAAGTACTTGATCAGGGGAGAAAATCTGCAGATGCTGAAAATCCAAGCACCACACACAAAATGCTGGAGGAACTCCGCAAGCCAGGCAGCATCTGTGGAAAAATGTAGTCGACCTTTCGGGCCAAGACCCTTCCGCAGGACAGGAGAAAAAAAAGATGAGGATATTTTTAAAAGATGGGAAGTGGGGAAAGAAACACAAGGTGATAGGTGAAACTGGGAGGGGATGGGATGAAGTAAAGTGCTAGGAAGTGGATTGGTGAAAGAGCTACAGGGCTGGAGAAAGGAGAGTCTGATAGGAGAGAACAGAAGGCCATGGAAGAAAGAAAAGGGGGAGGAGCACCAGAGAGAGGTGATGAACAGGTAAGGAGATAAGGTGAGAGAGGGAAAAGGGGATGGGAAATGGTGAATGGTGGGGTGGGAAGCGTTACTGGAAATTTGAGAAATCGAAGCTCATGCCATCAGGTTGGAGGCTGCCCCAAAGAAATATAAGGTGTTGTTCCTCCAACCTGAGTGTGGCCTCATCGCGACAGTAGAGAAGGCCATGGATTGACATATCGGAATGGGAATAGGAAGTGGAATTAAAATGGGTGGCCATTGGGAAATCCCACTTCTTCTGACGGATGGAACCTAGGTGCTCAGCAAAATATTGGGTCTCACTGATATACAGGAGGCTGCACCAAGAACATCGGTCACAGTATATGACCCCAAAAGACTCAGTAGTGAAGTGTTGCCTCACCTGGAAGAACTGTTTGGGGCATTGAATGGTAGTGAGGGAGGAGGTACAGGGGCTGGTGTAGCATTTGTTCCCCTTGCAAGGATAAGTGCGAGGAGGGAGATCAGTAGGGATGGACAAATGGATAAGGGAGTCGCATAGGGAGAATCCCAGTGGAAAGCAGAAAGTGGGGGGGGGGAGAAAAATGTGCTTGGTGGTGGGATCCCATTAGAGATGGCAGAAGTTCTGGAGAATTATGTGCTGAATGTGGATGCTGGTGGGAAGGTAGGGGCTACCTCTTTGCTTGCCCATCGCCTCCCTCTGGTGCTCCACACCCCCCCCCACTTTTCTTTCTCTCCTATCAGACTCTCCCTTCTCCAGTCCTGTATCTATTTTACCAATCATCTTCCCAGCTCTTTACTTCATCCCTCCCCCTCCCAGTTTCACCTATAATCTTGTGTTTCTCTCTTCCCTCTTCCACCTTTAAAATCTTTTCCTCATCTTTACTTCTGCAGTCCTGCCGGAGAGTCTCAGCCCGAAACGTTGGCTGTACTTTTATTCACGGATGCTGCCTGGCCGGCTGAGTTCCTCCAGCATTTTGTGTGTGTTGCAAAGAAATACTTCTCATTTTCCCTTTGATATATTGTTCAACTCCAGGCTCTACACACAACAGACTTCAGTAATATTGCCAAGGTGGAGATCTATCAGCTGGTGATGTGCTATTAATTACAGTAATCCTTACAGGGTTAGCTAAGTATCCTCATTAATGGTGTACTATTGAAATGTCTTGAGTAAGTCATTAAAATTTGTCAGATGGGAGAAACGTGTTGCTTCTGGATTTAAAAGTAGAGCAAGACAATGCAGCACCAAATTCCTGAAGATAATTAAGGGTATGCTCTCCTCGAAGTTTTTTTGACAATTAAGCTGAATTACTGTCCTTTCTTACTAGAGGATTTCTTCTGCTTTCTACAGTTATTGAGCCATTCAGATAAAGCACCGAGGACAAGGTAAAGCTCAGGCAAGTGGTGGACGACAAGTATAGCGACATGTACCACTATGAACACTTCTCTTAAGACATACCCTCTTTTTGCTCCTACCAACAGAAATCAGATACAGGAGCCTGAAGACCCACACTTGCCAATTCAGAAACTACTTACCTTCACATTCAGTTGGCTGAATCGTTCATGAACCCATGGACACCACCTCAATATTTATTTTTGCACTATTTATTTATATTAGAATTTATAGTAATTTTGTGTCTTTGTATCGTACTGCTGCTGCAAAGTAACAAATTTCATGTCAAACAAGAGCGTGATAGTCAACCTGGTCCTGATGGAACTGCAAATTCTGGCTGAACTCATATGACCTCCTGGATGAGATTTTCTGCATGAACAGCTGTTTGAACTCACCAGAGGGAGAGTAACTGATGTCAGTAAACGTAAATGGAGTTGGTTAATATTCTACTGCAATGTTTGAGCATGTGATCTGCTCTTTAAAGTCAGCCTTCTGTATGTAATATTAACATAGAGCATAGAGCATAATACATAAGAACATAAGAAATAGGAACAGGAGTAGGCCATCCGGCCCATCGAGCCTGCTCCGCCATTCAATAAGATTATGGCTGATCTGACCATGGACTCATCTCCACTTACCTGCCTTTTCCCCATAACCCTCAATTCCCCTACTATGCAAAAATCTATCCAACCTTGTCTTAAATATATTTACTGAGGTAGCACCCACTGCTTCATTGGGTAGAGAATTCCACAGATAACAGCACGTCATGGGCCTTTGGCCTACAAAGCTGTGCCAACCTACATAAACCCACTCCATGATCAATCTAGCCCCTCCCTTTTACATAGACTATATCCTGCCATTACCATCAACAACTATGAGCTGGAGGTAGTTCACTAGTTTACGTACCTTGTCTCCACCATCATGGACAGCCTCTCCCTAGACCCCGAGATCAACAGACGGATCGGACGAGCAGCCTGAGCATTTGCCAGGCTGACAAAGAGAGTCTGGGAGAACAGAAAGCTGACGACGCACACCAAAGTTGCAGTCTACAGGGCCTGCGTCCTCAGCACACTGCTTTACGGCAGCGAGACCTGGAGCCTCTACTACAGACAAGAGTGGCGTCTCAACGCCTTCCACCTTCGCAGCCTGAGACGCATCCTGGACATCACGTGGACTGACCGAGTCACCAACAATGAGGTCCTGGCCCGTGCCCAGATACCCAACCTCTTCACCCTGCTCCAACAACGCCTTCTCTGCTGGCTGGGCCATGTACACCACATGTTAGATGGGAGGATCCTGAAAGACCTGCTGTACGGGGAACTGGCCTCCGGCGAGAGAGCACAAGGGCGGCCCCATCTTCATTTCAAAGACATTTGTAAGAGAGACATGAAGTCACTGAAAATGAACGTCGAGAGGTGGGAAGACATCGCAAGCGATTGCTCTCTCTGGAGGCTGGAACTAAACAGAGGTCTAAAAAGAGGAGAAAAGAAGCTGAGGCTTGCTGCTGAAGAAAAGCGCACTCATCGGAAAAGCAGCACCAAGACAACACTGGAGGACAGCGCCTTCAAGTGCAGTTGCTGCAGCCGAGACTGTCACTCCTGTGTGGGCCTCTACAGCCACAACAGACGCTGCTCTAACACAGACTGAAGCAAGACTTTCCAGGCGCAGATCCATGGTCTCGTGGGACTAACAGATGCCACCACATCCCTCCAATTTCCTTTCTTCCATGTGCCCATCAAAGAGTCTCTTAAATGTCCCTAATGTTTCAGTCTCAATCACCACTCCCAGAAGTATATTCCAGGCATTTACCACCTCCATGTAAAAAAATTACCTCTGCCATCTCCCCTAAGCTTTCCTCCGCTCACTATGAAAGGATGTCCTTTGGTATTAGCCATTGCCGTCCTGGGAAAAGGGCACTGGCTGTCCACTCTGTCTATGCCTCATAATTTTATACACCACTATCAAGTCACCTCTCATCCTCCTTGCTGCAAAGGGAAAATCTCTAGCTTTGGGATAAACACAAGAACATCTGCAGAAACTGGAAGTCCAAAGCAAAACACGCAAAATTCTGGAGGAACTCAGAAGGTCAGGCAGAACCTATGGAAATGAATACACAGTTAACATTTCAGACTGAGATCCTTCTTCAGAACTGGAAGCGAAGGGGGAAGATGTCAGAATAAAAAGGTGAGGGCAGGGGAAGACGGTTAGCTAGAAGGTGATAGTTGAAGCCAGGTGGGTGGGCAAGGTAAATGGCTGGAGAAGAAGGAACCTGATAGGAGAGTAAAGTGGATCATAGGAGAAAGGGAAGGAGGAAAGGACCCAGGAGGGTAAAATGAGGTGAAAGGCCGGGGGGGGGTGGGGGGTAGGAATAGGAGGAAAGGGGAATGGGAGTGAAGAAAACATACCAGAAGGAGAAATCGATATTCTTGCTATCAGGTTAAGGGCTACCCAGATGGAATATAAGGTGTTGCTCCTCCACCCTGCTCCAACATTGGTGTGATTCATGTCATTCACACAATTTTTCAGTGGAACTTAAATAGCTTCTCCAATAATTTGTGTAGTGATGACGTAAGGAACCTAGAACATAGAATGATATAGCACAGGAATAGGCCACTCAGCCCATAATGTTGTGCTGGACCAATTAAAAAGCAAATCAAAAACAACAAACAATAATCCCTCCAACCTACACCATGTCCATATCCCTCCATCTTCCTTACATCCATGTGCCTATCCAAACAGCACTTACAAGCCTCTAATGTATTTGCCTCCACTGTCATACCAGGCAGCGCATTCCAGAAATGCACAACTCTGAGTAAAAATCTTACCCCGCACGTCCTGCTTGAAACTACCCCCTCTCTCCTTCAATCCATGCCTTTGGTATTAAACAATTCAATCCTGGGAAATGGATACTCTGTTCACTCTATGCATCTCGAAATCTTCAAACCTCTGTCAGACCTCCCCTCAGCCGAAGACCATCCAGTGAAAACAAACCAAATTTGTCTCACCTCTCACGATAACACATGCCCCCTAAACCAGTCAGGCATCCTGGCAAACCTCTTTTGCACCCTCTCCAAAGCCTCAACATCTTTCCTATAGTGAGGTGACTTGAACTGTATGCAATACGGCAGATGTGGCTTAACCAAAGTTTTATAAAGTAGCAACATAACCTCCTGACCTTTGAACTCAATATCTCAACTAATAAAAACAAGCATTTCATAAGCCTTCTTAACCACTGTATCAACCTGTATAGCCACTTGCAAGGAGCTATGAACTTTGATTCCAAGATCCCTCTGCTCAGCAACACTGTTAAGGATCTTGTCCTCAACAGTGTCCTTGCATTTGCCCTACCGAGGTGTAACATTTATCTGTGTTAAATTCCATCTGCCATTTCTCAGGCCATATCTGCAATTGATCTATATCATGCTGCATCACTTGCCAGTCTCCTACATTATCCATGGTTCCACAAATCTCAGATTCACTGGCAAATTTACTAACCCACTCAAAGATATTTTCATCCAGGCCTTTTATAAACATCACAAGCAGTAGAGGTCCCAGCACAGATCACTGTAAAACTCCACTAACTACAGACCTCCGGCTCACACAAGTCGCTTCAACCACTACGCTCTGTCTTCTATGCGCACACCAGAGCTGAATCGAAACAGGCGAATCACCATGGACGCCATGCATCTTAATCTTCTGGATTTGCCTCCCATGAGGGACTTTGTCAAACACTTTACTAAAATCCATGTAGACAACATCCACTGCCCTGCCTTCATCAATCTTGCTCATCTCCTTGTCAAAAAAACTCAACCAAGTTGGTAAGACACAACCTGCCATGCACAAAGACATACTAGCTCCCCCTAATTAAGCCATAGGTTTCTGAATTTTCAAAGATCCTATCCTTAAGAATTTTCTCCAGCTATTTCCCTACAACTGATGTGAGACTCACCAGTCTATAGTTCCCAGGATTTTCCCTTGTTCCCTCTGTTCACAGAGGTACAACTTTAGCCAGTCACCAGTCATCCGGGACCTCAGCTGTGGCTAAAGAGGACACAAAGATACTGGTCAATGGCCCAGCAACCTCATCTCTTCCCTCCTTCAATAACCTGGGGTAAACCCCATCAGGCCCTGGGGACTTGCCCACCTTAATACTCATTTGGAGGCCCAACATTCCTCCTTGTTGACCTCCAAACACCCAGACATATTTATACACTCAGCGCTTATCTCCTGGTCCTTTATATCCTTTTACTTAGTAAATACTGAAGCAAAGTACTCATTAACATTCACTGACATTCTCTGCGTCCAAGCAAATGTTCTCACTTTCATCCTTGAGTGAACCCATCCTCTCCCTAGTTATCCTCTTACTCTTGATGCATGTAAATAATGTCTTGGGATTCACCTTAAGTCTACTTCCCAAGGGCTTTTCATAGCCATTCCTGGCGTTCCCTTCTTTAGATTCTTTTTTGGCTTCTTCATACTCCTCATGTGCTTCATTTGATCCTAACTTCCGAAACTTAATATACTTCTCCTTTTTCTTCTTGACTAAATACATCACCATTCTTGACATCCAAGGTTCTGTTATTTTTCCATCCCTATCCTCCCTTCTAACAAGAACATATCTTTCCTGTACTCTGTGCAACTGAACTTTAGACACCTTCCATATGTCCGATGTAGACTTGCCAACAAAAAGTGTGCCCAATTAACGCTATTCAGTTACTGCCTAATGCCCTCATAATTTCCCTACTCAAATTTAAAACTCTCCCACAATGACCATATCTATCCTTATCTATAGCTATCCTGAAAGATAAGGAGTTGTGGTCACCATTCCCTAACTGTTCATCCACTGAATGGTCCATCACCTCACCTGGCTCTTTACTCAACACCAGGTCCAGCATGGTCCCTCCTCTCATTGGACCATTCACACATTGATTTAAGAAACCTTTCTGGAAACACTTAGTAAATTCAGCCCCATCTAAAACCTTTATACTAGGAAGGTCCCGGTTTATGTTAGGGTAGTTGACAACAACCTTATTAGTTTTACACATTTCCTTAATTTGACAACATATCTAAAGCTTCAATGAAGTTCTTATATTTTACAATACTTCTGCTGTATTAAATTCACTTAGCTCAAAGTTCCATCGTGAGCAGTGGGATATCCTGAACATGCAAAACAATTCATGTACTAGTTATTAAGTTCAAGGTTCAAAGTAAATTTATTATCAAAGTATATATTTTGCCCATGATGGACTTCCTGTCGGCGGTGTTTCTACCTCTCAAAAACATAAAATATTGAGTTTGCACTCTCAATGTTAAATCAGAAAATATTATTTATGATTTGCTTCCACAAGGTTTTACAGCCAATTGAAAGGAAGCTTCTGTCTTTGATGCCTCTACAATATGTTACAAGTGTTTTTCCAGTGCAACATTTAAAAAGATGCTGTTACATCTGGTGCCAAGAGCATGTGGGCTTTTTCTTCAGGGATCCACATGGAAATATCACAACACTTAAAAGTTTTTTCCTTCCCCTGACAAATTAGTATTGATCTTAGTGAATTGCACAACTGAGACAAGCCAACAATAAGATAATTGCTGCTGACTAATTCAAACTAATACATAAAGGATACGATGAAATAAGTTTCACTTAGGAAGCTACATCGTGCCAAGTTTTAAATCAATCTACCCCAAAGTAAGCTGAGGAAATGTCGTCCTGGCAAACAGTATTCATAGCAATAATTCACACCAGCTTCTTTTACTCAGGCACAGGCACAGAGATAGACAGACAAAGACATGCAGACAGACAGACCCACACACACATACATCATCATTATGTGCCATGTCGTATGACGTGGGCAATCATGGTCTTATGATCGTGATTGTTCTTGGCAAATTTTTCTACAGAGGTGGTTTGCCATTGCCTTCTTCTGGGCCGTATCTTTGCCAAACAGGTGACCTCCATCCATTATCAATACTCTTCAGGGATTGTCCATGTGGCTTCAGTGGTCGCATAAGCAGGACTTCTGATATGCACCAGCAGCTCATACAACCATCTACAACCTTCATAGCTTCACATGACCCTGATTGGGGGAGGGGGAGACTAAGCTGATACTACACCTTGACCAGGAGTGACCTGCAGACTAGCGGAGAGCTTTATTCCTCTTTTGGAAGAAATATATCTCCATCCTGCCACCCAACACAAATGCCACACATACATAGGGGGGTGAATTTAATGCAACCTAACAGGTCTACAATTATAAAATTCCTCATCTAATAGTCTTTTATTTCATATATACTGTTTATATAGGACCTTCATTTTCAAAATATTTAAAGTAGTCAACATTAGAAAAGTTTAACCAATTGACCACTAGGACAGAAATAGTGAAGCAAGTATCTCCAGCAATGTGCCCTCAGCTGCCATGTGTCCAAACATTTGTATGGCCATCCATTCTGATAGACAGAATATCAGAGCAGAGACAGATGAGAAGCTGAACCAAGTTCAGATGATGCAGTTATAAATCATACTAGAACTTTCATCTTGGCTAGTTGGAACATAGCTGTATCCTGCCTCCTAAAACCAACTGTGAATCATACAAATTGGGAAGATGATATTTGCTGTGAAAATTAAAGGGGTCCTCATTTGTAGTTGGGGAAAATTAAGTGGAATTTAGATGGGCATCATTGTGGAAACTCAACAGGAGGAGATCTCGTCGCTGATTGGCTGCGTGGTGAACTTCGTGAGTTGAGATCAGGAATTTTTCCTGCATTGGCTCATAAGTAGGATTGAAGTCTTCTTCTAGGAACTCTTTTGCATGCCACACATTCACTTGCGCCACAACTTTCACTGATGCCCCGTCGAATCTGTGCCCCTCAGTCTTCACGGGTAGAGACTAGGGAGAGTTGGTCATGCCACTTTATAGCCAACTGATGTTCATGGATCCTTGTGTGTAGTTTTCTCCCAGTTTCACCAACACAATATTTGCTGCAGTCATCGCATTTGATTTTGTAGACCTCATTTCTGAGTTTCTGATATGATGTCCAAATCAGCTGATTGAAAAGTATTTAAAGGACAAGCATTTGGAGGACACACCACAATCAACAGCACACTGATGATGTCGCCTTACATGGTGATGAAACGTTTGCAGGTAAATTACCAAATTGGGAGAACATCTCAACACAACCATCAACCATTCGCGTCATACATCTTCCAGATGGGTTCCATGGTGTTTCTTTGTTTTGTGGCTCCCTGCGGGAAGGCAAACCTCAGGGTTGTACACTGCATACATACTTTGATAATAAATGTACTTCGAATCTTTGAAATTTTAGTGAGGGTACCCATAGCTATCTACATTGGAGAGGGCAGAAAGGTCTTCATTTGAGTTTAGAGTGTCACAGTGAGCAAACCCGATTCCTCACCATTTTGGGCTGACACTCTTCATCAGGTTTGGAAAGGAAGTGATATTCTAGATTTGTGACGGATGTTGGTAGCTAACCTGCAATGGAGGTAGAGAAGCATGAGGTCTGGACCATACTGGAAGCAAATGAGAGGGAATTTTCTGCTTCTGTACCATTGCAGGGAACAACAGCAATACATGCATCAATCTACCAGAAAAACAGTAGAGGAATCAATCTGGTTAATACACGTCCTAGGAGAAATGGTTGAGTTAGCGCGGGCTTTCCTCTTTGGGACAAAGGAGGATGAGGTGTGTACAAGACGATAAGGGGCATTGATCATTTGGACAACCAGAGACTTTTACCCAGGGAAGAAATGACTAATATGGGGGGTGGGGGGCATAATTTTTAAGTGATTGGAGAAGAGTAAAGCGATCTGTCAGAGGTAAGCTCTTTACACAGTGAGTGGTTGTTTTGTAGAACACGCTGCCGGGGTGGTGGAAGAGGCAGGTATATTAGAGACAATTAAGAAACTCTTAGGTAAACCGATAGATGAAAGGAAAATTGAGGATTATAGAAACATAGAAACATAGAAAATAGGTGCAGGAGTAGGCCATTCGGCCCTTCGAGCCTGCACCGCCATTTATTATGATCATGGCTGATCATCCAACTCAGAACCCCGCCCCAGCCTTCCCTCCATACCCCCTGATCCCCGTAGCCACAAGGGCCATATCTAACTCCCTCTTAAATATAGCCAATGAACCGGCCTCAACAGTTTCCTGTGGCAGAGAATTCCACAGATTCACCACTCTCTGTGTGAAGAAGTTTTTCGTAATCTCAGTCCTAAAAGGCTTCCCCTTTATCCTCAAACTGTGACCCCTTGTTCTGGACTTCCCCAACATCGGGAACAATCTTCCTGCATCTAGCCTGTCCAATCCCTTTAGGATTTTATACGTTTCAATCAGATCCCCCCTCAATCTTCTAAATTCCAACGAGTACAAGCCCAGTTCATCTAGTCTTTCTTCATATGAAAGTCCTGCCATCCCAGGAATCAATCTGGTGAACCTTCTTTGTACTCCCTCTATGGCAAGGATGTCTTTCCTCAGATTAGGGGACCAAAACTGCACACAATACTCCAGGTGTGGTCTCACCAAGGCCTTGTACAACTGCAGTAGTACCTCCCTGCTCCTGTACTCGAATCCTCTCGCTATAAATACCAGCATACCATTCGCCTTTTTCACCGCCTGCTGTACCTGCATGCCCACTTTCAATGACTGGTGTATAATGACACCCAGGTCTCGTTGCACCTCCCCTTTTCCTAATCGGCCACCATTCAGATAATAATCTGTTTTCCTATTTTTGCCACCAAAGTGGATAACTTCACATTTATCCACATTAAATTGCATCTGCCATGAATTTGCCCACTCACCCAACCTATCCAAGTCACCCTGCATCCTCTTAGCATCCTCCTCACAGCTAACACTGCCACCCAGCTTCGTGTCATCCGCAAACTTGGAGATGCTGCATTTAATTCCCTCATCCAAGTCATTAATATATATTGTAAACAACTGGGGTCCCAGCACTGAGCCTTGCGGTACCCCACTAGTCACTGCCTGCCATTCTGAAAAGGTCCCGTTTATTCCCACTCTTTGCTTCCTGTCTGCTAACCAATTCTCCATCCACATCAATACCTTACCTCCAATACCGTGTGCTTTAAGTTTGCACACTAATCTCCTGTGTGGGACCTTGTCAAAAGCCTTTTGAAAATCCAAATATACCACATCCACTGGTTCTCCCCTATCCACTCTACTGGTTACATCCTCAAAAAATTTTATGAGATTCGTCAGACATGATTTTCCTTTCACAAATCCATGCTGACTTTGTCCGATGATTTCACCGCTTTCCAAATGTGCTGTTATCACATCTTTGATAACTGACTCCAGCATTTTCCCCACCACCGACGTTAGGCTAACCGGTCTATAATTCCCCGGTTTCTCTCTCCCTCCTTTTTTAAAAAGTGGGGTCACATTAGCCACCCTCCAATCCTCAGGAACTAGTCCAGAATCTAACGAGTTTTGAAAAATTATCACTAACGCATCCACTATTTCTTGGGCTACTTCCTTAAGCACTCTAGGATGCAGACCATCTGGCCCTGGGGATTTATCTGCCTTCAATCCCTTCAATTTACCTAACACCACTTCCCTACTAACAAGTATTTCGCTCAGTTCCTCCATCTCACTGGACCCTCTGTCCCTTACTATTTCTGGAAGATTATTTATGTCCTCCTTAGTGAAGACAGAACCAAAGTAATTATTCAATTGGTCTGTCATGTCCTTGCTCCCCATAATCAATTCACCTGTTTCTGTCTGTAGGGGACCTACATTTGTCTTTACCAATCTTTTCCTTTTTACATATCTATAAAAGCTTTTACAGTCAGTTATGTAGAAGGAAAGGGTTCGATTGATCTTAAAGTAGGCTAAAAGTTTGGTAAAACATCATGGGCTGAAGGGCCTTTACTGTAATATTCTATGTTCCATGTTTAATATTCTAACACTGTAGAAAGGATTATTGTGCTTACCTCACAAAAAGACATGTCTAGCTTGGGCCAATGTCTTACCCAAGCTACAGATATGATCTGGAGAAAGTGAAATGAAGTTGAAGTCGATGTTGTTCAGTGTGAAAATGAGTTCATTTAATTGAACCAGCATGAAGGGGGAAGGAGGAGTGCTAAAAGACAAGACAGCAGCTATACTTTATTAGGAGTTTGAAGAAATTTGGCATGTCAACAATACACTCAAAAACTTCTATAGTTGTACCATGGAGAGCATTCTGACAGTCTGCATCACTGTCTGGTATGGAGGGGCTACTTCACAGGACTGAAAGAAGCTGCAAAGGTTGTAAATCTAGTCAGCTCCATCTTGGGCACTAGCCTACAAAGTACCCAGGACTTCTTTAGGGACCGATGTCTCAGAAAGACAACGTCCATTATTAAGGACCTCCAGCACCGAGCGCATGCCCTTTTCTCACTGCTACCATCAGGTGGGAGGTACAGAAGCCTGAAGGCACACACTCAGCAATTCAGGAACAGCTTCTTCCCCTCTGTCAGCCGATTCCTAAATGGACATTGAATATTTGGACACGACCTCACATCTTTTAAAATACACAGTATTTCTGTTTTTGCATTTTTTTTGTAATCTATTTTATATGCATAATTTATTTACTTGTTTATTTATTATCATTATTATTATTTTTTCTCTGCTAGATTATGTATTGTATTGAATTGCTGCTGCTAAGTTAACAAATTTCACGCCACATACCAGTGATAATAAACCTGATTCTGATTCTGAAGAGGTATCCAAGTATTAAATTGTCGCATTAGATTACTGTAAACACAAAAAGAATATTTGACACCAGAATAAGGAAGTGTTTTTATTTTTATTTTTTACTGAAAATTCTGTGTATTTTTTACAGCTCCAGATAATTTAATGACTAGTCCATTGTATGTATAAGTGTACAGAGAAGGCACTATTCCAACTGCTTCCTTGAGGACTGGCAGCTTAATGAGCATACATTATGACTCTACTTTTCAGACAGTAACAGAATGGCAGAGACAATGTGAAGTTAGCCAAGAAACCGCTGAAGAAGACTAAATCGTAACAGTCAGAGCCATATTTAAGCATCATAGCATTTCACAATACCCAAGGTGATTGTAGTCCTATGAGCTATGCATAGGATTTCAACCCCAGTGGAAAGGGTGATGATAGAGAGATGTAGGGGGATATTTCGTGATGCCCAATGGAAACAGTGTACTACCCTAATAGATGTGCCAATGACCTACCACTACTAAGAGCAGAAACACATTTTAAAAAGTTTATATGAATCCACATCGATGGTGTAATGGACATGGTAACTCTATAATGGAATCCAAATCAAATTCAGAATCATATTTATTATCACAGTCAAACATTGTCCAGTTTGTTGTTTTGTGGCGCAGGACCATGCAATACATAGAAATTACTACAAGTTACTGTAAGAATACATAATAAGAATAAATAATGCAAAAAGGGTGCCAAGTAGTGAAGCAGTGTTCATGGGTTCATGGACACTGAATTACAGGGGGGAAGAACCTGTCCCCAAAATGTTGAGTGCGCATCTTCAGACTCCTGCACCTCCTCCCCGACGGTAGTAATGAGAAGAGGGATTATACTTCATGATGGATGTTGCCTTCTTAAGACATTGCTTTTTAATAACTTCAATAGTGGGGAAGCTAGTGACAATGGCGGACTTAGCAGAAACCAACAGTAACTGGAAATATGTCATACTCATATGCTAGACCACAATGGTAGAAAATACCCCAATCTAGATAAATAGGCACATCCCAGGAAGGCCAGCGAAGAGGTTTCTATGATAGTACAGCACTAACCTTGCAAAGTGGGAACATCACAACTAGTTAGGACCAAATATAGAATAAAAATTTGCCAGCCTACCTTTGGAAATCTTTGAACTAATGTAATAGAATAGGCATCCATTAGTCTCGTGAGACCATGGATTTGCGCCTTGGAAGGTTTCCAGGGTGCAGGCCTGGGCAAGGTTGTATGGAAGACTGGCAGTTGCCCATACTGCAAGTCTCCCCTCTCCACGCCACCGACGTTGTCCAAGGGAAGGACACTAGGGCTGATACAGCTTGTCACCAGTGTCGTCGCAGAACAATGTGTGGTTAAGTGCCTTGCTCAAGGACACAACACGCTGCCTCAGCTGAGGTTCGAACTAGTGACCTTCAGATCACTAGACCGACGCCTTAACCACTTGGCCATGTGCCAACACTAATGTAAAGAGCACAGTGATTAGAGGCATATTTTGGACATAGTCTCAAGATTCGGGGGAGTAGATTTAGAATGGAGATGAGGAGGAACTGTTTTTCTCGGAGAGTGGTGAATCTGTGGAATTTTCTGCCCAATGAAGCAGTGGAGGCTACCTTAGTAAATGTATTTAAGACAAGGTTGGATAGATTTTTGCATAGTAGGGGAATTAAAGGTAATGGAGAAAAGGCAGGTAGGTGGAGATGAGTCCATTGTCAGATCAGCCATGATCTTATTGAATGACAGAACGGGCTCTACGTGTCAGATGGCCTACTCCTGCTCCTATTTCTTATGTTTCTTATGTTTTTGTTTTTGTTGTTAAAGGAGTGTTGCAATATTCACTACGTACCACTTTATGAGTGGGACCTTTATATGTGGCTGCAATTTCTCAAAATAGAGCTCAAAGAGTCTGATTCTATTGAGATCGTCATTGCAAGGAATGCTGCATTATTCAATGTAAACACTACGCCACACGAAGGGTCCTAATCTGCTCTTCTTCCACAGCTTAAACAGTAAATGAGATAAGGCATTGAGATGGGATGTTTTATGCTAATTGACTCAGTAATAGTGCAATTGCATCTGCCTGGGGAACCAATTGTCCACTCATTGTGAAACTCCTCTGCAGCCAGGCTAATTTAAGTGAGCTACTTGCCTAACAATATTAAACAGCAGAAGTAATAGCATCTTGAATTCTCAATGATGGAATGAAATTAATTCTGGATAGTCATGCATAGCTGCCAAGTTGAAAGTATAATTGTACACATGCAAACAATAAAACACATGGATGGAAAGACAATTACTTTTGCCAGAACAGTGAAGTTTAAGTGGTGCAGTTCCTGTTAATTAATATATTTATTCCTATCAGCATAAACCTTAAATGATACTGCTGAGGTAAATCGGCTTACCTATGGTAACAAGATTGTAAATAACTTTATTTAAATTTAAAGAGGTATACTGCATGATAGCAAGCCCATCTGGCCATTTACAGCCACGTGACCAATTAACCTATAAATCAGTGCGGTTTTGGAATATGGGAGGTAACTGAAGCACCTGGAGGAAATCTACAGGGTCACATGGAGATCATACAAACTCCCTACAGACAGTGTTGGGAACTGAACCTGGGTCGCTGGCACTGTAGAACATTAATCGCTACACTACTGAGCTACCTATAGCAACAAGGGAACCAGACACAATTTGAATATTTGATTTAGCATCTACAGTATATTTTCAATTTGTACATACATCATCTTGGTTTAGTAGACAGTACACTTGTATTTGAAATAAGGGGTTGCAGGAGAGATATTTTCAATATTATTTCTAAGGTATTAAATATAGATATCTCTCCTCACCCTATTACTGCTATCTTTGGACTACCTAAAATTTCTAGTAATCTTTCCCCTTCAGCCCGTAGAATGATTGCATTTCTTACTTTAATGGCGAAAAGATGTATTTTACAACATTGGAAAGAGCTTAATGCTCCAACTACCTTTTTTTGGTTTTCTCAGACGATTTTATGTTTGAATTTGGAGAAAATTAGAAGTAACCTTTATGATTCTTCATTTAAATTTGAACAGATTTGGGGACCTTTTATTCGATATTTTCATTTAATGTAATATTTACCCTTCTTGTTTTTTTTTCACTGTTTTTAATGGAGGTCGGGATTGAGGACGTGATTTTAAGTTTAACTCTGTTTGGTTTCAAGTTAGCCCATTGCTTTGCCTTGCTTTTAGTTAGCTGCACGGTGGGGTTTTTTTGGGGTTTTTTTTTTCTTTTTTTTCCATTGATATATATAAAATTTAGTATACTATTATGTTATCTTGGTTTCTTATGCTTAAATTACATTGTTTGTAGTATTTTCTTTTTGGTATTGTTATCTTTTGGAATTTTATTATACTTTAACATTGTATTAATGTTTATATGGCTTACCTTTTTTGTATACTTACTCAATAAAAAGATTTAAAAAGAAAGAAAGAAAAGAAATAAGGGGTTGCAGATTCAAATCCCACCGAAATGTGCAGCTCTGGTGGTTTTTGAAACCGCTGACTGAATTCTTCCCTTTCCCAGCACAGAGGCAGTCAATGTATCTCTGCGCCTCGCTTTTGCCAAATAAAGGTGACTTCCAGTGAACAGAAATCACAGAGGCTAAGAATCTTTCTTGATATTACTGATTGCAATATGGGCCACAAAGTACTTTATAGATGATCTGATACCTTGGCAATCTTCTTTTTTTCCATTAAAGAGAGATTTTTGACATGAAACATTAGCTGCCTGATCTCTCAGTTTCTAGCATCTCTGCTTTCATTTCAGATTTTCAGTATCTGCAGCCTTTAAAAGAAAAATAGGCACACTATATCAGTGGCCACATTATTTGGTACCTCCTGCACCTAATAAAGTGGCCACTGAGTGTATAAGGCAGACCCAGTTTTCACCACTGTGTGCCCTCATTTCTTGATACATATTAACACCAAGCTGTATGGGTCCTAATACCCTTTCCTTGGACAACATTGGTGTCGTGGAGAGGGGAGACTTGCAGCATGGGCAACTGCTGGTCTTCCATACAACCTTGCCCAGGCCTGTGCCCTGAACTTTCCAGGCACAGATCCATGGTCTCGCAAGACTAACGGATGCCTTAAAAAATTAACACCAAAGCATTTCTTTTAATAAGCTCATCATTGGAACTTCCACAGTCGACGTTTCGGGCCGAAACCCTTCGGCAGGGCCTAAAATGTCGACTACTTTTTTTCCATAGATACTGTCTGGCCTGCTGAGTTCCTTCAGCATTTCCTGTGTGTTGCTTGGATTTCCAGCGTATGCAGATTTTTTCTTGATTGGAACTCCTCTGTTCTTTCAGACACAGATGTTGTTCTACCTTACTTTTTGCCCTATGTCCTACCATTTTTTTGTTCTCTATTATAGAGTTATGTTTATGAAGACACCAACTGGCTTGTTGCCATTTTTGGCCTGAAAGGTAAAAAACCAAAGTCGGCGAGTCCGGAGATAGAGGGCGATGATGGACTAGAGTCTGATGGTTGAAGGCCCATGTCAAGAAATCGGGGATTCCAGGCCAGAGAGTGGAATTCAGAGGCCCGATGTCGGCACGTTTGATAGTCTAAGGCAAGAACTGGAGGCCTTGAGGTCGTGTGTCCTGGGGTTGCAGGACTAACTGTGTGGGAGGAGCGAGGGTTGGAGAAAGGGATTTATTTTGCTGTTGTTGTCTTGTTATTGCTCTACTGTTGTTGCTGCTGCTCTTGTGTTCTGCATTGTCATTGTGTTGAACATTGCAGGCATGTTACGTTGTTGCCGGAACATGTGGTGACACTTGTGGACTGCCCCCAGCACATTCTTGGGTGTGTTGGTTGTTAACAACAAAGATGCATTTCATTGAATATCTCAATAGACAGGTGATAAATAAATCTGAATCTCCTTTACTCATTCATCTCATTCTCACATGAATTGCATCAGTTTCTCTCACTGTTTTATGTATTCTTCTTGTGCATTGAACTGCATTTATTCAATACTTAAGAATTTGTTTTGCTATTCAGCAGCCATAATTAAGAAACCAAAGATTGAAATAATTACTTGTTTTCTGCAAAAAAAAAATCAGATTTTAGCCTCTGAGTAGCAATAATTTAGCAAACAAATCTTACCTCGGCAGATTGGTAATGCTGCAAGCATGTTACAATCATCATCGTCATTCTGTGCTGTAAGAAGGAGGTAATCGTGGTCTCTTGACCATGATTGTATTTGGCAAATCTTGGTTGGCCATTGCCTTCTTCTGGGGAGTGTCTTTACAAGGCTGGTGATACCAGCCATTATTAATACTCTTCAGAGATTATCTGTCTGGTGTCAGTGGTCGCATAATCAGGACTTGTGATCTGCACCAGCTGCTCACACAACCATCCACCACTGCTCCCATGGGTTCACGTGATCCTAATGAGGGGACTAATCACCTGCTACACCTTGCCCAAGGGTGACCTGCAGGTTACCAAAGGGAAGGAGTACGTTACACCTCCTTTGGTAGAGATGTATCGCCACCCTGCCAGCTTATAGCAATGATTAGAGCATTGTTTAAGAACTCCATGACAATTCCAAGAACTGATGTAACAATGTTTCTGCATCTTCATTAAAACTTTTCATAAGCAAAACAGGAAAAGGTGGATGCTTTAATTAATGTTGTGTCTACTCTATTTAAAAGTAGGTTCTGGCCTCTTTTGGCAAAACTCAATCAGACTTTGATGCCAATTTCTTTCTTAGGTAATAATGGATAGCAAAAGTAAGGCTTCCATGGTATTCAAAGCAATTTGATTTTGTGAGTTTTCACTTTGTTCGACAGCTTGGATCAAATCTTCACAAAAATGTCCTTCGAACAAGGTCAACCAGTTCAATTGTTTTGGCTCTGAGCACGCTCTCAGCAATTCATTCCATTAGACTGAAGCAAATCGATCTCATATGCTAGCCCCTAAACAATAATTCTGATATAAAGTGCTTACTGCTGCATTTTATTGTTTTAATAATCTCACATTTTTTCAATTTTTGAACATACAAAAGAAAGTTTAGCTGTACATACAATTATAAAAAAGTACTCTGGTTTACTAGAAAGATATAAAGTTACTATAAAGAAAATAAAAATAGTATGTCTGATTAAAAAAGAAAAACATCTACAAGAAGATATTGAGAACTTTGATTGTATTATATTGATATTGATATATACTTATATCAATATATTGATATAATTTATATTGATTGTATAATAAAAATAAATGACTTTGCATTAAACAAGCTTGACCGCTGTGTTTAATATATCTTTCTTTATTCACATTATATCTGAGGCTAAAATTATTATAATACTTTCAATAGGAGTCATTTTTATGTGATGAGTAAATGAACAATTAACTTTACAAAGGATGTTACTGGTATTAAATATAACAGCTCGAGCTATGTTCAAAGGGATAGATATATCTCAGTAACTTGATACAATGAAATACTTTATTAATGCACAATACTAAACAAAACTGTGTACATACATCTATTGATGCTTCTGGACACATCTTCAGTGATGTTCCTGGAATCATCGGGTGTTTCGGGTCTTTCAACATCATACAACCTCCTCCAGGTGACCCAGCCGGGGCTGATCAGACCCCAGCTTGTGTACAGATGGCTAGCTACTTATGACTCCATGGCTCCCCTCTTTTGAGCCACAGCCAACTTGAGGCCCTCTTTGCTGCATTGGTGGTACTGCGGATGGCTCTCCTCTTCCTCTCTCCCTCGATGCCCAAAATGCTGAAGGCTCTAACTAGAGAATGGGACAATAATTGTTGTCATGGCTTGCAGCTTCCTATCAACCCCTCCATTCGCCGTTGCCTCCAGAATTTGGTTAACATCTTCATCAAACTGCTTCCACAGTGAAGTCATGTTAGCTGCAGGCCATTTGATCTGCCTCCTGTTAGACTTCATGTTAGAGGGAATAGTTTGCAACACTTGGAGTTTCCGGGCACTATGGGGTGACTCCGGGCCTGGTCCCTCCTTCGTCTCACCAGGTTGGACACCTGCGCGTTGTGCTGCTCCTGCTCCCGCCAAACACTTCGTCCTCGCTTGGTGGATCTTCAAGCCGCGATCGTTCTTGCAGATTTTGCCACATGCACACTGCTTCCTCATCGTCGTTTGTTTGCCTGGGTCTGATGTCGTTGTGTCCATCCGACAAGTAAATGTGCTTTTACTGTCAAAGCTGGTTCCATTTTCATTTAATACAATTCCCAAAAGTCCTTTCTGTCCAAAATCTGCAATGAGTGCAAAATTATACTTTGGCTTTAAAGCTTAAGTAATACTGATTATTTTAATCTGATATGAAAAAATGAATATTAATTTTGACAAAAATCTAAAGAAAATGTTAGTGTTTTAGTGCTGCTTCAACATTCAGTGCTAATTATAAGTCAGTGGCAGAAATTGGACAATAAGCAAATGACTATAGTACTTATGTTTTATTGCTTGTGTAAGGGATTAACATTGTATTGTTACAAACAAATGTAGCAAGTGTAATTGAGTAATTAATTTTATAAAGGATTTTTGTGGTTTTAAAATTAACAACAAGAGCTATATTTAAATACATAAATATCACTCAGGAATTTAATTTACATCATAACAGCATAAAGGCCCAGGGAAATTCTTTATTAATACATAATAATAAACAAAACAGGTCGATGTGTCTTGTTTATAAATGCTGGTTCTAGTTTCATTTAATATAATTCTCAAAAATCCTTTCAGACAAAAATTTTCAATGTGTATAAAATTATACTTTGGCTTCAAAATTCATATAATACTGGTTATTTATATTCAATATTAAATAATGAATGTTCTTTTTGACAAAAATTTAAAGTAATTATTAGTTTCTTTATTATGTTTCAATATTCTGTGGTAATTATAAATCTGTGGTAGAGATTTGCCCATGAGCAATTAACTCCAAATCATATATTTTATATATATGTAAGAGATTAATGATATAATGTTACACACAATCATTACATAATGTGTAAATTTGCCAAGAGATAAGATTAAGCTCTCACAGAATAGTGTCCAAACCCATTTTGGTGAATTTAATTTTGCCAGTGAACTATTGGTGAAAGAGATTTTTATCTTCAGTGATGCAGATGTCAACACAAAACTGCACAGTGTAATGCTAGTGTCCCTGTCCACACATTGGGTAGGACAATCAAAGAGAAATGTACCCATGAAACACATGTAAATGTGTCTTTCTCATAACCTGCCTGCACACATTACAGCAATAAATCGCTTTCTGCACTTGGCTGGGAACATAACTTGGGATGCGAGAATGGGAATTGCTGTCTAGGGGACTTCACTGAAATGCTGGAGAATGAGGGGAGATCTTATAGTAATACACATAGTTATGGATGGTACATAGAGTGAGTGCATGCAGGCTTTTTGCCCTCAGTTTGGATGAGACTAGAACTAGAGGTGAAAGTTGAAATATTGAAAAAGATTCTGAGGGGAAACTTCTACAAATGATGTGAACGTGAAATGAGCTGCCAGCAGAAGTAGTAGATAAGGGTTCAATTACAGCACTTAAGAGATGTTTGGATGGATTCATGGTTAAGAGGAGCTTGGAGGAACATGGTCTGGGTAATGGGACTAGACAGAAGATCAAGTTAGCGTGGGCAGATGGGCTGAAGGGCCTATTCCTGGGATGTACAACTCTATGACTCTATCAGTTCCACCTCCATTTCTCTAAATGTGCCCGTCTGCACTACAGTATTCAGCTCCGAGCAGTCTTAAAATTCTTTGATGACTTTAATGCAATATTATCTAAAGTTGCAAATGTAGATCACCTTTTTCTATGTTTTTTTTAACCCCCCTCCCCTTTTCTGGTTCCTGAGCCATTAACTCATCAAAGAGAAGAAATTATTTAAAAGTATCAGACTTTTTCAATGGCACATTTGAAATGACTAGAGGATACTGTGACGGGGTCCTGAATTACCCCTATGAACAGTGCTTTTGAAAAGAGAGAGAAAGAAAGAGAGAGAAAGGCGAAGACTGCTCACAGCATGTTTCTACTTTCTACAAGGATGCTGCCTGCTTGGAAATTCTTACAGAGAGAGAAGGGAGGAGCTGTTTGAGAGACAGTTGGTATTCAGCACGGTGACATAAATAGAAGGTCAGATGATAGACCTACAGACACATGGTTTTGGACACTGAATGAGCTTTGTTGTGCCCACAGAAAAAATGGGTTTTGGAGGATCGATCAGTGGCTCTCGCAGTGTGGAAAAGGGAGCAACTGGTGGGGAGTTATTTGTGTGTCTATCCTCACCTGGGTTGATAATTCCACCATAGAAGAACAGTCCCCTTTGTGGTGGTCACAGTCGGTGACTTCTAAAGGATTTCAAAGGACAACGGGAAGATCGACGGAGTTAGCTCACCTGAAGACTCAAATCTCTCTCTCTCTGTCTCTCTAAATCACTACTCAACTAAATACCACGAACTGAACTGAACTTTACTCATCATCGTAAGACTACCTAATTACCCCTAGACTTGAAGAAGCTTGGTTTTCATATATTTCCACACATATATAATCATTGCTAACCTGTTTGCTTTATCTGCATTTATATTACTGTATTGCTTAGTTACTAATAAATAACATTTGTTAATAGTAATACTGGACTCCAAAGTGTCTTCCATCTCTGCTGGTTCTTTAACCCGTCGCGAGGTATGTGACAAAAATGAATTCAGACTTATTAAAAATATGATTAAAATATTATTAAGAATATTATTTAAAAGTCAGAGTTGTTTTTCAATTTACATAAAATGCTAATACATTTGCTGATTTATAAAGATTGAAAGTGAAATTTGCTGGTCCTACCCTCACCCAGTTCAGTCTCCTGGTCTATACAGACCTATAGGTGTGCTAACACCATCATACTGTAGATATAAATCAGGCAACTCTCTGTATTGTGGAGCAGACTGCATGTGGTATTTTGGCAGCAAAAACTGTTTAATGGTGTGTCTTTGGACTCTATTTTGAACCCTTTATTTACTTTCTAAAGATGAACCAGAAAAAAAAACTTGAGTATTACTGTTATCTGGCATCAGTGCATGGCCAACTTACCTGGCAGTCAGAAGACTGCATACAATCCCTCAGCAAAAATGAGAGGATACAAGTCTAAGCTGGCCCTCCAGCACAACACTGAGATGTTATCATTTGGCTTAGATATTCAATCAAAGCTCCATCTGTTCTTTCAGGTGGACGTAAATATAATCCACCGCACAATTCTTATGAAGAAATCAGTGTCCAGGGCAACATTTATCTCTAATCACTAAATATATCATCCAGTGCTCAAATTTTGCCTGAGTAAGGTGTAAATTAACTCTACAATGTTGACATTTTTGGCCGGACATTCTGAAAGAAATGTCAAGGCTGCTATGCAAATCCATTTACCTCTTTCATAAAAAATTCAAGAATTTCAAAATTCTTAAGGACAAATGGAGATGGGCAATAATTGTTGGCCTTGCTAACAACGTTCGGATCCTTACATATGAATAAAATATGCTCATCTTTCAACTCACTTTACTATAATTGTGGAACATTTTTAGCAGCATGATTTTCTGACCGTCATTGTAAAATATCCTTAATCATACCGTAAAGGAAATGGAAAAATTGTCTATATTTCTGTGTTTCCTATACAAACATCAAAAAATTACCTCAAATAAATCAAAACCCAGTCAAGTTGAGAATGAGAAATCTTATCCGTGAGTGAGATTTATAAAAGGAGCGTTCACGGGCTTTCATCGTTTTTCAGAGGCCCAATTAAATTGTGGACTATTATTAAGGGCAAATGAAAATAAGGCAGAGACAAGCAGAGTAGCCATTACGTGTTGAAGTAGAGAGGCCAGGGCTTAACAGGCTTGGGCGAGGAAAGTATCTGGTAGGTTTCTTCTTCGTTCTTCCTCTGTTAGTACATGGTTAGTGCAGTGAGGACGGCTCCAGGGTCTGTGTTGTGTTCTTTGTGTGAAATGAGGGAATACTGGGAGACCTTCAGCCTCCTGGATAACCACATCTGCACCAGGTTCTCTGAGCTGCAGCTCCTCAGAGAGCGTATTGAGGAATTGAACTGCAGCTTGATGACCCTCGGCTTATATGGGAAACTGAGTAGGTGGTAGATAGGAGCTACAAGGAGGAGTTCACTCCTCAATTGCAGGATACAGGTACCTGAGTGGGAAAGGGAAAGCGCAGTCAGTGCAGAGTACTCCTAAGACTGTAATCTTCAATAAAAAGTATCGCACTTTAGATACTGTGCAGAGGATGCCATACTATGGGGAAGCCACTGCAGTCGGGTCTCCGACACCGACGCTGGACTTTGGCCCACAGGGGAAGTGGGGAGAAGAGGAAGCTGTAGTGATAGGGGATTCCATATTTAGAAGAGTAGACACGAGATTCTGTGAACGCGATAGAAATACCCAGATGCTTCCCAGGTGCCCGGGGCTAGAGACGTTGTGGATCAAGTCTACAGCATCCTAAAGGTGAAAGCTGAGCAGCCAGAAGTCTTGGTACATATTGACACCAATGACATAGGTAGGAAAAGGGAGGAGGTCCTGAAGAGTGAATTTAGGGAGCTTAGTAGAAAGCTGAAAAGCAGGACCTCCAGGGCAGTAATATCTGCACGTGTCACAGAGGGTAAGGATAAGAGAATTTGGCAGATGAATGCGTGGCTGAGGAACTAGTGGAAGGGGCAGTGTTTCATATTTCTGAATCATTGGGATCTTTTCTGGGGAAGATATGACCTGAAGAAAAGGGATGGGTTACACGTGAACCTGAAGATAACCTATTTTTCCGGGGAGGCTTGCCAGAAAGGATGGGGAGTGTTTAAACTGATTTGGCAGAGGTATGGGAAACTGAGCGATAAAACAGAGGATGGGGCAATTGGTATACTAGCAGAGGCAGTGTGTAGTGAGACTGTCAGGTGGGACGGGAATAGGGCAAAATGGCAGTCCGTAGGGTGAGTTGCAGTGTAACGGGGGGGTAAAATCAAAAAGGTTGTTACAATACTGAAGGTGTTATATTTGAATGCACTTAGTATACAAAATAAGGTAGGTGATCTTGTAGCACAGTTAGAGATTGGGCATGGCTGAAAGAAGGTTATAGCTGGGAGCTTAATATCCATGGATACACAATGTATTGAAAAGACAGGCAGTTAGGCAGAGGGGGAGGAGCACCTCTGTTGGTAAAAAATGAAATCAAATCTGTAGAAAGAGGTGACATAGGACTGGAAGATGTAGAATAGTTGTGGGTAGAGTTGAGGCACTGCAAGTTAAAAAGACCTTGATGGAAGTTATATACAGGCCTCCGAACAATAAACAGGATGTGTGCTACAAATTACAGTGGAAGATATACTGTAAAATATATGTCAAAAAAGCAATGTTACAATAGTCATGGGGGATCTCAATATGCAGATAGATTAGGAAAATCAGGTTGGTGCTGGTTTTGAATCACAAGAGAATATTTGTAGGATGCTTATGAAATAGATTTTTGGAGCAGTTTGTGGGTGAACCCACCAGGGATCAGCTGTTCTGGATTGGGTGTTGTGTATTGAACTGGATTTGATTAGAGAGCTTAAGATAAAGGAACCATTGGGAAACATTGATAATAATATGATAAGAATTCACCCTTAATATTGAGAGGGAGTAGATAAAGTCAGATGTATCAGTATTACAGTGAGGTAAAGGCAATTATTGAGGGATGAAGGAGGAGCTGGCCAAAGTTTATTGGAAGGGGACACTAGAAGGGATGATGGCAGAGCAGCAATAGCTGGAGTTTCTTAGAGCAATTTGAAACGTATAGGATAGATACATTACAAAGAAGAAGAAGTACTCTATAGGCAGGATGACACCATTGTGGCTAACAAGGGAAGTCAAAGCCAACATAAAGACCGAAGAGACGGCATATGATAGAGTAAAAATCAATGGGAAGTTAGAGGATTGGGAAGTTTTTAAAAACCGACAGAAGGCAAATAAACAAGTCATAAAGCGGGAAAGGATGGAATACATGTGTCACCTGCTTTTCGAACATTCGCTTTACAAAACCTCACTGTTATGAAAGACCTACATTAGTACCCTGTTTTCGCTTTCAGAAGGTGTTTTCACTGTTACGAAAAAATCAGCGCGCGATAAAAGGCAGCGCGCGCCCCGAGCAGCCGCTCTGCCCTGGATTCGGAACGGCATTCTCGCCGGCATTGCTTAAACACATGCCTGTGAGCAGCCATTTGCAAGATGAGTTCTGAGGTATTGGAAAAGCCTGAAAGAGCTCGAAAGGGTGTTACAGTTAGCGTATAACTAGACATAATTAAGCATTTTGATCGTGGTGAACAAAGTAAGGACAAAGTGAGTTTGGCTTGTGGAAGCTGACAAAGATGATGTTGAAGAGGTTTTGGCATCCCATGACCAAGAACTGATAGATGAAGAGCTGATGCAATTGGAAGAGGAAAGGATAGCAATCAAAACTGAATTCAGTAGCGAAATGAATGTCAAGCAACTGCGTGAGATTTTCACTGCAATGTTAAAGTACGACTTTAATCTTGAAAGGGTATGTAGGTTTAGGGGATATTTGCAGGATGGTTTGAGTGCTTACAAAGAACTGTATGATAGAAAAATGCGTCAGGCTCAGCAGTCAAGCAAGCCTTTCACATCAGCCACAGCAGACGATGAACCTCGACCTTCGACATCCAGGCAGGCAGTCATAGGAGAAGATGAGCCGCCTGCTCTAATGAAAACAGACGATGAGATGACACACCAGTGTCCCACCACCCCAACCCCCGGGCCCTGGACAGATATTGTACCGATTCGCGGAAAATGCAGCGGTAGCCGGGACACACCTGGCACATCTTTAAGAAAAAAGCAGAAAAAAACAAGCTAATTAATTAGGTGCTGCCCGACACGTAAATGTCGACCCAGATCAGTGGGCTCTGCGCTGTATTCCCAATTCCAGCAAGTGATACTACACCGTACATACATTATTTCTGCTTTATATAGCCTGTGTATTTTTACGTGTTATTTGGTATGATTTGGCAGCTTCATAGTTTAAAGGTTACTGGAGAGCGCTTGCGCTGTGTTTTTGCCAACAGCGCTTGCGTGAGATTTTCTGCCAATGGCGCTTGCGTGAGATTTTCACTTCGGAGAACAGTGCTGGCAATGCTTGTGGAAAAGTATTTCTACTTTATATAGGCTGTGTATTTATCATATCATTTCTGCTTTTACTATATGTTACTGTTATTTTAGGTTTTTGTGTTATTTGGCATGATTTGGTAGGTTATTTTTGGATCTGCGAACGCTCACAAAATTTTCCCATATAAATAAATGGTAATTGCTTCTTCGCTTTACAACATTTCAGCTTACGAACCATTTCATAGGAAGGCTCTACCTTCAGATGGCGGGGGAAACCTGCACAAAGGTAAGCTACCCAATAATATCAATGAGGATACCAGAAGATTTTTCAAATATATAAAAGGTAAAAAAGAGTCTAGAGTAGGTAGTGGACCACTGGAAAATGATGCTGGAGATGTAGTAATGGTGGATGATAAAATGGGTCAAAGTTTCCTTAAGGAAAATCTTGCCTGACAAATCTGTCGCAAAAGAGTGGTGGATATATGGAATGCTCTGCCCCAGAAGGCTTTGGAGGCCAAGTCTCTGGATGCTTTCAAGAAAGAGATGGATAGAGCTCTTAACGAAAGCGGAATCAAAGGTTATGGGGATAAGGCAGGAACTGGATACTGATTGTGGATGATCAGCCATGATCACAGTGAATGGCGGTGCTGGCTCGAAGGGCCGAATGGCCTACTCCTACACCTATTGTCTATTGTCTATAATTCCTTGAGGAAACAACAAGCAGGATAGAGAAAGGAGTATCAATGGATGTTGTACGCTTTGACTTTTTTATCAGGCCTTTGACAAAGTGCCACACATGAGGCTACCCGGAAGGTAAGAGCCAATGGTATAATAGGACAGATACTAGCATGAATAGAGAATTGGCTGATTGGCAGCAGGCAAAGAGTAGGAATAAAGATAGCTTTTTCTACTTGTCTGCTAGTGACGTGGTGTTTCACGGGGGCTTTGGAACCACTACTTTTTACACTGTATTTCAATGTCCAAATCATTGACATTGATGGCCTTCTGGCCAAATCTGCAGATGATATGGAGATGGGTAAAGGGGCAGGGAGTGTTGAGGAAGCAGGGAGGCTGCAAAAGGACTTAGACAGATTTGGAGAATGGGCAAAGAAATGGCAGATGGAATACAATGTTGGAAAATGTATGGTCATGTACTTTAGTCCATAAAAGCATAGATTATTTTTGTTGGTCAGATTGAATGGAGCACATGCCTATTGTTCACTGGTCTGAGGGCTAGTCAGAGGTCACTCCCCCTACAGGTTCGATCACGTGAACCCTGGATCCAATTAGTACAGCAAGCCAGTTTGAACTGTTACCTCAGTCACTTGTCTCGTTCACAATCTGGGTGTACAGATTGAGGACACCATCTCTCAGCTAAGTAAGAACTGGAATTCAATTGTAAACAAGGTTGGACAGCGGAAACATGATTGGTTGAGGGCTAACCAATCAGGAGGGTCATATGATGGAGGTATAACTACCAGTGGACTAAAGATAACGAGACTTCATCCCTGATGAAAATGGCAGAGATTGCCATCGAAAAGTTGGTTAAAATCAATACCCATACCTGGCTGAAAGCCCAAGAAGAACTCATTCATCTCTCAGCTTCATTCACACTATCATTATGGACTTGCAAGTCCTCAAGTTCTTTATAGCAAACTGTTCAAAAAAAATGTTCAAGAATAATCCCAGTTCTTATCCTCACCTGTGCAATTCAACCAAGGGTTGCTATGCAACAATCAGATGAAGAAGTCTTACTAATTTACTGTTCATTATCTAAATGTTGAAACCAATATATCCTGCTGCCTCACTGATGTCAACTCCCTTAGAATGAGTTCATTGCTATTGTAAATTTCATGTCATCCACACAATAGTCATTCTACAATCAACATAGTAGTTGCAAAATATTAAATGTACCCGTGGATTTGGCATAGAAAGAATTTCAAACTGAGGATAATTTTAAGGATCCATTAATCTCTTTACATTAAAAGGTAAAAGTGATCCAAATATTTATTTGAATAACGTCATTTAAGAATGAAGACAAGGCTGGTTTAATAAGGCTTTGACAAGTAAGTATCAATCAAAATGATCACCTGAAGTGAGCTTGCTTCCACAACCCTATGATATTCTTTGTTGATTATATTCATTATCAATGTTAACTACACTGATTTATATAGAACACGTAAGAAAGAATATGTAATATGAGGTTTCACAGAGGGGCAGTCCAATATAACCATAAGACTATAACTCATAGAAGCAGAATTAGGCCATTTGGTCCATTGAGTCTGTACTGCCATTCCATCATGGCTGATTTATGGTCCCTCTCAGCCCATTTAGATTATGAAGACACGTAGGCCCCTTTTATGGTCATTTAGTAATGCATGCATTAAGAAATGATACATTATTTCCTCCGGTGTGACATCACAAAACACAGGACAAACCAAGACTGAAAAAACTGGCAAAACCACATAATTATACATATAGTTACAGTGTAACAATACTATAACTTGATGAAGAAAGTCCGTGAGCACAGTAAAGTTCAACGTTTCACAAATGTCCCACATCTCACACAGACGGGAGAAGGAAGAAAAACTCTCCCTGCCATGCCAACCACAATCCGACTCTGAGTCATTCGAAAACTTCGAGCTCTGATCAGCTCTCCGACATCAATTGCTGAGCGGCATCTCTGCCGAATGATTCGACCTCCTTCTCGGTCGCCAAAAGCAAGCAAGGTCGGGGATTTTGAGGCCTACCCTCCTGAAAGATTCCGGACCACACAGTAACGACAGCAGCAGACGGGCGTTTCAGGGATTTCTCCAGATGTTCCTTTGTGCTTTCACGCCCATTCTCCATCAAATCAGAATTGTCCACAGCCCCTATTTAACGGATACGATATCATTTTTTACCGGAGAGCTGTGCACGGGCGGCGCGCTGTCATCTTTCTCCTCCTGCCGATTTCTTTTGCCTTCTCCCCTTAACCTCACTAATAAAGAACCTATCAATCTTTACTTGAAATGGACCCAGTGACTTGGCCTCCACAGCCATCTCTGGCAATGAATTCCACAGATTTATGACCCTCTGGAAGAGAAAATCCTCCTCATCTCTGTTCTGAAGAGATGTCCCTCTTTTCTGAGGCTCCGTACTCTGGTTCTATTCTCTCCCCACTTTAGGAAACATCCTCTCTATGCGCACTCTACCTAGACCTTTCAATATTCGATAGGCTTCAATGAAATCTCTTTCTCATTCTTCTGACCTCCAGTAGGTACAGGCCTGGAGCCATCAAATGCTCATACATGAACCCTTTCATTTCTTACCTTGTAAGTCCATCTGCTTTTTCTTTGTCACATATTAATACTGCTCAAGTATTGACTTGCAGTGGTCCAACATCTACTCTCCCCTTTCTTCGTCTCTTTACATATCAGAAAAAACTTTTGGTCTTTTATATTATTGGCTATTTACAGTTACAGTTATGAATCCTGTAACCTGACTGGGTCGTTGGGGCATGGTACAGATGGATACTGCACCAGCCGCTTCCATCTCTTGCGATTGTGGGCAAGTGTCTGTGCTGTGGCAAAGCTCTCTCCAGTCCACTCTGCAATATTGTCAGTCCATTACTTCCTCTGTTTTCCCCTTTTCCCTTATCCCTACACCCTTCTCTGAAGAATGGTCATTGTGAGTCCACTTGATCTTGTTATGGTGGCAATACCATCTCAGTTTCCTCTTCTTCACTGTGGACAGTAATCTTTGTAGTATCTCATGTGCTGGGTGATGGTTGTTTGTACCTTGTCATTTGATGGGTGCTGGGTCAAAGGTACAGATAATGTGTTGGGTTCCCAGGACTTAATAAAGGAAAGAAGGTAGAAGTATGGTCAGGTTTAAGGAGACAATCTAATAGGACTGGCATATTTGCTGTAATGGTGTGACATGAAAAAACAAGTGCCTTTGAAATGTTTTTCATCTTCCTGAATTGGAACTTTCCTTCTCTCACAGAGTCAAAGCTCTTGACCATATTGCATCCATATTTGCAAGCATCCTCTGGTGACGTCTGTTCTGTTTATTTTTGGATTGGGTAGTAACCTCACACCCAGCCTGTGTGAAAATGAACACGATGGTAACGATCTCCGTCAGCTAGAAACAGTTCAGCAAGCGGACCACATTTTCAGGATTTTTCCTTGAACCTTTACTGTTGCAGGTCAGTATGATGCATTGGTGACAGGTTGGTAGAGGATCTTAGTCTTGTGAATGTTGAATGTGAATTCCATCTGCTCTTTCCTTTGGTGAATGAATCTTCTGCATATTGCTTACTCACTGGAATTTAGAAGAATGAAAGGCCTGGACAGAGTAAAAGTGGAGAGAATATTTCCTGTAGTAGGGGAGTCGAACAGTCGAGCACCAGAGGGCACAGCTTCAGAATATAAAGACGTCCCTTTAGAACAGAATGAGGAATTTTTTCTTTATTAGCCAGAGAGTGATGAATCAGTTGTATTCATTGCCACAAATAGCTGTGAATGCCAGGTCACTGGGTATATTTAAAGTGGAGGTTGGCTGATAGGTTCTTCATTAGTATGGTTGTCAAAGGTTTCGGGGAGAAGGTACGAGAGTGGGGTTGAGAGGAATAATAAATCAGCCATGATGGAATGGCAGTGCAGACTCGGAGGGGCAAATGGCCTAATTATGCTTGCAGGAAAACAGCATCCATCATCAGGGAGCATCACCACCCAGGACATGCTCTCTTCTCGCTGTTGCCATCAGGAAGAAGGTACAGGAATCCCAGGATGCACACCACCAGGTTCAGGTACAGTTGCTACCTCTCTGCTATCAGGCTCTAGAATCCATAGGGTAACTTCACTCGCCCTGTTATTGAAATGTTCCCACAACCGATGAACTCACTTTCAAGGACTCTTCATCTCATGTTCTCAACATCTATTATTTATTCTTTTATTATTATTGTTTATTTAATATTATTTGTGTATTTGCATTGTTTGTTGTCTGCTGCACTCTGGTTGTACACCCTAGTTGGGTGGTGTTTCATTGATTCTGCTATGGTTATTATTCTATAGATTTATTGAGTATGCCAACAAGAAAATGAATCTCACGGTTGTATATGGCAACATATATAAAGGCATCCATTAGTCTTGAAGACTATGGATCTGCACCTGGAAAGTCTTCACTCTCCAGGGCGCAGGCCTGGGCAAGGTTGTATGGAAGACTGGCAATTGCCCGTGCTGCAAGTCTCCCCTCTCCACGACACGAATGTTGTCCAAGGGAAGGGCATTAGGACCCATACAGCTTGGCAGCAGTGTTGTCACAGAGCAATGTGTGTTAAGTGAGGACACAACACGTTCCCTCGGCTGGGGCTTGAACTCACAACCTTCAGATCGCTAGCCGAATGCCTTAACCACTTGGCTACGTGCCCACATATATAGATAATAAAATTTACTTTGAACATTGAATTATTATGTGTCTCTTTGGAATAAGGGGCAAAGTATTTCTGAGTCCTGGTTAGCTTCAGGTTACCCAGTTTCACTCAAGTTCGCTGATTGAGTAGTAAAGGCAGTGATTCGCGACAGTTTGGAGCTTTGAGCAGTCGCCAGTCAGTGTTTGGATCATTTGGCTCTCCTTCAGGGAAGGTGGGATCTGTACAAATGGGCGGTTTGCACCTGAACTGGGAGGGGGACTAATATCCTAGCGGGAAGATTTGCTAATGCTGCACCATGGGGTTTAAACTAGAGTTGCAGGGGGATGGAAACCAGAGCGGGGAGGTTGTGGAGGCAGATGTTGATAAGACCTCAGACAAAGTTAGGAATCAAAAGGTAGAGCATAGTGCGACTAGTGTCCTGAGCTCCATATACGTCAATGCAAGAAGTATCGTAGGAAAGGCAGATGAGCACAAGGCATGGATTAACACCTGGAATTATGATATTGTAGCCACTAGTGAGACTTGGTTGCAGGAGGGGCAGGACTGGCAGCTCAATACTCTGGGGTTCCATTGTTTTAGACATGATAGGAAGGGGAAGGATTAAAGGAGAAGGGATGGCAATATTAGTCAGGGAAATATCACAGCAGTTTTCAATCAGGTCAAACTTGAGAGCTCATCTAGTGAGGCGATATGTGTGGAATTGAGCAATAAGAAAGGTACAACCACGTTAATAGGGCAATATTAGAGAGCACCCAACAGTCCGAGGGATTTAGAGGAACAAATTTGTAGAGAGATCGCAGACTTTTGCAAGAAATAGAAGGTTGCTATAGCAGGTGACTTTAACTTTCCACATATTGACTGGGAGTCACCATCAAGAGGTAAAGGGTCTTTATTTGAGGTCGGGGCCTTCTTCCAAAAGCAACGTGCACAACCTGCTGTCTCGATGCTTCAGTCTCCCACAACGCTTCAGTCAACAAAATCGGTAATGAATCATGACTTTGTTTTATGTCGGCAGGCTGATGCACAGGCAGCCATCACAAGGTCCTGGACAGATTGGGGTCAGGGTCCAGTGACATGGCACACAAAATGCCAGGAGACCTTTCACTCATGCACCCTTCCTCCGCCTTGCTGCCGTTGTGATGTGTCATCATCTTCCACCAGCTCCACAGCTGAGGTCTTGTTTGGATTGCTCTTTGTCTGGGACCACCCCATTGACCTTACGATTGTGGGTGAACTTACCTAGAGCTAAGCCCCAGATGGCATCACCCTTGGGATCCCTGGAACTCACATGTCTCTCGACGAGGTGGCTATCCACAGAGAAGCATGATCATGACTGACTTCAAGAACGAAAGGAAATCTGACTGCGGTAAATAGAGAGGAATCTCCTTTTTAGTCTATCACAGGGAAGGTTACTGCCAAAGTCCTCCCCAGCTGTCTTTTCCCAGTGGCCAAAGAACTGCCCCACAAATCACTTGTAGATTTTTAGATTATGAGAACACTCAGTCCTCTTTTATTGTCATTTAGAAATGCATACATGCGTTAAGAAATGATACAATGTTTCTCCGGAGTGATATCACAGAAAACAGGACAAACCAAAGACTAACACTGACAGATCCACATAATTATAACATATAGTTATAGCAGTGCAAAGGAATACCATAATTTGATGACGAACAAATCATGGGCATGGTAACTAAAATCTCAAAAGTCCCCAAGTCGATCGACTCCCGAGTCCCTGATAGCGGCGGCAAAAGGGAGAAACTCCCTGCCATAAACCTCCAGGCAACGTCAACTTGCCGATGCCTTGGAAGCAGCCGACAACAGCCGACACTGAGTCCATCCGTCCGAAAACTCCGAGCTTCCGAGCAGCCTCTCCGATACATCCTCCCGAGTGTCATCCTCTGCCGAGCGCCTTCAACCTCGCCCCAGCCGCTGAAACGCGCAAAGCCGAGGATTTCGGGGCATTCTGCTCCGGAGATTCCGGTTACTACACAGTAGCAGCGGCAGCGAAGCGGGCATTTCAGAAGTTTTCCAGATGTTCCTCCGTACTCTCACGTCTGTCTCCATCAAATCAGGATTGTACACGGTCCCCTACTTGACAGATAACAGACATCACCACTGAAGTGGCCGCGCGCGCTGCCGTTGTGCCGCCATTTTCTCCTTGGGAGGCACTATGACCAATCCTGACAAACAAGAAAGGTATGATCACATAATAGGGCTATAAAAATAGACAACCCGACAGTCCATGGGAATTAGAGGAACAAATTTGTAGAGAAATCACTGACTGTTGTAAGAAATGTAATGTTGTTATAGTCGGTAATTTTAACTTTCCACATATTGACTGGGGCTCCCATACTGTATAAAAACTAGATGGGATAGAGTTTGTCAAGTGTGTTCGGGAGAGTTTTGAAAGAGCACACTTAAGGAAAAAATCAGGAGGCTGACCTAGCAGATAAAGTGAAGGTGAATCCTAAAGGAGTCTACAGATATGTTAAAAGCTAAAGGTTTGCAAGGGACAAAATTGGAATGATGATCTATGCGTGGAGACAAAGAAGATGGGGCAGATTTTAAATTACTTTTTTGCATCTGTATTTACTCAAGAGAAGGACACAGAGTCTATAGAAGTGAAGCAAAGCAGCATCATCTTCAAGGACCCTATACAAATTATAGAGGAGGACGAGGTGTTTATTGTCAAATTAAGGTGGATAAATCCCAAGGGTGTAACGAAGTGTTCCCTTGAACCCTGTGGGATGTAGGTCCAGAAAATGCACAGGCTCTAGCAGAGATGGTTAAATCATCCTTAGCGACAGGAAAGGTACCAGAGGACTGAAAGATAGCTAATGTTTTTGCTCTGTTTAAGAAAGGCTCTAGAAATCAACGAGGAAATTATAGATTGGTGAGCCTGACATCAGCAGAGGAAAGTTATCGGAAGGTATTCTAAGAGACCGGATGTATAGATATATAAGTATTTGGAAAGACATGGACAGATTAGGAATAGTCAGTATGGCTTTGTACATGGTAGGTCATGCTTAACCAATTTTAGAGTTTTTCAAAGAAGGTAACAAGAATGTTGATGAAGGCAAAGCATTGGATGTTGTCCACGTGGACTTTAGCAAGGAATTTTACAAGGTCCTGCATGGGAGGTTGGTTATGAAGGCTCAGTCACTTGGCGTTCGAGATGAGGTTGTAAATTGGATTTGACTTTGGCTCTGCGGAAGAAGCCAGAGAATGGCAGTAGATGGTTGCTATAGAGGCCTGTGACTAGTGGAGTGTCACAGGGATCGGTGCTGGGTCCATTGTTGTTTGACATACGTATCAATGAACTGGATGATAATAGTTAACTGGATCAGCAATTTATAGATGACACCAAGATAGTGGGGTGTGGAGGACAGCAAGGACGACTATTAGAGCTTGCAGCAGGATCTGGATCAGTTGGATAAATGGCAGATGGAATTCAAATGTGAGGTGCTGCACTTCAGTAGGATCAACCAGGGCAGGTCTTACACAGAGACCGGTAGGGCACTCAGGAGTATGGTAAAACAAAGGGATTTGCAAATATAGGTCCACAATTCATTGAAAGTAGTGTCACAGGTAGATACGGTCATAAACATTGGCCTTCATAAATCAAAGTATTGAGTGCAGAGGATGGGATGTTATATTGAAGTTGTATAAGAAACTAGTAGGGCCTAATTTGGAGGATTATGTACAGTTTGGTCACTAAGAACAAGAAAGATGTAAATTAGGTTGAAGAGTACAGAGAAAATTTACCAGGATGTTGCTGGGACTGGAGAACCTGAGTAATAGGAAAGATTGAATAGGTAGGACTTCATTCCTTGGAATGTGGAGGATTGAGGGGAAATTAGATAGAGGTATATAAAATATGAGGTGCATAGATAAGATAAATGCAATCGCATTTTTTTCACTGAGGTTGGGTGGGACTACAACTAGAGGTCCTGAGTTAAGGGTGGGTGAAAAGTTTAAGGGGAACATGAGGGGAAACTGCTTCACTCAGAGGGCTGTGAGAATGTGGAATGAGTTACCAGAGCAAGTGGTGCATCCAAGCTCGATTTCAATGATCTACATAGAAACATAGAAAACCTACAGCACAATATAGGCCCTTCGGCCCACAAAGCTGTGCCCCAGGCAGGCCGTCTCCCACAACAGTACTCAGCCAGGAGTACTTATTGTCAAGGAGTACAGTCACAGGGGTACTCTCTGGCCTCTGACTCCTGCCCTTCCCTGTCCTGACTGTTACCCACTTATCTGCCTCCCTAGACACCAGTGTGACTACCTGCCTATAGCTCCTCTCTATCACCTCCCCATTCTCCCTGACCAGACAAAGGTCATCGAGCTGCATCTGCAGTTCCCTAACGCGGTCCCTAAGGAGCTGCTGCTCGATGCACCTGCTGCAGATGTGTCCGTCCGGGAGGCCACATCTAAATTTAAGCGAAACTTGGATAGGTACATGGATGGCAGGGGAATGGAGGACTATTGTCCGGGTGCAGGTTGATGGGAGTACGTAGTTGAAAAGGTTTGGCACAGACTGGATTGGCCAAAGGACCTATTTCTGTGCTATACTTTTCTATGACTCTATGACCTTCATTGGTGAACAGTACAAGATCTGGGAGCACCAACTTGCTACAGTGGCGATGTTAAACTTTCCTGAGAAGTGATTGAGAACATCCTTGAATGGTTTCCTTGGTCCACTTTGCATGATAGAGGTCGGACTGGAGTCCGATATACATGATGGCAACTACATCTCCTCCCCACAGGTTACAAGTGAGTGCAATTAAGGCCTTCATGGTGTGCGTGATGCTTAGGAGAAGCCGTGATGGTGGTCAACTTATTCTGTCACTGGATTTGAATGATTTTGCAGCACAGTTAGTGTAGTGTGATACTATTTTAGCACCAGTGACCTGGTTTCAGTTCCACTGCGGTCTACAGGGAGTTTTGTATGCTCCCCCCATGATTGTTCTCATTTTCTCTGGTTAGTCCCAAATTTCAAACTCATATGGGTTAGGCCAGTTACTCATATGAATGACGCGTGGACTCATTAAGCCAGAAGTGTCTGTTACTGTGCTTTTTTTCCTAAAAAACAATTCAGCAACGATATCCCCTCAAGGCTCTAGTATTAGTATTGGTTTTGGTTTATTATTGTCACATACAGTGAAAAGTTTGTCTTGCATATTGTTCATACAGATCCAATCAATATTGGATGTGATGTATGCCATGACCAGCCTCAAGATGGTAGATGTCAGAGCCATTACCAGGTAGCTCGACTGTAAGCACTACTGTTGATATGCCAAGTCTCAGAAGCGTACAAATAGTTAGATTTCACCACTGACTGGAACACTTTGAGCTTTCTCACAAACTACAGACATCCTGAAGGCCTCTACAATTCATCGCCATAGTATTATTATTTTTTATCTGCGCTATTTGTCATCTTTTGCATGTTAGGGCTCTCAGTATACTAGGTGGACTGTTAACTGTTGATCGCTTATTACCAAAATGGCTTCTCTGAAGTGTTATATAAAAATGGCTTCTCGTAATGTTAACTGTTGAGCAAGGGGTTCTCTGTAACTGCAATGTTTGGGTTATACAGGCAGATAATGGCAATTGTATTCATTTGTTAGCCAATGGAAGTCATGTTCTGTTATCTTGTATATGTGTGCCGAGTTGAGGAGGGTGGGTTTTTTCAGGAGGCGAGCAGAGAGGACGGACATGAGAGGAACGGACAGCAGTTCCAGGGTGGTGGATACCGGATCTCCGGGATTTGGAGGGTGGCCAGAGTCTCGGAAGGATGTTGTGGATGGAATCAGAGGTGTGAGCTCCAACGTATTAAAATATTATGTGCACAAGACTGATAAGTTACTTATGTGGCACCTTTTCTTGTAGTTGTTTCTACTAACCTAACACCTTATCCGCACCCAAGCAATTGCACTGTTCGGTGGGGTTGACAGCTATTCACCCTAAGCAATGGGGGGGGGTCAGTGGGGCAAAGACCCTTACATGCACATTGGTTGCTTTTATGTCTAAGTTTATTTATAGTTTTTCATAATTCAAGTTCAAGTTTAATTATCATTCAACCATATCTCAAGCCAACTATCAGCATTCCTCAGGGGCAGGGTGCAAAACACATTACCAACAGCACACAGCACTCTGCATCTAGCACAAAGCACAAAAGGCATGTAGGGTTACAGTTGCAGAAAAACATACTGAACAGTCACAGAAAAAATATATTCCCCAAGTCCTCGAGTGGTATTTCTGTAGACTGATTGTAAGTTGTCCTGCTCCAGCTTGTTCTTCAACTGAGTGATCACTAGGTGGCAGATCTGAGCGAAAACCAGAGGGCATCACTGAAAGGAGTGGCCATCCGCCAACCCAGTACAGATCCCAGTGTGCCTGCTCTCTTCCTCATCGCCAATATGTCTCCTCCTCTAGGTGACTGCATCAGCTGATCCTTTGGCGAGGGCCTAGTCCTCGCTGCCCCCACCGTAGGCCTCACCGATAAACTAGTGAGCTGCACCTGCAGTATTCTATGTAACCAATCTCCAACAGGGTCTTGCAGTCATAATACAGTCACTCACACAGTGCACCTTCTCGGTGCAAAGGCACACTACATGTTCAGGCAACAACACCACACCACACAATAAATCCAGCTCCATCACTATTGAGAACCTTGCTGTTGGGATAGTTCTGCAGGGCTTGATGGTCTTCATATCCAGCAGTGACTTAAGATCATAAAAAGACATAAGGGACGAACTAATGCACCTTTGCTTGGACCTTGATGACAGCTGTGACCGAGCGTGCTGCCAATTAATTTCTATTGTATTTCTTTTTTTTTGTAAATACTGTTACAAGAATCACCCCTTGTAATAATGATCAGTGAAACACAGAGAATCGATATTTACTGACAAGCAACTTTTATTGACTCAACTAAAAATCATGTGGATTTACAAGCTAACTACCTGTGTGCATCCCACTAAGTTCAGTCGATGAAGAGGAAAGGTAGTACTTGGGTAAGGAGTCTACACTGGCCAGGCATTCCTCGTGATCCCAATTTCCAAGTGTCCATGGGGTCCTCCTTATCCACGACGGTTGGTTTCTGGTTGCTGGAGAGTTATCGCCCGTGCTTATTTCGAGCTCCTGACTCTTATAGTGTTTTTCATCAATTGAACTGGTGGATCTCCACCCCACTGGCTCAAGGTCACCTGACCTACCTGGGTCACCTTCTCACTGGTTCTTGTACAGGGCTACAACCAACATTGTTTCATGGTTCTGTCCAGCCTTGCCTTGAGTATTTGTGTCTTTCAACTCTGACTGGACCAATCCAGTCAAATGAGGCAATCCAGACAGAGTTGAACACGATTAAAGATTGCTTCTTTGGTAGGTCTGGCCTTGTACATAATAAGTCGCTACTCATCTGAGAATGGTCTCAGATTTAGCAGGGCATTAGCTGAAGTAATGTGTCTACATTTAATTGCTCTGATTAGATTGTCACAGAGCAAGGATCATTTCAGAGTCCACACCCTTTACATAACAAATAGCTGCTTGTCTGAGGCTACGTCCACACTATGCCGGATAATTTTGAAAACGCCGGTTTTGACTAAAAATGACAGGCATACACACTAAGCGTTTTTCAAAATATCCCTGTCCACACTAACACGGATATTTGGGCAAATCTCCACTACTCGGCACACGCAGGACACACAGAAAACAAGCGAAGAGCAAACTGTATACTTAATGCGTGTTTGTCCAGTTACAGAGTAGAAAAACTTAAAAGGAATTGCTCTTGGCTCTCGCGCAGGAGGACTTAAAACTAAAAAAAAACAAATACTGGAGCATATGGAGGCAACCAATAGGGAGTTCACAGACAGTATGACCCAGCTGACGATGAACATTGAAAAACTGACTAACTCTGTTGCATTAATAAAGCACCTTGTTAAATGTATAAAACATGTCTGCATCAGTGTTATCTTGTATTTCCATACAATGTTACATTAGCCTGTTACACATCTATTGTCAGAGAAGTACTCGCATAAGTAGGTAAACCACCTTCATACAAGCAAGGACAGAAAACAGGGCAGAGTGAGTATACTTATTTATTCAGTAAGCTATAGGTCAACGTATTTGGTGAGTACATTTCTAACTCTTCTGGCTTCAGGCTCGTTGCTGTCCGTTCTGAAATTGTTAGGTTCTGCGAAGCGCAGAATCAAATATCACTGTGATGATTGTACACTCTAGTATCAATTGTTTGGCGACAATAAAGTAGTAATAATAATAATAATAATAAGAAGAAGAAGAAGAAGAAGAAATTAGTGAAATGCTGCGCTGCTGCCATCTGTTCCAGCAAATCATGACAGCGGTTTTAAAAAGCTCCGGTTATTGTAACATATATGTACTTTGTTAATAAATTTGACACACTGCAACGGATATTAGGCGTTTTCAAATTTATTCACCCTGGAGACCGTTTCTGAAAATCTCCGTTTTTGGGGGATGAAAACGTCGTTTTAGTGTGGACAGAGAGTCAAAACGAAGAGAAAAAGCTTTGTTTTCAAAATTATCCGGCGTAGTGTGGATGTAGCCTGAGAATGATCTCAGGTTTATCAGGCCATTCATTACATGAATCTTCTTGTACCCACATTCAATTGCTCTGATTAGATTATCCCGGAGCAAGATTCAGTTCAAAGTCCACAAAATGGGAGGAAACAAACACAACTGATTTGTCTGCTTCCCCTGTCCTTGATTAGACTATAGTTTCTTCTGGTCAACAATACATGCAAGAAAATAAACCTCAAGGTGTTATATTGTAACATATATGTACTTTGTTAATAAATTTGACTTTGGCTTTCTGCAGGATTTGAGATGTTGATCTACTCTTCAGATGCTCAAAGGCTAAAATATAATTGTATCATTAATGCTTGCATTTGTGATGTGTATAGGTTTTAATATATTGATGCTGACATGCCAAGCTCACAGTACCATTTCACCTGAAGAACATGATGCAAGATAATTGCTTTATTGTCTTAACTCCGGGACATTCATTACATGAATCTTCTTGTACCCACATTCAATTGCTCTGATTAGATTATCCCGGAGCAAGATTCAGTTCAAAGTCCACAAAATGGGAGGAAACAAACACAACTGATTTGTCTGCTTCCCCTGTCCTTGATTAGACCTGCACATACCATTTAAGAGGTTTCTGTTTTCATTTCTTGTCCTCCTCATCTAGCACACAAATCACGATGGGAATTCAAGTGGATTCCCATTCTCACTCTATTGGTGAGAAGACACCAAACAAAACTAAAATCTAGAAGAAAGAATGACCAAGGAAATCTTAGATCAGAGTAAGATATTTGGGAAAATAGCACATGGTCCAGAAAGAAATGCAAAATAGAAAATGGAGACAAGCAAAGCACAAACATAAAATCAAGACAATAGTCATCCTCAAAGATTCAAGCAAGAGAATAGGTTCAGGGAGAGAATGAAAGGATGACACCTTTTTCCCTTTGTGCAGATGAGGTTAAGGAGCTCACACAAAGGTTGTGTCGTTTGCTATGAATTCAATTTCTGCTTTAGAAATGAGTTTTGTTTGCTATTCGGACAGGTTTCTTATATACAACAAAGAAATGGAGTGCCAAAAGACTGTGTAAATCATGTGTCGGGTTTGACGAGAGGGATTCGGCCACTGGCTCCTTGTGAAAGTGGGAACTTACATCTCTAACAGTCTGTGACTTGTGGTGGATGAACAGACTTTCAGAATATGATTAATATTTTACACAGATATTGGAAGCATTTGTTAAACACAAGCATATTAGTGGAATTGCATTTAAAAATAAGACAAATACCAGACACATTTTTGTTAGAAGGCCAAGATCAATACCTTCCAAAGGGAATGGTTACATTGATAAGCACAATTCTCTATTGATTCTTGTGACATTTCTTAAGGTCTCTTTCGCCCTCTTTTCTAAGCAATCCTTCAAGTAGGAAATAACTTGTTAATGTAACACAGCCTACATTCAACTGATATCTGATAGCTTTTTGCAGAGATTTACATCCTTATTGGCAAAACCATGTTTAAATTGTACTTTATGCACTAAAATGATGAACAAGGATAGTTTTCTCTCCTTGTTCCACAACATGAAATACTCAGGAAGAAAATATGAAGAAAATAGGCAAGGCACATCACCAGTCAAGCACAACACAAATCAGTCATGATAAACTAGGGGAGCACCAAGCTTCTCCACAAATATTAAAATTTATTGTTGTTTATAAAATATAATATTATTCATTTTTGCATTAAACCATGTTATTGTGACAGTTCATTTTGTATGATGATTTTTGCTCTTTGCTATTCTCATTACGTTGTAGAATGGGGAAGTAATAATCCCCATTAATTGTTAAACACTGCCATCTAGTGTCCTTCTACTTCAAGATTTCTCTTTCAGTATTTCTCTTATGTATGATTTAATTACAGATGTTTGCATACGTGGTATGCAACTTCTGAAAACAAATCATCGATCAGTTCCAATTACATTCCAGTAACATGTTGCTTTTAAAGAAGAGTAGTATTGTACCAAAACAATTATCTTCAGACACATTGTTCCAAGCAGTTACAGTATGTTTGTTAGTTTTGGCATATAAATGAATAATCATTTTGCATAAACCTATTGGTAAGCTTACCACACTGTAATAAAAGTTGATATCTGTAGCAGTCCATTAAAATGCTGACATTTGATTCTACTTATTAATTTTCTCCTAACTGCAGAATCAAAAAAAAAAGAAATTAGCATATTCATTGTTAAACTGCACAGTTTGCTGGCACCTACCTGCTGGTATTAAATGTCACCTCAGCTGTGTTACAATATTCCACAGAACAATGCAATTTTCTCAATATAAAATCCAATGATAAATAATTTTTAAAATGTATTAATCAATATACGATGTAAGTGGGGTAAGAACCCCATCAATATTAAGAGAAATAAATTAATATCAGGGAAAGACCTGAATTATAATCTCTATGCATCAATGCAAAATTTTTTTTATTATTTGTGCCAAATGACCATTCCCCAATACTCAGCAAAATATGATTTGTCTGGTTGAAATATATTTACCAAGATATGGAAGGTACAGGAAGTAATTGTTATTTTACGTTTCATAAATCAGTGTCTGTATTTATAATTTAATATTAGTCTATAACAATTGGTCAAGGCTTTCCATATTAATCTTGAATGCAGCAGCATTCTGTATTCACCTTCTTCAAGTACTGACCTGAGTTGAAAATTTTATTTTTAACTTTAGTTTCCCTGTAATCTTTTATTATATGAGATGTACATTGTAGTAAAGACCCTAAACTTAAGTCTACAAAAATTCTCAAGGCAAAATGTGGACTTTTATGTACTAATATATCCTCATTATGCAGCTGGAAAATAAAGAAGGCTTGCACAGTAATGCATTTCTTTTCTCGACATGAGCTGCTGTCCTGAAGAAGGAGAAGCAGGGAGGTTACTGCAGTCTTTAGCCAAATGATCAGCTGTCACAACCATGCCTGCTTCTTATGATTTGAAAGTGTTGATGTTTCTGACAGACTCCTCCATCATCTGGGTGCCGACAGGCTGCCCCAACGAGGCTTCCTGCCCTCTTGACCCAATCTAACAGGCGGCCAGTAATGAACTGTAGCATCACGTCTGCTGTTCGATAAGGATGCGCAGAGTGTGTGTCCTTCCCTGAGCCCAGAGTGCAGTTTAGTTTGTTGCTTGAAGGGGTATAGGAGTCAACTCTTTGACATTTCTTTTGATTGATATGTGGTGGCAGGTCATTTCTGCAGCAGTACAATATTTTGTGCAGACTCTTCAGCCACAAAAACCCGTAGCTCAAAGCACTCTGAAGTGTTGAGAAACAAAAGAAAATTACGACAGCTAACCTTGCATTCATGCAGTAAGGGTGCAAATCGCTGAGGTTATTCTGTCACACACAAAATGCTGGAGCTCCGTAGGTCAGGCAGCATCTATGGAGAGGAATGAACAGTCAGCATTTTGGGCCTAAACCCTCCATCAGGACGGGAGAAGAAGGGGAGAAGAGGCCAGAATACGAAGGTTGGGGGGAGAGGAAGGAGTACAAGCTGACAGGTGATAGGTCAGACTAGGTGAGGGGGAAGGTGGGTGGGTGGAGGGGAGGATTGATGTGAGAAGCTGGGAGGTGATGGGTGGAAGAGGTAAAGGGCAGAAGGAGAAGGAATCTGATAGGAGAGGAGACTGGGGTATGGGAAAAAAAAAGTAAGGCAGGCAAGGAGAAGGAAAGAGGTAAGAGGGAAGCCCAAAAGCAGAATGGAAAGAGGGAAGGACAAGAGGGAAATTACCAGAAGTAAGAGAAAACAGTGTTCATGCCATCATGTTGGAAGCTATCCAGGTGGAATATGAAATGTTGTTCCTCCACCTGAGAGTGTCTTCATCATGGCTGAAGAGGTTATTCTCTTGACTGAATTGAGGTAAGATCAGAAGAAAGTGGTTGGTAGACAGCTCAACATATCCCAGTAAGTTTTTTCATCATTTTTGCAGAACTTCGTGTTTCTACCTTTTAATATCTCATGAGATTTTCCAAAACAGTGATTAGCAGACAATTCAGACTGGCCTTTACATGTAATCCCATGTTGCTCTGCAGTTTGGAGAGACTGGCTCAGTTTGAGATACTTGGACACATAGGCTACAGTAATTCTGCTGTTGGCCATGCTGCAGGAGGCACCCATGGAGTCGTCAGAGTTGTATTTATTCATTTTATTGCTTACTCCCAATTGCCTTTGAAAAGGTTCCAGTGAACCATGTTATTGTTCTTTAGTTTTTGGTGAGACATTTGTATGTGCCGTGTCATTGATGTGGGCGATCGTGGTCTTGACCATGATTTTTCTTGGCAAAACTTTCTACAGAAGTGGTTTGCCATTGCCTTCTTCATACAAGACAGGTAACCTCAGACATTATCAACACACTTCAGGGATGGTTTGCTGCCGTGACAGGTCGCATAGCCAGGACTTGCGATATGCACTGGCTGCTCATAGACCTGCTCCCAGGGCTTTATGTGACCCTGATCGGTGGGGGGGGGGGGGTATAAGCAGGTGCTATAACTTGTCTATGGGTGACCTGCAGGCCAGTGGAGGAAAGGAGCACTTTACACCTGCTTTGGTTCAGAAGTTCAAAAGTTCATTTATTATCAAAGCATGCGTCCACACACAACTCTGAAATTTGTATTCTCCAGATAACCATGAAATAAAGAAAGAACATGAAAGTCGTTCAGGGAGAAACACTCCTCCTGTAGAAAAAACAATGGCATCCCAATCATCCACCACTCCCTCCTATGCACAAAACAGAACAGGAACATTAACCCCAAAAAAACAACCCCTCTCCTGCACGAAAAGCTTACAGAACACAAAAGAACATCAACCCCTAAACACCGTCCCCTCACAAAACACAATGGAAAAGGAAGGAGCGATTAAAAAAATCACAGAATATAAAAATCGTAAGTCTGAAAAAGTCCACAGTCTGTAAATGCAGAACACATGATACCATCATCCGAAATCACCAACCTTCATCGAAAGAGAAGGACACCACATGAGGCAGAGAGGCCTACCCACCAGCCACAGCGAACCACACAGCAACAGGCCACTCACAGACTTCTTCTCTGGCAGTGACCAGAAGGCAGGCAGGTGGCGGTGAAACTCTCACTCATCTTCTGCATTCACCTCGATGTCTCAATCTTCCTCAACACACTAATCAGTGATTAATGGTCACTTTAAACAGTGAGGTGGAGTCAAACATCAGCTCACACCCTGCCTCGAAGTTTCTTTACATTGAGGCCACCCGAGTAGGCGCTCGCTTTCCAGAATCTTCTCCGAGACAGTAAAGTGCTGGATCACTAAAACAATCTCCAAGATGTAAATCGCGGGCTCTAACTGTCCACAAACACATTTAAGGTAGAAAACAGACATAAAAGAAGTTAAAAATGATAGTTTTGTGAGCTATTTGGAAGACGTCGACCGAAGGAGCATTGTATACTGGTGGCATCTTGACTGGAAGGGACGAACCTCCACACTCTGACCCAAGTTATTGGAGAAAGCGGGGGGGTGGATGTCCCAAAATTTACATCCAGCCTCAATGAAAGAACAACACAGACATTTCAGTCAGGCGGATGTGAGAATGTGAGAACTGGAAGGGAAACAGCCAGGAGCATTCTTGTGGACCTGCATTCCTTGCTCTTCTTTGTGTTAGAGACCACAGGCTTAGGAAGTGCTGCTATGGTAGGCCAGATGAGCATCTGCAGTGTTATTTATGAATGACTTTACTGCAGCCACTTGTGCTAACAGTGAGGAATAAATGTTGAGAGTGGTGTAGCAACCAAGCTGACTGATATTTATTAAATCGTGTTAAAGTATTGTCAAGCCTGCATGCGTCCAAGTAAATGCAGAAAATTCCAGCGCACTGCTGATACATGCCTTGCAAATGCTGGAAACAATTGGGAATATCAGGAGATCCATTCTTCACCACAGGATGTCAAGCCTTCGACATATCCTTATAGTCACTATTGGTCCAGGTGAGGTTTTGGTCAAAGGTGACCCATAGGATGTGGATGTTAGAGTACCGGTTGAAAGCTATGCCTCTGGCTTCTACCAACATGATTATTGCCATATAGATAGATAGATAGTTGACGTTTCAGGCCGAGACCCTTCGTCAGGACTAACTGAAGGAAGAGTGAGTAAGGGATTTGAAAGTGGGAGGGGGAGGGGGAGATCCAAAATGATAGGAGAAGACAGGAGGGGGAGGGATGGAGCCAAGAGCTGGACAGGTGATTGGCAAAAAGGATACGAGAGGATCATGGGACAGGAGGTCCAGGAAGAAAGACAAGGGGGGGGGAACCCAGACGATGGGCAAGAGGTATATTCAGAGGGACAGAGGGAGAAAAAGGAGAGTGAGAGAAAGAATGTGTGTATAAAAATAAGTAACAGATGGGGTACGAGGGGGAGGTGGGGCATCAGCGGAAGTTGGAGAAGTCGATGTTCATGCCATCAGGTTGGAGGCTACCCAGACGGAATATAAGGTGTTGTTCCTCCAATCTGAGTGTGGCTTCATCTTTACAGTAGAGGAGGCCGTGGATAGACATGTCAGAATGGGAATGGGATGTGGAATTAAAATGTGTGGCCACTGGGAGATCCTGCTTTCTCTGGCGGACAGAGCGTAGATGTTCAGCAAAGCGGTCTCCCAGTCTGCGTCGGGTCTCGCCAATATATAAAAGGCCACATCGGGAGCACCGGACGCAGTATATCACCCCAGTCGACTCACAGGTGAAGTGTTGCCTCACCTGGAAGGACTGTTTGGGGCCCTGAATGGTGGTAAGGGAGGAAGTGTAAGGGCATGTGTAGCACTTGTTCTGCTTACACGGAGCAGATGCGGCGGAGACGGTGGAATTGCGAGAAGGGGATGGCGTTTTTGCAAGAGACAGGGTGAGAAGAGGAATAGTCCAGATAGCTGTGAGAGTCAGTAGGCTTATAGTAGACATCAGTGGATAAGCTGTCTCCAGAGACAGAGACAGAAAGATCTAGAAAGGGGAGGGAGGTGTCGGAAATGGACCAGGTAAACTTGAGGGCAGGGTGAAAGTTGGATGCAAAGTTAATAAAGTCAACGAGTTCTGCATGCGTGCAGGAAGCAGCGCCAATGCAGTCGTCGATGTAGCGAAGGAAAAGTGGGGGACAGATACCAGAATAGGCACGGAACATAGATTGTTCCACAAAGCCAACAAAAAGGCAGGCATAGCTAGGACCCATACGGGTGCCCATAGCTACACCTTTGGTTTGAAGGAAGTGGGAGGAGCCAAAACTCTGCTCTTAAACACATCTTCCCTTCCTCCACTATCAACTCTGCTCTTAAACGTATCTCCCCCATTTCACGTACATCTGCTCTCACTCCATCCTCCCGCCACCCCACTAGGAATAGGGTTCCCCTGGTCCTCACCTACCACCCCACCAGCCTCCGGGTCCAACATATTATTCTCCGTAACTTCCGCCACCTCCAACGGGATCCCACCACTAAGCACATCTTTCCCTCCCCTCCTCTCTCTGCATTCCGCAGGGATCGCTCCCTACGCAACTCCCTTGTCCATTCGTCCCCCCCATCCCTCCCCACTGATCTCCCTCCTGACACTTATCCTTGTAAGCGGAACAAGTGCTACACATGCCCTTACACTTCCTCCCTTACCACCATTCAGGGCCCCAAACAGTCCTTCCAGGTGAGGCAACACTTCACCTGTGAGTCGACTGGGGTGATATACTGCGTCCGGTGCTCCCGATGTGGCCTTTTATATATTGACGAGACCCGACGCAGACTGGGAGACCGCTTTGCTGAACATCTACGCTCTGTCCGCCAGAGAAAGCAGGATCTCCCAGTGGCCACACAGTTTAGTTCCACATCCCATTCCCATTCTGACATGTCTATCCACCGCCTCCTCTACTGTAAAGATGAAGCCACACTCAGGTTGGAGGAACAACACCTTATATTCCGTCTGGGTAGCCTCCAACCTGATGGCATGAACATTGACTTCTCTAACTTCCGCTGATGCCCCATCTCCCCTTCGTACCCCATCTGTTACTTATTTTTATACACATATCCTTTCTCTCACTCTCCTTTTTCTCCCTCTGTCCCTGTGAATATACCTCTTGCCCATCCTCTGGGTCCCCCCCACCCCCCGTCTTTCTTCCCAGACCTCCTGTCCCATGATCCTCTCGTATCCCTTTTGCCTATCACCTGTCCAGCTCTCGGCTCTATCCCTCCCCCTCCTGTCTTCTCCTATCATTTTGGATCTCCCCCTCCCCCTCCAACTTTCAAATCCCTTACTCACTCTTCCTTCAGTTAGTCCTGACGAAGGGTCTCAGCCTGAAACGTCGACTGCACCTCTTCCTAGAGATGCTGCCTGGCCTGCTGCGTTCACCAGCAACTTTTATGTGTGTTGCTTGAATTTCCAGCATCTGCAGAATTCCTGTTGTCTTAGATAGGTAGATACTTTATTGATCCCAAAGGAAATTACCTTGTCACAGTAGCATTGCAAGTGCACAGATATACATATATTAGAAGAGAAGTAAGAAAGAATATAAAAATATGTACAAGATTTAACAAGTCAAAGATTACAAGATTTACAAGATTTCCACAGTCACACTGGTCAGATGGTAGTGTGAGAATTACCATAATCTTATACAGTAATGAACGCATATTCACACTGTCCAGACAAAAAGTGATGGTAATATTGCACAGTCCACAATAGCAGGACTTACAGAGCTAAAATGAGCTTAAACAGAGCTCTGGTAAACAGAGGTTAGTAACAAGACAGGGTCATCACTGCTCCAGCTGGAGGTTGACTCATTACGGAGCCTAATGGCAGAGGGTAAAAATGACCTCATTTATCACTCTTTGGAGCAGCGCGGTTGTCTTAGTCTATTACTGAAAGTGCTCGTCTGTGCAGCCAAGGTGGCATGCAGAGGGTGAGAAACGTTGTCCAGAACTTCCAGGATTTTCCAGAGGGTCCTTTGTTCTACCACAGCCTCCAGTGTGTCCAGTTTGACTCCTATAACAGAGCCAGCCTTTCTAATCAGTTTATTGAGCCTGTTGACATCACCCATGTTAATTCTATTGCTCCAGCACACCACCACATAGAAGGTGGTACTGGTGACAACAGACTGGTAGAACATGTGAAGGAGAGGCCTGCATACTCCAAAGGACCTCAATCTCTTCAGGAAGTAGAGGCCCTTCTTGTACACAGCTTCTGTGTTGGTGTTTCACTCGAATCAATCAAACAGATGCACCCCCAGATATTTGTAGGTCCTCACCACATCCACATCCTCACTATAAATAGTAACAGGGAGCAGTGGAGGCTTGATCTTCCTAAAGTCCATCACCATCTCCTTTGTCTAACTGATGTCGAGCTGCAGATGATTTAGCTTGCACCATTTGGGAAAGTTCTCCACCAGGGGACTGTATTCATCCTCCTGTCCTCCTTTTATACACCCAACTATTGCTGAGTCATCAGAGAACTGTGGCAGTGTTATATCAAAAGTCCAAGGTATACTGGGTAAACAGGAAGGGAGTCAATACAGTCCTCTGGGGGCCCCAGTGCTGCTTATAGCCATGTCTGACACACAGCTCTGAAGCCACACAAACTGTGGTCTGCCAGTCAGGTAGTCCATTATCCAGGATACAATGACAGTGCCAACCTGCATTGAACGCAGCTTTTCCCCCAGCAATGAGGGCGGTATGGCACTGGAGAAATCAAAAAACACAATCCTGCTTATTCAAACAGGAGTAGGCTCTTTTCAGTAGGTGGATGTCAATATTGTCAACTCCAATTTGCTCCTAGTGGGCAAACTGCAGGGGATTGAGGGCTGATGTAACAAAGTGTCAGAGATGAGCCAGCATCAGCCTCTCTAGGGCCTTCATGATGTGTGAGGTTAGGGCCACTGGATGGTGGTCATTTAAGACTTCCGGTTGACCCTTCTTGGTACTGGGACCCAGATTAAAAATTTGCTGGACAACTCCACACAGGTGAAAGAAGAGGGCTAGACAGTGGCAGCCTGTGTTGTTCATCCACGTGTTGAATTGGAGGTGGAAGGAGGGAGGAGGGAGGAGGGGAGACATAGCTGCTGAAGGAGCATTAGGTACCTCGGCACCAGGACTGGTGTGCTGAGGCGGGTGTGAGCAGGAGTGCAATTGTCAAACCTATTGAAGAACTGGTTTAACTTTTTAGCCCATTAACGGCTCCATTCCCAGTCTCTACAGCCAGGCTGATTGAAGCCAGTGATATTCTCCATGCCCCTTCACATCTCCTGTATGCTACTCTGCCCGAACTTGTTCTCGAGCTCTCTCCTGTATTCCTCTTTAGCCACCTTGATCTTCTTCTTTTGCTCCCCCTGCACGTGTTTCAGCTCCTCCCCGTCTCCTGATTTAAAGGTTCTCTTTTTCTGGTTGAGAAGACCACTGGTGACCCATAGTCAGTTGTTCAGAAAGCAGTGAACAGTCCTTAATGGTATTACAGTGTCCACACAGAAGATGATGTAGCCAGAGGTGCGATCAGTAAGACTGTTAATGACCTTCCCGTATTGTTCACAAAGCACATTCCAGTCAGCAACCTTAAAGCAGCCCTTCAAGGCCTAGATGGCCTCCGGAGACCATTTCTTTACTGTCTTGGTGGGAACTAGCTGTTGCTGTACTTTGGGCTTATATAAGGGCATGAGGTAAACCAGGTTGTGACCTGATCTTCCAAATGGAGAGTGTGCTGTGGAGAAGTTACTGTGAGTAAGAAGGTTAAACATGTGAAAGATTCAAATGTGTTGAGTGTTCAGGTTCCACAAAAGGACTCACAATCACATTTTTCCGTTGTGCTTCCCTCCACTGAGTATTCCAGGCAACAGTATTGGATTGAAAACAGTAACTCCTAGAGTAACACCACCTAACACCAGCGCGACACCGGATACTAACACTAAAGAAATCCACTGTCGGTTTGGTTCCAGCCCTCTGATCACCTGTTTACTGAACGTTAGATTAAGGGCCTAATCCTGGCTCTGCTCAGATCCACCCCGGGTTTGCTCCAAACCCTCTCTCTACATCTTACAACTCCTATTGTGCTGTTAGGTCTGTTTCATACCTGGTGTCTACTCCTGGTTTAATTCCAAGCTGCAGCTCTACTCCTGGCTTTCCCACATCGAGGGCCTATTTATGGCTCCTGTTTAGGCCCTCATACTGAGACTAACACTAAAGTAGGCAAGGTAACCCCATTCAGCAACCTAAACACTCACTTCCTCCACCACTATTACTATAGCTGAACCATCTGCAAGGTGCACTGGAGTAAATTGCCAAAATGTATTAACCAGGATTCTAAAGATCTGATTACTGTTACCAAGATATACAATACTGGAGGAGCTTTAGAGTACTGCTATCTGCAGATCATCCTCATAATCACTCACCGTCCTGACCTAAAAGGAGGCAATGCTAAGACTTTATAGGGCATTGGTTGGACTGCACTTGGAGCAGTATGTATAGTGTGGGACCCTTAATCTAAGAAAAGATGCACTGCATTGGAAAGGATTCAGAGGAGGTTCACAAGAATGATCCTGGGAATGAAACTGTTAACATATGAAGAGTATTTCACGTCTCTGGGCCTGTACTTGCTGGAGCTTAGGAGAATGAGGAGGGAGCTTATTGAAACCAACTGAACATTGAAAGCCCTAGATAGAGAGGACATGAAGAAAATGACTCCAATTGTGGGAAGATCTAGGACCAGAGGGCACAGCCTCGGAATAGAAGAACAGAGGTGAGGACAAATTACTTTAGCCAGAGTCTAGTGAAATTGTGAAATTCATTGCCACAGACCGCTGTGGAGGCCAAGTCATTGGGTATAATTAAAGCAGAGGTTGATAGCTTCTTGATTAGTAAGGGCATCAGAGCTTACAGGGAGAATGCAGAAGGACGGGGTTGAGAGGCAAATTAAATCAGCCATGATGGAATAGCAGAGCAGACTTGATGTACTGAATGACCTAATTCTGTTCCTATGTTATATGGTCTTATGATAATAGATTGCTGTGGCATTTCAAACCCTGGGTCTAATTTCTAGGATCTCAACACCTAATTCTACCATGAGACTACCTTCACCAGAAGGACTACAGCGTGAAAAATGTCTCAAATTCACAAGTGTTGCTAACATCCAGGAAAGAACTGGAATGTTTTCTGGCTCCAGCTATATTCTTGACCTGACCACTGCCTCTCAGACAGCCCTATTTTCAGTTACTCTTAAGTAGGGGACATTTTTTTGCTCCTTGTCTTGAGACAAGGAAGAACCAGCTGGCTTCAGTTATGCAGAGAAGACGTAAGGATCAATTTGGATTGATGATCGAGCCGCCATGATCTTGTGCAAGTATCAGTCTCTACACCACTTATCACCTCAGAACCAGCTTACACTAATTTCCAGGCCTGTCCCTTTTCACAGAATTGCAACAAAAATTGATGCTCCATCTTCCTTTCTATCTGTGCCTACAGTGGCTTGAAGAAGATATTGTGGCAATTTATTTCAATTTATTTGTAACAAACGCTGAAGCTGCCCATAAATTGATGGCCACAGATTGCAGCACATCATGATGTGCTACAAGCACAGAATCTTTCAAAGACTGTCATCCAAAATGATTGCATTGCCCGTAAACTGTAAAGATAATGTTATTGCTGTCTAATTCAAGTTGTCCTGCAAGTACAGAGCAACAAGAGCAATGACAATAAGAACAATAACTGACTTTAAAAAAGGGAATGGTTGACAGGCTGAATCTCATTATGGTGAGAGTCATGCAATTATGGCTGTTGTCTAATGCATGCTATTGAGCATTAGGCAGAGGAAGCCTATCCGGAGATACATTTGAGAAATAAGTAGATCTCAGGGGAAGGTTGTCTGCGACAGATTTATTTTATTAAAATCAGTTTTGAATATTATGTGGGTACAGTTCAACAAATAACTTTTATTTTTTATATCTATCCAAATGGGATGCAGCTTCACCTAATAGAAGGTACTCTCAAGACCGTTAATGATACCATTAAGAATGTCTTTGACTACAAGTACCTTGGGTCAAGAATGATGAGTTCGGAGAAGGACATAAGGATACGGAAGGCGCTGGGGTGGAGTGCTATGAACGACATGCAGGAAAGCTGGAAGTCGAATCTGGCCACAGGGCTTAAAAAGAGGATTTTCATAGCAGTCATAAAGTCCATTCTCACGTACGGATGCGAGACGTGGACACTCACCAAGACGATGTGAAAGTCTCTAGATGGTTGCTATACACGAATGCTCCGGATGGCTCTTGACGTGAGTTGGCAACAGCACATGACGAACGCCAAGCTCTATAACAACCTACCGATGCTCACCACTAAAATCGAGGTGAGAAGACTGCAACTAGTGGGGCACTGTCTACACCACCCCGAGCTAGTCATCATATGGGAGCCCAAGCATGGGAGGATGAACCCTGGGCGCCCTCCCAAGACTATGGTCAATACGCTCCTAGAAGACAGTGGCGCGGCTAATGTATATGAACTGAGAGGGAGAAGTGGAGAGTCCGTCATCGTGCCCGACGTCGGCCCCCTAGGTCTGAGTCGACGTAGTAGTAGTAGTAATAGTTTTGGACGGACCGTTGTAACTAAACATCAGGAGGGATCCGCTCTCCTTTCGCTCTCCTCCGCACTCATGTATGTGGTCAACAATCGTTCACCGCCCGAGAGAACGTGTCGGGCTGTTTGAAGGAAAGGAAGAAAAGCTACAACAGAATATAACCCAGTGTAGCTTTGATTGGCACATATGCCTATCTATCCAGGACAGCACATACAACAGAGACTCTCCAACGCAACTTGGGCATAACGAAATCAAGGATGGAATGTGTGGTGACACTTGCAGGCTGCTCCTAACACATCCTTAGGTTCCTAATGCAAGCGACCACATTTCACTATATGTTTTGATGTACATCTGCTAAATAAATGAATGTCAGACTGAGATACCCCTGCTTGGTTTTGTTGCTTGCATTGGGGCCAGGTGATCCATACAGATTCATATTCAGTCTGATTTTGCATCTCACACCCTGAGTTTGCTGTGGAATCAGAAATCCCCAATTACAGGATTGCAAGGACTCACATACTATAGCACCTCTGATAAAAGGGCTTGACATGTCCATTCCAGGGCAGATCACTCACCTTTGATCCCCACCAGACACTCGGCTCTCAGCTGTGACTCCAAGTAGCTGTTTTCATGTGACAGTGGCCACACCCTGGTATGTGCTTCAACAGGTGGGCTAAACCAGGTGAGGGTAGCCAGCGGTGTACTCTGGTAGGATAGGGACATGCCTGGCCTAGAATGCGAAGCCAGTTCCGGGGGACTGGCCAGATCACATCTACTGTGAGATCCAACTGTTAGGAAGGCAGTACTGCAAGGCGGCATGGAGAGTGAAGGGCATGACAAGGCATTGTCATCCACGCAACCAAAGAAGACTCCAGTTGTGATGTGTGCTCATACCACTGCACTGGGACTTCTGAGGTCGAGAGAGTAGAACTGGGCCAGTGCAAAGGCTTTTCCACCTAAAGAAAAACACTCTTCACAGATTTCCCGTCATCCTCGGACAAGATGGAAACCGCCACTAACCACCATGCCTTGTCCTCACAGAATCTGCAGAGGCTCAGGTCCTGTTTGTCTTGGAGGAGTGCAGATACCCTCCACTCACCTGCTTCTGCTACAGGTGGGGAGTGCACTGTCCAGAACAGGTAGTGTGAAAGGGTGACTGACAAACCTAGAGCAACATCCGGTACTCAAATGGGCCCAGGAAATGCATGGAATACTTTACGCCCAAGGATGAAATAAGGCCGCAGAGACAGCGTATGCAGTGCAGGCGAGGTGAGATCAGTGAGAATTGGACCAGGCCATGGCTCCAATACCACAGGCAGGTTTATCAACATCACTTGAGTAATCAAGTAAGTTCCTGTCTCACAAACACATTTCACATCTACAGTTCTTGCTTCACGTTCTGCCCCAGGCTCTACTGTGCACTAATGCTAATGCATGCCGTGCTAGTGGAATCTGTCACTTTGCTGAAACACTTGACAGTCCTCCAGCCATGATGGAACCTGGCTTGGAGTGTTGTGCACAACAACAGAACAACCTTCATACCAGCTGCATGCTACTGAAGACAACACTTATGTAGTTCAAGAGCACTCTTCAACCAACAGAGATTAATGGAGCAAGGGCTTTACTCTGGAGAGAAGGAGGATGAGAGGAGACATGACAGATGTATACAAGATATTAAGAGGAATAGATAGAGTGGATAGCCAGCGCCTCTTCCCCAGGGCACCACTGCTAAATACAAGGGAACATGGCTTTAAGGTGAGGGGTGGGAAGTTCAAGGGGGATATTAGAGGAAGGTTTTTTTACTCAGAGAGTGGTTGGTGCGTGGAATGCACTGCCTGAGTCAGTGGTGCAGGCAGATGCACTAGTGACACTCACAACACGCTGGAGGAACTCAGCAGGTCGGGCAGCATCCGTGGAAATGATCAGTTTACGTTTCGTGCCGGAACCCTTCGTCAGGACTGTAGGGGGAAGGGGCAGAGGCCCTATAAAGAAGGTGGGGGGAGGATGGGAAGGAGAAGGCTGGTAGGTTCCAGGTGAAAAACCAGTAAGGGGAAATTAAAGGGGTGGGGGAAGGGAAGCAAGGAGTTGATAGGCAGGAAAGGTGAAGAAAGAATAGGGGAAAACACAATGGGTAGTAGAAGGAGACGGAACCAAGAGGGAGGTGGTAGGCAGCTGGGGCAGGGGGCAGAGTGACATAGGGATAGGGGAAGGGAGGGGGAGAGAATTATCGGAAGTTGGAGAATTCTATGTTCATACCAAGGGGCTGAAGACTACCTAGACGGTATATGAGGTGTTGCTCCTCCAACCTGAGTTTGGCCTCACCATGGCAGTAGAGGAGGCCATGTATGGACATAGCTGAATGAGAGTGGGAAGCAGAGTTGAAGTGGGTGGCTACTGGGAGATCCTGTCTGTTTTGGTGGACGGAGTGGAGGTGCTCGACGAAGCGGTCCCCCAATCTGCGTCGGGTTTCACCGATGTAGAGGAGGCCGCACCGGGAGCACTGGATGCAATAGATGACCCCAACAGACTCACAAAAGATGCACTAGTGAAATTTATGAGATTACAGGACAGGTATATTGTGGCAAACTATATATATGTATGTTGTAACTGGGTTACCTGTCTGGACACGCCCCTCTGCTGACTGCCCCTGTGACTCCTCCCACAGACCCCTGAATAAAGGCGATTTCGCCTTTGCTCTTCCTCCTCAGTCCAGGGGCAGACACTCAGCATGGAGGTCACATTTTACTGCGAATAAAAGCCTTTCAGTATTTACCCTACTTCCAGTCTTTTGGAGTAATTGAAGGTGCATCAATATGGAGGAATTTAAGGTGGGGGGTTATATGGGAGGCAGGGTTTAAGGGTTGGCATAATATTGTGGGCCGAAGGGCCTGTACTGTTCTATGTTCTATGTTCTAACTGCGATGCCTTGCCTTCCATGTTTTCTGTAGCAGTTCTTCTGCTTCTTAGGTCCTTAGCTTCCAGTGGATCGTCTCTCTCTCTCTGGCTATCCATCCCATAGGATGATGATGGTTTCTTTCAGTCAGTTAGTGGGGTGGTACCCCACTCCTCAGAAAGGAACAGCGTGTGCGTGAGTGGATTTTAGGTGAGTAGGGGGTTGCACAGGTCCAGACCCACCCTCTCGACATCCCCTCCCGGATCCAGCGGCATGGTGGGGTCCAAGACGGCTGGGGGAAGTTCTGTTGCAGTGAATGGCCAGACCGAGCTTCGATGCAAGGGATGCCCTTTCCGCGCTTCACGGCACGTGTTTGCTAGATGGCTGTTGACCCTACGAGAGGGTTCATCCGCCCTTTGACAGGTCTTGTTTTTTGTTCTGCAGGGTGTCTAGCCACCCTCCTCCCCAGGCAAGCCTGGTGGGGGAGCCGGTTTAGTGGCCGACCACCCGACCATGCGACAGGTAGTACTGGGTCACATGGTACCAGTAGCACTCAGACGAGTGACCCGACCATATTATAGGCCAGTGATGACCTCCCATTTCCATCATCCAAAGTCAATAATATAGTTAGAGTTCATGAGTGTTTCTGCAGTTGTTTGTATCCATTGCACAGGAGACTGGTCTATATAACTTCACCAGAGCCATGTTGTCCGGCTTTACCCATTTCTACCTCTCACGACAGGGACATAGGGTTGGGCTTTGAGAAGCTGTGTAGCAGTTAGCATAGGGCCATTACAGTGATCACTGATCAGGGTTCCATTCATGCTGCTGTCTCTAAGGAGTTTGTGTGTTCTCCTCGTAACCACTTGGGTTTCCTCCCACATTGCAATACGGGTTAGGGTTGCTCAGAAGTGGGCATGCCACGTTGGCACTGGAAGCCTGGCGACATTTGTGAGCTGCCCCCAGCACATATTCAGAATGTGTCTGGCGTTGACGCAAATGATGAATTTCTCTGTATGTTTAAAAGTACATGTGACAGATAAAGCTAATCTTTAATACTTCCTTTGATCTTCCATGCATGTGGTAAATCATCTTGGAGAAGCCATCCACAGCCCCAGAGCATGTTCATCCAGCCTGGTGGCTTCGTAAACAGACTTGGCCAAACCAGCTGCCCTGCCAAACGAGCTACTGGTCCCCTGCAAATGCCATACATGGGTATTCATGTCCAAGACCTGGCTGGTACCTCAGGCAGAAGCTTGGAAGGATATGGAGACCAGTAAGTTGAGGGTGAAGTTGACAGCTACTAATTACATGTGCCAACCATGACCATTTGGCAGCAGGGCCTGTCACCGATGAATTATCTCTGCCACTTGGCATGAATCCCCAAGCCTACTGAGACACTGCAGCGCAGACATGCTGCAGAACTACAATATCTTCCTTTACCTTCAGTGAAAATGACTCCATTTCCCTAATAAGGTCTCTTGTACATTGCCTGTCATGCTCTGGGGTAATCTCACTCGGAAGTGGTTTCACGAGAAGCTGTAACTTCTAGTGACTTCAATCCCACCCACACACCGTCCCCATGCCACACAACCAATGCCAGAAGTTCAAAGCTCAAAGTACATATATGTCATCATATACAACCTTGAGAATCATTTACTCGCAGGCGTGCTTAATTAATCCATAATAGTATAATAACCCTAATGGAATCAATGAAAGACCATACCAAATGGACATTCAAGCAGTGTGCAAAATAAAATAAAATTTGCAAGTACAAAAAGAAAGAAATAATAACAGTAAATAAATAATAAATATAAAGAAAGTGAGATGGTAAGTTCTTGAAAGTGAGTCCACAGGATGTGGGAACATTTCAGTGATGGGGTAAGTAAAGTTGAGTGAAGTTATCCCATTTGTTTCAAGAGCCTGATGGCTGAGAGGGTAATAACTGTTCCTGAACAGGGTGGTGTGGGTCCTGAGGCTCCTGGATCTTCTTCCCAATGGCAGCAGCGACAAGAGAGCATGACCTGGGTGACAGGGGTCCCTGACACCCAGGGACAATGCTTGTTAAAATTCAGCCAAGTTAATTCTGAAACCTGGCCTCCCAACAGTTCCATAACAACATAAGTACTGAGATATTCCATTCAAATTACAACAGGGAAAATACACGCTGATTTAGTGCTGAGCTAAATTTGGAACCTCTTTTGAATGCATGTCAATTCATGTTTCAATATGTCCTTTGAATATCACTCAGCTGCATGAGAAACTAGCATTCTATTTTAAAATGACTTTTCATGACTGGCAAAATGCACAGAAAGAAAATATAATAGGACCTAACAGATGTACAAACAACGGAGAAAATTGGGCTTACAAAATAAATGATTCCAGAAGTTACCCTCAGACACATTTATCTTCTCAAACATCTTCTTGCCCATCTGTCCCAAGACTTTAACCCTTATCCGCAATCGCAGGCGAAGCAGCATTTGCTTCAATTGATTGCTACATTCACTCATTTTGTTTTATGAACATGACTGCCTTCGTAAACATTTCTTCCTTCATCACCAATTTTTTTCCTGGCATCCACAAATAAATACGTAACAAATTTAGAGCAGAGATGAGGAAAAATTTCCTTAGCCAGAGGGCGGAAAATATGTGGAGTTCATTGCCACAGACAGCTGTGGAAGTGAAGTCATTGGGTATATTTAAAGTGGAAGTTGATTGGCTCATGGAAGCGCGTGGACATCAGCCAGTTAGAACAGTGAGAGGAGTTTAAAAGGAGACAGTTACTTCTTCAGCGGTTTGATTGAGGCTGACGATGGAGCAAGCCCGTGGACATCAGCCAATTTGAACAGCGAGAAGAGTTTAAAAAGAAGACAACTTTATAGAGGGCACTGGAGTAGAGGGAGACAGAGTAGAAGGGCTTTGGGTCTACGAGGCATTGGTGGTAACGGGTCGAGGGCAGGTAGGTTGCCTGTGTAGAATACAGACAGGAAGAATGTGTGAGAGGTCGATGTTCTGTACTGGCAGTCAGATGCGGGATGTCCAGGAGACTCCCAGCCTCCCGGATGGCCAGGTGCGTAGAGCTGCAGCTGCTTAGGGACTGGGTTAGGGAACTGGAGATGCAGCTCAATGACCTTCATCTGGTCAGGGAGACTGAGTTGATAGAGAGGAGCTATAGGCAAGTAGTCACACGGGGGTCTCGGGAGACAGATAAGTGGGTAACAGTCAGGAGAGGGAAGGGCAAGAGTCAGATACTACAGAGTACCCCTATGGCTGTCCCCCTTAACAATAAATGCTCCTGTTTTAGTACTGCTGGGGGGGATGGTCTACCTGGGGGAAGCAACAGTGGCTACACCTCTGGTACAGAGACTGGTCCTGTGGCTCAGAAAGGCAGAGAAAGGAAGAGGATGGCAGCAGTGATAGGGGACTCTATAGTTAGGTGGTCAGATAGGAGATTCTGGGGATGCAGGAAAAAAACACGGATAGCAGAGGTACTTAATGCTTGCCTCCCAGGTGCCAAAGTCCCAGATGTTTCTGATCGCATCCATGATATCCTGAAGTTTGAAGGAGAACAGCCAGAGGTCGCAGCACATAGTGGTACCAACAACGTAGGTAGGAAAAAGGAGGAGGTCCTGAAAACAGACTACAGGGAGTTAGGAAGGAAGTTGAGAAGCAGGGCCTCAAAGGTACTAATCTCGGGATTATTGCCTGTGCCATGTGAATAGAATGAGGTGATTCTATGATTAGTAATGATGTAAAAGGTTATGGGGAGAAGGTAGGAGAATGGGGTTGTAAAGGATAATAAATCAGCCATGATGGAATGGTGGAGCAGACTCATTGGGCCAAATGACCTAATTCTTAGCCTATGTCTTATTGTCTTATGGTCTAAGTTATAGTATCCAATTATTTGCAAACAATATAGCTTCAATCTAAAGTTATTTTCTCTTGAGTTATAAGCCTGCTCACATTTCTTCTTCTGTTGGTCTGCTAAATTTAAACAATTGCCCATAAAAGAGCTTTCTTTTTAACTACTGTCTCAAACTGTGGAATTTTATACCTAAAACTACAAAGGATGCAGCTCAAAACCTAGATATTTAACCTTGCTTTTAACTATATCTTTTTGTTTGCTGTTTTCACGTTTGCACTTTATCCCATTGTAAAGTACATTGTCTGTATGAAAAATGCTCTATAAATAAATTATTATTGTTATACAATCAGAAGATGAGACATTTAAAGAGTTGGTTAAATAGTTGAACAAACTGAGTGGGCAGCTCCTCAGTCCTCTATTGAAGCGGTCAGAGTTAATACTCACACAGAGTAAAGCTCTTTGCTGATTTAAAACAGATTCCTAGACAGGTATGGTACATTTGGAGGAGATTTTGTTAAACCCGTGATGTGTTTACCCAGAAGAGGCAGCTCACTGAGAAAAAAAACTAAGTTTTAAGCAGTTATTTGATGTTGCCCAGGCAATGAAAACAACCTTGGGACAAGTATTGAATTTGAAATATCACCCAGTGAAATTCCAGTTGTTAATAAGGCAGAATCGAGTTCCTTGTCATTTTTGGGAAAAGGATAGAGGGATGATGTTTTTTGCTGCGACAACACAAGAGATTGGGCTTATCAGTACAGACTGAATGTGTTTGCCATAACAGAGCTTCAGTGGAATTTTTATCCATAGTTTATTTGAATTCAAATTTATAACTAAAAGATACAAAGTTTATCACGAAGGCTACTGTGGATATGTATTTGGTAAAGAAAGTAATGACTAAGTCATTCGGATTGTCCACAGGAAGTCAAAAGTCTACCGTACCCTTCCAGCTATCAGAATGCTTTGTAGGAAAGTGAGTGACAATGGAATCTGACAGTGGTTCTACATTATTAGTTGTGTATGAACAGGAATGAAAGTAACGATAGTCAGGAAATCGCACTCTCTGTTTTTTAATCTTCAGATAGCCTGCAGAATTTAGAGAGTTTTGAAAATTTTCAACTCGTGTGCACAACTCTGGAGCCACTTCCTTTAAAACTCATGGATCCTTGGCATCAAGTCCACCTTTAAACCCATGTTTCTCTAATACTTCATCCCTTGTGGTTGGGATTTTAACATCATTGTTCCATGTTATTTTAAAATTAGCCTGTCTGTTATCCTTGAGATATTAATAGTACCCGGCATGAAGAAGAATGAGAAAAAAAATTGATTTAACATATCTGCCAATGTTTGCCTGAAATTGATTCACCAGCCTCATTCTAGAGGTCCCACATTTATCTTAGCCATGTTCTTCTCACTTACATATCGACGGAATCTCTTGCTGGTTCTTTTCTGTCAACATCAAATTTGTCCCTTCTTATGAGATTTTTTAGTCTTTCACTACAGGATTTTTAAATCCTCTCATTCCTCTGGCTTACCCTTTGTAACTTTACCTGCTCTACTTTTCAATTTAACACGACACTTGTTCTTATTCATTAACCATAGGTTATGTCTCTTTCTCGTGGAATTGCTCTTTCAAATTGGGATACATTCCCACTGAGTGTGTATAGAGCACAAAACAGTAAAGCACAGGAAAAATTCCTTCAATACACAGTGTTTGTGCCAGCCATGATGTCAATTTAAACCAATTACATCTGCCTGCATATAGTCTATATCCTCCATACCCTGCCTCCTCATGTCTCTATCTAAATGTCTCTTAAACATTGCCTTTGTACCTGGTTCCTCCCAGCCACATTACTATTTAAATAGTATATTTAATAGGCTCTGATGGTCATGCTTAGAAATGACATGTCATCCAGTCAGGATAGTGGAATTGGGAGAAGGTTCTAGAGTACACTGGGTGGAGAGGATTTGTGATGGACACTGAGGTGGGTTGAGGTCTTTTTTCAGTGGGAAATGGAGAGAGAAGAAGCTTGAGAGAACTGGCCGTAAGATTCGATCCAACGGGAACGCGCAATTCGATGGAGTCCTAGAGGGGAAATTGTACTGGTGATCAGTGAATAGGAGTTGGTGTTGTGAGTATATTGGTCACTTCAACTTTTGGAAGATTTGAGCTCCAACCTGCACATTTGACTGTTTTAATTATAAGACCATAAAACCATAAGACATAGGAGCAGAGTTAGGCCATCTGGCCCATTCAGTCTGCTCCGCCTTTTTTTCTATCTCCTCCTCAACCCCAGTTCCCGGCCTTCTCCTTGTAACCTTTGATGCCGTGCCCAATCAAGAACCTATCGATCTCTGCCTTAAATACACCCAATGGCCTGGCCTCCACAGCTGCATGTGGCAACAAGTTCCACAAATTCACCACCCTTTGGCTAAAGAAATTTTTTCGTGTCTATTTTGAAAGGGCGCCCCTCTATCCAGAGGCTGTGCCCTCTTGTCCTAGACTCTCCCACCATGGGAAACATCCTTTGCTCATCTACTCTGTCTAGATCTTTCAATATTTGAAAAATTTCAATGAGGTCCCTCCTCATTCTTCTGAATTCCAGCATGTACAGACCCAGAGCCATCAAACGTTTCTCATATGATAATCCTTTCATTCCTGGAATCAACCTTATGAACCTCCTCTGGACCCTCTCCAATGTCAGCACATCTTTTCTAAGATGTGGGGTCCAAAACTGTTCACAATACTCAAGGTGAGGCCTCACCAGTGCCTTATAAAACTTCAGCATCACATCCTTGCTCTTGTATTCTAGACCTCTTGAAATGAATGCTAACATGGCATTTGCCTTCCTCACCACTGACTCAATTTGCAAGTTAACCTTCATGGTGTACTGCACAAGGACTCCCAAGTCCCTCTGCATCTCAGATTCCTGGATTTTCTCCCTGTTTAGAAAATAGTCCACACATTTATTTCTACTACCAAAGTGCATGACAATGCATTTTCAAACATTATGTTTTATTTGCCACTTTCTTGCCCATTCTCCTAATCTTCCTAAGTCCTTCTGCATTCCACCTGTCACTACCTGCCCCTCCACCAATCTTTGTACCTTCTGAAAACTTGGTAACAAAGCCATCTATTCTATCATCTAAGTCATTTATATACAGCATAAAAAGAAGTGGTCCCAACACCAACCCCTGTGGAACACTACTATTCACTGGTAGCAAATCAGAAAAGGATCATTTTATGCCCATTCGCTGCCTCCTACCAATTAGCCAATCATGTTATCATGTTAGTAACTTTGAAAGCAATCATGTTAGTAACTTTCCTGCAATTATGATGAGCTCTTTTTTTTTCTTCTTTAGTAACAGTTTGGTTAAGTTAACATTCATAGATATCCTTACTTTATGCAATGTATGGTCCGCTATTTCTTCCCCACGAGTGATTGCATGGGCCAGTATTCACAGATCGGGGTTCAAGTGGGCTAGACATCCCAACTTCCTGGGTTTGGTGGGACCCAAGTCATCTCTACCCTGGTTGTACGGAGCCTGGGAAAGGTGATTTTTTTCACTGCTGAGTCCAACGGCGGTTAGCGAGGGGTTATCAAGTTCAGGGGTCCCCAACCTTTTTAGCACCACGGACCGGTTTAATATTGACAATATTCTTGAGGACCGGCCGACCCGGTGGGGGTGGGGGGGTGGTGTTCAAGTAGGGTTAAACTCACCTCAACATGTCTTTTAGAGTTAGGGTTGCCAACTTTCTCGCTCCCAAATAAGGGACAAAAGTAGCAGTCAAATACGGGCAACACACATCAAAGTTGCTGGTGAACGCAGCAGGCCAGGCAGCATCTCTAGGAAGAGGTACAGTCGACGTTTTGGGCCGAGACCCTTCGTCAGGACTAACTGAAGGAAGAGCTAGTAAGAGATTTGAAAGTGGGAGGGGGAGGGGGAGATCCGAAATGATAGGAGAAGACAGGAGGGGGAGGGATGGAGCCAAGAGTTGGACAGGTGATTGGCAAAAGGGATATGAGAGGATCATGTGATAGGAGGCCCAGGGAGAAGGAAAAGGGGGAGGGGGGAAAAACCCAGAGGATGGGCAAGGGGTATAGTCAGAGGGACAGAGGGAGAAAAAGGAGAGAGAGAGAAAGAATGTGAATATATAAATAAATAACGGATGGGGTACAAGGGGGAGGTGGGGCATTAGCGGAAGTTAGAGAAGTCAATGTTCATGCCATCAGGTTGGAGGCTACCCAGACGGAATATAAGGTGTTGTTCCTCCAACCTGAGTGTGGCTTCATCTTTACAGTAGAGAAGGCCGTGGATAGACATATCAGAATGGGAATGGGATGTGGAATTAAAATGTGTGGCCACTGGGAGATCCTGCTTTCTCTGGCGTACAGAGCGTAGGTGTTCAGCAAAACAATCTCCCAGTCTGCGTCGGGTCTCGCCAATATATAGAAGGCCACATCGGGAGCACCGGACGCAGTATATCACCCCAGCCGACTCACAGGTGAAGTGTCGCCTCACCTGGAAGGATTGTCTTGGGCCCTGAATGGTGGTAAGGGAGGAAGTGTAAGGGCATGTGTAGCACTTGTTCCACTTACAAGGATAAGTGTCAGGAGGGAGATCAGTGGGGAGGGATGGGGGGGGGAACGAATGGACAAGGGAGTTGATCCCTGTGGAAAGCAGGGGAGGGGGAAGATATGTTTAGTGGTGGGATCCCGTTGGAGGTGGTGAAAGTTACGGAGAATAATACGTTGGACCCGAAGGCTGGTGAGGTGGTAGGTGAGGACCAGGGGAACCCTATTCCTAGTGGGGTGGTGGGAAGATGGAGTGAGAGCAGATGTGCGTGAAATGGGGGAGATGCGTTTGACAGCAGAGTTGATGGTGGAGGAAGGGAAGCCCCTTTCTTTAAAAAAGGACACCTCCCATGTCCTGGAATGAAAAGCCTCATCCTGAGAGCAGATGCGGTGGAGACGGAGGAATTACGAGAAGGGGATGGCATTTTTGCAAGAGACAGGGTGAGAAGAGGAATAGTCCAGATAGCTGTGAGAGTCAGTAGGCTTATAGTAGACATCAGTAGATAAGCTGTCTCCAGAGATAGAGACAGAAAGATCTAGAAAGGGGAGAGAGGTGTCGGAAATGGACCAGGTAAACCTGAGGGCAGGGTGAAAGTTGGAGGCAAAGTTAATGAAGTCAACAAGCTCAGCATGCGTGCAGGAAGCAGCGCCAATGCAGTTGTCGATGTAGCGAAGGAAAAGTGGGGGACAGATACCAGAAAAGGTTTGGAACATAGATTGTTCCACAAAGCCAACAAAAAGGCAGGCATTGCTGGGACCCATACGGGTGCCCATAGCTACACCTTTAGTTTGGAGGAAGTGGGAGGAGCTAAGGGAGAAATTATTAAGAGTAGGGACTAATTCCCAGTGGCCACACATTTTAATTCCACATCCCATTCCCATTCTGATATGTCTATCCACGGCCTCCTCTACTGTAAAGATGAAGCCACACTCAGGTTGGAGGAACAACATATATTCCGTCTGGGCAGCCTCCAACCTGATGGCATGAACATTGACTTCTCTAACTTCAGCTAATGCCCCACCTCCCCCTCGTACCCCATCCGTTATTTATTTATATACACACATTCTTTCTCTCTCTCTCCTTTTTCTCCCTCTGTCCCTTTCACTATACCCCTTGCCCATCCTCTGGGTTTTCCCCCCCTCCCCCTTTTCCTTTTCCCTGGGCCTCCTGTCCCATGATCCTCTCATATCCCTTTTGCCAATCACCTGTCCAGATCTTGGCTCCATCCCTCCCCCTCCTGTCTTCTCCTATCATTTTGGATCTCCCCCTCCCCCTCCCACTTTCAAATCTCTTACTAGCTCTTCTTTCAGTTAGTCCTGACAAAGGGTCTCAGCCTGAAACGTCGACTGTACCTCTTCCTAGAGATGCTGCCTGGCCTGCTGCGTTCACCAGCAACTTTGATGTGTGTTATTGAATTTCCAGCATCTGCAGAATTCCTCGTGTTTGCGAGTAAAATACAGGACAGTGTTTACCCCGAGAAAGACAACCATGCCCACGAAGCCTTGCATGGGCACCTGTGTACGCATGCGTGACATGCGCATGCACGTACGTGCCGATTTTTTTCCACAAATCCGTTTTGACTTAATCTTCCCGACTACACTATACATACATGATTTCTACTTTATATAGGCTGTGTATTTATCATATCATTCCTGCTTTTACGATATGTTACTGTTATTTTAGGTTTTATGTGTTATTTGGTATGATTTGGTACGTTATTTTTTGGGTCTGGGAATGCTCACAAATGTTCCCATATAAATTAATGGTAATTACTTCTTCGCTTTATGCCATTTCAGCATGAAAGGTTTCACAGAAACGCTCTACCTTAGCAGGGGAAATACGGGAGAAGGGCTGTCCCGTATGGGACAAACCAATTTTGCCTAATATACGGGATGTCCCGGCAAATATGGGACAGTTGGCAACCCTATGTTCAAGTTCAACAGTGCATGACAGGGAATGAGGAAAGCTGCAGCTGACTCATATCGTTTCCTCACGGCCCGCTAGCACATGCTTTGCGGCACAGTACCGGTCCACGGCCTGGTGGTTGGGGACCACTGATGAAGTGACATCTATGGAGACACCTGGTAAAAGGGGTTTCAGGTATAACACAACTGGTGCTTCATAAATGATGAGACCTGGGTAGTGGCAGGGAATTCAGTAGCCTCACGGCCATGGAGGATTGAAGCAGTTTTCCATTCTCACAGACCTAATGCTATGGTATCTCCTGCCTGATGGTAGAGGATCAAAGAGTTTTATCCTTGTGCATCACTGAAACAGACAGGTGCAACAAACTGTTAAGAAGGCAAATGAGTTTTGGTCTATATTACAAGAAGATTTAAGTATAAGAATACTTAAAACATCACGTAATATAGACCACTTCCTGTGGTAGCTGATTCCAAATACTCACCACACTCTACATTAAAATGTAGCTGCTCAGATCCTTTTTAAATCTTTCTCCTCTCAACCTAAACCAATGCCCTTAGTTTTAGAATCCCCTACCTTGGGGAAAGGACTATTACCATCCACTGTATCTATGCCCTCATAATTTTAAGCACATCCATAAGATCACCCCTCAATCTTCCAGTTTCCAAGGGATAAAGCCACAACATGGATAACCTCTCTTTGCTATGTAGCTCCTCTAGTTCCGGCAGCAGCATGTAAACCTTTACTGCACCCTTTCCAGTTTAACCACGTCTTTCCAATAACAAGGAGATCAAAACTGCACATTGTATTTTTCACTTATACAAATATAACATCAAAGGTTCAAAGGTCAAATTTAATGTCAGGGAAATGTATACAATATACATCCTGAAATGCTTTTTCTTCGCAAACATAATTTTCAAGCATATAAGTGCATACAGTTAAATAAACCAGTGTTCCTCTGGGGCAAGGTGCAAACCACAGTACATACCGTACAGTCACACACAGCACAGAGCATATGTAGTTATGAAGGCACATATAGTCACAAAAATAATATTAGACCAAGTTCCTGAATATCCTGGCCTGAAGATTGATAGTGCATGGATGTTGTCATGGAGCCATGTTTCAGCAAGAACAAGTAGAAGTTCCTCATCATGCACTACTGCAGTCACAGACAAATACATTCCTGCTTGACTCCTCTGAGCAAACACTAGAGAGCAACAGCAATGGGAGGGGCCAGCCCCCAACCCAGCACAGAGTTCAGCTTGTCCGCCATGCCTCTGCTCTCTCCCACAACACCACCGGCACAGATGCCTAATGTGCCAACTCCTATATTCAGTAACTTGATCGATGACGGCCACTGCGTGAAACACATTCAAAATGCTGGAGGAACTCTGCAGGTAAAACAGTATCTATGGAAATGAATAAAGAGTTGACGTTTCATGCTGAGACCCTTCTTCAGGATGGGAAAGGTACGGGGAAGATGCCAGAATAAAAAGGTGGGAGTAAGGGAAGGAGGATAGCTGGAGGGTGCTGGGTGAAGTCAAGCGGATGGGAAAGGTCGAAGGCTGGAGATGAAGGAATCTGATAGGAGAGGAGAGTGGAGCATCAGAGAAGGGGAAGGAGGAGGAGACACAGAGATTGATGATGGACAAGTGAGAAGGGGCAAGAGGCCAGAATGGGGAATAGAAGAAGAGGGGAGGGGGAGGGAATTTTTTTTTACCGGAAGGGAAAATCAATATTCATGCCATCAGTTTGGATGTTCTTCCATTCTGAGAATGACCTTATCATGGCATAAGAGACCACGGACAAACATGTTGTTCCACTTTTGGTGGATGGAGTGGAGGTGTGCGACGAAGAAGTCTCCCACGTTACAACAGGACTTACCAATGTAGAGAAGACTGCATCGGATGTACTGGACCAAATAGATGATCCCAACAAATTTGCAGGTGAAGTTTTGCCTCACCTGCTTGGGGCCCAGAAAGGAGGTGAGGGAGGAGGTAAGTGGGCAGATGTAGCACTTTGGCCACTTGCAGGGATATGCACCGGGAGGGAGATTAGTGTAGAGGGATGAATTGACAGGGAATCATTGGAAAGAATAATCCCTGTGGATAAAGAAGAGGGAGGGGGGAGTTAAAGATATGTTTGGTGGTAGTATCCCTTTGGAGATGGTGGAAGTTGTGGAGAACGACTGTAGGATATGGAGGTTCATGGGGTGGTTGGTAAGGACAAGAGAAACTCTATTACTACTAAGGCAGCCGAAAGATGTGGTGAGCACAGATGTTCGGGAAATGAAGGAGATGTGGATGAGGGCAGAGTCAATGGTGAAGGAAGAGAAACTCCATTCTTTGAAGAAAGATGACACCTCCAATGTCCTTGAATTGAAAGCCTCATCCTGGGAACAGATACTGTGAAGATGAAGGAACCAAGAAAAAGAAATAGCATTTTAAATCTCACTCCCATTCCCATTCCGAAATGGCTGTCCATGGCCCCCCTTAGGGTGGAAGAGGAACACCTCATATTTTGATTTTTTTTTTGGGTAACCTCCAACCTGATGGCATGAATATTGATATCTCCTTCCAGAAAAAAAAACACTCCCTCCCCTTCCCCTCTTCTTCTGTTATCTATTTTGGCTTCTTATTACTTCTTGCCTGCCCATAACCTCCCTCTAGTGCCCTTCTTTGCTCTCTCCTATGGTCCACTCTCTTCTCCTATCAGATTCCTTTCTCTTCAGCCCATTATCTTCTTTTCTACCCACCTGGCTTCCCCTATTACCTTCTCACTATCCTCTTTCCCCTCTCCCCACCTTTTTGTTGTGACATCTTCCCCTTTTTTTCATTCCTGAAGAAGGGTCTCAGCCTGGAACATTGACTGTTTATTCATTTCTAGAGACGCTGCCTGACCTGCTGAGTTCCTACAGCATCCTGAGTGTGTTGATTTGGATTTCCAGCATCTGCAAAATATCTCATGCAAAACACCGTTTTTGCCAGCCTGTCTACCCATACTTAGAATAGAACTAAGGAGATTTTTTTTCATTCAGAAGATGGTGAACCTAAGGAATTCTCCACCACAAGAAACCGTGGAGGTCAGGTTGGTAAACACATATAAGAAGTGGATGTATGGATTTCTGGATGTGCAAAGAGAGCTGGTATATTGTACTGAGTTAAAGGATAAGCCATAATCACATTGGACGGATAAGCAGGCTGGATGACTGAATGTGCTGTTGTACCTTGCTTCAATGTTTATAGCTACAATAAATACACAAAGGATCGTAATGAATGAGGGAGTCCAGTCTCCGGGCTCAACTGGATTGTTTCATAATGCATTTTAAATTATTCAAAACATCATCCAATATACAGCACCAAGTCAAAGAAGCTGACATCCACCTCATTAAGAAAAAAATACAGACTCCCACAGATAGCAACAATGGCCAGATGCTTTTCAGAAATATTTCTGGGTAAGTATTGACCTGGTTACTTTCCTCCGCTTCTTCAAGTCAGTGTCAAAAAAAAACATTCAGGAGGAGGGAGAGAGAGAGAGAGAGGGGGAGAGAGAGAGAGAGAGGGGGAGAGAGAGAGAGAGAGAGGGGAGGGAGAGAGAGAGAGAGGGGGAGGGAGAGAGAGAGAGAGGGGGAGGGAGAGAGAGAGAGAGGGGGAGGGAGAGAGAAAGAAGAGAAAGAGAAAAGAGAAGAAAAGAAAGAGAAAGAGAGAGAAAATGAGAATGATTTCCACAGATTCGCCATCGTCTGGCTAAAGAAATTCTCATCTCTGTTCTAAAAGGATATCCCTCTATTCCGAGGCTGTGTCCTCTGGTCTTAGACTCCCCACAATTGGAAACCTCCTCTCCACATCCACTCTTTCAAGGCCTTTCAACATTCAATGGGGTCACTCCTTTGGAATGTGGGTGGAAACTGAAAAACCCAGAGAAACCCCCAATGTTGCATAATCCCATGGAGAATTTACAATCTCTCTACAGAGCAACGGGAATTGAACCACGATCAGTGACCACTGCCACTGTACAGCAATGGACTAACTGCTACTCCACTGTGCAGACATACTTCATTTCAGGTTTCCAGCATCTGCAGTTTGATTGTGATTTTAATCTAAAGCAATATAATTGTACATTAACCAGAATAAAAAATTAGGTTGTATTAATGTGAAATTTATGGAAAATATTAGAAATGTCAAGAAACGTGCATTACTGAGGACTTTAATATATAAAGCTGAATGAAGAATTACATTAAAAGGAAAGATAAGGCATGACCTGTAAGTAGGCCAGGGAACAAGCAAACCCTGTCTCTCTTCCTCATCAACAATTTTAGATTTTGCTACTTGGCCTCAACCGCAGGCCCCACCATTTGTGAGTAGGCCGGGGAATAAACAAACTAGCTTAAGATTAAAATGACTGGGAAGGCAGATACCATTTTAAATCACTACTTAACTAGTTTTCAATGAGTTAAAATTAGCCTTAAGTATATTAGCCATCTGATACTCATTACAAACATGGATCAATAGACCTAGTCCACCGGACCTAATCATCTACCTCAATCAAACTGCAAAGAGCATTGTGACTTTGAAAAAGGCACTGTACACTTATTAGCAGTACTGAATAGTTTATGAGTTTTTTAACCTAAGGTGGCAGTGCTCCAGTACTGACGTCCCTGATAAACTGCTTCATCCCGCATCAGTGACATAAGCCATCCATTGCTATGACTACACTGTCATACTCCATAGTAACGCCATAGATGGTAGAGCTTATCGTTTGGCTAGTGTCTTGAAAGCAAAGGCAAGCAGCCAGTCATCATATTTAATTTGATGTATGATCGTTTGAAGAATTCAAAAGAATGTGATGTCACTGGGTGGCACGGTGGCGTAGTGGTCAGTGTAACACTGTTACAGGGCTCACTGTAAAGATCGGTGTTCAATTCCTGCCACTGTCTGTAAGGAGTTTGCTCATTCTCTCCATGACCCTCGGATTTCCGCCGGCTCTTTCAGATTCCCACTCCTCCTCATTCCAAAGATCCAAAGGTTAATTAATTGTGGGCATGCTATATTGGCACCAGAAGTGTAGTGACAGTTGCAGACTGTGCAACATAAGCTCACTGATCTGATTTGATGCAAGCAATGTAGGTTTTAATGTACATGTGACAAATAAAGCTAATCTGTTTTTTTACCTTTACATTTGGAATTGAGTTAAAAAAACACTTCTCAATAAACTGGCAATTAAAATGAGGTCCAGTTTCTTTGTCTTTTGGCTGTCCACAAGAGTTATAAATTCTTCTGCTGATCAGTACAAAGCTAAGATTATTAGTTGAACAGTGCATGGGCCACCCTTCACGAGAGGACAAGCTGAAATGCAGTAACTGGTCTAGGGAATTGCAGCATTTTCCTATTTCACCATATTGGCTCCTGTCTGGCTGACTTGTTTGTGGAAATATTTTAGAGCCCATTGATGGCCCATGTCCTACTACAGGCTTGAGACCTATGCTGACCCCACAGCCCAACTCTAAAGGCTGCTCCTACCACACCTCCATGTGGGTGTCTGCAGTGAAAGTTCAGGCAACCACATGGAAGATGCTGCATATCTTTGGGCCTTTGAGTGACGGAAGCCTACAGAGGATGCCTGGTTCCTGATGTTTGAGGTTTTCCTCCATCCTTGGCTCCAGGTACCTGGTGGAGCTATCCCAGTGAGGAAGCTGGAATATAATACAAAAGCAGAAAATACTGCAAGTGTACAGTCCGTCAGGCAGCATCTGTAAAAAGAGAAACCCTTTCTCTTTCCACAGATGCTATATGACTTGCTGAGTGTTTCCAGAACTCTCTGTGTTTCAGATTTCCAGTATCTCCAGATTTCTTTCTGATTTTCATATGCTGGTTAAAGACACTGGATCAATGTTCTTTTTATGGTACGAGCAGATTATTCTCTCATTTGGCAAGTGTAATGTGTTCTGGAGTAGCATGGTGAATGAGATATTCTAACAGGTGGTGCCTTTTTTGGATAAAGGTGATTCTTTTGACCACCGGCATCTCATCTTCTCAGTGTAGAACTCAGTGTACAGTACAAGATCTAGCTTTATGCAGTGAATGAAAAGGACAACACACACTGTGACCACTGTAACCACCTTGTAGTACGGTGGACTTCATAACTTGTGTCCCAGAGATAAATCCTAGATGTTCTAGAAATAGAAAGCATGTCCTATGAAGAAAGACTGAGTAAGCTTGGACTTTTCTCTTGAGAGCAATGGAGAATAAGAGGTGGCTTGATAGAGATGTAGGAGGTTATAAGAGGGATAGACGGAGCCTTTGCCCCACGATGACCTTGGCAAATACGAGAAGGAAACCTTTTGAGACGAGAGGGGAAAGTTTAGAAAAGGTGTTAGAGGGAGATTTTTACACAGTACCTAAAATGCATGGTCAGGGTTGGTGGTTGAGGCTGGTACACGGGGGAGGTTTAAATGACACTGAGATCGGCACATGGATGAAAAAAAATGGAGGGGTATGGGGCATGTGGAAGGAAAAGATTGGATCTATCGTTCAGTTTGCTAAATTTTCGACACAACATCGAAGGCTGAAGGGCCCATACCGTGCTGTACACTTCTAAGCACTTTGTTCAAATTATATTCCTTCTTGTACAATTCTATCCAATTTATAGTTAATTTATGTTCTCCTTTTGAATATTGTGTATCTGTTGCTGCCTTCCTGTGATTCAGTTGCAAATAAAGTTTTCATCATACCTGTGCATACATGTACCTGTGCATAAGACAATAAGCTTGACTTTGACTTCCTATTCTTGTGGCAGTTGTGCAGGTGAATGAGGGTGATCTACAACTTATTCCAGTTCGGTTAATGTTCTGTCTTTCTTTATTAATCTTTTTATTGATTTAAAAGGAACATAAATTGATATAAATTGATATATATATCAATAGCAATACAAACAGAGATTGAAATAGACATTATCAAAATCATACATAGTGTTAAGCTAGTATATAATATATCATAAAAAAGAAAACAGCAATTCTTCTCTAATCAGTTCATGAAGAGGAAAGAAAAAAACTTTGAATTTTAAATGAAGAAAAAAATCCCACTACACCATATAAAAAAAGGGGGGGGGGGAAAAGGACTGGGTAGTCCATCCTGAGGATATGGCCAAATAAAAAAAAGACTTTCTGATCAGATCTAAAACTTCAAATATTTTTTTTTAAATTGGAAGAGTGATAAGTCAAATTAAATGAAAATATTGAATAAAAGGTCGCCCAGATTTGCTCAAATTTAAAGGATGTATCAAATGTCCGACTTCTTATTTTCTCTAAACTTATACAGGGCATAATGGAGGAAAGCCAATAAAAGACAGTAGGTGGGCTAGAATCCTTCCACTTCAGTAAAATGGCTCTCCTAGCCTTTAGAGTTGATTATCATAATGTTAGCCAGTCAATATGAACAACCCAGTTATTACAATGTATTCAAACTGGGCAAGGGTTTCTGCTTGCTCTGCTGTCAATGGTCAAATATCTAGTAGATGAAGCTACATTGAAACTACATGTATCTGGGTAAAGGCAATAGAGCTAAGACACCAATGTACACCCTTGGGATAGGCAATTGAATTGCTAGTTCTGAAAGCTGCATATCTTCAAAGTTGGTGGCAAAAGTAATGGTTCTCCATAAGTGTTTGCACATTATTAAGCAACTGATAGTTTTATCATTTGTTAAATTTTCCATTGGTCTTTTATGGACAACTGGATGTTGATCTCCAAGTCATTGTTAACTCATTCAAAAGTGTAGAGGATTGACTTTATCAAGATCTGCAAGGTAAACATCCTCTGCCAACCTTCCTCCACTGCACCACATCAGTCTCTGAATGTAAAAGTACACAGTGAGATCCTTGAAAACTTGGACTTAGTCTCCATCAGATCAGCCTCTAGTACTTGAATATTACAACAAACAAATTGTAGGTAGTTGGGATCTATGACTTTGTTAGGACATATTCTGGAGTTAAGGGATATAGCAAATATTAATTTCAATGACAATCAGTCTTCAGATTTGAATGGGGATTGCAAAGTGAATTTAAAATATAGCTCAGAACAATGCTGCAGACAGGAGTTGATTGCAAACCAGGAAATACCCCACTGACCTGAAATATCTGCATATGCATGAATGCAGCTCAGAGACAGCAGACACTAACATTCAATCTACGGTGTCTGGAGTGTCAGTGTGAAGATATAGGTGTTTGAAAATTATATGTAACTCAAAGGAAGCACTGTCAACCTAAAATATTGAAATAAATGATGTCATTGTAACCATTAAAACTGTATTGAGTTACCGTTGATCTTAGGGGGTATAAAATGTGATATATGTTGAGTATATGAGCCTCTTCTTCCACGATTGTCTTCAGTATGATGCCTGCTTGTATTGCTGAATAAATAATTTGATATCCACCGGATTCAGTGTCTCTCCATTGAACAGACACAAAATGCTGAAGGAACTCAGCAAGCCAGGCAGCATCTGTCGGAAAATGTACAGTTGATGTTTTGGGTCAAAACAAGTACCCTTTTTCCACAGATGCTGCCTGGCCTGCTGAGTTCCCCCAGCATTTTGTGTCTGTTGCTTGGAATTTCAGCATCTGCATATTTTCCCTTTGTGGTTCTCTCCAGTGACTTTGTTTACAGTCACAACAGTCTCCAAAAAGCTTTTTAGGCCATTTGTGTAAAAAGCATATGTATGAGGAAATATCACGTGCATGTGAAGTCACTCAAGAAAAAGAGTATAAATGTACAGAGTAGTACAAACTTATTAGGAATGGGGTACAGAGCATTAAGGAATAAGAAGGAAGCACAGGGTGAACTAGAATCCATTCCTCTGGCTTCGGTTTCAGTGATTTGTTCATCTGCATCGTTAGTATGTCTTTTTAGTTTATAGGAATTGTACCTGTCTTTTGGAAATGCTTTGTGTTTTAGAAATGGTTTGAAATTTGGCAATGTTTTATATAATAGAAATCCTCTGGGAGATTTAAATGTGTGTTAAAATGTTGTTTGGATTTAAATGTGTCTCACAGAAAATAAATGAACTGTGTTTAAACTACTTTATTAACTGGAAGTATCCTTTCCTTGGTAGGAACAGGGCACCCACTACTAAAATAGTGAATATTGGCAGCCAAACTCACCATGGAGCATAAACAGGGAAATAAACTAGTCTTTAAATATTCGGTAGTTACACTATAATCTTCCTTTAGTGAAAGTTCTTGTGGCAATTTATATCCAATAGGTCTTCAGGTCTTAGTCTGAATTTAGAACATCGCAGTCAGCAAAGCTAATACCATCAAACACTGTAACCAAGAAAATATCACAAACTAACTTCCTCTTCAAAAAAAAGTATATATTATTTAAAAATCCATTATAGTTTGATGTATTTATACATAAGAATTACAATTCAAATCCTTAAAGTTAATTTTACAATCAAAGTTTATTAAGCAGTAATTGTGACACTCATTACACCATTAAAAGCTCATTTAAACCTCATAAAACAAACTAATGCTTTTACTGGATTTTTTACAATGGAATTAATTCCTTAATATCTTTAGCTCAAAATATCATTGATTTCTGAAGATTAAACATAGAAACATAGAAACTTAGAAAATAGGTGCAGGAGTAGGCCATTCGGCCCATCAAGCCTGCACCGCCATTCAGTATGATCATGGCTGATCATCGAACTCAGAACCCTGTACCTACCTTCTCTCTGTACCCCCGATCCATTTAGCCACAAGTGCCATATCTAAGTCCCTCTTAAATATAGCCAATGAACTGGCCTCAACTTTTTCCTGTGGCAGAGAATTCCACAGATTCACCACTCTCTGTGTGAAGAAGTTTTTCCTAATCTCGGTCCTAAAAGGCTCCCCCTTTATCCTTAAACTGTGACCCCTCATTCTGGACTTCCCCAACATCGGGAACAACCTTCCTGCATCTAGCCTGTCCAATCCCTTTAGAATTTTATACGTTTCAATAAGATCCCCCCTCAATCTTCTAAATTCCTGCGAGTATAAGCCTAGTCAATCCAATCTTTCGTCATATGAAAGTCCTGCTATCTCAGGAATCAATCTGGTGAACCTTCTTTGTACTCTCTCTATGGCAAGAATGTCTTTCCTCAGATTAGGGGACCAAAACTGCATACAATACTCCAGGTGTGCTCTCACCAAGGCCTTGTACAACAGCAGCAGTACCTCCCTGCTCCTGTACTCGAATCCTGTCATTATAAATGCCAGCATACCATTCGCTTTTTTCACCGCCTGCTGTACCTGCATGCCCACTTTCAATGACTGGTGTATAATGACACCCAGGTTTCGTTGCACCTCCCTTTTTCCTAATCTGCCACCATTCAGGTAATAATCTGTTTTCCTGTTCTTGCCACCAAAGTGGATAACCTCACATTTATCCACATTAAATTGCATCTGCCAGAAATTTGCCCACTCACCCAACCTATCCAAGTCACCCTGCATCCTCTTAGCATCCTCCTCACAGCTAACACTGCCACCCAGCTTCGTGTCATCCACAAACTTGGAGATGCTGCATTTAATTCCCTCATCCAAGTCATTAATATATATTCTAAACAACTGGGGTCCCAGCACTGAGCCTTGCGGTACCCCACTAGTCACCGCCTGCCATTCTGAAAAGGTTCCGTTTATTCCCACTCTTTGCTTCCTGTCTGCCAACCAATTCTCTATCCACATCAATGCCATACCCCCAATACCGTGTGCTTTTAAGTTTGCACACTAATCTCCTGTGTGGGACCTTGTCAAAAGCCTTTTGAAAATCCAAATATCCCACATCCACTGATTCTCCCCTATCCACTCTACTAGTTACATCCTCAAAAAATTCTATGAGATACGTCAGACATGATTTTCTTTTCACAAAGCCATGCTGACTTTGTCCGATGATTTCACCGCTTTCCAAACGTGCTGTTATCACATCTTTGATAACTGACTCTAGCATTTTCCCCACCACCGATGTCAGGCTAACCGGTCTATAATTCCTTGGTTTCTCTCTCACTTCTTTTTTAAAAAGCAGGGTTACATTAGCCACCTTCCAATCCTCAGGAACTAGTCCAGAATCTAAAGAGTTTTGAAAAATTATCACTAATGCATCCACTATTTCTTGGGCTACTTCCTTAAGCACTCTGGAATGCAGACCATCTGGCCCTGGGGATTTATCTGCCTTCAATCCCTTCAATTTACCTAACACCACTTCCCTACTAACATTTATTTCCCTCATTTCCTCCATCTCACTAGACCCTCAGTCCCCTACTATTTCCGGAAGATTATTTTTGTCCTCCTTAGTGAAGACAGAACCAAAGTAGTCATTCAATTGGTCTGCCATGTCCTTGTTCCCCATGATCAATTCACCTGTTTCTGATTGTAAGGGACCTACATTTGTCTTAAACAATCTTTTTCTTTTCACATATCTATAAAAGCTTTTACAGTCAGTTTTTATGTTCCCTGCTAGTTTTCTCTCATAATCTTTTTTCCCTTTCCTAATTATGCCCTTTATCCTCCTCTGCTGGACTCTGAATTTCTCCCAGTCCTCAGGTGTGCCGCGTTTTCTGGATAATTTGTATGTTTCTTCTTTGGAATTGATACTATCCCTAATTTCCCTTGTCAGCCACAGGTGCACTACCTTCCCTGGTTTATTCTTTTGCCAAACTGGGATGAACAATTGTTGTAGTTCATCCATGCGATCTTCAAATGCTTGCCATTGCATATCCACCGTCAACCCTTTAAGTATCATTTGTCAGTCTATCTTAGCTAATTCACGTCTCATACCTTCAAACTGAGGCAGGTTGAAAATTAGCATCATGTGGAAGAATATAGCGTCACTGAGAATAATGTCTTGATTTTTATGTAGATAAGCCTACAAGAGGAGAGGCTATACTTGATCTGGTATTGGGAAATGAACCCGGTCAGGTGTCAGGTTTCTCAGTGGGGAGCATTTTGGAGATAATGATCACAATTCTATTTTCTTTACCATAACATTGGAGAGGGATAGCAACAGACAAGTCAGGGAAACATTTAACTGGAGTAAGGGGAAATATGAGGCTATTAGGAATGAATTTGGAAGCATAAATTGGAAACGATGTTCTCAGGGAAACATATGGAAGAAATGTGGCGAATGTTCAGGGGATATTTGCATGATGTTCTGCGTAGATACGTTCCAATGAGACAGGGAAAGGATGGTAGGGTACAGGAAATATGGTGTACAAAGGCTGTTGTAAATCTAGTCAAGAAGAAAAGAAGAGCTTATAACGGTTCAAAAAACTAGGTAATGCTAGATATCTAGAAGATTATAAGGCTAGCAGGAAGGAGCTTATGAATGAAATTAGGAGGGCCAGAAGAGGCCATGAGAATGCCTTGGTGGACAAGATTAAAGAAAACCCCAAGGCATTCTACAAGTATATGAAGAGCAAGAGGATAAGACATGAGAGAATAAGACCAATCAAGTATGACCATGGAAAATTGCGTATGGAACTGGAGGAAATGGCAAAGGTACTTAATGAGCACTTTGCTTCAGTATTCACTACAGAAAAGGATCTTGGTGATTGTAGGGATGGCTTGAGCATGGACTGAAAAGCTTGTGCATGTAAATATTAAGGAAGAGGATGTGCTGGAGCTTTTGGAAAGCATCAAGTTAGATAAGTCACAGGGACCGAATGGGATGTACCCCAGGTTACTGCTGGAGGCGAGGAAAGAGATTGCTGAGCCTCTGGCAATGATCGTTGCATCATCAATGAGGATGGGAGAGGTTCTGGAGGATTGGAGAGTTGTGAATGTTTTCCCCTTATTCAAGAGAGGGAGTAGGGATAGCCCAGAAAATTGTAGGCCAGTGGTTGGTAAGTTGATGGAGAAGATGCTGAGAGGCAGGATTTATGAGCATTTGGAGAGGCATAATATGATTAGGAACAGTCAGCATGGCTTTGTCAAAGGCAGGTCATGCCTTATGAGACTGATTGAATTTTCTGAGATGTGACTAAGCACAATGATGAAGGTAGAGCTGTAGATGTAGTGTATATGAATTTCAGCAAGGCATTTGATAAGGTAACTCATGCAAGGCTTGTTGAGAAAGTAAGGAGGCATGGGATCCAAGGGAATATGGCTTTGTGGATCCAGAACTGGCTTGCCCACAGAAGGCAAAGAGTGGTTGTAGATGGGTCATATTCTGCAGGGAGGCTGGTGACCAGTGGTGTGCCTCAGGGATCTGTTCTGGAACCCCTACTCTCCGTGATTTTTATAAATGACCTGTATGAGGAAGTGGAGGGATGAGTTAGTAAATTTGCTGATGACACAAAGGTTGGGTGTGCTGTGGATAGTGTGGAGGGCTGTCAGAGGTTACAACGGTACATTGACAGGATGCAAAACTGGGCTGAGAATTAGCAGATGGAGTTTGACCCAGTTAAGTGTGAGGTTATTAATTTTGGTAGGTCAAATATGATATAGTATTAATGGTAAGACTCTTGGCAGTGCGGAGGATCAGAGGGATCTTGGGGTCCAAGACCATAGGACATTCAAAGCTGCTACGTAGGTTGACTCTGTGGTTAAGAAGGCATATGATGCATTGGCCTTCATCAACCGTGGGATTGAGTTTAAGATCCGAGAGGTAATGATGTAGCTATATCGGACCCTGGTCTGACCCCACTTGGAGTACTGTACTCAATTCTGGTCGCCTCACTAGAGGAAGGATGTGGAAACCATAGAAAGTGTGCAGAGGAGATTTACAAGGATGTTGCCTGGATTGTGGAGCACGCCTTATGAGAATATGTTGAATGAACTTGGCCTTTTCACCTTGGAGCGACGGAGGCTGAGAGGTGACCTGATAGAGATAGAGATAATGAGATGCATTGATCGTATGGATAGTCAGAGGCTTTTCCCCAGGGTTGAAATGGCTAGTACGAGAGGACACAGTTTTAACATGCTTGGAAGTAGGTACAGAGGAGATGTCAGGTGTAAGTTTTTTTACACGGAGTGTGGTGAGTGTGTGAAATGGGCTGCTGGTGACAGTGTTGGAGGCGGAAACAATAGGGTCTTTTAAAAGACTCCTGGATAGGTACATGGAGCTTAGAAAAATAGAGGACTATGGGTAAGCCTAGGTAGTTCTAAGGTAAGGACATGTTCAGCACAGCTTCGTGGGCCGAAGGGCCTGTATTGTGCTGTATGTTTTCTATGTTTTTATGTTTCTATTTTTTTAACTACCCATTTCAAAAGCTGGGATTTATTTCAAGGTTAAATGATAGGGAACTCTGACAGTTTTCCCTTTGTTATAATTGAAAACTTTAGGTCATAAATCGGGTTGATAGAGGAAGAGGATTGTAGATTATTACATGTTCTAGATCCTACAGTGAGGTGGGCCAAAGAATGGCAGATGGAATTTAACTTGGACAAATGCTAGGTGTTACATTATGATCAGTTAAATGATGGCAAGGCTTATGTAATAAATGGTAGGGGCCTTGAGAGTGTGGTAGAGCAGCAAAAGATAGGGGTAGAGGTGTTTAGTTACCTGAAAATGAAGACTCAGGCAGCCGGAGTGTAAGGAAGGCATTATACACTCTTGCCTTCATCAGTCAGGGAATTGAATACAGGAGTGTGGTCATCATGTTACAACTGTGCATATCATTGATGAAGCCATGTTTAGACTACTGGGTGTAATTAGAGCACTACAGCACAGAAAAGGGCCCTTTGGTCCATGCCAGTCTATTATTCAGCCTAGTCTCATCAACCAGCTCCTGGCCCATACCCTTCCCATCTATGCACTTACCCAAACTTCTCTTAAATGGTGAAATTAAACCCACATCCTCAACTTCCATTGGCAGCTTGTCCCACACTCACCACTCTCACAGCCTCTGAGTGAAGAAGTTCCCCATCATGTTCCCCTTAAACCTTTTACCATTCACCCTTAACCCATGACCTCTCGTGCTCATTTCACCCAACCTCAGTGGAAAAGGCCTGCTGGCATTTACCTTATCTATATCTTTCATAGTTTTATATACTTTTTAAAAATATCCTCACTCAACTATAGTTAGGATGTCATCAAGCTGCAAAGCGGACCGGAAATATTCATAAGGAAGTTATAAGAAATGGAGGGCTTGAATTATGAGAAGTTGGATAAGCTTGGAATTGTTTTTCTTAGACTGCAGGAGGGTCAGGTGTGACTTTTATTGAAGAATATAAAATCATGGGGGGCATAAATAAAGTGAATATTCACAATCTTTTGTTTTCCAGTGTAGGGAAGTCGAAAACTCGAGGACATAGATTGAAGGAGAGAGAGTGAAGATTTAAAAAGGAACTGATGGACAACCTTTTCACAAAGGGGGTGACAGATATAGAGAAAGAACTGCTGGAGAAAGCAGTACTATTGCAACATTTAAAAGGCACTTAGATTGGTACATAAATAGAAAAGATTTAAATGGATATAGACCAATCGCAGGGAAATTAAACTTGCTGAGGTAAGCATGGTGGATTTGGGCTGGGGGCCTGTTTCCATATTGAACAGCTCTGTGACTGGGTGGCGGGATGGTGATACGTCTCTAGCAAATGAGGTGTAAGGTGCTCCTTCCCTCCGCCAATCTGCAGGTCATTCTTGGGCAAGGTGTAGCCCCTGCTTTGCCCCTCCGATCAGGGTCACGAGAAGCCATGGAAGCAGGCAGTGAATGGTTGCAAGAGCAGCTGGTACATATGAAAAGTCCTGGTTATGTAACCACCGATAGCAGGCCGACAGTCTCTGAAGAGTGTTGTTAATGGTTGGGGTCACCTGTCTTGTAAAGACTCTGCCCAGAATAAGGCAATGACAAATCACATCTGCAAAAAAAATTGCCAAGAATAGTTATGGTCATGATCGCCTATGGCATAAGACATGGCACATAATGATGATATCGACAGCTCTGTGAAGAATATAGAAGGCAGAGAAAGAGGAATAAACAAATAATAATGATAACCAGCCCCAATGTATAGTTTTGGCACAAAACATTGCCTGGTTATTCCTCTCCATAGATACTGCCCAACTTTCCGAGCTTCTCTAGAATTTTGTGCGTGTTGTTCTGGAATTTCCAGCTTCTGCAGAATCTCTTGGGTTTATGATTTTCTGTTTCACTGCAAAGTCTCTTCGAGGTATGCCTACGCTGAAGAAGTTTAAACCTTCTCGTCAATGGGAGTTCAGTGAGACCCTCTCTCATTGCTTCCCCTCTGTGCTCTGAGTCTTAGCCTGAAACATCAACTGTTTATTCCTCTCCAGTGATGCTGCCTGACCTGCTGCATTCCTCCTGGGTTTTGTGTGTGTGTGTAGCTCTAGTATTGATAAAGTTATATTTACAGAAGAACCTGCATTAATTAGTAATTGGAAAATGAAGATCAAAGGATTTGCAGTCAGTAGGAACTGTTGCCTAGATTTTTATACATTAACAAATATGGATAGATAGATACAGGGCCTATTACTCTGAATTGTTCACAAGTTTTGGAGCCATCTTAGAGCATTCTTGAAGCAGGTCATTAAGGCAAATGGAAAATGGAGCTTTTGGTGCTTCACATGGTGGGAGGTTAAGCAGGAGGGAGGAAATTCATTGAAGAGATCTCTGTGAGGCCCTAATGCTCATGTTTAATGAACAAAGACCAGTACTTTTAGAGTCAGTGGAGCAAGTCATCTTCTCATTAGATTAGTCAGGAAATGGTGCCTTTTTCAAAGTGACCCGCAGTGAGAAAATGATAAGATTAAAATTAAACCGCAGCAATCTTTGGTGATAAATATGCTATTAGAAATTGAATAGAAACATCCTGCGTTAGACAGAAATCACCTGTCAGGTATAATTTTCATATTGCTTTTGTTGCTGAAGGACAGAATGTTGCAGTAACAGTGATATGTTTTCATGGAAAGTGCTCATTGTGGTCTTATTTGTAGTCATTCAGGGAAACATGTAATGACTGTTCTGTGATACCACTTTCTACGGTTATAAACTCAATAACACAAATCTGTCTGCTCTATTGCCAGTTTTCACTTTTCAAAAAAATTGCCAAGGACATCCTCATCACTTTATGTTCCTGTTATGACAAAACATGATGTTTTTTTTATGCCATGGGAGAAAACTCCCTTACTGTGTGTTGTGTCACAAAATCATAAGCTCACTTAAAAAGAATGGGTTTAAAATTTTACTACCGAAGTGCAGAGAAAAGATTCTTTGATTATGATGAACAATAGTTAGCTTTATTCATCCTAATGACTGAGTTCTTCTTCTGAGTTTAATTTACACGTTGGTGGGTTTATTTGGCCAGGAAGCTCACTCCCTTCTGCCAAACAATGCACTGTTGGAATAATCCCCAGGCTTCAGTCACCTATCACTGATCACGTTCTTGTCATCAGAAGAATACTGCCAGCCAGTAACTTGAATTGTTTCGTTATCATTACCATCACCATATGACATGCTCCCTTGTTTCCATCATGAAAGGGAGTATTACAGAATAATAATAGATTGTATTTTTATATACAAAATCATGAAGAGATTTGACAAAATGGTTGCAGGAAAACAGATTCTGTTGGCAGAAGACCTGAGAAACCAAAGACATCAATTGATATGATCGATCATTGACAAGAAGATGACATGACTATGTCAAACTTGTTAAAATTTACAGTAGTACGGTGGCGTAGCAACCAGACACAACGCTTTACAAAGCCAGTGATTGGGATTCAATTGCTGCTGCTGATTGTAAGGAGGTTTATACCTTCTCCCTGTGACCACATGAGTTTCCTCGAGATGCTTTAGTCTTTCCTGATGCAACCGTTTCAGACAGGAGCAAAACAACTACTTCACTTACTTTACTTTTTCCTTATGATGTACTTTTATTCACAAGCATATTTGGTTTTGCTTTTTGCTGAAATGCTGTATAAGTAACTTTGTTTTCTATTAGACTTGTTCCTTTGTTGTGTCATACAACGGGAGCAAATTTTCTATAGAAATGGTTCACCATTTCCTTCTCCTGGGCAGTGTCTTTACAAGATGGCTGACCCCAGCTATCATCAATACTTTTCAGAGATTGTCTGCCTGGCTTCAGTGGTCACATAACCAGGACATACATTATGCACTAGCTACTCATATGACCATCCAATTCCTGCTCTCATGGTTTCACCTGACCCTGATCAGCAGGGGGAGCAAAGCAGATGCCACACCTTACCCAAAGGTGACCTGCTGGCCAGTGGAGGGAAGGATCTCCTTACACCCCCTTTGGTAGAGATACATCTCCACACTGCTACCCATTCTATTAAAATAAAAGAACAAAAAAACTCAGATTTATTAAACATTTATTCCAATGCACAGCTGACAAATGTGAGTTATTATTCATTCTCTTTTGCTTTATTTTATTTTTATATTTATTTTTAACTTATTTTATTTAGCAACACAGTGTGGGGTAGAGTCACGGCACCCCAGCAACCCCTGACAAACACGATTACCCCTAACCTAATCATGGGACAATTTACAATGAGCAATTAACCTACCCAGCATGTCTTTGATTTGTGGGAGGGAACTGGAGAACCCGGAGAAAACGCACACATTCCATGGGAGGACATATAGGAGACTCCTTATGGAATGCCACCAATACTCTCGCGGGCAGGTTTGTTAGAGCTGTCGGGGAGGGTTTAGAGCAATTTGGTAGGGAGATGGGAACCAGAATGAAGGGACTTAGGACAGGACGGATGGTATGAAAGCAAAGATAGCATGCAGTCAGACTGTCCGGAAGGGCAAGCAGATGATGGGTCAAAATTGTAGCTAACAGCGTGAGTATAAGTACATTACAACATAGAATATAGGAATCTACAGCATATTACAGGCTGTTCAGCCCACAATGTTGAGCCGACCATGTAACCTACTATAGAAACTGCCTAGAATTTCCCTAGCATAGCCCTCTATTTTTCCAAGCTCTATGTACCCATCCAATAGAGTCTTAAAAGACTGTATTGTATCTGCTTCCACCACTGCCATCAGCAGTGCATTCTGCGCACCCACCACTCTGTGTGAAAAACTTTCCCTTGACATCCCTTTGGTACCTATTTCTAAGCACCTTAAAACTATGCCCCCTCGTGTTAGCCATTTCAACCCTGGGAGAAAGCCTCTGACTATCCACACGATCAATGCTCCTCATCACCTTATACACCTCTATCTGGTCACCTCTCATCCCCCGACTCTCCAAGGAGAAAAGGCCAAGTTCACTCAACCTATTCTCATAATGTACTCCCTCCAATCCAGGCAACACACTTGTAAATCTCCTCTGCACTCTTTCTATAGTTTCCACATCTTTCCTGGAGTGAGGTAATCAGAACTGAGGTCTGAAAATTAGGGGTGCAGAATCAAAAAAGGGTAGAAAATATAGTACTCAAAGTGTTATATCTCAATGCACGGAGTATAAGAAATAAGGTGGGTGATCCTGTTGCACTATTACAGATTGTCAAGTATGATGTTGTGGCCATCACTAAATCGTGGCTAAAGGATGGTTGCAGTTGGAGGCAGAATGTCCAAGGTTACACGTTGTATCAGAGGGATTGGAATGTAGACAGAGGGGATGGTGTGGCTCTGCTGCTAAAGAATGGCATCAAATCAATGGAAAGATGTGTCATAGGATTGGAGAATATTAAATACTTGTGGGTTGAGTTAAGTAACTGCAAGGGTAAAAGGACTCTGATGGCAGTTATATACAGGCCTCCAAAAAGTAGCTGGGATGTGGACCACAGATTACAACGGGAAATAGAAAAGGCTTGTCAAAAGTGCAATGTTATGATAGTCATGGGAGATTTCAACATGCAGGTCGATTGGGAAAGTCAGGTTAGTAATGGATCTCAAAAGAGTGATTCGTTGAATGCCTACGGGATGGCCTTTAGAGCAGTTTGTCATTGAGCCTACTAGGAGATGAGCTCCACTGGATTGTGTGGTATGTAATGAACCGGAGATGATTAGAAACATAGAAACATAGAAAATAGGTGCAGGAGTAGGCCATTCGGCCCTTCGAACCTGCACCGCCATTTATTATGATCATGGCTGATCATCCAACTCAGAACCCCGCCCCAGCCTTCCCCCCTGACCCCTGTAGCCACAAGGGCCATATCTAACTCCCTCTTAAATATAGCCAATGAACTGGCCTCAACAGTTTCCTGTGGCAGAGAATTCCACAGATTCACCACTCTCTGTGTGAAGAAGTTTTTCCTAATCTCAGTCCTAAAAGTCTTCCCCTTTATCCTCAAACTGTGACCCCTCATTCTGGACTTCCCCAACATCGGGAACAATCGTCCTGCATCTAGCCTGTCCAATCCCTTTAGGATCTTATACGTTTCAATCAGATCCCCCCTCAATCTTCTAAATTCCAACGAGTACATATATAGAAACATAGAAACATAGAAAATAGGTGCAGGAGTAGGCCATTCGGCCCTTCGAGCCTGCACCGCCATTTATTATGATCATGGCTGATCATCCAACTCAGAACCCAGCCTTCCCTCCATACCCCCTGACCCCTGTAGCCACAAGGGCCATATCTAACTTCCTTTTAAACATAGCTAATGAACTGGCCTCAACAGTTTGCTGTGGCAGAGAATTCCACAGATTCACCACTCTCTGTGTGAAGAAGTTTTTCCTAACCTCGGTCCTAAAAGGCTTCCCCTCTATCCTCAAACTGTGACCCCTCGTTCTAGACCTCCCCAACATCGGGAACAATCTTCCTGCATCTAGCCTGTCCAATCCCTTTAGGATCTTATACGTTTCAATCAGATCCCCCCTCAATCTTCTAAATTCCAACGAGTACAAGCCCAGTTCATCCAGTCTTTCTTCATATGAAAGACCTGCCATCCCAGGAATCAATCTGGTGAACCTTCTTTGTACTCCCTCTATGGCAAAGATGTCTTTCCTCAGATTAGGGGACCAAAACTGCACACAATACTCCAGGTGTGGTCTCACCAAGGCCTGTAGTGCTCCTGGTACTACAGGAGCAGGCAGTAGTACCTCCCTGCTCCTGTACTCGAATCCTCTCGCTATAAATGCCAGCATACCATTCGCCTTTTTCACCGCCTGCTGTACCTGCATGCCCACTTTCAATGACTGGTGTATAATGACACCCAGGTCTCGTTGCACCTCCCCTTTTCCTAATCGGCCACCATTCAGATAATAATCTGTTTTCCTATTTTTGCCACCAAAGTGGATAACTTCACATTTATCCACATTAAATTGCATCTGCCATGAGTTTGCCCACTCACCCAACCTATCCAAGACACCCTGCATCCTCTTAGCATCCTCCTCACTGCTAACACTGCCACCCAGCTTCGTGTCATCCGCAAACTTGGAGATGCTGCATTTAATTCCCTCATCCAAGTCATTAATATATATTGTAAACAACTGGGGTCCCAGCACTGAGCCTTGCAGTACCCCACTAGTCATCGCCTGCCATTCTGAAAAGGTCCCGTTTATTCCCACTCTTTGCTTCCTGTCTGCTAACCAATTCTCCACCCACACCAATACCTTACCCCCAATATCGTGTGCTTTAAGTTTGCACACTAATCTCCTGTGTGGGACCTTGTCAAAAGCCTTTTGAAAATCCAAATATACCACATCCACTGGTTCTCCCCTATCCACTCTACTAGTTACATCCTCAAAAAATTCTATGAGATTCGTCAGACATGATTTTCCTTTCACAAATCCATGCTGACTTTGTCCGATCATTTCACCGCTTTCCAAATGTGCTGTTATCACATCCTTGATAACTGACTTCAGCAGTTTCCCCACCACCAACGTTAGGCTAACCGGTCTATAATTCCCTGGTTTCTCTCTCCCTCCTTTTTTAAAAAGTGGGGTTACATTAGCCACCCTCCAATCCTCAGGAACTAGTCCAGAATCTAACGAGTTTTGAAAAATTATCACTAATGCATCCACTATTTCTTGGGCTACTTCCTTAAACACTCTAGGATGCAGACCATCTGGCCCTGGGGATTTATCTGCCTTCAATCCCTTCAATTTACCTAACACCACTTCCCTACTAACATGTATTTCACTCAGTTCCTCCATCTCACTGGACCCTCTGTCCCTTACTATTTCTGGAAGATTATTTATGTCCTCCTTAGTGAAGACAGAACCAAAGTAATTATTCAATTGGTCTGCCATGTCCTTGCTCCCCATAATCAATTCACCTGTTTCTGTCTGCAGGGGACCTACATTTGTCTTTACTAGTCTTTTCCTTTTTACATATCTATAAAAGCTTTTACAGTCCGTTTTTATGTTCCCCGCCAGTTTTCTCTCATAATCATAATTAGGGAGCTTAAGTTAAAGGAACACTTCGGAGACTGTGATCACAATATGATCAAGTTCAATTTGAAATTTGACAGGGAAAATCCTGCCATCTCTGACATAGCAGTATTTCAATGGAGTAAAGAAACTTTCGTGGTATGAGGGAGGAGTTGGCCAAAGTAAATTGGAAGGAGATGCTGGCAGGAATGGCAGCAGATCAGCAATGGAATGAGTTTCTGGGAAAAACGAGGACGGTGCAGGATAGATGGATTTCAAAAGCAAAGAAATATTCAAATGGCAAAATAGTACAACCGTGGCTGAGAAGAGAAGTCAAAGCTAATGTAAAAGCAAAAGAGAGGGTATACAACAAAGCAGAGATCAACTAAAAGAATCATTAGGAGGGAAAAGATGAAATATGAAAGCAAACTAGTAACCAATATCAAAGTGGATAGTGAACGCTTTTCTGTAAAAAATAAGTGTGATGACAACAGAAATTGCTCGAAAATCAGTCCAAAGAAATAATAACAGGGGACAAGGAGATGGCAGATAAATGAAATGCGTATGTTGCATCATTCTTGACTGTGGAAAACACTAGCAGTATGCCAGATGTTGAAGGGTGTGAGGGAGGAGAAGTTAGTGCAGTTACAATTACAAGGGAGAAGGTGCTCAAAAAGCTGAAAGACCCAAAGCTACATAAGTCACGCAGACCAGATGAACTGCACCCTTGGGTTCTGAAAGAGGAGCGGTAGAGATTCTGGAAGCATTGGTAATGATTTTTCAAAAATCATTGGACTCTGGCATGGTGCTAGAGGACTGGAAAATTGGAAATGTCACTTCATTCTTTAAGAAAGGAGGAAGGCAGCTGAAAGGGAAGTATAGACTGGTTAGCCCAACCACAGTGGTTGGGAAGATGTTGGAATGTTAAGGATAACATTGTGAATTACTTGGTGACACAGGACAAGATAGGACAAAGTCAGCATGGTTTCCTTGGATTTTCTCCGAGATTTTCAGGGAAAATCTTGCCTGATGAATCTGTTGGAATTCTTTGAGGAGATTACAAGTAGGGTAGATAAAGGAGATGCAGTGGATGTTGTATATTTGGACTTTCAGAAGGCCTGTAACAAGGTGCCACACATGAGACTGCTTGCCAAGTTAAGAGCCCATGATATTACAGGAAAGTTACTGGCATGGATAGAGTATTGGCTGATTGGTAGGAGGCAGTGAGTGGGAATAAAAGGATCCTTTTCTGGTTGGCTGCCAGTGACTAATGCTGTTCTGCAGGGCCAGAAGGTGGTGAATTTGTAGAATTTGTTAACACAGGCAGCTGTAAAGGCCTAGTCGTTGTGTGTATTTAAGGCTTTGCTTGATAGGTTCATTATTGGACATGGTATCAAAGCTTATGGGGAGAAAGCCAGGAAGGGGAGCTGAGGAGGGGAGAAAAGGATCAGCTATGCTTGAATGGTGGAGCAGATTCAATGAGCAAAATGGCCTAATTCTGCTCCTGTGTCATATGGCCTTATGGAATTGAACTCTGATCTCCAGAATGTTCCGTGCTGTAGTAGCGTGTTGGCGTGTGGCCAAGTGTTTAAGGTGTCAGTCTAGTGATCTGAAGGTCGCCAGTTCGAGCCTCAGCTGAGGCAGCGTGTTGTGTCCTTGAGAAAGGCACTTAACCACACATTGCTCTGTGACGACACAGGTGCCAAGCTGTATCAGCCCTAGTGCCCTTCCCTTGGACAACATCGGTGGCATGGAGAGGGGAGACTTGCAGCATGGGCAACTGCCAGTCTTCCATATAACCTTGCCCAGGTCTGCGCCCTGGAAGCCTTCTAAGGAGCTTCTAAGGATCATTTTCCATGGTCTCACGAGATTAACAGATGCCTATAAAAAAGTGTCGTGCTAACCACTATGCTACAATGGTACCAAAACTGATATATTATTTAGCTAAAACAGAAGTAGTAACTCAGAAATGAATTTGTTTGAATATACAAAATTATTTGATAGTGCATTTTGGTAGGTAGAATAACAAGACAACAATTTTCCTACAGTTTAAGGGTGCATAAATACAAATCACTAAAATTAGTGTGGCACTTTTTAAAAATGAAAACAAAGCACTGCTGTGAGTTGTTCGAGGGGAAAATTGAAAAGCAGGGGAATGATATACTGTAGCCTTGATTAGACTCACACATGATCATATTTGCACAAACTATGCAAAAGTCCAAAAAGTGATTCAGAAAAATTATTTCATAAGTGAAAAGATATGTAAGCCAGGATTTGGAGTTTCCAGCTCTGAATAGGAGTTCAAATTATACTTATATGAATAATCTCTCTCTGTCTTTCTCTCTTCCCCTCCCCATTTTCTCTCACTCACTTCTCCCCCTTTCCCCACTCACAGTCTGTCTCACCCATCTCTCTCTCACCTCATTTCTCCCTTTCTCTTTCTATCTCTGTCTTCCCCATCTCTCTCTCTCCTCCCAGGTATGTCACAAAACCGACTGAATGCTTTGCCATTTGCTTTCTTCTAATTTTGTTTCAGATCTGCAGCATATCCCTCTCTCTTTCTCTCACTCATGTGTTCCTCTCCCTCCTGTGATATTGCACGTGGAATGCTGCAGGATCATTCGGAATTTCTCCTCTTAAAAAGGGTGCTGCAAACTTGCTCATGCTTTTGGAATACTATTGAGCTGAAATTTTTAAGTCTCCGGGTAGTTTTGCACTCCCTTATGCATGTTCCAAAAGCAAGGTTTGTGCAGCTTTCACTGATAGATATCTGGATTCACTTCCACTGTGCTAATGCGCAATTTTGACATCAACACAAAAAAATGTTACTGCCAATTGTTGAAGTGGTGCATATTGGAACTGAAATAAACTGTACACTGATACAGGGAGATATCAAAAATTTTCAGTTTTCTTCAACAAAAAGTTAAAAATTCAAAAACCTTTTATTGACAAAATATATCACCCAAGGACTGTATGATCAAAGAGTGTAGATAAAATTACAATATCTGAACCATGATATTGTTGAAAGTCAAAGTCACAGGTCAAAAAAATGAAAAACAAAAAAAAACTTCCAGTGAGCAGCATTTCTGTGGGTGAAAATGCCTTGTTAATGAGAGAGGAGGGAAAATCTGCAGATGCTGGAAATCCAAAGCAACACACACAAAATGTAAGCGGAATTCAGCAGGCCAGGCAGCATCTATGGAAAAAAAGTACAAGAAAAATTTAAACTTCTTCAGTGTAGGCATCCCTGAAAGAGACTGTACAGTGTACTGCTGAAGAGTCTCGGCCCGAAACGTCAACTGCAGTTTTTTCCATAAATGACGCCTGGCCTGCTCAGTTCCTCCAGCATTTTGTGTGTGTTGCTTGTTAATGAGAGAGTCCAGAGGACAATGGCTAGACTGGTTCAAGCTGACAGGAAGGTGACACTAACTCAAATAATCACACATTACGACAGTAGAGCATCTCTGAATGCACAACACACCTGGGCTCCAGCAGCAGGAGACCACAGACATCGCTCAGTTGCCACATTATTAGGTGTTGGACCAATGTGTGTATATTCACAGTTTCACAAATACTTGTTGATGACAATTACTATCAGTTCCAAGATGTCTGGTGTCACAAAAAACTGTGGGTCAATTGTTTAAGAAAAATAACCAGATGGCTTGAGTCTCAAAAATAAATTGAGGTACTTTTATTTACCTCAAAACAAAACAAAAACTGGAAAAACAATATATATATATAGCCACCCTCAGACTAAACACCAAAGAAAACTAACCCCAAAGCCTGTCTGTCTGTATCACACAAAAGTTGCTGGTGAACGCAGCAGGCCTAGAGATGCTGCCTGGCCTGCTGCGTTCACCAGCAACTTTTATGTGTGTTGCTTGAATTTCCAGCATCTGCAGAATTCCTGTTGTTCTGTCTGTATCTTGTTTTACGGCGGTCAGCATCCAGCTTAATGGTGCATTACCGCCACCCTCTGCTCCAGAATGTGCACTAGACATACATTCTAAATACACAGACACACACTTTACCCTCCCATCTTTGACCATCCTAGTACCCTATTCCTGTTTATCCGTCATATCCTATAAAAAAAACCCTGTACCCCTTAAAAACGCTAAAAATACCCGGACGTGCTCTCTCACCCATGCCCAGCAACCCTTTTAATGTGAATTCCTGCACCCCCAACTCCCTTAGTTTAATTCTCACCATCTCTCTGTCTCCCATACTTCCTGCAACTCAGAACTACATGCTCTACTGACTCCTCTTCCTGACATTCCTCACACAATCCTGTCTGGTGTTTCCCTATCATTTTCAATGTTTTGTTTAATGCACAATGCCCCAGCCTTAACCTAGTCCACACAATTTCCTCTCTTCTGTTTCCATTACCTACCCTGATACCTGCAACACTCTTTTGTATTTGATATAAATGCCTCCCTTTCCCCTCCCTGTCCCATCTTTCTTGCCACATTCGGTTGACTTTTTCCCCAGATTACACACTTAACCTCTGCTTTACTGATACTAATGTGCATTTCCACATTTTCTTTCTTTAACGCCCTCTTTGCCAACTCATCCACCCTCTCATTCCCCTTCACCCCTACATGTGCTGGAACCCATAGAAATTTTACCTGATCTCCCTGATTTGCAATTCTTGTAACTAACTGAAGGACTTCATAAAGTACATCTTGCCGACTGTTTGTGTGAAAAGACCTTAAACTTGCTAGAACTGAGGATGAATCTGAACATATCAATGCTTTGGCTTGTCTGGCTTTCTGCACCCATTGCAACGCAACCAACACTGCCAGCATCTCCACTGTAAACACCCCTAACTTATTAGATGTTCTTCTGCTGATTCCAATTTCTTTTGCTGGTATTACCACCCCAAACCCTGTCACTCCTGTTGCAGGTTCCTTCGCACCATCCGTATAAATGTGAGTATAATCACTATACTTTTCCATCACATGACAGTTAAATGCATTTACCAAATCTGTTTTATATCTTTCTTTCCTTTTTACCTCTAACAAATGCCAGTCTATGTCAGGCCATACAAGCTTCCATGGAGCTACAACCGGATAAACTACTGAAGGACTTATCCTCAGATCAAATACTCCACATTCCTTCGCAATATCATTCCCTACCCCACTAAAGGTATCCCTCTGAAACCTCCCATTTTCCCAACACTCCTGCAACACTCCTTTAGTAGGGTGAGAATCATTGTGCCCCTGCAAGTTAGCCCAGTAGTTTGCCATCAGTTGCATCCTTCTTAGTTCCAAAGGCATTATTCCCATTTCTACCTGTAGGGCTGACACTGGTGACATTTTAAAAGCCCCACTGCACACTCTCAAGGCCTGAGCCTGAATCACATCCAGTTTCCTTATAAGAGACCTAGCTGCTGATCCATATACTATATTTCCATAATCCAATACAGATCTTACTAAAGCCACATACATTCTCTTCAAAGCTGAAGAACTTGCTCCCCATTCCCTACCAGTCAAACATCTCATCACATTTATTACTTTTTTACATTTCTCCTCAACTTTCCTGATATGGTCTGCCCATGTTAATCGTGAATCAAATATAACTCCCAGAAATTTAAATGATGCAACCCTTTCTAATTCAACCCCATACATCCTTAACTTCTTCCCTACCTCAACCCTTTTCCTGGTAAAAAATACAGTTTGAGTTTTATCTACTGAAAATCTACATCCCCAATCATAACCCCACTCCACCACTTCATCAATTGCTTCTTGTAGTTTCTTGATTATATAGTCCATGTTCCTGCCTCTTTTCCACAAGGCCCCATCATCCGCAAACAGTGACCTACCTATATCCACTGGTACCTTTGTGAAGACATCATTGATCATAATCATGAAAAGTAACAGGCTAATCACACTACCTTGAGGTGTGCCATTTTCCACTATGTACTGTTTTGATAATTCTGATCCAATCCAAACTTGAATTTTTCTACCAAACAAAAAATCTTTAATCCAATTAAAAACTCTCCCACCAACCCCCATCTCGTGCAGTTTAATTAATAATCCTTCGTTCCACATCATATCATAGGCTTTTTCAATGTCAAAGAACACTGCCACTACTGACTCTCTATTTGCCTGGGCCTTCCTTATTTCAGTCTCTAACATAATCACTGAGTCCATGGAATTCCTTCCCTTTCTAAAACCACTCTGATAACTTGCCAGCATTCCCCTTTTCTCAAGCTCACAACCCCAAAGCCTTGGTCACATAAGGCTTATAACTGCTAAGCCCCTCCTCCTAAACCAACCAAAAGCTAATTAACTCAATTATCCAATTAAAGATGGTATCCTCCACCATCAGCACACCTGTGCAGGTTGCTGCTGCCTCTATATGAGACAGCTCCATGCAGCAGCTCTGGTTCAGACCCAGTCACTATTACTGCTGGGGATGAGTGTTTTACCGAGTGTGCCATGTGCCGTCCGTAATCAGTGATGGGCCTTCGTCACATCTGGTTATGTGAACATTTATTAAATAACAACACGAGGTTACATGTAGAAAAGATGTAATCTTTTAACAACTTCAAATAAACTACTGTTTTTTAGCCAAGAAAGGCTACTTCCTTTCACATCTCTGTGGTGACATCTGGATACTCAAAATGCAGCACAAAGAAAATATGTTCAGATTTAAATAGTTAGCAAAACTAAAGGCTAAGAAAAGATGATATGTTTTATTTATCATTGTTTATTCAATACCAGTTGTAATAAAATCAGTTTACAAAGAATGTATAAAATTTACAGCAATGTATCAGGTTTTGGAAGTAATTTCATCAACACCAGTGCACAAAAAATTGCATTTCTTTTGATCAGTGAAGACATTTAGATGGGGAAGCACAATATAATTTTAGTTTGAGTGTCATATGTCATGACTCATGAGTAGCCAGCCGGCTTCAGAGTTTCTCTTAACATCAATGTTTTGGAACATCACAGGAAGCTGAATGTGAGCAGAATTCAAAGTATAGTTGTTTTTATCAGTGAACAATTATGTTTACTTTTCACATTCCGTAGAGATAAAGGGGAATTTGAATTTGTGATGTCATGCTACAACTGTACAAGACTCTGAATTGTGAACGCTCTGGGTCATTATACCAGAGGAAGGATGCAATGAAAAGGTGCTGAAATAGATTCACAAGGATGTTGCTAAGACTGAAGTATTGAGTTAGAAAGAGAGGCAAGACCATCTTGGACTGGTTTCCCTTGACCGAAGGAGTGGTGACCGTATTGGAGCTTATAAAATCATGAGGGGCATGAATAAAGTAGATGGACGTGATCTTTTTCCAAGAGTAGGGGAGTTGAAAACTAGAGGGTAAACCTTAAGTGTTAGATTTTAAAAAAACCTGAGATGCAGCTTTTCACAAAGAGGGTGGCAGATATTTGGAACAAGCCGCCAGAGGGAATAGTAGAGATAGAAATAAATACAATCTTTAAGAGACTTTGGACAAGTACATGTAAAAGAAAGGTTTAGAAGGGTATGGGAAATGCAAGCAAATGAGACTCGTTCAGGAAGGTACCTTGATTGTCATGAATGGGTTCAGCTGATGGACCTGTTTCCGAGCTCTATGACTCTTAATAGTCAAAGAATGGAAATGACTTATTGCTTTAAATACCCTTCATATCAGCCTACAATGTGTCTCACCTTGACACCAAGTAGGCAGTATATGATGTTTCAGTTTACTCTGGCCCCAAATTCCTTTATCTGTCACATTACACTCCTCCCTCTCTTACTGCTTTGGTCAGCAATTGTCTGTCTATTTATCAGACTTTGTCCTTACTTTCACTAATGTGCACTGCAATTGTTTGATTGGATTTATTTCTCTGAAACATAATCTTTATGCCATCTGGATTCCCTTAAATTCTACCCAGAATTTCATCAAATGTGCTGCACGAGTTTCAGTTCATTCCCCATTGCCTTCAGAATTCATTGCACAGTTCCTCCAAGATTCTGAGTGTTTATACAGAATTGGTCAGACTTCACTTGGAGTATTGTGAGCAGTTCTGGGCTCCCTATCTGAAAAGGGATATGCTAGCACTGAAGAGAGGGTACAGAGGTAGTTCACGCGATTGATCCTGAGATGAAAGGGTTAATGTATGAGGAACGTTTAATGGCTCGAAACCTGTACTTGCTGGAGTCTGGGGGGTGAGGGTGTAATCTAATTGAAGAATTGAAATATCAAATATTGAAAGGCCAAGATGGAGTGGACATGGAGAGGATGTTTCCTATAGTGGGGGAGTCTAGGAGCAGAGGACACAGCCCCACAATAGAAGGACATCCCTTTGGAACAGAGCTGAGAAGGAATTTCTTCAGCCAGAGGGAGGTGAATCTATGGAATTCTTTGTCATAAACTGCTGTGGAAGTCTAGTCAATGGTTATATTTAAAACAGAGGTTGATAAGTTTTTGTTTAGTATGGGTATCCAAGATTACGTGAAGAGAGGAGAATGGGGTTGAAAGGGATAATAAATCAGCCTTGATCGAATGGCCAAATTTTGCTCCTATATCATATTCAATTCCATTCTCAAAGAAACATAGGTCTTTTGAAGAAGCTATTCAGATCGCCGCATTCTTCCTCATATGTTTGGGTGTCACCACTCTCATTACAACTATTGACTTTGAGACAGGGAGATTTGGATTGGAAACATCAGTTGCTGATGGATTTCTTGGACCAGTTTTGCTCGCTGCAAAATCCCAATGCGTGGATCTAGATTGATTGATCATACCTCAATCAATGTTATTTAGAACTTCTATTCCTGAGACTATTGTCCACAAGAATTAATAGAAATGAGTTGCCTACTGCATCAAACAAAATTTAGCTCATCCTCTGAGCTTGCAACCGGTTTCCCAGTTCAAGATTTTCTAGTTTCTTTTTTGTATATAAGCAACACAGTATGAAAATCAATAACAAACTTCAGATACTGGAATGTGAAATAAAAACACAAAATGGCAGAAACACACAGGCAGTATTGTGGAAAGACCAAGAGAGTTAGCATTTCAGGTCCTAGAAATGGGGGTTCCCAGCTTTTTTTTTTATTAAGACCATAAGACCAGAAGATATAAGAGGAGAAGTAGGTCATTCAGCCCACCGAGTCTGCTCCGACATTCAATCAGGGGCTGATCCAATTCTTCCAGTCATCCGCACTCCCCTGCCTTCTCCCCATACCATTTGATGCCCTGGCTAATCAAGAACCTATTTATCTCTGTCTTAAATACACCAAATGTCTTGGCCTCCACAGCTGCTCATGGCAACAAAATCCACAGATTTACCACCCTCTGGCTAAAGTAATTTCTCCACATCTCTGCTCTAAATGGGCATCCTTCAATCCTGAAGTTGTGCTCTCTTGTCCTAGACTCCCCTACCATGGGAAATAACTGTGCTCTATCTAATCTGTTCAGGCGTTTTAACATTCTGAATGTTTCTTTGAGATCCCCCTCATTCTCCTGAACTCCAGGGAATACAGCTCAAGAGCTGCCAGACATTCCTCATACAGTAACCCTTTCATTCCTGGAATCATTCTTGTGATTCTTCTCTGAACCTTCTCCAAAGTCAGCACATCCGTTCTAAAACAGGGAGCCCAAAACTGCACACAATACTCCAAATGTGGTCTCACAAGCACCTTATAGAGCCTCAATATCACATCCCTTCTCTTATATTCTATGCCTCCACAAATGAATGCCAACATTGCATTCGCTTTCTTCACCACCGACTCAACCTGGAGGTTAACCTGGTGAGCCTTCTGAGCCTGGAGAGTATCCTGCACAAGGACCGCAAAGTACCTTCGCATCTCTGCATTTTCAATTCTCTCCCCATCGAAATAATAGTCTGCCTGTTTATTTCTTCCACCAAAGTGTATGACCATACACTTTCCAACATTGTATTTCATTGGCCACTTCTTTTCCCATTCCCCTAAACTATCTAAGTCTCACTGCAGGCTCTGTTTCCTCAACACTACCCGCTCCTCCACCTATCTTTGTATCATCGGTAAATTTAGCCACAAATCCATTAATCCCATAGTCCAAATCATTGACATACATCGTAACATTTTAAAATTACTCCATGGACCCCTGCCATTAACCAAGGGGTCCGTGGACTCCAGTTTGGGAACCCCTGTCCTAGACTATCAATAGGACTTATAAAGAGAGAAATCAAATTATTTTTAAACGACGGTGAAGATGAAGGTCAAAATGTGTAATGGTTGGAACAAAGGAAATGGCTTCGATAAGTTGAGGCTGAATGAGCTGATGTAGAAGTTAGAGACAGATTATGACCCTTCATCCGTGTTTCAGTGTTATAAATTAATAGCAGCAAGGCGGAACACCAAAAGCACAAATGGATGATGGGCAGAAATGGGCAGTTCCCAAAAGAACGGACAAGTTTCTAAGTTTAACAACGGTCACTTTGAGTCTGGACAGCTTCAATACATTTCTGCAGAATGCAAGTTGATGTTCTTCAAGCTTGCATGCAGTTTTATTGTAATTGTGCAGGAGGTACAGACAGAATGGGTAGAGTGGGAATGGGATGGATAAATAAGGTGGCAGCCAACCACAAATTAAGGATCACTATCACAGACTGAACATAGTTGTTCCAATGAAATTGAATTACTACTTCTCCTGTGGTAGATACAGGTTCGATTTCAGCACTGAAGAGAAGCTTGATTACGTAGATGGACAGGACAACTGTGGAAGTGTGGAGGGTCTTGGTCCAGGTGCAGGTCAATGGGACTAGCAGAGTCACACCCAGTTCAGCATGGACTAGATGGGCCAAAGAGCTTGTTTCTGTGCTCTAGTGCATGTCTCTGATACGGAAGGAGATAATGGGTCCCTGGCTGGTGGGAAGTGAAAAGATAATTGGACAATTGGAAATCCAAAAGGACAGGTGGTGCAAATAAATCCCTTCCCCCAACTTCTCCACAATTTTAAAATTATTTAACTTGTTTCCTCTCTCTCTCTCTCTCACACACACACACACACACACACAGTTTCAATGGTGCCCCAGACCTGTTCTGCAGGTGCTGTCTGACCTGCTGTACATTTCCAAAATTGTCCATTTTTCCCTCCAATCCAAGCAGTTACCTTCAATAAATTTGCCAGTTCTGATCCTCTTGGTAACACTTCCATTGGTTTGTTATCACTCTGGGTTGTTTCAGGGAGGCTCTGCACTGAAAGAGTACCAGCATAAGATGCTCACATACAAAAAACAACTCAGAATAAGCATGTGAAACTTAATGTATACATTGTGCTTATAAAAACACTACAAAGATGTTTTGGGGCAGTATACCTTCACGTGCACTATGTTGTGTGAATGTGTAATCTTTTCAAAAGATGACTGACAGTAATTTGATAAGATGAAAAAAGATATGAGTTATTCAGCTACACAATGATACTGAATAATTCACGTCAATAAAAGTCAAATATTCCACCGTCAGCACAATCTCAATTCTCCTTGACATATACAGGGGAAATGTAATATCCAACATATGGCCTTTCCATGCACTCCCCTTCTTATTTTTTGTCCTTTTTTTCTCAGCAGGCAGCAATCAGCAAGGGAGGTCATTCATTGATGATGCAGCGTGGGGTTTAAAAGGAGCTCGGGTACTTCTTGGTTTGTTTATTTATTATTCATTTATTGAGATGCAGCATAGAACAGGCCCTTCCGGCCTTTCGAGCCATGCCGCCCAACGAGGCCCAAATTTAACCCTAGCCTAATGACAGGACAATTTACAGTGACCAACTAACTTTCCAACTGGCATGTCTTTGGACTGCGGGAGGAAACCAGAGCACCTGAAAAAAAAACATACAAACTCCTTACAGGCAGTGGAGGAAATTAAACCCTGGTCGCCTGCATTTTAAAGTGTTGTGCTAACCACTATGCTACTGTGTGGCAGTTTTGGGCCCCTTATCTAGGAAAGCATTGGAGAGATTCCAGAGGTGGTGCACAAGAATGATCCTAGGACTGAAAGGGTTAACATACGAGAAGTTGTTGATTGCTCTGGGCCTGTACTCACTGGAGTTTGGAAGAACGGGGGTGGGGGGGTTCATTGAAAACTATCAAATATTGAAAGGTTCTGGATAGAGTGGGTGTAGAGAGGATGTTTCCTATCGTGGGGGAGTGAGGGACCGGGGGCACAGCCTCACAATTGAGGAACACCCTTTTAGAACAGAGATATGGAAAAATGACTTCAGCCAGTGTGTGGTGAATCCATGGAATTCTTTGCTACAGACAGCTGTGCCCACCAACTCATTGGGTATTTAAGGTGGAGGTTTATATGTTCTTGATTAATCAGGGCATCAAAGCTTACAGGGAGAAGGCAGCAGAATGGGGTTAAGAGGAATAATAAATTAGCCATGATGGAATGGCAGAGCATGCGGGATGGGCCGAATGGTGTAGTTCTGCTCCTAGTTCTTATAGTCTTATTTTGAATCACATTTGCAAGCTCATTCTTGCTGTAGAAATTGAACTCTCAAATCTTTAGGAGTGTGAATTAAAGGCTGCTTCTTCAATCTTGATGTTACAAGGTAGTTGACAAATGCCCCTGAGATTCTTCAGTCAGTCAAGTTACATTGAGACAAGTCTATAGAACCTTATTCTGTGGATGCTACCATTCGAGAAAGGAAGCATCCTTGCGGAGGTGGGACTTGCTCCGGTGGAGGAATGATGTTTGTACATGATGATGTATACATACTTTGACTGGGCCATGATTGTTTCTGTCAAGATAATTGCTAATGTTCTGTTGTTTCCTCAGGAAGCTAGGTTTTGTGCCAGAATACTGGAGATGATGGTGAATTTTGATGATTCACAGATATGAGAATGATCAACTTTATGTCTGCTCTGCCACAGATCACAATTGGTGGGATATGGTGATGAAGGTTTATTTTTTTCCCCCCAGAGCTTTGGTGTAAAGCTCATCCTCTGGGAATCAGCAATGATTTGGAGCTCAGCCCTACGTACATACACATGCACATATTTTCCATGTGCTGTAAACTAAAAAGAAACACTGGTTTGATTTTCAGAAGTGCAAAAGACTAAGGTCTACCCTTCTACTTCCATAATGGCTCTTGGGTGATGGCGTGAAGATTACGGTGAGGTCAATAAAGGGCATGCGGTGGCTAACTCTGCTCTCTGCATGTTTTTTTGGATGCAAGAGTCTGTTGATGTTGGTCCAGATGAGGGATTTTGAAACAAAATGTCAACTGCCCATTTCTAGCCTAGATGAAGGATTATGACCAAAAATTTTGATCATCCAATTTCCTCCACAGATGCTATCTAACCTGCTGAGTTTTTCCAACATCTGTGTTGTCTCCAGTGTTTTCTTTGATTTAATCCTTAGTATATGTCATGATCATTTTGCATCTAATGGTTAGGATCCTTACTGTGTCTCCAGAAGGAACTCTTCAGCCAACAGGAAACAGACATGGATGAGAACTCGTGCTGTATCCTTGTGGCAGACAGAAGAGAGATCCTCCAGTGATTACAGCAACCAGACAACCTTACTTTTTAGAAATAGTCATGTCTCCCTCAGTTTCAAGGTTAACCAACCTCTGTAATTAGTAGATGTTGTTATAATTTTGTGGGACTGAAAAAACAAGTGATACCAAACAACTTTTCTCCCTTAAAATAAAATTAAGCAAAAATTAAAAGAGGCACTGGTCAAAAAAAAAAATGATTTGTTTCACCCACAAACAGATCTATATCCTGATTTGTTGTAGTTTGGAACACAATTCGAAAATGAAATTGATGGAAGTTGAAATTTAATGCAATTGTTAATCTAATTTTTATTTGCTGACCTGTCTTAGCCCTGTTCACTGGTGCCAGTCAGACTGTCTGCAAACTGCAGCTGTGTTGTGTTGAATTTTCATTTGCAGTATGAAAAGAAGGCTGCATTAATTTCACACCTTTAATTGACCCAGAATATTAGGTCACTTAAAGAAATTGAATTAGTGAACAAAATAAATTCACAACATACGCCAGTGATATTAAAACTGATTCTGATAATTCATTCTCATTGCTCTTGAATTCAACTGCTTACTTGAGCACTCCATTGTAAATGGAGTCATAATTGAATTAACTAATATTGAAAGACTTAAATAGAGTTGATGTGGAGAGGATATTTCCAGGACCAGAAGGTACAGCCTCAGAATACAGTTGCAGTTGGGTGTCCATCTTAACCGTTCGTTAAATGTCACTCCCCATGCTCGCTAGGGATTGGCCCATTTAAGGAGCTTCGCAGCCCTTTCACTAATTGCCATTTAGCTGATGATGTCACAGCGCCGGTAAGGTATAAATCTAGTCTGCTGAAAGCATGCATTCGCTTTACGCTTTCTTTGGCACGACGGACTGGGGTAGTCATGACTGTTGGAAACAGTAAACAGTAGAAGTGTGCTGCAGTAAAGGGGGCCTGGGCGCACACTTTACTCGTGATGGAATGGTGGAGAAGACCCGATGGGCTGAATGGCCAAACTTTGCTCCTATGTCTTATGATGCAAGTCAAACAAGTTAGGGATGGAAAATAAAAGTCAAGCTAACCTGCAGATGCTGGATGTCTGAAAAAATCTGAAACATCTTTTCCATAGATATCACATTTAACATGTCTTATTTTTTGCCTATTACTTTGCTAGTTCAGGCTTGTTTTCTGTTGGGTGATCCGGATGAAGTACTAGTCACAGTTGATATTTCTCCGTATTTCTTTATAACATAAAAGGAAAACACATCAGTGCATTGAGATCTTATGGCTCATCGAGAAATATTATACCCCCATTAATATTCCCCTCACCTGTGCACTGGGGACTATTTGCAGTAACTGAATAATCTACCAGCTTGCGTGCTTCTGGGATACAGGTGGAAACCAAATAATATTAGCATTATCTTTTACATCTGCATTGAAACATACAGTGAAATACATTATTTTGCATCAAATCCAATCAGCAAGAATTGTACTGGGTAGCCACAACATAGCATGCCCACAGTTCACAGACCCTAAACATACGTCTGTGGAATGTGGGAGGAAACCCACAACATCATGTAGAGGATGTACAGGCACCTTACAGAGAGCAGCAAGAATAGAGCCCTGATCTTACAGCCGGCCTCACCATAAAGCATTGAGCCAACGTGCCACCCCAGTGCACTGAGGAAAGTAATGCACACAACTTGCTGGAGGAGCTCAGCAGATTAGGAAGCATCCATGGACGGGAATAAACAGTTGACCTTTCCGGCCGAGGTCCTTTATCGGGACTTCACTGGGAAAAATCCATATGGAACTGTGAGGCAGCAACTCAATTTGTTGTGCTGCACTACCTCTCCTTATAAACTTACAGGAAATTAGAAGCAGTGGAATTGACGACTACTACTACTACAACAACTACTACGTCAACTCAGGCCTAGGGGGCCGGCGACAGGCATGATGACGGACTCTCCACTTCTCCCTCTCCCTCATCAATGTGTTCAGTTCATCTACATTAGCCACGCTGCTGTCTTCTAGGAGCGTGTTGACCATAGTCTTGGGAGGGCGCCCAGGGTTCATCCTCCCGTGCTTGGGCTCCCGTAGGCTTGCAGGTAGCTCGGGGTGGCGTAGACCGTGGTGAACATCGGCAGGTTGTTATAGAGCTTGACATTCGTCATGTGCTGTTGCCAACACACATCAAGAGCCATCCGGAGCATTCGTGTATAGCAACCATCTAGAGACTTTCACATCGTCTTGGTGAGTGTCCACATCTCGCATCCGTACGTGAGAATGGACTCTATGACTGCTATGAAAATCCTCTTTTTAAGCCCTCTGGTCAGGTTTGACTTCCAGCTTTCCTTCATGTCGTTCATAGCCCTCCACGCCAGTGCCTTCCGTATCTTTATGTCCTTCTCCGAACTCATCATTCTTGACCCAAGGTACTTGTAGTCAAAGACTTTCTTAATGGTATCATTCTCTATGGTCATGAGAGTACCTTCGTCGCAGTTAAACGCCATGTACTGTGTCTTTCTGTGGAATTGATACTGGTGCTTAACATATCAGAATCAGATTTACTAACACTGACATATGCTGTGAAATTTGTTGTTTTCACGACTTAGGTCAGTGATAATAAATCTGATGTTGATTCCTGAGTATTTGACAGTGGTGTCACCGTGCCTTGCGCTGTAGTCATAAAAGTTTCTGTTCATTCCAAGGCGGCGCCATCTCTCATTGTCTGTGTAGGGTGATGGAGCTGTTGAGAACTGACACTGATGTCCTGTCATTAAAATACTCATACTTTACCCCACAAATGTCACTGCTAGAGGCAGTTTCTACATACGGTTCAATAACCTGACTAAACGCACAACAAATGCTCTCAATGATGTCTCAAAATTGCTCCCTGATGTTTGTCTGTAGGCACTGCTCATACATTTAAGCTGGCATTGACTGCTTCTTGGAACTTGACTCCCCAAGCCTCCACGAAAGTTCCATGAAAGAAACCTTCTCTTCCTCCATCTGACTGAGGCCTTCTGTTGATCAGGGTTGACCTTGGATATTATGTCCTAGCTGTCTACACGATACATAAGCTGGTACACAAGCCAGGGCAATACAATAAATATGGAGAGCATGCAGTTGCCCATACAGCAGACTCCCCCCTCTCCATGAATCTGATAAATCCAAAGGGACAGCAGAGACCAATACAGTTCAGCACCAGTCATGTCACAGGAGTTGCCAGTCAGAACTGAACTCAATGTGGGGCCTTCTTAGGGATATCAGTTCCAGATTTTTCCTCAGGTTTACTCCCAAAGCATTCCCCAGGAGTGAGAATAGCTGCAAGGCAGCAGAGGTTTGGGATTAGTGTTTTCCTTCTCCTAAATGAGCTGCCGACCATGGCTGACAAGCCCCATCCGCACGAAACAACCGGTTTTAATATCATCGGTATAAGTCATGAAATATGTTAACTTTGCAGCAGCGGTACAATACATGATAAATATAGAAACTGAATTACAGTAAATATGTATGTTAAATAGTTAGATTAAGATAATTAGAGCAGAAAGAGAAATTTTAAAGAAAGTATTGAGGTAGTGTTCATGGGTTCGATGTCCATTTAAATTCTGAATGGCAGTGGGAAGAAGCTGTTCCTGAATTAGAGAGTGTATGCCATCAGGCTTCTGTACCTCCTTCCTGATGGTAACAGTGAGAAAAGGGCACGTCCTGGTAATGGGGTCATTGATGATGGAAGCCACTTTTCTGAGGCACCGCTCCTTGAAGATGTCTTGGATATTATGGAGGCCAGAACCCATGATGGAAATGATTAATTTTACCACTCTCTACAGCTTAGCTTGATTCTGTGCAGTAGTCCCCCTCCCCGTACCAGATGGTGACGCAGCCACTCAGAATGCTCTCCTTGGTACATCTGCGGAAGTTTTCAAGTGCTTTAAGTGACAAACTAAATCTCCTCAAACTCCTGATGAAATATAGCCACTGACTTGCCTTCTTTCTGACTGCATCAATACCTTGGGAGCAGGTTATATCCCCAGAGACAGTGACAGTCAGGAACTTGAAATTGCTCACTCACTCCACTGCTGATCCCTGTGAAGATTGGTTTGTGTTCCACAATCAGCTCTTTGGTCTTAGTGTTGGTAATCTGCCTTTGCCCCTTCTGTCAGTAGAAATGGTTCCAGCGGGCTTAGTAACCAAGCCACATATGAAGGCAGGAGCTGGACTTGGTTGTTAGAAACAATGTGAGTTGCATTGCTTTGGGAGTATTTAATAGGTAGTGGGAGCTTATCCCCATTAACTCCCCTGTCGACCTTGAGGAACATCATTCGTAACTGAAGATGTCACTGGAATTCTTTCCATCTGAAAGGCAAGCTGCTGAAAGGAGAATCATTTTATTTCCTTCCCAGGTAGGCTGTAGCTGTTGTAAAGTTGTCACGCTTGCTCCTCCAAACTATGGTAAAACAAGCTGATTCTTTTTTTATTTCTTCTTCAAATAAAATCAGTGCACCTCATCTCCCCATACTCCAATTACTCTTTGCCTTGCTCAACAGGACGATGTTTACCTATTCACTGAAAGCGCATCTCATTGAAACCCATCGAATGTTAGAAGGCCTAGATAGAGTGGATGTTCCTATAGTGGGGGAGTCTAGGACCAGAGTACATAGCCTCACAATAGAAGGATGTCCCTATAGAAAAGAGATGAGGAGAAATTACTTTAGCCAGAGTGTGGTGAATCTGTAGAATTCATTGTCACAGATGCCTATGGAGGCCAAGTCATTGGAGAAATTTAAAGCAGGGGTTGGTAGGTTCTTGATTAGTAAAGGTGTCAAAGATTATGGGTAGAAGACAGGAGAGTGGGGTTGAGAGGGATAATAACTCAGCCATGATTGATTGGTGGAACAGACTCAATGGGCCCAATGGCCTCATTCAATTCACCTCTACTTTCGTAGGAGCTTGCGCAGATTCGGAATGCAAGCGTAAACATTGAGAGACTTCTATAGATGCACCGAGAAAAGTATCCTGACTGATTGCATCATAGACTGTTATGAATTCACCAATGCTTAAGAACAGAAAAGGCTACAAAAAGTGATGGATACAGCCCAGTCCATTGCATGAAAAGTCATCCCCACTATTGAGCACATCTATAAGGACTGCTGCACAAAGAAAGCGGCATCTTTAACATTATTGTCACATGGGATCAAGTAAAAAACTTTGTTCTTCATGAGGCTCATTTCATCGCATGAATACACTGAGATAGGGTGAGGGGGACACAATTGACAGAATGCAGAATGAAATGTTCCAGTTACAGAGAAAGTTAACACCATAACAAGGTAAATTCAGAGTTCAGGCTTCCATACTTATTGTACCAGGGATTGTTCAATTGTCTTCAGAATCAGAATGAGAATCGGAATCTGGTTTACTATCACTGACATATGCAGTAACAGTACAGTGCAATGCATAAAATGCTACTAATTACAAAAAGAAATAGATATTAAAATTTTTAATTAAACAAGTAGTGCAAAAAGAGAGCAAAAATAATGAGGTAAGCTGTCGTCTTTTAACAAGTTGTCCTTGAGCCTGGTGGTACATGCTTTCCGGTGTTTGTATCTACTGCCCAGTGAGAGGTGGGAAGAGGAGAGAATACCCAGGGTGGTGGGGTCTTTGGTTATGTTAGCTGTTTGGCTGAGGCAGTGAGAAGCATAGGTAGACTTCATGAATGGGAACCTGGTTACCACAATGCCATAAACTGCATCTACAACTCTCTGCAGTTTCTTGTGGTCCCGATTTCTTACAATGTCAGTCTGATCTGATCTTGCGGTCTCATATTGTCTCCCTTACAAAGTCAACCTCCAGAACACCATCTGTTTTCACTTACTGTGCCAGCCATTAAAAGTTTGACTTTAAACCATGCTTCAGTCACTTCAAAGCTTAGCTATTCCTGTGCTCTGCTGGGCAATTGCCCATTCTCATATCTCTATAAACACACTCATCCGAACCTCTAGAACACATTTCTCAAACTACCTGAAGACAACTCACACCTCACTCCCGTACACATGGCCTTGAGTTGTTTCCATTCAATCTCCACTTTACCAATCCAACTATTCAGTGCTCAAACAAAAAACAAAAGGAATTTACAATGCTAAAAATGAAATATTTAAAACTTATGAGATACTATAATGCTCCATAAAACTTTAAATAACTTCTAGTAGTTTAAATTAACAATCCATTGAAGATTAATAAGAGCAATTTTACACTGAAAGCCCTGAGATTTTTTTTTTAAATGATATGCATATAAATAAGGTTCTCATAAAGTCATAGAATCAAACAGCACAGAAATAGGCCCTTTGCCCCACTAAATCCTTGCCATTCCACATCAATCCCATTTAGACCATAAGACATGGGAGCAGAATTAGGCCATTAGGTCCATTGAGTCTACTCCATCATTCATTCACAGCTGATCCTGTTTTCCCTTCCTCATCCTCACTCCCTGTAACCTTTGATGCCATGTCCAATCAAGAACCTATCAAGCTCTGCCTTAAATATACCCAACAACCTGGATTCCACAGCTGCCTGTGGTAATGAATTCCACAAATTCACTACCCTCTGCCTAAAGAAATTTCTTTGCATCTCTGTTTAAAATGGACATCCCTCTATACTGAAGCTGTGCCCTCTTGTCCTAGACTCCCCCACCATGGGAAACATCCTTTCATCCTTTCCACATGTACTCTGTCTAGGCCTTTCAACATTTGAAAGGTTTCAATGAGATCCCCACCCTCTTCTTTCTAAATTCTACCGAGTACAGATGTAGAGCCATCATACATTCCTCATATGATAACCCTTTCATTCCTGGAATCAGGAATCTTAGATGAGGAGCCCAAAAATGTTCACAATACTCAAGGTGAGGCCTCACCAGTGCCTTATGAAGCCTCAAGTTCACATCCCTGCTCTTCTATTCAAGACCCCTTGAAAAGAACACTCATATTGCATTTGCCTTCCTCACCACTGACTCAACCCGCAAGTTAACCTTTAGGGTGTTTTGCACAAGGACTTCCTAGTCCTTTTTTATCTCAGATTTTTGGAATTCCAACCAATTTAGAAAATGGTCTGCACATTTTCCTCTATTACAAAACTAGATTTGCAGGGGGATGGGAACCAGAGCAGATAGTGGAGCGGGGGTGAAAATAAATGATGTTAAAAGTTCATGCAAAGTCACAAATAGAAGGGTTGTGTGTGGTGGTAATAATCTTCTGAGGTGTGTCTATTTCAATGCAAGGAGTATTGTGGGGAAGGCTGACAGGCTGAGGGTGTGGATTGACACATGGAATTATGACGTTATAGTCATTAGTGAAACAGCTACAGGAGGGGCAGGACTGGCAGCTTCATGTATCAGGGTTCCGATGTTTCAGATACAATAGAGGCAGATGAGTGAAGGGCGGGGGTGGGGGTGGCATTGCTCGTCAGGGAAAATGTTACTGTCAGAAGGTGGGTGCTGGAAATGGGCCCAAAAGCAAGACACAGACCCTGAAGTACAAGGAACAGGAATGGACAAAATTAAATGACGGGACAGGATGCAGACAAGCAGTGGGGACAGAAACACAGACTAGGCTAGGGATGCAAGACCAGGACAAGCAATTGGGAACAAGGAGCCTGGGCGTGGACTCTGAGCCAGAGACCGGACGAGGACCCAGAACCTGGGTCTTGACTCGGGCTCGGACCACAAAACCAGGCAAAGACGTGACGAGGCTCGGGTTCCTGGAAGCTCAACAAGGGCATGACAGGGCAAGGGTACTTCAAGGCAACTCCTGGGTAGGACACAGGACTCCACCCCACAGAGGCAAGTACCAGGAGGGATAGACCCAACCGCAGGGTAACAGCAAACAGCCTGGCTTACCCAACAGAGGCAAGGGACAGGAAGGGACAGAACCAATCACAGGGTAACGGCAAGCAGCCTGGCTTACCTGACAGATGCAAGGGACAGGAAGGGAGCTAGGTCCAAGGTGGCTCCAAGACTCAAGGTGGCCAGTAACTTCAGTGAACTATGGAACAACCAAGTCCTTATCTCAATGACCACACTAGCCTTCCACCAGTGGGTTGCTCCAAGGGGAGACTGACAAGATGACCCAGCAACCACACTCGATCCCAAGGCCACATATATTCCCAGCCCCAAGATGAGCATCAGGTGCTTATGTTTAAGTCCAACCGAAACAAGGGGCATCTGGAAGACCCGGAGCCCAGAGTCCACGGACCGGACCGTGAACTGGGATATGGACTTCAGACCGGACCATGACAGTTAAAGCAGTGCTCAGGCAGGACAGATTAGAGGGCTTGTCTACCGAGGCCATATGGGTGGAGCTGAGAATCAGGAAAGGTATGACCACATTAATGGGGTTGTATTATAGACCACTCAATAGTCAGCGAGAATTGGAGGAGCAAATCTGCACAGAGATAGCAGACAACTGCAGGAAACATACATTTGTGATAGTAGAGGATTTTAATTTTCCACATATTGATTGGGACTCCCATACTGTTAAAGGTCTAGAGTTTTTAAGGTTAGAATTTGTAAAATGTGTTCAGGAAAGTTTTCTAAATCAAAATATAGAGGTACCAACTAGAGCGGATGTAATATTAGATATCCTATTAGGAAACGAGTTAGGACAGGTGATGGAAGTATGTATAGGGGAACACTTTGGTTCCAGTGACCATAACACCATTAGTTTCAACTTGATCATTGATAAAGATAGATCTGGTCCTCAGGTTGAGGTGATAAACTGGAAAAAGGCCAAATTTGAAGAAATGAGAAAGGATCTAAAAAGCATGGATTGGGACAGGTTGTTCTCTGGCAAGGATGTGATTGGTAAGTGGGAGGCCTTCAAAGGAGAAATTTTGAGAGTGCGGAGTTTGTATGTTCCTGTCAGAATTAAAGGCAAAGTGAATAAGAATAAGGAAACTTGGTTCTCAAGGGATATATTAACTCTGATAAAGAAGAACAGAGAGATGTATGACATGTATTGGGGTTAAGGTATTGGTGTGGGTGGAGAATTGGTTAGCAGACAGGAAGCAAAGAGTGGGAATTAACGGGACCTTTTCAGAATGGCAGGCGGTGACTAGTGGGGTACTGCAAGGCTCAGTGCTGGGACCCCAGTTGTTTACAATATATATTAATGACTTGGATGAGGGAATTAAATGCAGTATCTCCAAGTTTGCGGATGACACGAAGCTGGGTGGCAGTGTTAGCAGTGAGGAGGATGCTAAAAGGATGCAGGGTGACTTGGATAGGTTGGGTGAGTGGGCAAATTCATGGCAGATGCAATTTAATGTGGATAAATGTGAAGTTATCCACTTTGGTGGCAAAAATAGGAAAACAGATTATTATCTGAATGGTGGCCGATTAGGAAAAGGGGAGGTGCAACGAGACCTGGGTGTCATTATACACCAGTCATTGAAAGTGGGCATGCAGGTACAGCAGGCGGTGAAAAAGGCGCATGGTATGCTGGCATTTATAGCGAGAGGATTCGAGTACAGGAGCAGGGAGGTACTACTGCAGTTGCACAAGGCCTTGGTGAGACCACACCTGGAGTATTGTGTGCAGTTTTGGTCCCCTAATCTGAGGAAAGACATCTTTGCCATAGAGGGAGTACAAAGAAGGTTCACCAGATTGATTCCTGGGATGACAGGACTTTCATATGAAGAAAGACTGGATGAACTGGGCTTGTACTCGTTGGAATTTAGAAGATTGAGGGGGGATCTGATTGAAACGTGTAAGATCCTAAAGGGATTGAACAGGCTAGATGCAGGAAGATTGTTCCCGATGTTGGGGAAGTCCAGAACGAAGGGCCACAGTTTGAGGATAGAGGGGAAGCCTTTTAGGACCGAGATTAGGAAAAACTTCTTCACACAGAGAGTGGTGAATCTGTGGAATTCTCTGCCACAGGAAACAGTTGAGGCCAGTTCATTGGCTATATTTAAGAGGGAGTTAGATATGGCCCTTGTGGCTACGGGGGTCAGGGGGTATGGAGGGAAGGCTGGGGCGGGGTTCTGAGTTGGATGATCAGCCATGATCATAATAAATGGCGGTGCAGGCTCGAAGGGCCGAATGGCCTACTCCTGCACCTATTTTCTATGTTTCTATGTATAGGAAATGGAGCAAATAAAGTGCAAAAATATACTTAAGAGAGAAATAAGGATGGCTAAAAGAAGACATGAGGTTGCTTTGGCAGTCAAGGTGAAGGATAATCCAAAGAGCTTCCACAGGTATATTAAGAGCAAAAGGATGGTAAGGGATAGAATTGGTCCTCTTGAAGATCAGAGTGGTCAGCTATGTATGGAACCAAAAGGAACGGGGGAGATCTTAAATGGGTTTTTTTTGCATCTGTATTTACTAAGGAAACTGGCATGGAGTCCAATGGAAATAAGGCAAACAAGTAGTGAGGTCATGGAACCTATAGAGATTGAAGAGGAGGAGTTGCTTGCTATCTTGAGGCAAATCAGAGTAGATGCATCCCCAGGACCTGACAGGGTATTCCCTCGGACCTTGAAGGAGACTGGTGTTGAAATTGCAGGGGCCCTGGCAGAATAATTTAAAATGTCACTATCTACGGGTGAGGTGCTGGAGGATTGGAGGATAGCTCATGTTGTTCTGTTGTTTAAAAAAGGATCGAAAAGTAATCCAGGAAATTATAGGCTGGTAAGCTTGACGTCGGTAGTAGGTAAATTATTGGAAGGAGTACTAAGAAATAGGATCTACAAGTATTTGGATAGACAGGGACTTATTAGGGAGAGTCAACATGGCTTTGTGTGTGGTAGGTCATGTTTAAGCAATCTATTAAAGTTTTTTGTGGAGGTTACCAGGAAAGTGGATGAAGGGAAGGCAGTGGATATTGTCTACATGGACTTCAGTAAGGCCTTTGACAAGGTCCCGCATGGGAGGTTAGTTAGGAAGATTCAGTAGCTAGGTATACATGGAAATGTAGTAAATTGGATTAGACATTGGCTCAATGGAAGAAGTCAGAGAGTGGTAGTGGAGGATTGCTTCTCTGAGTGGAGGTCTGTGACTAGTGGCGTGCCACAGGGATCAGTGCTGGGTCCATTGTTATTTGTCATCTATATCAATGATCTGGATGAAAATGTGGTAAATTGGATCAGCAAATTTGCTGATGATACAAAGGTTGGAGGTGTAGTGGACAGTGAGGAAGGTTTTCAAAGCTTGCAGAGGGATTTGGACCAGCTGGAAAAATGGGATGAAACATGGCAGATGGAGTTTAATATAGACAAGTGTGAGGTATTGCATGTTGGAAGGACAAACCAAGGTAGAACATACAAGGTAAATTGTAGGGCACTGAGGAGGGCAGTAGAACAGAGGAATCTGGGAATACAGATACAAAATTCCCCAAAAGTGGTGTCACAGGTAGATCGGGTTGTAAAGAGAGCATTTGGTACATTGGCCTTTATAAATCAAAGTATTAAGTATAAGAGTTGGAATGCTATGGTGAGGTAGTATAAGGCATTGGTGAGGCCGAATTTCGAGTATTGTGTTCAGTTTTGGTCACCAAATTACTGGAAGGATATAAATAAGGTTGAAAGAGTGCAGAGAGGTTTTATAAGGATGTTACCAGGACTTGAGAAACTGAGTTACAGAGAAAGGTTGAATAGGTTAGGACTTTATTCCCTGGAGCGTAGAAGAACGAGGGGAGATTTGATAGAGGTATATAAAATTTTGATGGGTATAGATAGAGTGAATGCAAGTAGGCTTTTTCCACTGAGGCTAGGGGAGAAAAAAAAAACAGAGAACATGGTTTAAGGGTGAAGGGGGAAAAGTTTAAAAGGAACATCAGGTCGGGGGACTTCTTCACACAGAGAGTGGTGGGAGTGTGGAATGAGCTGCCAGATGAAGTGGTAAATGTAGGCTCACTTTTAACATTTAATAAAAACTTATACAGGTACATGGATGAGAGGTGTATGGAGGGATATGGTCCAGGTGCAGGTCAGTGGGACTAGGCAGAGAAATGGTTCGGCACCACCAAGAAGGGCCAAAAGGCCTGTTTCTGTGCTGTAATGTTCTATGGTTCTATGGTACTACCAAAGTGCATGACCATGCATTTTCCAACATTGTATTTCATTTGCCACTTTCTTGCTCATTTTCCTAATCTGTCTAAGTTCTCCTGCAGCCTATGTTTCCTCAACGCTTCCTGGTCCTCCACCAATCTTCATATCATCTGTGAACTTGGCAGAAAAGCCACCTATTTCATCATCTAAAGCATTGATATACAGCATTAAAAGAAGTGGTCCCAAAACCGACCCCTACAGAACCCCACCCATCATGGTCAGCCAACCAGGGAAGGATCCTTTTATTACGTCTTGCTGCCTCCTACCAATCAGCAAATGCTCTAACCATGCAAGTAACTTTACTGTAATTCCATGGGCTCTTAAATTAGTAAGCAACCTTATGTTTGGCACCTTAGCAAAGGCCTTCTGAAAGTCCAAATATACAACATTCACTGTATCTCCCTATCTATCCTACTCGTAATCTCCTCAAAGACATCCAACGGGTTGGTGTTGTGATGGAAATGAGACAGATTCTTTGGGTCTCAAAGGCAAGGATTCTGGACACACAGTTTTAACAATAAGGAGTTTATTTACAAGGGGAACAGAGCTTGGGGACAACACAAGCGACTACAATATTCGCACAAACGCGCTAAGAATAGACGAGCGTGGGAAAAGTCAGGTCAGCAGTACAATACATGGAAAACGGTGTACGGACAGAGTACAGGTACATATACAATCAAGGGAAAAGTAACTACGATACCTGCCATCCCTTGACTATGGGCAGGCACGGCTCTCTGCTACAGGGACAACAATAAACGCTCCCAAAACCCTATTCAATGCACAGCTTACCACGTGTCTGCAGCGCTGTTCTGTAGTCTTCAGCCTGGAGTGAAGCAGGGTGGTCCCTCGAGGATGGCAAAAAAGAGAGCGAGCCAAGCACATATAGCACCCTTTTTAGGTCAGGGGGCTGGAGGGTCCAGCCCAGCTGATTCACTTGGGGGGCCAACAGCTTGTTGCTAGATGGGTTAATCAAATTAAGGTGGCCAATGGTTAAGTGTGTATTGATAAGTTGGGAGGGGTGAAATGTTGGGACTGGCATGTGGTATGCCTTCCGACCAGGTAGAGGGCAGTGCTGAGCCGTGACAGGCATGGCTCTCTGGATACACTTGGTCAAGTAAATTTTCACTTAAGGAAACCATGCTGACTTTGTCCTATCTTGTCCTGTGTCGCCAAGTACTCCATAGCCTCATCCTTAACAATTGGCTCCAACATCTTCCCAACCACTGAGTTCAGAATAACTGGTCTATAATTTCCTTTCTGCTGTCTTCTTCCTTTCTTAAACATAGAAGTGACATTTGCAACTTTCCAGTCCTCTGACATCATGCCAGAATCCAATGATTTTTGAAAGATCATTACTAAAGCCTCCATAATCTCTACCACTACCTCTTTCAAAACCCTGGGATGCAGTTCATCTCGTCAGTGTAACTTATGTACCTTTAGGTCTTTCAGCTTTTTGAGCACCTTCTCCCTTGTAACAGTAACTGCACTCACTTCTCTTTTCTCACACCCTTCAACATCTGGCACACAGCTAGTGTCTTCCACAGTGAATACAGATGCAGAATACTCATTTAGTCATCTTCTGTCTCCTTGTCCCCCATTGTTATTTCTAAGGCCGTATTTTCTAGTAGTCCTATATCCACTTTCATCTCTAGTTTATTTTTTACATACTTGAAAAAACTTTTACTTTCAATACCACTTTGATATTGTTTGCTAGTTGGCTTTCATATTTCATCTTTTCCCTCCTAATAATCCTTTTAATTGCTCTCTGTAGGTTTTTAAAAGCTTCTCAATCCTCCATCTTCCCACTAATTTTTGCTTTGTTTTATACCCTCTCTTTTACATTGGCTTTGACTTCCCTTGTCAGTCATGGTTTTACTATTTTGCCATTTGAGTATTTCTTTGTTTTTGGAATACATCTATCCTGCACTTTCCTCATTTTTACCCAGAAACCTAAGCCATTTTGCTGCTCTGCTGTCATCCCTGCCTGTATCTCCTTCCAACTTACCTTGACCAACTCTTCTCTCATTCCACTGAATTTCTTTACTCCACTGACATATCAGACTACTCTGCCTTGGTGATTGAAGTGTGTGGCCAGAATTGTTTGGAAGCTGTCAGAATACTTACCTCCATGACCTTCTCAGGCAGGTGTGCTGTCCATTCAAAGCTAAGGGTAAACATCAGCTGAACCTCTGTGCATCCAGTAGAGATTTTTATCATGAGTTTACCATGCAAGTGCAGAGCAAATGCCCAGCTTGTTTCTCTCTCAATGGATGAGACCAAGATCAAAGTTTCGGTATTATTAGCAACAGGCAGGGAAATGGGAACTACAATAGTTGCTCTTTGCTGTTGGGATGAGAATTGCTGAAACTCCCAAGATTAGATTAGATTAGATTATGAGGACACGCAGTCCTCGTTTATTGTCATTTAGAAATGCATGCTTTAAAAAATGATACAATGTTCCTCCAGAAAGATATCACAGAAAACACAGGACAAACCAAGACTAAAACTAACAAAACCACATAATCATAACATATAGTTACAACAGTGCAAAGCAATACCATAATTTGATGAAGAGCAGACCATGGGCACAGTAAAAAAAAAAGTCTCAAGTCCTGATAGTCCCATCATCTCACGCAGAAGGTAGAAGGGAGAAACTCTCCCTGCCATGAACCTCCAAGCGCTGCAAACTTGCGGATGCAGCACCATTGGAAGCATCCGACCGTAGCGGACTCTGAGTCTGTCTGAAAACTTCAAGCCTCCGAGCAGCCCTCCAACACCGAGCACCGAGCACCATCTCTACCAAGCGTTTCGACCCTGCCCCAGCCGCCAAGCAACAAGCGAAGTCGAGGACTCGGGGCCTTCTCCTCTGGAGATGCTGGATCACACATTAGCAGCGGCAGTGAAACAGGCATTACAGAAATTTCATCAGATGTTCCTCCTTACTCTCACGTCTGTCTCCATCAAATCAGGATTGTGCATGGCACCCTACTTGACAGATAACAGATTTCATTCACCAGAGTGGCCGCTGCGAGCTGCGTCACGCCGCTATCTTCTCCTCCTCCTGAAACTTTCAGTGAGATGTCAGCCAATATGCATGCAATGATATTTACCTTTGGCTCTGTGCTGATCATATTTCCATGAAGCACACTGAGACGTTTTCAAACATATAAATACATCTTGTTCTTTATGTTGCATGAAGCCTGGAGATTTGGAATTGGCTTGATGGCTCAAGGCTTGTCGCTGCTAACAGCAGTTGCTAAACCTTCAAGGTGAACATCCATTGAGCATAGAAGTGATAAAGAAGTGGAAAGTCTTATTTGTTTCAGGCCTTCTGACTTAATGTTGTGATTTTATAGGCTGTTTTCCTGAGGCACCTCAGCACATAGCAGCTTTCTGTCACTCAATGAGGATAGTAAGGTAGGAAAACTGGAGACAATTTTGTCTCCAGTCCTGCCGAAGGATCTCGGCCTGAAGCATCGACTGTACTCTTTTCCATAGTTGCTGTCTGGCCTTACTGAGTTCTTCCAGCATTTTGAGTGTGCTGCTTGGATTTGCAGCATCTGCAGATTTTCTCTTGTTTGAGACAAATATCTGGCTTGTTTATTGTTGAAGTTAGACAAACAACCAGCTTATCTCCTATTAAATGTTTCCATGTTTTCTAGCAGTTTACCTTAGAACAAGGCAGAGAGGTATTGTAACTATTTGTCATACATTTTCATAGCATTTGAAGCAGTTTCAGCATCCCAAATTTGTGTCCATACTTGAATCCCATGAATAATTTTCAAACGTGAGATGATGGGGCTATCGGGACTTGAGACTTTCTTTTACCATGCCCATGGTCAAGGAGGAGGAGGAGAAGATGGTGGCACGACGCAGCGTGCGCAGCCACTCCGGAATGTTACCTGTATTTGTTAAGTAGGGTACCGTGCATATTTCTGATTTGATGGAGACAGACGTGAGAGCAGGGAGGAACATCTGGAGAAATTTCTGGAATGCCCGCTTCACTGCCGCTGGTACTGTGTGGTCCGGAATCTCCGGAGGAGTAGGCCTCTGAGTCCTCGGCTTTGCTTGTTTTGGTGGGTGGGACGAGGTCGAAGGCGCTCGGCAGAGGTTGGCACTCGGGAGGCTGTGTTGGAGGGGCTGGGCGGAGGCTCAAAGTTTTCATACGGACTCAGTCAGCTGTGGTCGGGTGTTTCCAATGCATCAGCAGTTGGCAGTTGTCGGTGCCTGGAGGTTTATGGCAGGGGAGTTTCTCCCTTTTTGCCGCCTGCTATCGGGAACTATAGGAGTCAATCGGGACTTGAGACTTTTTTTTACCGTGCCCATGGTCTGTTCTTTATCAAATTATGGTATTGTTTTGCACTGCTGTAACTATATGTTATAATTATGTGGTTTTGTCTGTGTTAGTCTTTGGTTTGTCCTGTTTATGTGTGATATCACTCTGGAGGAACATTGTATCATTTCTTAATGCATGTATGTATTTCTAAATGACAAAAAACGGGGACTGAGTGTCCTCATAATCTAAAAAAGACATCACAGTGCTGGAGCTTTCAAAGTGGTATACTTATTTTTCAGGGGAATGGTCACAGGAGTATTCTTCATTGGCTGCCTATTCCCTTTCCCTCTTCTGAAAGTCACCCAGGTTCCTGGCTTCTACAGCATAGGGATGACAACCTTCCTGTAGCTCTTACCTATCACCTCCTCAGTCTCCCATATGAGCCAACTGTCACTGAGCTGCAGCTCCATTTCCTTAACATGGTCTCTAAGAGCTGCAGCTCAGTGCACTCAAGAAGACTGGAGGTCTCCCAAATTTCCCACATCTCATAAAAGGAAAATACCACTAATTCTGGCCATTCTCAGCACATTAGCTACATACTAACAGAGATTTAAAAAAAATTCTAAACTTACATAGAGCCTATGTCTGAACATGTTTAAGTCTTTTGAACCAAAGCCAGATCACTCTAACACTGCCCACTCCAGCAATGGCTGCTCTGCTTACACCTCTTTTCTATTTCTTGACTCACTTCTGGCAAGATTTGCTCCCAAAGTTCCCACATCCCTGAGAATAATTCTATGGCCATGATCACATTGCTGGTTATGGAATCTGGCTATATACAAATAGGTTGTTATAATTCCTGTACTGAACAAATATATTTAATACCTTGCAAATTGCTTTTGGAACTTGCCCTTATAAAAGACAAACTTTGACCTCAAAGGTTTCCCTTGTCCTGAAAATGTGTAAATAAAAATTACAATAATGTTTCTCCCTTTGTTGCTGTACCTTCAGATTTACTTTCAGGTTACAGATTCACTGTAAAGATACAGTGAACTGCCTTGTTTGTATGAACAACCAACGCAACCTAAGTATGTGATGGGGTAGTCTGCAAGGGTCATCGCGCATATTGGTGCAAACTGCCAATAGCAGTGAAAGTGCAGAGGAACATCTGGAGTAACTTCTGAAATACCTGCTTCGCAGCCGCTGCTACTGTGCGATCGAGAATCTCCGGAGACATAGGCTGCTAATCCTCGGCTTTGCATATCGCCTGTTGCTGGGGCCGGGGTCGATACGCCTGGCAGAGATGGTTCTTGGTGCATCGGTGTCGGGAGGTGGTCGGAGGCTTGGAGTTTTTCGGATGGACTCGGTTCGGACTGTGGTCGGATGCTTCCAGGATGCTGCATCGGCAAGTTGGCGGCACTGGAGGTTTACCGTCTGCGTGAGATGATGGGACTTTCGAGAGACTCTGAGACTTTTACTGTGCCCATGGTCTGTTCTTATCAAATTACGGTATTGTTTTGCACTGTTGTAACTATAGGTTATAATTATGTGGTTTTTGTTAGTTTTTAAGCCGGTTTGTCATGTTTTCTCGTGATATCATTCTGGAAAAACATTTTTATCATTTCTTAATGCATGCATTACTAAATGACAATAAGAGGGGACTACGTGTTCTCATAATCATAATCATAATAATAAACTTAATATGCCCCCAAGTGTTCAACAGAACAACACAAACAACAACAATGATGACATTACAACAGCAACAAAACAACAAAAGTATAACAAGCCCCTATCTCCCCCTACCACCCACTCCCCGACCCACTCACACAGTCCCCTAACCTGAGGACAGGGTTCCTCTTGGGCTCCAGCCTCCAGTGGACTCGTGAAACAATATTAAAATTTCTACCAGTTAATCTTGATTCAAAACACTCCAAAACATCATTTATGATGACTTTAAATTGTTGATTTCTCTGCTTGTGATCTCCAAACAAAAGGAATTTATCTTTCTTTTCTCCTTATATACGAAATAATATCCTCATTAATGTGAACTATAATAATCCATTTACACGTTCTCTGCAGTAATATAAATTGTCCCAGTCAAATTTATCTTCATAACTATACTTTCACCATGAAGCTACACTTTCTGTGACGTTAATGACCTTTTAATAATGAGCTATTTCAAACAGTAAACAATAGTCTGGCTAAACTCTGCCTTGGGTACATTTGTCACGATCCCTTTGCTCTTCTATTCGATGCTCCTTCTCAGAACACATCATGCATGCTGTCCTTTCCCACTGTACCATGCAAAAATGATTTATTTGTGCATATCCTTTCATCCACTTCCTTTAGAATACTTCCATCAATATATTTACTGCATTTCCTACAGATTAAATCTTATCTGTCTCCTGTCTGCCCATTCCGCTTTGTCATTTTTCTTCTCTTTATGTGTTTTATTAGAAAAGCAAAAGTGTTTGTGTTCTCAGCAAATATAGATATTCTGTCTGTTATGCTTGTCCAATTCACTTACATCAATACAACTGAAAGAGTGTGGAGAAAACTTACAAGAATGTTGCCAGGACTTGAGGCCTGAGTTAAAGGCTGAATAGATTAAGACTTTATTCCCTAGAGTGTAGGAGAATGAGGGGAGATTTGATAGAGGTATACAAAATTATGAACGGTATAGATAGGATAAATACAAAGTAACACACACAAGATGCTGAAGGAACTCAGCAGGTCAGGCAGCATCTATGAACGTGAATAGATAGTTTCAGGTTGAGACACTTCTTCAGAAGGACAAGGGAAGATGCGGAATTAAATGGTGACGGGAGAGGAAGGAGGCTAGCTGGAAGATGATAGGTGAAGCCAGGTGGGTGGGAAAGGTCAAGGGCTGGAGAAGAAGAAATCTGAAAGGAGAGGAGAATGGACCAGTGACAGGGAAGGAGGAGGGGGTCCACGGGGAAGCAAAAGGCAGGTAAGGCCAGAATGGGGAATAAAAGGTAAATACAAGCAGGCATTTTCCACTGAGGTTGGGTAAGATTAGAATGTGAGGTCATGAGTGAAAGGTAAAAGGTAAAATGTTTAAGGAGAACATGAGGAAGATCTTCGCTCAGAGGATGTTGAGAATAGAATGAAGTGCCACAGCAAGTGGTAGATGCAAGTTAGATTCAACATTGAGGAGAAATTTGGATAGGTATATGGATGAGAGGGGGATGAGAGGGGTATGGAGGGAGGGCTATGGTCCAGGTGCAGGTTGATGTGACCAGGCAGGTTAATAGTTCAGTACAGGCTAGAGGGGCTGAAGGGCCTGCTTCTGTTCTGCAGAGTTCTATGACTCTATGTTCTACATACAAAGGTGGGCTCAACAATTACAGTTTTTACAACCCATCTCTAAAGAAGTGAACCCCTCAACCCTAACCTGCTAATGAACACACCAGTACATAACAAAAATAAAATCTCTGGATCTATAAAACAGTCAAGTGAAAAGGGTGCTTCCTTCAGCTTAGAAAACAATGAAGCTGAATTCTTACCTGATGTAACTGGAACTGGCACCATTTATATTTTCTCTTCAAGTAAAGTCAGTCACAGTTAAAGTCCGAGACATGGTGAAACACAACAACATGGTTCATCCAAGAAGGTTGCTTTTTCAGTTTCTGATAAAATGTGTTTGGGTGGGGTGACAGGCCAGGTAGGGAACATGACTGGGACATTGATCAGAGTTAATTTTAATTTGACTGAAGATTTACAGATGTGTTATTTGTGATGGAAATATTAACAGTGCATAATTTGGCCTGAAGAATTAGTGCATTATTTTCAATAAATTAAGCAAAAGCTTGAGAATTGGCAGGCTTCTTCTCTGAATAATCGGAAGCAGTGTGGTCAATTTAGTTGTCCAGATGCAAGCTATGACTCCAGCAAAGAGCAAAAGGCATTCCAAAGATCTTGCAGACAATGTAACTTGTGTTTTATCCTGGATTGTCTTTCCCCTTTGACTTTACAAACAGGTTTACTTAGTTCATAAATACATACATAATGCGTAAATTAATTTTAGCAAAAACATGAGAAGACACGACCCACCCAGCCAACACAGTTTTCGTCCCTCTTCCCTCCAGGAGAAGGCTCAGGAGCTTGAAGACTCATACGGCCCGATTTGGGAACAGCTTCTTTCCGACTGTGATAAGACTGCTGAATGGATCCTGACCCTGATCTGGGCCGTACCCTCCAAATATCCAGACCTGCATCTCAATCTTTTTGCACTACCTTAGTTTCCATTTTTATATTTTCTATTTATGTTTTATAATTTAAATTTTTAATATTTACTATGGATTTGTAATCCAGGGAGCAGGAAGCGCAGTATCAAATATCGCTATAATGATTGTACATTCTAGTATCAATTATTTGGCGACAATAAAGTATAAAGTATTAATGCAAGATTCTGCTTCAATTCCCATTGCTATCTCAAGGAACTTACAAGACCTTGCCATGACTGGGTGGGTCTCTTTCATGTGCTCTGGTTTCGTACCTCATTCCAAAAAGTGCATGGGTTAGGGTGAGTGGGTTGTGGGTATGTCATACGGTACCATAAGCATGACGGCACTATGGTTTCACCCTCAGACTGTGTTGGTCATCGATACAAATAACACATTTCATTCTGTTTCCATATTTCAATGTACATGTGACAATAAAGGATGATCTTTATCTTTAAAAAATTACTCAATAGGATCCAAAATTCAAAAGTCATCATTTATAAGGTAGTCCTTTGGAGTTAAGGAGGACTCCTTCCACTCCAACGCAGTTTGCTTTAAAGTGGTTGCAGAGTCCTATACCCTCCGCAGCAGGAATGGAGAAGATACTTGGTAAAGCAGATAAGTGAATTGTATTAGATGTCGGGCATTCCTGTGTTTGTACTTGGCTTCCATGTGCCTCCATCATAAAATCTGTCATAAAAACTGGGATGCTCAGTGCTTTCTGGGTGTGCCTTTATTGCCCTAGGCGGTCGTAGGGCAAGGATTCCTGTGAGTTGGTTGTAAGGGAACTCCGAGATCTCCCTGAAGCATTTTCTTGGCCTTCCGGAAAATCTGTTGCACTGATAGAACTTGGAATTGGGTGAGCGTTTTAAGAGCCTATGACATGCATGATCTCCTCCCCACTGGAATTGGAGTGGACTGTGTGAACTGTGTTGGGGGTGCTGACCTGCGAAAGGACAATTGTTCAGGTTTCCTGCCAATTGATTGGAAGATTCTGTGGAACAACTGGTGATGATAGCTCGCCAATGATTTGAGATATCTAATATAGGCTACATATGTGTTTTTTTTTAATGGGCAGGAAAGGAAATCTCTGCTACTCAGTAGGCCAGGAGCTCAAAACTGGATTTGAATTCTTTATATTTTAAAAACACTTTGCCTTAGAAACATAGAAAACCTACAGCACAATACAGGCCCTTTGGCCCACAAAGTTCTGCCGAATATGTCCCTACCTTAGAAATTACTAGAGTTATCCATAGCTTTTTATTTTTCTAAGCTCCATGTACCTATCCAAAAGTTTCTTAAAAGACCCTATCATATCTGTCTCCACCACCATTGCCGGCAGCCCATTCCATGCACTCACCACTCTCTGCGTAAAAAAAACTTACCCCTGACATCTCCTCTGTACCATCTTCCAAGCACCTTAAAACTATGCCCTCTCATGCAAGCCATTTCAGCCCTGGGGAAAAGCCTCTGACTATCCACATGATCAATGCCTTTCATCGTCTTACACACCTCTATCAGGTTACTTCTCATCCTTTGTCGCTCCAAAGAGAAAAGGCCGAGTTCACTCAACCTGCTTTCATAAGGCATGCTCCCCAATCCAGCTCCCCAATTCCCTTGTTTGGTGGTTAATGCTACAGGTGGCGTTAATTTCATTATTAATTTCTCCCTCACTGAGAGGTATCTCTTGACATAGGAAAACTGGTCTATATGTTCCAGGATCTTCTCGTGTTGGAGTACAATCCACCTAATTATCCAGCTAATTACAAGTTATTAAGATTGTTGGTACTGAGCTCTGTCAGGACAACGCAGAATTTAGTTCAGCTGTTTCTTAGTATCTTTGAGTTCATTTTTCTTTTAACTTCATGAAGTCTGAGGTAAAAATGCAGTATGGTTTGATAAGGCCAAAGGACCAATGTTATTATGATATACATAACGAGGGGTCACAGTTTGAGGATAGACGGGAAGCCTTTTAGGACCGAGATTAGGAAAAACTTCTTCACACAGAGAGTGGTGAATCTGTGGAATTCTCTGCCACAGCAAACTGTTGAGGCCAGTTCATTGGCTATGTTTAAGAGGGAGTTAGATATGGCCCTTGTGGCTACAGGGGTCAGGGGGTATGGAGGGAAGGCTGGGTTCTGAGTTGGATGATCAGCCATGATCATAATAAATGGCGGTGCAGGCTCAAAGGGCCGAATGGCCTACTCCTGCACCTATTTTCTATGTTTCTATGTTTCTATACTAATTGATATACTGTCTCCTTTTCACTTCAAGGAGCTAATGTTAACATTTCAATAACTTGAAATCAGTGTAACAAGAAAATGGCAATTGCTAAAAAAAAAATTCATGTTAAAAATATTTAAACAGTTGTTTCCAATGAAATCTTGAGGTAATTATCATTGGTCAGACATGATTTGCGCCTTAGCTTGTGATCAATAGGTCTGCCAAATCACCAGATGAAAATGTAATGTGCTCCATAAAATCTGCCAGAACAGGAAATTTAATTGTAACTAAAATTAAATGTAATTCACTCTGAAACTGAATAACTCCAGAAATTCTGTTTCCAACAAAATTGCTGACAAAAATATAAAAGAGCTGGAAATACATAATTGCAACTGTTAACATGGCTTTCACTATGCAGATTTGAAGCAAAATTATGTCATAATAGCTTGTTGTGACAAATGCTATTCCTCATCGTCTGTAGATGCAGGACTTGTATGAAGTCTGGTCAAATTTTATATACTTCTTGTGGAACATGATGAGGGTCAAGTGCACAGAGGATCAGGAGACAAGGCAATAGCAGTTTATCACGCTATGTTAATCTGCCAGATATTCAGCAAGTGATTGCATTAGTACTTAGGATGGCTTTCAATCTAATTGAAAGAATTGGAGCTGGTTTTATAATCTAATCTGGAGGTAAATCAAAGTAGAAGTTATAAGCATGGCTTTGCTTTCAAAAAGCTATTTAGTTAGAATCTGCTGCTTTATTATAAAACTGGAATCTCCAATGATCCAGTTAGTGCTCGTCAAAGCAAGAAAGCAGAGACTTTTAGCTATGAGTTATCATCAACGGTTAAGTAAAATCATGGTTGAAACGCCAGGAGGCTGGTTCAAACTAAAGTATATTTAATTGAATATACTTACGTGTAGCACTGCCACAAGAAAGCAGCGTCTATCATCAAAACCCCACCAATCAGACCATTACAAACCAGAGCAAATCTACAGATGATGGAAATCCAAGCCACACATACAAAGTGTTGGAGGAAGTCAGCAGGCCAGGCAGCATCAATGGAAGGCCAAAACCCTTCATAGGACTGGAGAAAAAAGATGAGGTCAAGAGTAAAAAGTGAGGGGAGGGGAGGAAGAAATACCAGGTAATAGGTGAAACCGGGAGGAGGGGAGGGGTGAAATAAAGAGCTGGGAAGTCGATTGGTGATAAAGGGCTGGAGAAGGGATAATCTGATCGGAGAGGACAGAAGCCCATGGGACAAATGGAAAGGGGAGGGGTGGGGGTGGGGAGGTGATGGGCAGGTAAGGAAATAAGGTGATTGATGGAAATGGGAAAGGGGGATGGTGAAGGAGAGGGGGACCATTACCGGAAGTTCAAGAAATTGATGTTCACGCCATCAGGTTAGAAACTACCCAGACAGAATATAAGGTGTTGCTCCTCCAACCTGAGTATGGCCTCATTGCGGCAGTAGAGGAGACCATAGACTGACATGCGCTACGCTTCACCTATATGCTTCATCTGCTAGAAAAAGTGGGATCTACCAGTGGCCACGTATTCTAATTCTACTTTCCATTCCCATTCGCATTCTAACATGTCTCCTCAATTAGTAATACATTACTATGATGATGATTATTATTATTATTATGTATTTGCATAGTTTCTTGTCTTTTGCACACTGTTTGAATTCCCAGTTGGTGAGCTCTTTTATTGATTCCATTATGGTTAATATTATCTTGTGGATTTACTGAGTATATCCACAAGAAAATGACTCTAGGGTTGTATATGGTGACATATATGTACTTTGATAATAAATTTACTTTGAACTTTGAAGTCTAAACTATGAACTGCAGTTTTCTGCAACACACATCAAAGTTGCTGGTGAACGCAGGAGGCCCGGCAGCATCTCTAGGAAGAGGTACAGTCGACGTTTCAGGCCGAGACCCTGTAGTTTTCTCCTAGAATTCCATTGTATTTCATTTTCCTTGTAAATGCCTGCAAGGTAGTAAATGGTAACATATAGAATATGTACTTTGATAATAAATTCACCTTGAGCTTTGAATTTTCAACTTTGAACTTTGTGAACTTCACCCAAGTTCTTAATGATCAGTTGCAAAGTCCCTTGAAGAAACGGGCAGCCTCCAGAACATTCTGCAGCGGGCCACCTCAGCAAGCATGAATTGGAACAGTGTTCTTTTAAATTCAATATTTTCAGTGAATGGAGAGAAATGAAAACATGCTTTAAAATGAGGGATTGATGATTTTCCTGCCGGAGAGAAGCATAACCCAATTTTACCTGGTAGCACTCAAGATACACACTGTATTGCAAATAACATGACTTCATTCAGGTCAAGTATTGTAACTGGCAAAAATGAGTTAACTTCCTTATCCTGCACAATCCTTGGATATTATCCTGGATTCGACAAGTTATTCCCAATAACACTGATTTGCTATCACAGCATTGTGAGAATTCAGTTCTGAGCAAGGAGTGTACTGTGCACAAACGTGATTAAATACCTGACTCTTGACCATTCTGATGTACGGTGTTCTACATTATTTTAACCGCTTGTTCATACCACAGGACGTGGAATTCTGAAGTCAATACAATGGAAATGCTGCAGGGAAATGGCTTTTCCACTTTAAAAGCTCTCCTGCACAGGCTACCTGTCATTGTCAGACAGAGCTGACAACCACAATCATTAAAGTTTGAATGATACATCACAACTAGTTATAGAAACAGAGAAACCCCATAGCACAATTCAGGCCCTTCAGCCCACAATACTGTGCCGAACATGTACTTACTTTAGAAATTACCTAGTGTTCTCATAGCCATCTACTTTTCTAAGCTCCATGGTACCTATCCAGGAGTCTCTTAAAAGACACTATCGTATCCACCTCCGCCATTTCACACACTCACCACTCTGCGTAAAAAATTTACCCCTGACATCTCCTCTGTACCTACTTCCAAGCACCTTAAAACTGTGCCCACTCGTGTTAGCCATTTCAGCCCTGGGAAAAAACCTCTGACTATCCACACGATCGATGTCTCTCAACATCTTATCAGGCCACTTCTCATCCTCCATTGCTCCAAAGAGAAAAGGCCAAGTTCTCTCAGCCTATTCACAAAAGGCATGCTCCCCAATCCAGGCAACATCCTTGTAAACCTTCACTACACCCTGTCTATAGTTTCCACATCCTTCCTGTAGTGAAGAGACCAGAACTGAGCACAGTACTCCAAGTGGGGTCTGACCAGTCCACGGTTGATAAAGGCCAATACACTGTATGCCTTCTTAACCACACAGATAACCTGCGCAGCAGCTTTGAGTGTCCTATGGACTTGGAGCCCAAGATCCCTCTGATCTTCCACACTGCCAAAAGTCTTACCATTAGTACTGTATTCTGCCATCATATTTGATTTACCAAAATGAACCACCTCATACTTATCTGGGTTGAACTCCATCTGCCACTTCTCAGCCCAGTTTTGCATCCTTTCAATGTCCTGCTGTAACCTTCGACTGCCCTCCACACTATCCACAAAACCTCCAAACTTAGTGTCATACTGACCCATCCCTCCACTTCCTCATCCAGCACATTGATAAACATCACGAAGAGAAGGAGTCCCAGAACAGATCCCTGAGGCACACCACTGGTCACCGACCTCCATGCAGAATGTGACCCATCTACAACCACACTTTGCCTTCTGTGGGCAAACCAATTCTGGATCCACAAAGCAAGGTCTCCTTGGATCCCAAGCCTCCTTACTTTCTCAATAAGCCTTGCATGGGGTAACTTATCAAATGCTGTACTGAAATCCATATACACTACATCTACTGCTCTACCTTCATCAATGTGTTTAGTCACATCCTCAAAAAATTCAATTAGGCTCACCAGACAAAGCCAAGCTGACTATTCCTAGTCATATTATGCTTCTCCAAATGTTCATCAATCCTGCCTCTCAGGATCTTATCCATCAACTTACTAACCACTGAAATAAGACTCACTGGTCTATAATTTTCTGGGCTGTCTTTACTCCCTTTCTTGAATAAGGGAACAACCCTCCAACCCTCCAGAACTTCTCCCATCCCCATCCTGATGCAAAGGTCATTGGCAGAGGCTCAGCAATCTCCTCCCTAGTCTCCCACAGTAGGCTGGGGTATATCTTGTCCAGTCCCGGTGACTGGATGAGATATTCATAGAACATAGAATAGTAGAGCACAGTACAGGCCCTTCGGCCCACAATGTTGTACCAACCCTTAAACTCTGCCTCCATATAACCTCCCACCTTAAATTCCTCCATATGCCTGTCTAGTAGTCTTCTAATTTTCACTAGGGTATCTGCCTCCACCACTGACTCAGGCAGTGCATTCCATGCACCAACCATGCACTGAGTAAAAAACCTTCCTCTATTATCCCCCTTGAAATTCCCACCCCTTACCTGAAAGCCATATCCGCATGTACTGAGCAGTGGTGCCCTGGGGAAGAGGCGCTGGCTGTCCGCTCTATCTATTCCTCTTAATATCTTGTACACCTCTATCATGTCTCCTCTCATCCTCCTTCTCTCCAAAGAGTAAAGCCCTAGCTCCCTTAATCTCTGATCATAATCCATACTCTCTAAACCAGGCAGCATTCTGGTAAATCTCCTCTGTACCCTTTCCAATGCTTCCACATCCTTCCTATAGTGAGGTGACCAGAACTGGACACAGTACTCCAAGTGTGGCCTAACCAGAGTTTTATAGAGCTGCATCATTACATCGCAACTATTAAACTCTATCCCTTGACTTATGAAAGCTAACACCCCATAAGCTTTCTTAACTACCCTATCTACCTGTGAGGCAACTTTCAGGGATCTGTGGGCATGTAACCCCAGATCCCTCTGCTCCTCCACACTACCAAGTATCCTGCCATTTACTTTGTACTCTGCCTTGGAGTTTGTCCTTCCAAAGTATACCACCTCACACTTCTCCAGGTTGAACTCCACCTGCCACTTCTCAGCCCTCTTCTGCATCCTATCAAAGTCTCTCTGCAATCTTCGACAATTCTCTACACTATCTATGGCACCACGAACCCTTGTGTCGTCTGCAAACCTGCCATCCCACCCTTCTACCCCCACATCCAGTTCGTTAATACAAATCACGAAAAGTAGAGGTCCCAGAACTGATCCTTATGGGACACCACTAGTCACAACACTTCAATCCAAATGTACTCCCTCCAACATGACCCTCTGCTTTCTGCAGGCAGGCCAATTCTGAATCCATCTGGCCAAATTTCCATGGTACCCAAGCCTCCTGACTTTCTGAATGAGCCTACCATGTGGAACCTTGCAAATGCCTTACTAAAATCTATGTGGCTCACATCCACTGCACTACCCTCATCTATATGCCTGGTCACCTCCTCAAAGAACTCTATCAGACTTGTTAGACACGACCTGCCCTTCACAAAGCCATGCTGACTGTCCCTGATCAGACCATGATTCTCTGAATGCTCATAGATCCTACTGAGAGATAGGATCTATGAGCATTCAGAGAATCATGGTCTGATCAGGGACAGTCAGCATGGCTTTGTGAAGGGCAGGTCGTGTCTAACAAGTCTGATATTTTCTTTTCCAACAGCCTTCCCACCACAGACGTAAGACTCACTGGTCTATAATTACCCGGACTATCTCTACCACTTTTTTTGAACAAGGGGACAACATTCTCCTCCCTCCAATCCTCTGGTACCATTCCCGTGGACAACGAGGATATAAAGATTCTAGCCAGAGGCTCTGCAATCTCTTCCCTCACCTCATGGAGCAGCCTGGGGAATATTCCGTCAGGCCCCGGGGACTTATCCGGCTTAATATATTTTAGCAACTTCAATACCTCCTCTCCCTTAATATCAACATGCTCCAGAACATCAACCTTACTCATAATGTCCTGTCCGTCATCAAGTTCCCTCTCATTGGTGAATACCAAAAAGAAATATTCATTGAGGACCTCGCTCACTTCCACAGCCTCCAGGCACATCTTTCCACCTTTATCTTTAAATGGTCCTACCTTCACTCCTGTCATCCTTTTGTTCTTCACATAATTGAAGAATGCCTTGGGGTTTTCCTTTACCCTACTTGCCAAGGCTTTCTCATGCCCCCTTCTTGCTCTCCTCAACCCCTTCTTAAGCTCCTTTCTTGCTACCCTATATTCCTCAACAGACCCATCTGATCCTTGCTTCCTAAACCTTTTGGGCAATGCTTTCTTCCACCTGATTGGATTTTCCACCTCGCTTGTCACCCATGGTTCCTTCACCCTACCATTCTTTATCTTCCTCTCTCTAAACATCGACCACATGTCCATAGAACATTTCCCGGCAAAAACATCACCCCAATTCACACCCATAAGTTCTAGCCTTATAGCCTCATAATTTGTCCTTCCCCAATTAAAAATTTTCCTGTCCTTTCTGATTCTATCCTTTTCCATGATAATGTTAAATGCCAGGGAGCGGTGGTCACTGTCCCCCAGATGCTCACCCACTGAGAGATCTGTGACCTGACCCAGTTCGTTACCTAACACTAGATCTAGTATGGCATTCCCCCTATTCAGCCTGTCAACATGCTGTGACAGGAATCCGTCCTGGACACACTTAACAAACTCTACCCCATCTAAACCCTTGGAACTAATCAGGTGCCAATCAATATTAGGGAAGTTAAAGTCACCCACGATAATAACCCTGTTATTTTTCCACCTTTCGAAAACCTGCCACCCAATCTGCTCCTCGGTATCTCTGCTGCTACCAGGGGGCCTATAGAATACCCCCAGTAGAGTAACTGCTCCCTTCCTTTTCCTGACTTCTATCCACACTGACTTAAAAGAGGATCCTGCTACATTACCCACCCTTTCTGTAACTGTAATATTATCCCTGACCAGTAATGCCAACCCTCCTCCCCTTTCCCCCCCTCTCTATCCCTTTTAAAGCACTGAAATCCAGGAATATTGAGAATCCATTCCTGCCCTGCTGCCAGCCAAGTCTCTGTAATGGCCACTACATCATAATTCCATGTATGTATCCAAGCTCTCAGTTCATCATCTTTGTTCCTGATGCTTCTTGCATTGAGGTACACACATTTCAGCCCTTCTACCTTACTGTCTTTACACCATTTATTCTGCTTCTCTTCCCTCAAAGCCTCTTTATATGTTAGATTTGGCTTTACTCCATGCACTATACTTGCAGTTCTTGCATGACCTTTATCCTCCTCCACCTCACTATCTGCACTAACACTCTGGTTCCTCCCCTCCGCCAAATCTAGTTTAAACCCTCCCAGAGCAGTACTAGCAAACCTTCCCGCAAGGATGTTAGTCCCCCTCCAGTTCACGTTCAACCCATCCCGTCGGAACCGGTCCCACCTTCCCTTAAACAAAGCCCAATTGTCCAGAAACATGAAGCCCTCCCTCCTGCACCATCTCCTTAGCCACGTATTTAGCTGCATTATCTTCCTATTTCTAGCCTCACTAGCATGTGGCACGGGTAGCAATCCTGAGGTTGCAACCCTGGAGGTCCTGTCTTTCAACTTTGCATCAACTCCCTAAACTCTCTTTGCAGGACCTCCTCCTCCTTGCTAACCATGTCATTGGTCCCAACATGGACCACAGCATCTGGCTGCCCACCCTCCTTCCTAAGAATATCGAGAACTCGATCCAAGATATTGCGGACCCTGGCTGGAATTTGTTGATCACATCATCATGATTTTGCACATCAGCTTTGATTAACTGTGACTATTTTTTAATTACTCTCTTATTTTATTGAGGGCATTAGGGTTCAGAAGTAACAACATTTTGACACTCTAAAGCATTAAAGCCAAGCTGATCACCTAATGTGGCAACGTTCAAACAACTTTGATGCAGTGATACTTTCTAGCATAAATATTAGCCCAGACTTTGCTTGCATGGGACCACCATCAGTAGTTGCTGTCTATAATCTCCCCACATCTTACATGGAATCAGAAGTGTCACTGAATCAGTGGAAAGTCCTTTGAGAAATAATGGAAAATGTGTATCCACTAAATCCCTTCATAAATCAAGATCAAGACGTTAACAAGCAAGTGTAATAATGGGGGAAACATTTGCCTGAATGTGGGAGAGGGGCCAACAAGTACTTTACATCAGTGTTTACTAAGGATAGGATAGGGAGATCAAGTCCAAGCGTATTGATATGCTAGGGCTTTTTGAAGTAAAGGAGAACGTAGTGCTGTGTCTCCTAAAAAGGTGGATAAGTCCTGAAGGCCTGATGGGAAAAACCTCAAGTTATTGAGAGAGACAAGAGAAGACATTAATGGGGCCTTGACCAGTAACTTTGTCAATATATTGTCAATATCTTTATTCTCTCTAGCCACAGGTGAGGAACTGAAGGACTGGAGAGTAACTAATGTTGTTCCATTATTCAAGAAGGGAATCAGGAATAATCCCGGAAACTTTAGAATGGTGATTCTTACATCAGTTAGGAAAGTTACTGGAGAGAGATCTTATAAAAGGATTTATGAGCATTTGGAAACTCATGGCCTAATTAGGAGAGCCAGCATGCCTTTGTGCATGGCAGGTCATGTCTTATTAACTTGATTTTTTTGACAAGATGATGAGAATGATTGATAGAGCTACAGCTCTGGATTTTGCACCGCAGAGATTTTGGAAGGCACTTTACAAGGTCTCTTATAGGAGTCTCATCCAGAATGTTAAGATGCATGGGATCCATACTAAATAGGTTGCTTGGATTGAAGACTGGCTTGCCCATAGAAGACAGAAACATAGAAACATAAAAAGCATACAGCACAATACAGGCCCTTCGGCCCACAAAGCTGTGCTGAACATGTCCTTACCTTAGAACTACCTAGGCTTTACTCATAGCCCTCTATTGTTCTAAGCTCCATGTAGCCATCCAGGAGTCTCTTAAAAGACCCTATCATTTCTGCCTCCACCATCACCGTCGGCAGCCCATTCCATGCACTCACCAATATCTGCGTAAAAAACTTACCCCTGACATCACCTCTGTACCAACTTCCAAGCACCTTAAAACCATGCCCTCTCATGCTAGACAATTCAGCCCTGGGGAAAAGCCTCTGACTATTCATACGATCAATGCCTCTCATTATCTTGTACACCTCTCACCTTTCATCCTCTGTTGCTCCAAGGAGAAAAGGTCGAGTTCACTCAACCTATTCTCATAAGGCATGCTCCCCAATCCAGGCAACATCCTTGTAAATCTCCGCTGCACCCTTTCTATGGCTTCCACGTCCTTCCTATAGTGAGGCGACCAGAACTGAGCACAGTACTCCAAGTGGGGTCTGACCAGGGTCTTATATAGCTGCAACATTACCTCTCAGCTCTTAAATTCAATCCCACGATTGATGAAGGTCAATGCACCGTATGCCTTCTTAACCACAGAGTCAATCTGCGTAGCAGCTTTGAATGTCCTATGGACTCAGACCCCAGATCCCTCTGATCCTCCACACTGCCAAGAGTCTTACCATTAATGCTATATTCTGCCATCACATTTGACCTAACAAAATGAACCACCCCACACTTATCTGGTTTGAACTCCACCTGCCACTTCTCAGCCCAGTTTTGCATCCTATCAATGTCCCGTCGTAACATCTGACAGCCCTCTACACTATCCATAACACTCCCAACCTTTGTGTCATCAGCAAATTTACTAACCCATCCCTCCACTTCCTCATCCAGGTCATTTATAAAAATCACAAAGCGTAGGGGTCCCAGGACAGATCACTAAGGCACACCACTGGCCACTGGCCTCCATGCAGAATATGACCTGTCTACAACCACTCTTTGCCTTTTGTGGGCAAGCCAGTTCTAGATCCAGAAAGCAATGTCCCCTTGGATCCCATGCCTCCTTATTTTCTCAATAAGCCTTGCAGGGGGGAACCTTATCAAATGCCTTGCTAAAATCCATATACACTACATCTAGGACTCTACATTCATCAATGTGCTTAGTCAGAGTTAGTTGTCAGAGGGACTTATTCTATCTAGTGGTCTGTGATTAATGGTGTCCCATGGGGATCTGCCCTGGGACCTCAGCTGTTTGTGATGCACATACTGTAAATGACCTTACTAGGTGAGGGGTTAGTTAGTTTACCAATGATATGAAGATCTGTGGTATTATGGATAGTGTAGAAGATTGACAAAGAGTACAGTGGGATATAGATCAGTTGCAGATATGGGCGGAGAAATGGCTGATGGAGTTTAACCCGGCCAAATGTGAAGTGTTGCACTTTGATAGGTCAAATGTAAAGAGAAAGTACATTGTTATGGCCAAAACCCTTAACAGTGTTGATGAGCAGAAAAATCTTGGGGTCCAAGTTCATAACCCCATGAAAGAAGCCACATAGGTTGGTAGAGTGATTAGGAAGGCATATAGCAAACTTACCTTTATTAGTACAGGCACTGAGTTCAAGAGCCAGGAGGTTATGTTGTAGCTTTATGAAACTCTAGTCAGGCTGCATCTTGGGTATTGCACATAGTTTTGGATATCTCATGATAGAGGCTTTGGAGATGGTGCAGAGGAGGTTTATCAGGATGCTGCCTGGATTAGAGATCATATGCTATAACGAGAGATGGGACAATCTTGGGCAGTTTTCTCAGTGTAGTGGAGGCGAAGGGGAGATCTGATGGAGGTTTATATGCCTATGAGAGGCATAAACAGGGTTTACAGACAGTATCTTTTTCCCCGGATTGAAATAGCAAATACCAGAGGGGTTAAGTTCAAAGGAGATGTGAGGGACAAGTGTTGGGTGTTTAGAATGTGTTGCCTGGGCTGGTGATAGAGGCAGATAAATTAGGGATTTTTAAGATAAATTTAGATAGGCTCATGAATCTGAGGGAAATTGAAGTTTATGGACATTGACAAGGCAGAACTAATTAGTTTAGTTGGCTATTTGATTACAAGCTTATTTGGTTTGGCACAACATTATAGGTTGAAGGGCTTGTTCTTGTGGTGCAATTTTCTCCGTTTTTATGTTCTTAATGTCCTTTGATGGTAAAATATTGCTTCCAGCTTCACCACCTGTTGGAGACTTTAAATGTATCTGCACATCTGACATTCAGAAACCTTTCAGAATGCAAAACTGACAGCGGAATTATTAAATATGGTTCAAAAAGTTAAAGAAAACAACAAAACAACTTTCTAAATAACAAAAAATTTAAATCAAATAGTGAAAAAAAATTTTAAATGCTCTATCCTTGACTTTCTTCCCTGCATCCTGACAGCCTCTTTTTTAAAATGAGTGGCGTCACATCTCCAATCCATAAACCAATTTCCTCATTGTAAATTGAAATTACTGAGCCATGCCCATAAAGTAATGGTGAGTAAGAACAGGCTTCCAATGTACATATATGGAAGTATTGGACCTTCTTGCATTGAAACAGTTTAATCCTAGCAGTTTTATTCAGAAGCATGGGAATTTACCATCAAAATTTGAGCTAGAATATTGTAAGTTAGAGAAAATTATGAAGGTAAGATCATTAACACACATTTCACAGTGGATCTTGATAGTAATCATTACTTAATATGTTGCTCAGACTACACTGGACAACAATTTTCTTCAAAAGTGTTGATCCCTCAGAATTTTTTTTATATATGATGCACCACATGAAGATGAACACAAGTAAAATTTCAGACTAGTTGTATCATGTAGGAATTTGGAGAAACAGGAAGTTGACTTTTATTGAATATAATGCAATTAAATGCGTAATGGTGTTGACGCTTTACAATAGTTCAACTACCTAAGCTAAAAATGTTCTGTGATGATTTTCATTTGTCTGATGCTCCTCACTTAAGTGTCCTACAATAATCATCCAGCATTGATGGATTCCAGTTGCCCTGATTCCATTTCTCTATGACAGCAATATTCTGGTGAAACCTTTCACCATGCTCGTTCCCAACAGCGCCAAGATTTTCAGGGAAGAAGTGTAAATGGGAATGCAGAAAATGGATCTTTAGTGACACGTTGTACTTCATGGTTTTGTATGCTTGAAGCATGGTGTCCACCAGCTGCACGTAGTTTGCTGCTCTATGGTTGCCAAGAAAAATTTTCAACAACATCCTTAAGTTCCTTCCATGCGATTTTCTCCAGTTCTGCAAGAAGTTCTTCAAATTGATGACCTGCTTGATTTGTGGCCCAACAAAAATGCCTTTCTTAATTTTGGCATCAATTAATTTGACGAATTATGAATTGAAAAAGCAAATATAGGTGATTTCAAAAAATGATGTGTGATAGGGAAATTTCATGGTAAATTTCATGATTAGCAGACCAAAATCCATAAAATACACACAAAACTGTTCAGGAAGCAAAACCTCTTTGTCCAGTGCTATTATACCAGAGCTGTGTGACATAGATATCCTGACCCTCTGGACTATGTGAAATATAAACACATATTATGCATTTTCTTTCTCTTCATTTCTTCCCTAATGTCTGAGATAACATTGTCCTAAAAACAAAGCAAAAACATGGTTGAGATTTCCTTCTGATCTTCATTTATTTGGAGTGAATGGGATGGAAATGACTTGGAGGCACACTTCATCACACCTTTAGCATAATCTACTTGCCACCCAATTCTGGGACAATATATCAGCAGTCACATTGAATCAGTATTAAATTAAAGGGAATGTGCCTTCATAACACTGGAAGTAAGTGACTTTGTTTCCAGTATCTAGCACTCCATTGCAACCGTCTTCAAAGATTGGATATATTTAATACTGAAGCAATCTTTTGAGCTTTGTTACAATGTATTCAGGTTGGCAGGGCCACCCCAAATTTCAAATGGTCCAGTGGCTATAAGTTTCAAAGTTTAAAATTCATTTATTATCAAAGTATCAAATTATCAAAACATTAGACAACCTTGACATTCATCTACTTACAGCCACAAAACAAAAAAGTCCAAAAGACCCATTTCAAAAAAAGACCATCAAATACCCAATATACAGACAGGAAAAAAAAACAACAGATCATGAAAATAATGAAAGCAAACAAAAGGCATTCACAACTGAAGTCCACAAAAGAATGTCCGTCCACAGACACAAAGCCACAACCTCAGTTCAACGCAGAGCCAAGCAAATGTCATGGAGCAGTGAGATGAACTGGCCCATCCCTCACCTACTAGTCCTGACACCCTGACCTTTTTAATCTGGCCCTGCACTTAAATCATCATCCAAATATCGTAAAGTTTTGACAGAGACTAGAGATAATCATCTAATGTGGAGAATGAAGCAATAAGTTAGTTGAACGGAGTGTGGCTTGAAAGTATGAGGTATTAATTGCATGAAAGTATTAACTACACAATCTAATAGTTATGGCCAAGTTATTGTGGTCAGAGAAAAAAACTACCATTCTCTGTATAGAAAACTTACCTTACAAATAAATCTCTTTTAAAATTTCCCCCTCTTATCTTAAAGCTATGGCTTCTATTATTTGAATTTCTGTCCAACTACCTATCATATCTAATCCCTTTCATCATTTCATATATCTTTGTCAAGTTGTTCCTTGGCCTCTGATACTGCACAGAAAGCTATCCAAGTTTGTTCAATCTCATCTTTTAGTGAATTTGATGAGAGTCTTTGACGAAAATGGTTTGGACCTACATGCTGGAGCATCCAACACAAGGATTGAGACACAGTATCAAATTGGATCTATGATTGAACACAAAACAAACTCTAGATGATATCACTAGTTAGACTTACGATTGAGCACCGAACCTCAGTTCAGGTGACCTTTAAATACTCAATTCTTGGCACCCAAACCATGATTGCCATTTAGCGGGACTGTCCTGGACCCTTAGATTGGCCATACCACCTATCCATACTCTGGAAAGTTAGAGCATCTAAATCCCGGAAACTGGCGCGGTTGCAGGCATATCGTAACAGGACCCCACCCTCTGTGGCCAACTCCTGATGGTCCTGGCTGCTTGGAGAGACAGAGATAGTAATCGTGGATGAAAGCTAGATCCAAGATGTCTTTTTCAGACACCCTGCACCTCTCCTCAGGTTGAAATCCTTCCCAATCCATGAGGTATTGCCAATCACGCTAGTTTGTTAGTCCAAAAGTCTTCTCACCATGAGGACCTGTTCCCCATCAATAAACCTGGGTGGTTGCAGGGATGATGGTGGTGGGGCAAAGGGGTTGGTGCAGACATGTTTTAATTTAGAGATGTGGAAGGTGGGATTGATCCTTAGGGTCTTGGGGAGCTGCAAGGCGTACACCACCAGGTTTATTTTCCCTAGGACTTTGAAAGATCCGATTAACTTGGGCACCAGCTTTTGAGACTCTACTTGGAGAGGCAAACTTTGAGTGGACAGCCAGATCTGTTTCCCAGGCTGCAAAGTGGGTCTCTGTCTTCTTCAGTTCGCCTGGGTCTCCGCCTTCTGTGTAGAGTCCAGCAAATATCTCTTGTTCTACTCTATTTTTGCTTGCAACATCTGATCAGATCTTCGGCTGCAGTAACCCCAACCTTGGCCTACTGTTTATGAAAGAGAGGTAGAGGATAAGCAAATTGGCACTTGAAAGGTGACATCCCACGCGCTGAATGCTGTAAGGTGTTGTGAGCGACCTCTCCCCACATCAAATGGTTGCACCATTCGTCAGGTCTTTCTGAGGCCAGAAATCTTAGGGTATGTTGTAAATCTTGGTTGGTCCATTCATTCTGGCCATTGGTCTGTAAGTGTAATCCAGATGAAAAACTGACTGTTGCCCCAATCAGCTTACAAAACACCCTCTAGAAATGTGATGTGAATTGTGGACTACGATCTGAATTAATGTCCACTGGGAATCCATGGGTCCTGAAGACCTGGTCCAGGACAATTTCAGCTATCTCTGCCGCAGCTGGCAGCTTCTTCAAGGCAATGAACTTGCAGGCTTTTGAAAAGAGATCAGCAATTACTAAGATAACAGCCTTCCATTTGGATGGTGGAAAACCTGTGAAAAAGTCCATGGAGGTGTATGCCCATGGTCTTTCCAAAACAGGTAGGGGGTGGAGTAGCCCTTGAGGTCAGGTAAGGGGCTCCTTGCTCCTGGCTCCTGCATGTACTGCAGAACCTCCTTCATCATTCTGGGCCACCAATACCACCTCTTGGTAAATTTGAGGGTCCAGGCAATCCTTAGGTGAGCAGTCATTCTCAATGAAGGTCCCCATTGAAGAGCAGGGGACAGAACTTGGGACAAGTAGCCAATCCAGAGGATCGTTCTTAGGAACCTCCCCTTGTGCTTGGGCCTTGTGAACAAGAGCATTGATTCCCCAATAAATTGGTGCTACCATTTTGGCTTGAGGCAAAATGGTGGTAGGCTGCTCCTCTTGTTCCAGTTCATCAAACTGATAACTGATGAGACAAGGCATCGGGCTTCTGGTTCTTTGACCCTTGTCAATAGGTCAAGATGAAATTAAAGAGCACTTGGCCTGCCTGGAATTCAGCTTCTTGGCCTCCTGAATAAAAGCCAGATTCTTGTGGCAAACAAGTGTAGATCTGCAAATGCTGGAAATTCGAGCAACACGCACACACAATGCTGGAGGAACTCGGCAGGCCAGGCAGCCTCTATGGAAAAAAAGTATAGTCGACGTTTTGGGCCTGGGTCTTCGTAGGGTCCATCTTGAGATTGCCATTGGAGGTGATGAAACCCAAAAATAAAACAGTCGTCACATGAAATTTGGACCTCCAATTTAGTTGAGGAGCCTCTTTAAAATGTCCCTGACATGAGCGACATACTCCTCGATGGACTTTGAGATTGGGATAACATCTAAGTAGACAATGGCATACTTATGGAGAGTATCCCAGAGCACGTTGTTAATAAAGAAAGGTCTGAAAAACTGCTGGAGTGTTCACAATGCCAAAGAGCATAACCAGGTACCTGTAGTGCCCTGTCAGTGTATTGAATGCAGTTTTCCACTCATCACCTTCCCTTGTACGGACCAGATTGCACGCACTCTGTAGTTTAGTGAATACATTGCCCCTTGGAGAATCTTGAAAGCGGTATTTATGAGTGGAAGTGGGTAATGATCCTTGTGGTTTAATCCTCTATAATCAATACATGGCCACAGGCACTCATCCTTTTTTTTTTGTACAAAGAAGAAGCCTGCACCGGCTGGTGGCTAGACGGCTGATAAATCCCATAGCAAGAGCCTCCTTCGTATATTCTTGCATTGAGCTTCTCCCTGGACCTGAGAGCACGTACAATCAACCACGTGGAGGACAAGTTCCAGGCAGAAGATCAATAGCGCAGTTGTACGGTTGCTGTGGTGGAAGAATCAAGGATTTCCTTTGCTGGAAGACCTCTTCCAAGTCCTTGTATACTACAGGTATTTCAACCAGCCTGGATGTTGCAAATTCTTCTGAACGCTCCTTCAAGGATGACTCCTGAGGCTTCTTAGGTGGCAGGGATGGTTCAGCCGATCTCCCGATTCTCATTCCTAGACTCACTGGACTCTGTCATCTCCTCAGGCAACTGCAACGAGGTGTCACAAATGGCTCTTGCACCCTCAGGAACAAGTTCCAAGTGTCTATGTTTAGAAGGCTTCTCCTTAGTCGGGAACTGGTGGCTGGATCCCTTAGGCTTCGGGCCACCTTGTACTGAAATCTGCCCCTTGCTGGTCATGGCCCTCAGCAGAGTCTAGAGGTTAGAAGACCACATCACAAACGTACCCTCTTACAATAACTGGACCAAATAATGATTCTCCCTCCCTCCAGTTCACATATGGGTTATGCTGGGACAGCCAAGGGTGCACGAGGATCAAGGGTAGGAGTGTTGAGTCAATGATGTAGAAACTAATGTCTTCCACACGAGGATCTGCAACCCACAGTCTGCTGCTGGATTTGCCCCGAACCTAGCGGGAGGCCATCCAAGACCATTGTAAGCATGAACTGGCTCAACTCTTGCAGTGTTGTGTTGAGCCGGTGGACAGCTTCTAAGTCCAGAAAATTACCTGCTGCCCCAGGTCCACAAAAGCCCTCACCTGCCTTAAGTTCTTACCCCAGGTTAACTCTATTTTCAGTATGAAACCAGAATCTGAGGGATTGGGAGTAGTGGCTGCTACCATCACAGTCTTAGCAGTTCCCTAGTCAGCTTCAGCTTTGGATGTTTGGCTCCCAGGTGACCAGCTTCCCTGCAGTAATAGCAGCACCTTTGATTCTGACAAGAGGACCTCTCATTGGCGGAGTGCCTCATGTAACCAATCTGCATGAGCTCGATAGAGTCCCAAGCAGGAGATAGGCTGGTCATGGTCTGAGGCCGAGGGGTGGAACCACAATGGATTGGGGCCAGGCTTGGGCTAGCCCTCATAATTATAGCCACTCTTATGCTCTGCCATATGATTGTCAAGGTGGATGGACTGGTCAATGAAAACTTTTAAGTCCCCTGTTGACGCTGTCAAGGTGCGGACATGCTTTAGCTTGTCCTGGAGTCCGTGACAGCCTAGAGTGGCCAAAGCCTCCCTGTTCCAACCACTCTCTTGGGCCAAGGTCTGAAATTCGACTGCATAGTCGGCCACTGAACATCCGTCCTGTCGAATTTTCATCAGGCAGTCTGAGGCTCAGCTGGCACCCTCATGGTGGCCATGAATTCCTCTGAATCTGAGCAAATCTCTGACCTACATCCCAATACGCAGCGGCCCAGGCCAGGGGAGAGATAATGAAGACCACTTGTCCGCACTCCGAAGGGAACCGGGTCAGCTGGAGTTGAAACACTAATGAGCATTGAGTAGGAAGCCATGCCAAGGACCACATCTCCATCGAATCTCTCCAGGGTCAGAAGATGTACTGGCTCCACAGAGCAAGCAACAGCCTCACGCAAGCAACTCTGGCCTCCTCTTTGTGATAACTGGTACATGGCAGCCTGAAGGTCATGTATCTGCAGGCTGTGACTGGAAATCCTGTTGCTGTGGCTGGGTTCAGCAGCCAAGAGACTCTGATACCCTGCAGGATCTATGTAGGCTCAATTGTACTGTGACAAGAGTCCTTGACGAGGATGGTTTGAACCCAGATGCTGAAGTATCTGAAGCAAAGATCAAGACACAGTATCAAACTGGATCGAGAGCTTAGCACAAAACAAAGGCTAGACGATATCACTAGTTAGGATTATGATTGAGCACCGAGCCTCGGTTCAGGCGCTCTTTAAATACTCAATTCTTGGAGCCCAAAACATGATTGCCAATTAGCGGGACCATCCTGAACCGTTAAAGGCGTGGTGCCAGCTATCCATACTCCAGACAGTTAGGGAGTCTAAATCCCAGAAGCTGGCGCGATTGGGAGCAGTTCATAACAGTGAGTACTTAAAGAATTATAGAATTCGGCACAGCTTTGTGGGCCGAAGGGCCTGTATTGTGCCATAGGTTTTCTATGGTTTTTTTCTATGAATTACTGTCGAATCCTTGTAAAATACATTCCAATCCAGACAACGTTCTGGTTTAACTCCTCCGCATTCTATTCAAGGCCTCCACAAATGTGAAATATTCTGCCGCAGAAGAGCTCGGGAGCCTTGTTGCAAGCACCAAGTATCACTTAGTTCTGCTCTAATGTATTGTAGCATTATGGTCTTCATGACCATTTCATGCTTTGTTAATTAGTTATCCATACGCATCATAGAGAAACTTAATGGTGCTTAAATTATTGTGAAACAATACTTGCCTGATATTGTCTAAGCTGTGGAGTACCACGATACTTGTCAGGGCACATTTCCAACATAAACAAAGCAGAAGAATCAGGCTAAATGTATTTCTGTCAATCATTTCTGGCATTCTGACCAGTAACAAAAGCAAAATACTGCAGGCTGTGGGAATCTGAAATAGAAATTTTATGGATTATACAGTGGGTCAGGCAAGGTCTCTTCAGAAAGGAAGCACAGTCTGGATTTAGGTCAATGAATTTTCATGCTCTCCAGTAGTATTCACTATAGATGTTCAGTAGTCAAGCAGTGGGTGGTGAAGGGATACCAGCTGAATCACAGTATCAGAATGATAAGATACCTTGATCAAGTTATTCAGCCTAATCTGCTGCACCTAGGGGTTTTGATGTAGATGTGACCAATAAAACTAATATTGTAATCTTTAATATTTGAGCATCTGTCACTGATTTGGACTGACCTGGAATTTATGTCATAAAATATCTGTGGGCGAAGCGGGTGGGGGTGGTCCCAGCAATATATGTATCAATTTTGTTTATTTACTGAGATACAGTGTGGATTCAGTCCTTCAGCCCCTCGAGCCACATCGCCCTGCGATCCCCTGATTTAAACCTAGCCTAATCACGGGAGAATTTACAATGGCCAATTAACCTACTATCCAGTACCTTGTTGGAGTGTGGGAGGAAACCAGAGCACCGGGAGTAAACCCACATGTTCATGGGGAAAACATACAAGCTCCTTACAGGCAGCAGTGGGACATGAACCCGTTTCACCGGTACTACAAAGCGTTGTGCTATCATGGCGCCACAGTGCTGCACTAACCATTGTAATAGCAAACCTGTTCCTGGCCAAAGGATGAGTTAACTATATTTATAATTTACAAAGAATAGAGACAGGCATTCCCACAAGGTTATGCTCAGGATTATCTCTCTTACATTGTGTTTCCACGGCATTCCAAAGGAGCTGTTTGTCAACCCAAAATATTGAAGTAAACAATGTTATTGTAGGTATTGAAATGATATTGAATCACCTTCTGTGTAAAATGTGATGCAGCTTCGGGGTTGGGAGCCTCTATTGAGAGTGTCTCCACAATGATGTCTGCTAGGATGGCGCAGTAATGCAGCGGTCAACGCAACACTTTACAGTCCAGGTGACCCAGGTTCAATTCCTGCTGATGCCTCTGAAGAGTTTGTATGATGAGGAGAACATATAAACCTCCAGGTGCTCCAGTTTCTTCCCACAGTCCAAAGACATACCGATTGGTAAGTTAATTGATCATTGTAAATTGTCTTGTGATTAGGCTAAGTTTAAATTGGGGGATTGCTGGGCAGTGTGGTTTGAAAGGCTGGCAGAGCTTACACCACACTGTAGAAACATAGAAACATAGAAAATAGGTGCAGGAGTAGGCCATTCGGCCCTTCGAGCCTGCACCGCCATTTATTATGATCATGGCTGATCATCCAACTCAGAACCCCGCTCCAGCCTTCCCTCCATACCCCCTGACCCCTGTAGCCACAAGGGTCATATCTAACTCCCTCTTAAACATAGCCAATGAACTGGCCTCAACAGTTTCCCGTGGCAGAGAATTCCACAGATTCACCACTCTCTGTGTGAAGAAGTTTTTCCTAATCTCGGTCCTAAAAGGCTTCCCCTCTATCCTCAAACTGTGACCCCTCGTTCTGGACTTCCCCAACATCGGGAACAATCTTCCTGCATCCAGCCTGTCCAATCCCTTTAGGATCTTATACGTTTCAATCAGATCCCCCCTCAATCTTCTAAATTCCAATGAGTACAAGCCCAGTTCATCCAGTCTTTCTTCATATGAAAGTCCTGCCATCCCAGGAATCAATCTGGTGAACCTTCTTTGTACTCCCTCTATGGCAAAGATGTCTTTCCTCAGATTAGGGGACCAAAACTGCACACAATAAATTTCAATAAATCGTGTTGAATAAAGACTCTTATTAAAGACATTAATGATCTGGAAGAGGGGACCAAGGGTAGTACATCTAAGTTTCCTGATGATACCAAATTGAGTGGAAAAGCAAATTGTGCATAAAATACAGAGAGTCTGCAGAGTGATATAGGTGGTTTAAGTGAATGGGCAAGGGTCTAGCAGATGAAATACAATGTTGGTAAATGCGAGGTCATTCACTTTGGAAGGGAAAAAATGAAAGAGCAGATTATTATTTAAATGGTAAAAATATTGCAGCATGCTGCTGTGAAGAGGGACTTGGGAGTGCTTGTGCATGAATCACAAAAGGTTGGTTTTCAGGTGCAGCAGGCTATCAAGAAGGCAAATGGAACATTGGCCAACAGTGCTAGAGGGACTGAATTTCAGAGCAGGGAGGTTATGCTACAACTGTACAGTGTACTGGTGAGGCCACCCCTGGAGTACTGCATGCAGTTCTGGTCTCCTTACTTGAGGAAGAACCTACTGGCTTTGGAGGCGATGCAGTGGAGGTTCACCAGCTTGATACCAGAGAAGAAGAGTTTAGACTATGAGAAGAGATTGAGTCACCTGGTTGCTATGAGGGACTACAGTATTGTGCCAAAGTCCTAGGCACATATACATAGCTAGGGTACCTCAGAGTTTTGCACAGTAGTGTATTTGTCAATGTGGAGTGGAGAGCAAGTTTGTAAATCTGGCGAGAGCAAAGGGTGTTGGGAATGGTGAGGGTGGAGCACTGTGGGAGGGATGTAGGGCAGGTGGCAGAGAGAGAATGCCGGGGTGGGGGTGACACGGGTGCAGACACACCCAGCCCTGGGATACCAGGCAAGGTCATTTGATTCCAAAGAATTGGTTTATTGATCATTACAGATCCTTCAACACTATAACGAAAGGGGTATATTTTGGGTGTCTGGAGTGTGTACTCAGATTCTTTTGGAACAGACACCAGTATGGAATATTCAAAGGGATTCTGCTAGTTGGGATGCGGTGCTATTCTAAGTATGTGATTCTGTAAATTGTTCTTACTATATTCCAAATGTTAATGTTAAGTAGGTGTTTATAGCAATTGAAGCTGAATTTAATCATTTATTGTTACCTTTGTGTTGAAGAAATATAAGACATCGTGTCAGAACAGTGATCCTCTTGGATTTTCCTGGACTCTCTGTCTCCTGGATTGCTGTGTGAAGGAAGACATTTATATTTTCCAGTTAGAGCCTCTGTGTGGTTTAGTCAGTCATGACAGTAAGCTTTCCATTAATACTTTATACTTTATTGTGTGACGAGAATACACATAAAATTAAGATGTTTGCTGGCCTGGGTTAGCATCAGTGACATCAGCAAGTGGTCTGCCACCTGCCCTCAGGGGAAGGACAGATAAGGAACAATGGAGCAGCGTCTGGAGATGTGTAATGAAGGGACGTGGGAGAGAGAGCTGTCTGGAGCGGCTCCCCCCCTTTGAACCCTGAACTGTTTGAAGTGATGGACAGGCGATACCCCAGCAGGGGGATAAAAAGGGACCGGTTTGCTAAGGCGACACACACGCCACCCGAGGTAACGAGACCCTGGAAGCGGTACGCTTCTCACGAGTCGGTGAGAAGTACCAGACAACGGCCAGGGTGGAAAGGTACGATCAGCGGGAACCCGGTGTGTGTCCGCCCTTGCCTGGGTGCCGGGTTCACTGCAGAGGATCGACTGCATCTGGAGGAGGGGTCACAGTCGGTGATCTCAGGTGACATCACCAAGGACCCGCCCAAAAGTTGCTTGTGAGCCATCTCGCCGGTCTGTGAGTGAAGCCGTGTATGAATAGTTGTTCCTGTTCTCTCTCTCTCTCCCCGCACGTTGTCCATCACCATGGCAATGATTACTGCGAACTGAGCTACTAAACTGGACTGAACTTTGAGTCACTTTGAAATCTGGTCATTTACCCCTAGACAACGATAGAGCTTGATTGATGCTGTTATCTTAATTCTGTGCACATGTGTGGTTATCATTGTTGAACTGTTGCATTTATTATCCTTTCGATTACTGTGTTGCTTGTTTCTTTAATAAAACTTTCTTAGTTCTAGTACTCCAGACTCCAACTGAGTGATCCATTTCTGCTGGTTTGGCAACCCAGTTACGGGGTACGTAACAATTGTCACCAAACAATTGATACTAGAACGTACAATCATCACAGCGATATTTGATTCTGTATTTCCCGCTCCCTGGAGTACAAATCGATAGTAAATATTAAAAATTTATATTATAAATCATAAATAGAAAATAGAAAATGGAAAGTAAGGTAGTGCAAAAAAACCGAGAGACAGGTCCGGATATTTGGAGGGTACGGCCCAGATCCGGGTCAGGATCCGTTCAGCAGTCTTATCACAGTTGGAGAGAAGCTGTTCCCAAATCCGACCGCAATACTTTTCAGCCTCACGGGTATGAATATGGGGATTGATTAAGGATTCTTTCAAAATCCAATCATAACTACAGATATGAATGACTTTGTTTCCGTTCAAAGAGCTGGTGTCAGGACACAGGTTCCATAAAAATGTAGATCTGTGTGCAATAGCGCGTTGTGGATTTTCTGAAGCACCGTAGTGTGTGAAGAGATGTGATGTTTGAACTAACACTTAGCTCTGCAGTACAGAAACAAGTACTTTGGCACAGCATTGCTAGCCTAAGCCCCGTCTTCAAATCACAGGAAAATTAGAATGATTATCTTTGTTGATTTATTCTCATTAGTTACAAGAGCCCTGGAGTTGCAGAGCTATTAGATATTGCATCTAAAATAGAGGCAAAATGCTGAAAGAAGTTCAGGCAAAGCCCTGGACATCTTGAACTCAACTTCAAAAGATTTCTGTGCCCAGCTCCAGTCAATTCAATTTTCAGTTCACATCAAATGGGGGAAAAATGGCGTAAGGGCAAAATATTCCACTTTGTATTCATGAAGTGATTCTATATATTCTGTTAGTTAATTTCCTGTTATGATAGCAGATGGTTTGTGGAACAGCTGCCGAGTGTTGCTTGAATTACAACAGTAGCTACTTTAAAAATTGACTGATGATTTTTGGCAGCTTCGGAAGGGTAAGAAGCCAGCGATTCGTGGTGCAGTCTTAGTAATTGCCATTGTTGGAGTAAGGTTATTCCTTCAGACGTCTGCAACTATTTTCACCGGTGATGCATGGGAAAGATGTATCTCAGTTCTCGACGCTGACAGCTGCCCGCAGAGCTTTGTCAGGGTTTTGACTCGTGACTTGCTGTCAGCTGTCAGTTGATGCCACGGAGCCCCCTCCCCAGAAGCTCTGTAACTCCTGTGACCTGGTAAGACAATAGTGGGGCTCTTCAGCCGTCGAAATTTAAGTCTCCTCACAAAGACACTCAAGGCTGAGTTGTAAGTGGTGCGAGTGGCTGGGTGTGGGAAAATGAAACGGGATGATGAATATGGTCAGAATGACGGCAAGGCCATGAGGCTAGCTCCAATTCCTGGCTACTGCATTTATCTTGTTAGACTGTCCCTCTACAAAGGTAGGCAACCGATCTGTTAGTTGTTGATTTAAGGTGTTGTTACCAAGGGTTTATAAGTTTATCCATGCATTTTCTGAGCTTCCTGGAACTCATTGTTGATGGCCAGAAGGACACCAGCAGTGCAGGAGACAGAAGAATTACATGGTATATAGAACATAGAACACTACAGCATAGTACAGGCCCTTCAGCCCACGATGCTGTGTTATCGTTTTAACCTACTAAGTTCAATTTAACTTTTCCCTCCAAAATAACCCTCAATATTTCTATCATCCATGTGCCGATCTATGAGTTTCTTAAATCTCCCTAATGTTTCTGCCTCTACCACCTCTACTGGCAGGGGTTTCCAAGGAATCACCATGCTCAGTGTAAATAACTTACCTCTGACATTCCCCCCCCCCCCCCATACTTTATTCCAATCACATTGAAATTATGCCTCATGTATTAGCCATTTACATACTGGGAAAAAGTCTCCGGCTGTCCAGTTGATCCATGCCTCTTATCATCTTGTGTACATCTATCAAGTCACCTCTCATCCTCCTTTGCTCCAAAGAGAAAAGCCCTAGCTCGCTCAACCTAAGCCATTCTCTCTAATCTAGGCAGCATCCTGGTAAATCTCCTTTGTACTCTCACTAAAGCTTTTACATCATTCCTGTAATGAGGTGACCAGAACTCTTGGCAGGTAAATCCCTCACAGATTGTGCCCTCTGAGGGTGTGAGTTGTGAAGAGGTTGGAGGGCTGCTCTCGTTTCTTTGTCTCTCTCTGCACACTGTGCTCTTTGCTTTCCCTGCTGAGTTCTTGCCCTCACTGGCAAGTTCCAGGAAGTGAAGGAAACAGCAAAATATCAAAATAATGCTGGAAATAGGCAGCAGGTCAGGCAATGTCTGAGATAAAGAGTTAATGCTTCAACTCTGAGATTTCATCAGAACTGAGGCAGAGAGAGAGGTAGTTTTAAACTGCCAGAGAAGGAGATGGATGGATGGAATAAGTCAAAGGGAATTGGGTGACAGACCAGGTCAAAGACAATATAAAGGGCCAGATACTGTATACGCACTAACTAAATATGGGATGGCTTATACCTCTTGATTTCTTGATTTTCTTGGACCACCAAACAATTTCAAGTTCAAGTTTAAATTTATTGTCATTAAATCGCATACCCGTATACCACCAAATGAAACAATGTTCCTCTGGACCAAGGTGCAGAACACAGTCCATATAACTTACATACAGCACATAAAGTAATATTATCACTAATAAATTAACCAGCAATAACATATATAGATCTAGAAGACTGACACTTAGCATGATATGCATTTTATGCCACAAGTTAAAAAGTAAATTGTTCTATATTACTGATGTTTCATTTGTTTCTTTTTTAGGGGGTGAGATGGCGAGCGGTGACAGTAGGGTGCCCGTGCGCATGGGGAGCGCTCATCGCTTCAGAGTCTGATTCGTACGGTCGTCTTAAAAAAAAAACTGGCGCTTCATTTGTGATGAGACCTAGAGAGTTGTGATGAAGCAGGGAGTTTCAGTTGTCTCATAGCCCATCAGATCAGTAGTTTAAAGCACTACATCCATGTATGGCCCTAAGTTCCTCTGGCTGCAAATTCAACTGCCATGCTACCTTCTTCCATTAGTAGTGAACAGTGACCTCTGCCTGTTTTTATTGCCCCTACATCACATTCAGTGAGGTGTCATTGAAAATGAAAGGCAGTCTCTGAATGTCAGCACTCCATCCTTCCATTATCAAAACGTTGTCCTCATTCTAAAATCCACTAAATCCCATGTTTCCAATGTGGTTTTAGATAATGGAGTTGAAATTGATTCAATAATATCGCAGTTATAGGTGTGTGATGCTTGTTCTTAATAAAGACAAACTTAACGTGAGTAAACACTACAACATGTTTATTATTCAACTGTTCAAAACCAGCTCACCACTGGAACTTCTGGTTCCAGGTGAATGTCTTCATTTCCTACTGGGAACTGAAGTTCTTTATTATGTACATACATAATAACACATCTTCATCCTTTAAAGAAAAACAAATACAACAATACAGAATGTCCTCATAAACCTGCAAGAAACAGTAATCCTTTCCAACAAAAATATTTACATCTGTAACCAGCCCTTTTTCACTCAACATCTTTCAATCAGTCTCTGGGGTGGTTTAATAATCATTTTTGGTCTGCTATATGTTTCCACCAGTGTATTGCTTGTATTTAGCGCATTAATATTTGTGACTTTCTGAAAACTTTGATCAATAATTTTATTTTTTACATCTGCTGGCCTCTTTGGTCTACTGTAGAAGTCATTTTCGTCCATATTGCGCTTTCTTCATGAGGCCCTTCCCCAAATTCTCTGCTAGGCCATTAGATTTTGGGTGATGAGGGCTTGAAGTTATGTGTTGAAACCCACCAATCATTGCCAAAGGATTCAAATTCACAGCTCAAAAATTGTGGACCATTGTCTGATACTACTTCACATGGAACTCCATGTTTCACAAACATTGCTTTCAAGAAGGTGATGACCACCTTGTTAGGTTTTGCAGCCTCTGGATAATTGGAAAAGTAGTCTGTTACAACAATACGACTCTTCCCATTACAGCCAAACAAATCCACTCCAACTTTGAAGTCAGCCTGTCTGGAACAGGGTGTAATTTATGCAGTTCTACTTGTTGCTTCAGTCTGTAGGTAAGATATATTTCACGTGAAGCAGTGATCTGGCTGGTGTATTGGTTCATTCTTGGCCAGTACATCATTTCATCAAGACCTTTCATCAAAGCAGGCAACCCCTTCTCTTTCTTCCATGATCTTCTATCCTCTCCTCTCTGATTCCCCCTTCTCCAGCTTTTTATCTCTTGCACTAACCAACTTCGCAACTCTTTACTTCACACCCTCCCGGATTCACCTATCACCTACCACCTTGTACTTCTTCATCCCCTCCACCCACCTTCTTAGTCTGACTCTTTTTTCCCTTCCTTTCCAGTCCTGATAAAAGGTCTCAGCCCGAAATGTCAACTGTTTACTCCTTTCCATAGATGCTGCCTGGAATGCCAAGTTCCTCCAGCATTTTGTGTGTGCTGCTTTGATAAAAACTTCTTTGGCAGCCAGTTTTGGTCACGATATGGCCATAATGGGTACCTAGACCAGCAACCAAACTTAATCCATAATTAGGCTAATTTTCATCAATTGTTTACAGTGCTGTATAGAGGAAATTTGTGGAGCTCAGTTATGTCAACATATTTTAAAATACATTTTGTTGATATTCTCTGCTTGTGCAAGTAACACTCTCCTGAAAGGAGCTTGAAATAAACAATCTGCTCACCAGTGGCAATATGAGGTTAGATGTTTATCAGGCATCCTTTGAATGTAAAATAGTTATATAACATTCAAATGTAACCATTCTGAAATTTCTAATATTCTCGGTGTCAACACTATTATTTACAGGTGTATATCTTTTGGTTAATCTTTATTAACTACCAATTTATGGTACTTACAAACTAATTGACTCAACTGTGTAATCTTACTAGACAGCAATTGGTTTTCTTTACTTTGTTATTTAAATTTGCTGAATTGACAGGAGAAACTGCCTTTGAATGATTACTTCTGGAGGCAAAAGGTATTTGCATGCAACTTTTGATGAGTAGATTAAATGGATTTTGTGGAGCAAGTGATAAGGCAGATTGCACATGGGAAAAAGTGAGAAACATTGGCTGACAGACTGCTTCTTTTTTAATTCTGCTTCATATGATTCTTTGTTGTTTGGGAGCAGAGGATACCTAAATTGTACAACATTCTAGAAAGCAATGGGGTCATTACATTGGACAGCTCGTGCTTAGTTCTATTCTTTAACTGTTTCTTTCTCAAAGTTTATTTAACTTACTTTAAAAAGCAGGTATAACCTGCAAATAACAGGAATTCTGCAGATGCTGGAAATTCAAGCAACACACATAAAAATTGCTGGTGAACGCTGCAGGCCAGGCAGCATCTCTAGGAAGAGGTACAGTCGACGTTTCGGGCCGAGACCTTTCGTCAGGACTAACTGAAGGAAGAGTGAGTAAGGGATTTGAAAGTTGGAGGGGGAGGGGGAGATCCAAAATGATAGGAGAAGACAGGAGGGGGAGGGATGGAGCCAAGAGCTGGACAGGTGATTGGCAAAAGGGATACGAGAGGATCATGGGACAGGAGGTCCGGGAAGAAAGACAAGGTGGGGGGGACCCAGAGGATGGGCAAGGGGTATAGTGAGAGGGACAGAGGGAGAAAAAGGAGAGTGAGAGAAAGAATGTGTGTATAAAAATAAGTAACAGATGGGGTACAGGGGGAGGTGGGGCATTAGCGGAAGTTAGAGAAGTCAATGTTCATGCCATCAGGTTGGAGGCTACCCAGACGGAATACAAGGTGTTGTTCCTCCAACCTGAGTGTGGCTTCATCTTTACAGTAGAGGAGGCGGTGGATAGACATGTCAGAATGGGAATGGGATGTGGAATTAAAATGTGTGGCCACTGGGAGATTCTGCTTTCTCTGGCGGACAGAGCGTAGGTGTTCAGCAAAGCGGTCTCCCAGTCTACATCGGGTCTCTTTTTCAGCAGAGCGGTCTCCCAGTCTACGTCAGGTCTCCCCTCTCCATTGACACCCCCAGCCTCCCCCTCCCCCCTCTGATCCCAGCTCTCATCCGTGCTGGGTCTTTACCATCCCCTCCGACCTTCAACTGTCGGAGGCAGAGCGCTCTGTCCTCAGTAAGGGCCACACCTTTGTCCCCCTTCACCCACACCTCAGCGAGTTCCGTGTTCGCCATGACGCGGAACTGTTCTTCCGCCGTCTCCGTCTCCGAGCCTACTTCTTCGGCAAGGACTCTTCCACCCCCACCGATGTCCCCTTCTCCCGTCTTCAACCCTCCTCTTCTTCATGGACACCCCGCTCTGGTCTTCTGCCTGTTCTGGATCTCTTTATCGCTAACTGCCGACGGGACATCAACCGTCTCGACTTCACCGCACCTTGTCCGCATTCCAACCTCACTCCTTCGGTACGCTCTGCTCTCCACTCCCTCCACACTAATCCTAACCTTATTATTAAACCCGCCGATAAGGGGAGTGCTGTTGTAGTTTGGCGTACTGACCTCTACCTTGCCGAGGCACAGCGACAACTCGCGGATACCTCCTCTTATTTACCCCTCGATCGTGACCCCACTAAGGAGCACCAGGCCATTGTCTCCCACACCATCACCAACTTTATCCGCTCAGGGGATCTCCCATCCACTGCTACCAACCTTATAGTTCCCACACCTCGCACTTCCTGTTTCTACCTCCTACCCAAGATCCACAAACCTGCCTGTCCTGGCAGACCTATTGTCTCAGCTTGCTCCTGACCACCGAATTCATTTCTGCATACCTTGACACGGTTTTATCCCCCCTTGTTCAATCCCTTCCTACCTATGTTCGTGACACTTCTCACACTCTTAAACTTTTCAATGATTTTATGTTCCCTGGCCCCCACCGCTTTATTTTCACCATGGATGTCCAGTCCCTATATACTTCCATCCCCCATCAGGAAGGTCTCAAAGCTCTACGCTTCTTTTTGGATTCCAGACCTAATCAGTTCCCCTCTACTACCACTCTGCTCCGTCTAGCAGAATTAGTCCTTACTCTTAATAATTTCTCCTTTGGCTCCTCCCACTTCCTCCAAACTAAAGGTGTAGCTATGGGCACCCGTATGGGTCCTAGCTATGCCTGCCTTTTTGTTGGCTTTGTGGAACAATCTATGTTCCGTGCCTATTCTGGTATCTGTCCCCCACTTTTCCTTCGCTACATCGACGACTGCATTGGTGCTGCTTCCTGCACGCATGCAGAGCTCGTTGACTTTATTAACTTTGCCTCCAACTTTCACCCTGCCCTCAAGTTTACCTGGTCCATTTCCGACACCTCCCTCCCCTTTCTAGATCTTTCTGTCTCTGTCTCTGGAGACAGCTTATCCACTGATGTCTACTATAAGCCTACTGACTCTCACAGCTATCTGGGCTATTCCTCTTCTCACCCTGTCTCTTGCAAAAACGCCATCCCCTTCTCGCAATTCCTCCGTCTCCGCCGCATCTGCTCTCAGGATGAGGCTTTTCATTCTAGGACGAGGGAGATGTCTTCCTTTTTTAAAGAAAGGGGCTTCCCTTCCTCCACTACCAACTCTGCTCTTAAACGCATCTCCCCCATTTCACGTACATCTGCTCTCACTCCATCCTCCCGCCACCCCACTAGGAATAGGGTTCCCCTGGTCCTCACCTACCACCCCACCATCCTCTGGGTCCAACATGTTATTCTCCGTAACTTCCGCCACCTCCAACGGGATCCCACCACTAAGCACATCTTTCCCTCTCCCCCTCTCTCTGCATTCTGCAGGGATCGCTCCCTACCCAACTCCTTTGTCCATTCGTCCCCCCCCCATCCCTCCCCACTGATCTCCCTCCTGGCACTTATCCATGTAAGCGGAACAAGTGCTACACATGCCCTTACACTTCCTCCCTTACCACCATTCAGGGCCCCAAACAGTCCTTCCAGGTGAGGCAGCACTTCACCTGTGAGTCAGCTGGGGTGATATACTGTGTCCGGTGCTCCCGATGCGGCCTTTTATATATTGGCGAGACCCGACGCAGACTGGGAGACCGCTTTGCTGAACACCTACGCTCTGTCCGCCAGAGAAAACAGGATCTCCCAATGGCCACACATTTTAATTCCACATCCCATTCCCATTCTGACATGTCTATCCACGGCCTCCTCTACTGTGAAGATGAAGCCACACTCAGATTGGAGGAACAACACCTTATATTCCGTCTGGGTAGCTTCCAACCTGATGGCATGAACGTCGACTTCTCTAACTTCCGCTAAGGCCCCACCTCCCCCTCGTACCCCATCTGTTACTCATTTTTATGCACACATTCTTTCTCTCACTCTCCTTTTTCTCCCTCTGTCCCTCTGAATATACCCCTTGCACATCCTCTGGGTCCCCCCCCCTTGTCTTTCTTCCCGGACCTCCTGTCCCATGATCCTCTCGTATCCCCTTTTGCCTATCACCTGTCCAGCTCTTGGCTCCATCCCTCCCCCTCCTGTCTTCTCCTATCATTTTGCATCTCCCCCTCCCCCTCCAACTTTCAAATCCCTTACTCACTCTTCCTTCAGTTAGTCCTGACGAAGGGTCTCGGCCTGAAATGTCGACTACACCTCTTCCTAGAGATGCTGCCTGGCCTGCTGCGTTCACCAGCAATTTTTATGTGAATAACTAGCAAATGTTGTACTTGCTTAGAGAACCCACATTTCACAAATTAATATAATAAATATTAACGCAAACAACAGGAATTCTGCAGATACTGGAAATTCAAGCAACATACATCAAAGTTCTATAGGAAGATGCTGCTTGGCCTGCTGCGTTCACCAGCAACTTTGATGTATGTTGTTTAATAAATATTAATCTTGTTTTCGTGGATATGAATGTCATTGTATATCCTTTCTTTTCAGTCCAACTTTTACAAAAATATCTCCATCCCAAGGATAAAAAGAAGCAGTACAAGATCATAATATTAGAATTCACCCCAACCATGCCAGCTTTCTGAGTTTTGATGTTCTGACTCTCTGGAATATGGATTGCTGGTGTGACCCCTTTAAAGACTCTTTCCTATCACGCTAATCAGTAGCCATGTTTTGGCACAAGATTTTAATATTCAAAGACCACCTGAACTGAGATTTGGGCTCAATATCCAGTGCTACTTTGAATTCTCTAACATTTAGTTCTGAACCATGTTCTCATTTCAGTCTTGTATCATGTCTCAATTCTAGTCTCAGATAGTTCAGCACTTGGGTCCTAATCATCCTTGCCTGGGTCTCTTGTCACACATAAGACAAAGAATTAGGCTATTCAGCCTATCAAGTATGCTCTGTCATTCCATCACAGCTGATTTATTTTCCTTCTCAAACCCATTCTCTTGGCTTCTCCCTTGGAAGCCCCTACTAATCAAGAACCTATTAACATCAACTTTATATCCAATGACTTAGCCTCCACTGCTATCTGCAATAATGAATTCCACAGATTCACCACCCTCTGGCCAAAGAAATTTGTTCTCATTTTTGTTCTAAAGAGATGTCCCTATTTTCTGATACTGTGTTCTCTGGTTCTCTGGACCTAGACTTCCCTGCTATTGGAAACATTCTCTCTGCATCCACTCTATCTAAGCTGTAAGATAGGCTAAAAGTACATAAGAAACCCTGTAGTAATATCCTGTTGGACCAGTACAAATATAGGTACTTAGATAATAAATTTACTTTGAACTTTGAATTAATGAAACAAATAAAGTGAATCTGGACACTATGTTGTCTGATTAGCAGCTTAGTTTTCATGAAAAGTCTATAGAAACTTCAGAGAAATAATAAAAAAAAATGTACTACTTAAACACAAGAGATTCTACAGATGCTGAAAATCCAAAACAACACGCAAAATGCTGGAGGAACCCAGCAAGTCAGACACCATCCATAGAGGGGAATAAACCCTCTATTTTGGGCCAAAGTTCTTATTTTGCTCTACCAAAATGAAAAAGTGGAAGACTATCATAAGGATTTAATTCCTTAAACTCCATTTAGAGTTTCTCAAATAGTATCTCATGGCTATCAGAAATGCAGTAGAAGAAATGATTGGGATGGTTCTACAAATCCATGGAGAACCAGCAGATCTTTTTATTAAATTGTTTTGTTATGAAGCATGTTACTCATAAGTACTGAGGGGATTTGCCCCCAATCACTCATATCTGGAGAATCTCCATTTCTGTGGATAGTAGCAGGTGCAAATCAGCCTTAGATCCAAATTTAGGTTAATCTTGAAGGAGTCGTGCCCTTCTGGGAATGAGGTATTCAACTGACGCCCATATGTCAGCACAGAAAGATGTTAAATATCATATGCAGGAAATAAGGATCATTAATAAACTGGTTTTAAAAAACAAGCAGAAATGGAGACTGCTGGAAAATAATCAGCAGGACAAAAGTCATCTGCAGAGAGGGAAACTGAGTTACCGTTCATTTGGCCCATGTAGGCATTTAGCTCGGACGCACAATTTCCCTGTTATGGGCATGTACGTGTGAGGAGGGGAAAGGGATTGTGGTTAAGAAAATGTCAGCCCTTGAACATGAAGTCTTGTCATTGTTGTTTGAGCATTAACAACTATTTCAGGCCAAACACTTACCATTATAAAAGAAAAGATAGAAGTCAAACATGCTCAAATAGCCTAAAAGAGGGAGGGGTTTGGGGAGTGTAGAGAATGATGTTGAAAGGTTGGGAATAAAGACCAGAGTGTTGAAAGAGTGATAGAGCTGAAGAAGTGTGAAGGCTTGTTAATTGTAAATGTCCTTTCAGGACCAAATGAAAATTGAAGAGAATTGATGAAAACAGGAAAGACAGAGAAAGAAATACGAATGGGTGTAGATGTGGTTTTCTCTGCTTTGGAGACACTAGATGTGTATTGGGTTAATACTCTGCTGAACTTCCATTCATACAACAAGGATGATCCTGAACTTACAATTGTCTGTCACTCTTCTCCTCTGTCTCCTTTCCATTCTGACCCATTTGCCTTTGGCTGTTGATGATGTTCCATTCCCAGGGTGAATGTCACTACATTCTGCTGGACATTTATCCTCATGTAATGGACATTTATTTTGACCCCAGGGTGTGGTAATTCCCCATGACGCAACACATGAAATCTTAGATCAAATGGTTGTGGAAGCAAGTGTCTTTAGATCCTCCGAAAGGTTTAGATCAATACTGGTTTGGAACTGGACTGGAGACACAAAAGAAAACACAGTTGCTAGTGTTACGTGTCCACAGCTTTGTTTTCCTGGGAGTCTGTGGTTTTGTTTACTGTGGGCGTCACGTGTCCCCAGTTTCATTTTACTGGGAGTCCACAGTTTTGTTTCTGCGAGCATTACCTTATGACATATGCCGACGGTGTAAAAGAAATGTGGGCATAGTGCTGAGAAGAAGTCGAAGGAGAGAGAGAGAGAGAGAGAGAGAGAGTGAAGATCGCAGGCTTCGAGTTATCCGGGAATAGCCCACGATGAAGAAGGGTAAAGTCTAATGCTTACCCCAACCCAAAGGATTGGGTTAATCAGCGGCACACTGTGCATTGTGGAGACATGTCTGCCCTTCGTATGATCCATGGGTGTGGATTTCGTGACAGTCACTTTGTGACATGGTTCTTCGTGGACTTCGGAACAATATTCCTCAGCTGGGATCTTCGGTAACCGTTTCTTCATTCGCTAGCCGTGGAATCTTTGGAATTCGTCGTGATCGCCTCGTCGCTTCACTGTGAATCCACAAGTCTCTCCTCTCACCTATTTCATGAGTTACTGGGACTCTCTGAACTACCACTTTACAACAGTGCTTCAGTAAGATTTGTTAAGAATGGGTTCTAAATTTGACTGTAAGAGAGCTACAGACGCATAACACTGTTAAATTCTGTTTAAGAAAGTAGTTTATTTAATTTTCTATATTTTTGAGTAGGTGTAAATATAGTGGTTTTAGTATTAAAACCCGACTCAATTTGTCATCTCCTGCTGCTGGTATGTTACGAAATCGTAACACTGGAAATATGGATCAACACACAAAATGCCAGAGGAACTCTATGGGTCAGTCAGATCAAAGTAAGGAAATAAGCAATTGACATTTCGGGTGAAAACATTGACCACCCATTTCCATCGATTGATGCTGCTTGACCTGCTGAGTTCTTCCAGAATTTTGTGTATGGCACTGGACTGCAATACTTCTGAAGACAAGAAATGTGATTATCCTTTGTCCCTTAAATCCTTATCTCACAAGATACCGCCAATTCTTCAACTGACAGACTAAATAATATATCTCCTTCTGCTCTCTCAACCAAAACCACAATACCGCTAGAACCATTATGAAGTTCCCACCATGTCAATAATAGACTCAACCCCTTACCCCACCCAACCCCTGTCCACACTTGCTCGCTGACCACCGGCTGCTGAACTGAATGCAGTCAATAATTTAGCTGACAGCAACTGACCTGAAAGATTAGCTATATTTGTCACGTGTACATCGAAACATTGAAACATACAGTGAACTGTATCATTTGTGTCAAATCAAATCAGTGAGATCGTGCTGGGAAGCCTGCAAGTGTTGCCGCGCTTCTGGCGTCAACGTAACGTGCCCACAGCTCACTAACTCTAACCATACATCTGTGAAATGGGGAAGGAAACAGGGGCACATGGAAGAAACCTATTCTGTCACTGGGAGAACGTACAAACAGCTGACAGGTAGCAGCAGGGATTGAAACTCTTTTGATAACAGCCAGTGCAATCAAGCAATGGGCAAACTGCTATGTCACTGTGCTGTCCTTCAACGCTATTGAACCACACCTTCACATCTCTTCTACTCCTTATGCCTCCATAGTATCACTTCCATGATCCCCTCCTCACATATGATACTGTGCAAAGGTTTTAGGCACATATTGTATAGTTGGTTAGGGAGCCTAAAATTCTGCACAGTACTGCTGTAATTTTATGTATTGCACTGTACCCCCCCCCTTCTCTCTCTCTCTCTCCTTCTCTCTCTATCTTTCTCTCTCTTTCTCTCCATAATGGATTCACATTCTTTATTTTCCCTTTCAGTTTTCAGTTTTTTTTATTTCTTTATCTGTTTGTCATTTTGATCTCCTGCTATTCCATAAATACACTGTTAATCTTTCCAGTAACTACAGAAAAGAAATATCTTGGGCAACACATACACACAGTTCTGGAAGACCTCAGCAGGTCAGGCACCATCTGTTCAGAGGCATAAACAGTCAAGGTTTTGGGCCAAGGTGGTGTGGGGATGGGAAAGGAGTTGAAGCTGGCAGGAGATGGGGTGAAACCAGGTGGGTCAATACACAGTCTTTGATGTAAAGAATGGATGACTAATCCAAAACAAATCATTTCCTAAGCACATAGGAGATGATGCCCCCCTCAGGGTGGAGGAACAACACCTGATATTCTATCTGGGTAGCCTCCAACCTGATGGCATAAATATCAATTTATCACTCTGGTAAATAAAAAACTCCCCCTCCCTCCCCACTCTGGCCTTTACCTCTTCAAATCTGCCTAACACCACCCCTTCCTCCTCTCCTCCTCCTTTCCTTTCTCCTATGGTCCCCTTTCCTTTCCCATCAGATTCCGTCTTGGCAAGCCCAGGACATTTTTCACTCACCTGACTTTTCCTATCACTTTCCAGCTAGCCTCCTTTCTGTCCCCGTTTTACATTTTGACATCTTCCCCTTTCCTTCTCAGTCCTGAAAAAGGGTCTCGGCCCAAAACGTTAACGGTTTATTCCTCTCCATAGATGCTGCCTGACCTGCTGAGTTCCGCCAGCATTTTGTGTGCATTGCTTTAGAAATCAATTAATACTTGTTGAATACTGTGCTTAAGAGAGGAGAGAGGCACTTTATATTTGACTGATACTATATTAAACTGCCAAAGCAGTAATCTCATCAGCGGTGAACGCTTAGAATGGGACTGAGAGAAGTAGAAAGGACATTACTGTGACATGGTGACACCTCAAATGACACAAGAAGTTTTATGTGTGGCAGCCTCAAGGAAGAATAATCCTTTTCTCTAGCTATGAGAAGAGGTTGTTGGACATGTCCAATTACAGGTACAGAGTTCTTTGGCTTAATAAAATCAAGTTTCCCTGTTTGGGGAGAATGGCTCCATCAGGTGTTGCCTTTAGGAGCAGAGAGCTGGTTTCTTTTCACTTTGCATGCAGATTTGCTGTGGTTTCAGATTTTACAAGTCACAGCCTGCTTAACAGTCTTGAAGAATACTAAAGACTGCCAATTGCCTCCAGATCAACTCGAGCTGAAAATGCTCATAACCGAATCTGAAAAACAATTCTTTATTTTAAATTGTCATGGACCCCGTGACGGGGATAAAGAACCAGCAGAGATGGAAAACACTTTGGAGTCTCGTATTGCTATAAGCTACTAACATTTATTAGTAACTACTCAATACAGTAATATAAATGTAGATAAATCAAACAGGTTAGCAATGATTATATATAAAGGTAAGTGTGCAATATATATATGTATGGAAAAAAAACAAGCTTCTTTAAGTCTAGGGGTAAAAAGATACAGTCTTACGATGTTGAGTAAAGTTCAGTTCAGTTCGTGGTATTTAGTTGAGTAGTGATGGAGAGAGAGAGAGAGAGTGAGTTGAATCTTCAGGTGAGCTGATGCTGCCGATCTTCTCGTCGTCCTCCGAAATCCTTTACAAGTTACCAACTGTGACTTTAACCAGGGGGACCGGTCTTCTGTGGTGGAGCTATCACCCAGGCGAGGGTGGACACATAGACAACTCCCCACCAGTCAACCCCTTCTCCTTCAAACTGGAATAGCAACTTGGATCAATCCACCTGATCGATCCTCCAAAACCCACTTGCTCTGCGGGCACAATAATGCTCATTCAGTGTCCAGATCATGTGTCCTGAGGTCTGTATCATCTAACCTCCCATTTATTTCACCAGGCTGAGCATCACCTGACATTCAAAGAGTCCCTCCCTCCTTTGTCTGTAAAGGAGTGCACAAGCAGGCAACAAGCCCTTGAAGAAATATCAACAATGTGTTGAAAATCATAACATCGAGAATCCATTAATTAACGCTGCCTTCGGTCACCATCGCAACTTTCGAGTTGCTCGGTGCTGTCTCCAACTCCAAATTCAGTAAAAATCCAAAGTTACTTCCAATGCCTTAAAGTGACAGTCCAACCGTTGATCTTTGTCTCGCTCTGTCTTTACAAAAGCAATATATCGGTGGTAAATAGCTCTGTCTCTCTCTCCTTTCTAAACAAACCATCAATGATAAATGTCTTTTACCAAACAGTTAATAGGGGTACCTTGAAGGAGACTAGTGTTGAAATTGCAGGGGCCCTGGCAGATATATTTAAAATGTCGATATCCACGGGTGAAGTGCTGGAGGATTGGAGGATAGCTCATGTTGTTCCCGTGTTTAAAACAGGCTCAAAAAGTAATCCAGGAAATTATAGGCCAGTAAGTTTGACATCAGTAGTAGGTAAATTATTGGAAGGAGTACTAAAAGATAGGATCTACAAGTATTTGGGTAGACAGGGGTTTATTAGGGAGAGTCAACATGGCTTTGCGCATGTTAGGTCATGTTTGACCAATCTATTGGAGTTCTTCGAGGAGGTTACCAGGAAAGTGGATGTAGGGAAGGCAGTGGATGTTGTCTACATGGACATCAGTAAGGCCTTTGACGAGGTCCCGCATGGGAGGTTAGTTAGGAAAATTCAGTCGCTATGTATACATGGTGAGGTAGTAAACTGGATTAGACATTGGCTCAATGGGAGAAGCCAGAGAGTGGTAGTGGAGGATGTGCCGTCGGAGCAGTGCTGCCAGGATAATCACGGACACGACCCACCCAGCCAACACACTTTTTGTCCCTCTTCCCTCCAGGAGGCGGCTCAGGAGCTTGAAGACTCGTACAGCCAGATTTGGGAACAGCTTCTTTCCAACTGTGATAAGACTGCTGAATAGATTCTGACCCGGATCTGGGCCGTACCCTCCAAATATCCAGACCTGCCTCTCGGATTTTTTTTCACTACCTTACTTTCCCTTTTCTATTTTCTATTTATGATTTATAATTTAAACTTTTACTATCCATTTGTACTCCAGTGAACGGGAAGCGCAGAATCAGATATCGCTGTGATGATTGTACGCTCTAGTATCAATTGTTTGGTGACAATAAAGTAAAGTAATGTAAAGTAACCTATAAATTTCTGTTCTGTACGATGTGAGAACGTACTGAGTTATTCAAACAGAATCTAAATAGAATCTATGATAAACCATTAAAATGCAAAATAATTCTAACAGTATTTATCATATTTTTAGCCTTCATCGTGTGATGGATGAACAGAAAATTACAGCCAAGACAACATGATGGAGCCCATATTAAATAGACAGTAATGGGCCAAAACAATATGAATAGGTTATGTGATCAAGTTTCTTACTCATAATATGCCTATAGTGCAGTTTTGAGTTAACTGTATGAACTTCACTGGAGAGAGATACTTACTTGCCCACTTATACTAAATTCATTCATATAAAATCGTGAATGCACAGTAGTATTGCAATCACTCGAGTCGAGGATGATGTTCTCCTAAGGGGTGGTGTGTTCTTGGGCCCTCAGGTGGCTGCAGAGACTAATCGGGTATCCAAATATTCTGGGGTTTTAGGGTGGATTCTATCAATGGAGAAGGTCTGTGTTTGACTTTGTTTAACATGGGGAGGCTGATGCATGGGCAGCCACTATGTGGTCAGATTGGGGTCATGGTCCAGAGGCATGAAATCCAAGGCAACTAGAAACTCGTCACTGTTGCAGCCTTCCTCCTCCTTCACTGCCATTGTCATGTGTCATCACCTTCTGCCAGGTCCACCGATGAGGTCTTGGTTGGATTGCTCTTTGTTCGGAACCTCACCCTTGACCTTACCGCCATGGGTGACCCTAAAAGGAGCTAAGCACCAAATGGCTAAACTCCAGACGACATCACTATTGGGATCTCAGCAACTCGCAAGTTTCATCACCGCAACAAATCCTCAGAAAAGAAAATGAACAGTATACTCAGCTTACTAGAATTAAATATCCCACCCTGCAAAAACTCATTTCAGGGAGGTAGCACCATCAAATTGCGGGAGACTCCCGGAACTTCCGGGAGGGGTGGGATGTCTGCAATAGAGTAGCTCCTTAGCAGCTAGCCAGCTAGTTTAAATAACGTTAGCTATGCTAATGAAAAAATGACACCTATTAAACTCACCTCAACATGTCTTTTACAGTGTTAACCCACCATGGGTAGTAGAAAAGTCACTGTTGCAAACAGTGCAGTGAGCAACACTCATTATTTTTGACCCCTATTAGGCAGGGGTACACTTTAGTGTAGTCTGGGGTGACATACGTTTTATATTTTCTTTTTCTGGAACACTCTGCCACTCTGACTTTTTTTGGAACTCTCTCACTCTTGCTCTCACTGTCACTCTATCGCACGCGCGCGCACTCTCTCTTGCTCGTGATCGCTATCTCGCTCTCTCTCTCGTGCTTGCTTTTTCGCTCTCGCTCTCTCTTTCTCTCTCTCACACTCTCCTTCTCTCTCTGGTGCTTGCTTTCTTGCTCTTGCGCGTGCTCGCTCTCTCTCAAAAAAATCAATTTCCGGGACATTGTATATAATTTGCTGTCATCAGGGAGGCACTATTAATTTGTGGGAGACTCCCAGAACTTCCAGGAGAGGTGGGATATCTGAGAAACTGACTACAATGCACAATCACAACCTTTATGGGAAAGCTTACCCAAACAAGGGAAATTAAATTCCTATACTTTCCTATCTATTGTATCTGTTCTATTTGTACCTTACATAGCATAAGTAGTCCACAACTTCAGTGATGCCCTGGTTCCATTTTACAAGCAACACACAAGTATACTGCGAACCACATTGCTACAAGCTATAAAAGAGGTGCGCCTGCCATTAGAAATGTACAAAGAGGAGGCCTTACAGCTGGTTAAGGTATACTGTGGTCAAATAGGCTGCCCAAACACAGCAACCCACACAAAATGCTGGAGGAACTCAGCACGCCAGGCAGCTTATGGAAAAGAGTAAACAGTTGACGTTTCAGGCCTAGACCCTTCATCAGGCCCGAAATGTCAACTGTTTACTCTTTTCCATAGATGCTGCCTGACCTGCTGAGTAGCTCCATCATTTTTTGTGGGTTGCTTTGGAGTTCCGGCTTCTGCAGGTTTTCTCGTGTTTGTGTCCTAACACAGTTAGGATCATCTGAGGTCTGGATCACTAATGAGAATTTAAAACCATGCTGTGTCACTTGCATTCATATGTCTGCACTTTGTACAAATGACTAAGGAAGATTTCCAAACCTCTGGTATTTTAAACAGAATATTAATGCGTGGAGTGATGGGAAACAACTGCCAGCAAAATGGTGGATTTGAAGAGAAATGTCCACGTGGGCAGTTATATTGTCTGGGAATGCCTCTCCAGCTCAACTGAAGTGTTAAAGGCTGCCAGTGTTCCCTTAACCATCAGGATCCATTTTTCCCATCTTTGATATTCTCACATTTAACATTTCCGCTTACAAAAGGTTCAATAAAGTAGGTAATGAGAGCTTACGATAGGTTCAAGAAATGAGGTAATGATGGAGATCTAGAAGATTATAAGACTAGCAGGAAGGAGCTTAAGAATGAAATTGGGAGAGCCAGAAGGGGCCATGAGAAGGCCTTGGCAATCAGGATTAAGGAAAACCCCAAGGCATTCTACAGGTATGTGAAGAGCAAGAGGATAAGATGTGAGAAAATAGGACCAATCAAGTGTTTTATGCAGAGAGTGGTGAGTGCGTGGAATGGGCTGCTGACAACGGTGTTGGAGGTGGATATGATAGGGTCTTGAGACTCCTGGGTAGGTACATGGTGCTTAGAAAAATAGAGGGCTATGGGTAATCCTAGGTAATTTCTAAAGTAGGTACATGTTTGGCACAGCATTGTGGGCTGAAGGGCCTGATTGTGCTGTAGGTTTTCTATGTTTCTGTGTTTCTATTTCAGATCCTCCTGTCTTTGGTTAAACTCTATGCATTCAGCACTGGTGAGGTTGCTCACAGATTCTCACTCTGAAAACATGAACTGCTTAAATTATTCTACCTGTAGCGAACAGCAACCAAATCAGACAGATTTTATGTGTCGCTGTTAATTCAGTTAAATATATTCACATTCATTCCCAGCATCAGTATCACTGTGCAGTCACACTTCTTACTGTGACATTGTACTTTCAATAATATTTTAATTTTTTTATGCAATTATTGCAAATGAGCCCTGTCATTTGGTTTAATTTATCCAGCCAATGCCATATGGATCTTTTAGTAACATTTAGCTGCCTAGAAATTCCTGTGTACTCCAAAGGGACCGGCCCATCTGCTTGGTGCTTTGTTTCAGGAAGGATCATGGTCTTGTCACCAATGCCTGCCACCAAGTCAATGCTTCTCAGAGAAGGTGCATCCTTAGCGAATCTGTGGAATTCTTTGCCACAGACGGTGGTACAGGCCAAGTCATTGGATACACGGTACTTAAGGCGGAGGTTCCTAATTGCGTTAAAGTTTGCGGGTAGAAATTAGGAGAATGGGGGTTGAGAGGGATAATAAATCAGCCATGATGGAATGACGGAGCAGGCTTTTGATAGGCCAAATAGCCTCATTCTGCTTCGAGGCCTTATGGTCTAAAACCTCAGTTTTCAGAATTGAGAACAGCCTCAGATTTTTTCACACCTCTTTACTGGTGGTGCTGCCATGTTCTCATATTCTTAATTCTATCTCTTTCAGCTTTCTATTATTGTCACTTCAGGTTTTCTATTCGCACTAGCCTCTTGTCATCTTGTATGCAGCTATCAAGATGGTAAGAGGCATAGACTGAGTAGACAGCACAGAAATGGGTTTTGTGGCCTGTGGACATGGTTGAGTATTTATTTACTCCAGCAACCAGAATGATGCTGGAGTTATTCTGGAAGTCCCCAAAGGTGGACTGCCTTAGAGCACATGGCCTAAACTTAGAAATTCATAAGGAAGGATATTATCATCTGAGACCGTGATGCCAAAAGTACACTGGAGAAGAGAGCATGTCTCAGATCAGGAAATCCTCTGACACCTTTCCCAGAGAACATGATTTGGCCCAGAAATTGATCTCAACATGATTCACATTGATCTCCAATCAACGACTTCCAATCAGTTTATTCTGAAAAAAAGACAAGGCCATGCAGTTGGTGTGAGTCTCAGGACTCCCACCACCACCCTTCAGGAACAGTTATTACTTCTCAGCCATCAGGCTGTTCAACTGGAGGGCATAACTTTACTCAACATCACTTGCCCCATCTTTGAAATGTTCCCACAACCTATTGACTCACTTTCAAGGACTCTTCGTCTCATGTACTCGGTACTTCCCGCTTATTTATTTCTTTATTTATTTATTATTTCTTTCTTTTTGCACTTGCACAATTTGTTGTCTTTTGAACACCGAGTTGGTGCAGTCTTTTATTGACTCCGTTACGCTTATTATTCTATTATGGATTTATTGAATATGCCGGCAAGAAAATTAATCTCAGGGTTGTATATGGTGACATATATAATCTTACTCTGAACTTTGAACTTCTCAACAAATAGAGTAGAATGTACTTGTTTTCACTGACTATACAGGAGTTGATAATTAGTGCTTACCAGGAACATTTCTTGTGCATTACATATTTGCTCATCAAGCACAGAACATTTTACACTTGGGCTTTCTACTCAGCTTCTTTTCCACCATCATTCTTCGTTATGTTCCCAAGTGCATCACTGAGGCACTCTAGGTACTGGTTTCTTCTCGGCAATTTTACAGTACGCTCATAAAATATTCCGATTATGGTTTTCCTTTTATGTCAATCAGTTTTATATAAAAGCTGGCAGAGCTAAACTGACAGGCACCGAGCCTTTACGGGAATGGCGGGAAACTGTTAATCTGAAAAGCCGAGATATAATTTTGTAATCTATCTTTAGAGTGACATTTGAAGCTGTATGTAGCTATTGTTATAGTCATGATGAAAATGATTAACCTAAAGAATTAACACACTGATTTTCACTTCACAGCCGCTGTCTAGCCTGCTGAGTATCTTCAGCATTTTCTGTTATTATGCATGGTTTTCAGCGTATGTAAAGCTTTTTTTTAACCTGTGCTATGTTAGATCAGAAGGACTTTTGGGGATTTTGACACTGTCCTGTCATAACTTTCATGAAGGCTTGGAGCAAACATTCTCAGACTACTGTGAATATCTCTGCACTTCATTATGTCACACTTCCATTAATCTCCTACTAGCCAGCACATGGGTAATTCAGATCAGGAGTTGGGGTTAAAGTACGCAGCTTTTCGAAGTTTTGGAGGTAAGGAAGGGAAGGTTGTGGAGTTGCATTACTAATCAGGGACAATATCACAGTTGCACTCAGGGGAGAGATAATGGAGGGTTCAGACACTGAGTCTATCTGGGTCGAACTCAGGATTAGGAAGGGAGCAATCACACTGATGGGATTGGACTGCAGACCATGCCCCCAATTGAGGAACTGGTTTGTAATCGGATGAAGCGACTGTGTAAAAATACTCGGGTTGTTTTCATGCGTGATTTCAACTTCCCAAATATAAAGTGCATGGGGTTGAGATGGGGCAGAATTTGTTAAGTGTTTCCAGGAGGGTTTCATAAATTAATATGAGGATGGTCCAATGAGAGGAAGGGCTGTACTGGACCTGGTGTTGAGTAATAAGCCCAGCCGGGTGGCTGACTGCTCAGTGAGTAATCAGTCAGGGAACAGTGACCACAATTCCTTAACTTTCAGGACAGATAGATATAAGGATAGGTATGGTCCTTGCAGGAGAGTTTTAAATTGGAGTATGGCAAATTATGAGGGCATTTGGCAGAAACTAAGCAGTGTTAATTGGGACAACACACATCAAAGTTGCTGGTGAACGCAGCAGGCCAGGCAGCATCTGTAGGAAGAGGTGCAGTCGACGTTTCAGGCTGAGACCCTTCGTCAGGACTAACTGAAGGAAGAGTGAGTAAGATATTTGAAAGTTGGAGGGGGAGGGGGAGATCCAAAATGATAGGAGAAGACAGGAGGGGGAGGGATAGAGCCGAGAGCTGGACAGGTGATTGGCAAAAGGGGATACGAGAGGATCATGGGACAGGAGGTCCGGGAAGAAAGAAAGACATGGGGCGGGGGGGGACCCAGAGGCTGGGCAAGAGGTATATTCAGAGGGACAGAGGGAGAAAAAGGAGAGTGAGAGAAAGAATGTGTGTATAAAAATAAGTAACAGATGGGGTATGAGGGGGAGGTGGGGCCTTAGCGGAAGTTAGAGAAGTCGATGTTCATGCCATCAGGTTGGGGGCTACCCAGACAGAATATAAGGTGTTGTTCCTCCAACCTGAGTGTGGCTTCATCCTTACAGTAGAGGAGGCCGTGGATAGACATGTCAGAATGGGAATGGGATGTGGAATTAAAATGTGTGGCCACTGGGAGATCCTGCTTTCTCTGGTGGACAGAGCGTAGATGTTCAGCAAAGCGGTCTCCCAGTCTGCGTCGGGTCTCGCCAATATATACAAGGCCACATCGGGAGCACTGGACGCAGTATATCACCCCAGCCAACTCACAGGTGAAGTGTTGCCTCACCTGGAAGGACTGTTTGGGGCCCTGAATGGTGGTAAGGGAGGAAGTGTAAGGGCATGTGTAGCACTTGTTCCGCTTACATGGATAAGTGCCAGGAGGGAGATCTGTGGGGAGGGATGGGGGGGGACGAATGGACAAGGGAGTTGCGTAGGGAGCGATCCCTGCGGAATGCGGGGGGGGGGGAGGGAAAGATGTGCTTAGTGGTGGGATCCCGTTGGAGGTGGCAGAAGTTACGGAGAATAATATGTTGGACCCGGAGGCTGGTGGGGTGGTAGGTGAGGACCAAGGGAACCCTATTCCTAGTGGGGTGGCGGGAGGATGGAGTGAGAGCAGATGTACGTGAAATGGGGGAGATGCGTTTAAGAGCAGAGTTGATAGTGGAGGAAGGGAAACCCCTTTCTTTAAAAAAGGAAGACATCTCCCTCGTTCTAGAATGAAAAGCCTCATCCTGAGAGCAGATGCAGCGGAGACGGAGGAATTGCGAGAAGGGGATGGCGTTTCTGCGCCACCTCCAACGGGATCCCACCACTAAGCACATCTTTCCCTCCCCCCCCTCTGCATTCCGCAGGGATCGCTTCCTACGCAACTCCCTTGTCCATTCGTCCCCCCCATCCCTCCCCACTGATCTCCCTCCTGGCACTTATCCATGTAAGCGGAACAAGTGCTACACATGCCCTTACACTTCCTCCCTTACCACCATTCAGGGCCCCAAACAGTCCTTCCAGGTGAGGCAACACTTCACCTGTGAGTCGGCTGGGGTGATATACTGCGTCCGGTGCTCCCGATGTGGCCTTTTATATATTGGCGAGACCCGACGCAGACTGGGAGACCGCTTTGCTGAACATCTACGCTCTGTCCGCCAGAGAAAACAGGATCTCCCTGTGGCCAAACATTTTAATTCCACATCCCATTCCCATTCTGACATGTCTATCCACGGACTCCTCTACTGTAAAGATGAAGCCACACTCAGGTTGGAGGAACAACACCTTATATTCCGTCTGGGTAGCCTCCAACCTGATGGCATGAACATCGACTTCTCTAACTTCCGCTAAGGCCCCACCTCCCCCTCATACCCCATCTGTTACTTATTTTTATGCACACATTCTTTCTCTCACTCTCCTTTTTCTCCCTCTGTCCCTCTGAATATACCTCTTGCCCATCCTCTGGGTCCCCCCCTCCCTTGTCTTTCTTCCCGGACCTCCTGTCCCATGATCTTCTCGTATCCCCTTTTGCCTATCACCTGTCCAGCTCTTGGCTCTATCCCTCCCCCTCCTGTCTTCCCCTATCATTTTGGATCTCCCCCTCCCCCTCCAACTTTCAAATCCCTTACTCACTCTTCCTTCAGTTAGTCCTGATGAAGGGTCTCGGCCTGAAACGTCGACTGCACCTCTTCCTACAAATGCAGCCTGGCCTGCTGCGTTCACCAGCAACTTTGATGTGTGTTACTTGAATTTCCAGCATCTGCAGAATTCCTGTTGTTAGTGTTAATTGGGAATACGTTTTCTCTGGCAAGTGAACATTGGGCATGTAGAGCATGTTTAAAGGTCTTTGGGTGGAACTTAGGAGGGTTAATGGCACCTAACGGCAACTCCTTTGCTTGCATCTTTGGAAACAGCTCTGTTTCCACTTTTAATATCTTTAGTTTCCCCTTTCAGGGTTCTTTTGAAGACCCTGACCTGGAGTTACACGCAGGCTTCGGTTCTTTGTGGAAATGGGACCCGCTCTCGGGGATCCATGACTGATCATTATTCGACATGCCAAGGGTTCGGCCTGAGAATCTCGATCGTGTTTGGAAGATCTCAGGGCTCTGGAGACGGGCGGATCGAGTGTCGGTGTCACAGCCAGAGACTTGTGTGTCGTCAGGGAGGCTGGAAAATCTTTTGCTGTGGGCCCGAAGACCAGAAGTCTTTGCGATCTTCAGACACAGAGCTAGAAAAAGAGCGGTGAAACGGACTTTTAAGATCGTAAACCAGTGGGTTGTAGTTATGTCTCCTGCCAGCTGTGAAAATGGGGGATATATCCCTCTCCCTTGCCAGGGAGAGAGAGAAAACCTGTGGGTTATCGAAGTTGGATAAAATACGAAGCTTTTGGGGTAACTTTGGTCTGTGTCTTTGCTATTGTTTAGCACATGCTTGGGCTTGGTGATTGTACCAATGCGCGTTTATTTTTTCTGGTGGGGGGAGGGGGGATTGTTGCACGCTGCCGCTTATGTGCAGGAGGGGGTAACTGGGGGAGGACTTTGGGGTTCTCACATTTAACTGTCACGCATTCTTTGGGGCACCTCTGTTTTTGTGGATGTTTTGCGAAGAAAAAGCATTTCAGGATGTATATTGTATACATTTCTCTGACATTAAACTTGACCTTTGAAGGTCAGTTGCACAGAGTCCTGTTAGAAGGAAGGACAGGGATGGAAAGCTAAGAGGTTTGGTTGACCAGAGAGGTGATGAATTAAGTCAAGAAGAAAAAGGAAGTGAATGTAAAGCTTTGGAATTCAGGATCAAACAAAACACACAAAGAGTTTAAATAAACCAGAAAAGAACTAAAGAAGGGAATTAGGAAAGCCAAGAGAGGCCATGAAAAGTTCTTGGTAAGTAGGATTAAGGTGAACCCCAAGGCATTCTATACATACATCAAGAATAAGAGGATAACTACAGAGAGGGTAGAATCACTCAAGGATAAAGAGGGGAACATTTGCTTGGATGTGGAGAATGTGAGTGAAATATTTAATGAGTACTTTGCTTCAGTATTTACCAAGGAAAACAAAATGGAGGACAAGGAGATCAGCGCTGAGTATATATATGTTAGGGCATTTAAAGGTCAAAGTGGAGGATATGTTGGGCCTTGAAAAGTGTATTAAGGTGGATGTCCCCAGGGCCTGATGGGATTTACCCCAGGTTAATGAAGGAGGCAAACGATGAGATTAGATTATGAGGGCACTCAGTCCTCGTTTATTGTCATTTAGAAATGCATGCATGCATTAAGCAATGATACAATGTTCCTCCAGAGTGATATCACAAAAAAAAACAGGACAAACCAAAGACTAACACTGACAAGGCCACATAATTACAACATATAGTTACAGCAGTGCAAAACAATACCATAATTTGATAAAGAGCAGACTATGGGAACAGTAAAAAAAAGTCTCAAAGTTCCAATCGACTCCCGATAGTCCCTGATAGCAGGCGGCAGAAGGGAGAAATTCTCTCTGCCATAAACCTCCAGGCACCAACAACTGTCGATGCATTGGAAGTACCCGACCACAGTCGACTCTGAGTCCATCCGAAAACTTCGAGCCTCCGACCAGCCCTTTGACACCAAGCACCATCTCTGCCGAGTGCTTCGACCCCGTCCAGGCCGCCAAGCAACAAGCAAAGCTGAGGTTGGGGCCTTCCCCTCCGGAGATTCTGGATCACACAGTAATAGCGGCAGCAAAAGAGGCATTTCAGAAGTTTCTCCAGATTTTCCTCCATTCTCTCATGTCTGTCTCCAGCAAATCAGGATTCTGCACGGCACCCTACTTGACAGATTACAGATATCATCCACTGGAGTGGCCGCGCAAGCTACATCGCGCTGCCATCTTCTCCTCCTCCTCCATTATTGGTGCCTTGACCAATATCGTTGTGTGCTCTCTCCACACAGGTGAAGTCCTGGAGGACTGGCATGTGGCTAAGGTACCGCTATTTAAGAAGAGAACAAAGGAAAATCCTGGGAACTTAGACTGGTGAGTTTCATGTCAGTTGTCGCGTAATTGCTGGAGAAAATTCTTATGGATAAGATATTTGGGCATTAGAAACCAATGACTTAATTAGGGAGTGCTTTGTGCAGGGCTGGTCATGTCTTACCAACTTGATTGAGCTTTTTGACAAGGTGACAAGAGAGATTGATGAGAGTAGGGCATGGTTGTTCTCAAGAGCAACAGAGAATGACGGGAAATCTGAATGAGGTTTATAAGAATATGAGAGGCATGGATAGAATAGATAGGGAGTAACTGTTTCCCAGGTTTGAAATATCTACTGTCTAATACCAGAGGACATATGATGGGTGATTGACAAGTTTGTGGCCTAAGGTAGAAGGAGTCAATTTTAGAAAACCTAGTTTATTTTTCAATGTAGTCCCCTCCTACATTTACACACTTAGTCCAGCGGTCGTGGAGCATACGGATCTTGGACCTCCAGAAAGTGTCCACAGCTGGGGTGATTGATAACTTTGTGGCCTAGGGTAGAAGGAGATGAGTTATACGGCTCTCGTAACATGCATACGCTGTTCAACTCTTTGAGTGATTATGCAGAAAGTTTGAAGTTAGTAACTAATCTCCTTCTACTTTAGGCCACAAACTTATCAATCATCCCGATGAGTTATTAACTTCAAACTTTCTGCATAATCAGCCATAGAGTTGACCTGCATGTGCATGTAATGACAGCTCTATAACTCATCTCCTTCTTAGGCCACAAAGTTATCAATCACCCCTGCTGTGGCCACTTTCTGGAGGTCCAAGATCCGTATGCTCCACGACCGCTGGACTAAGTGTGTAAATGTAGGAGGGGACTATGTTGAAAAATAAATGTGCTATGTTTTCTAAAATTGACTCCTTCGACCTTAGACCACAAACTTATCAATCACCCCTCATATGTTGAAGGTGAGATGGGATGGGTAGGTACAAAGGGGTTGTGAGGGGTAAGCTTCTACTCAGAGACTGGTGGATTTCTGGAATCCACTGCCTGGTATGGTGGCAGAGGCAAATACATCAGAGGCTTTAAGAGGTGTTTGGATAGGCACATGGATGTAAGGAAGATGGAGGGATGTGGACATGTTATAGGTAGGAAAGATTAGTGTTTGCATACTTTTGATTTACTATTTAGCTGGTTCGGCACAACATTGTGAGCCGGAAGAGTGCTGTACTCTTCTGTGTTCTACTTCCATTATCAATATGCAATAGTAAGGACTAGGGAACATTGAAATTTACAGAGATGACAGGTTTAAGAACCTACAGAGGAAGTTAGTGAAGAAATCAGTTAGGATCTTCTCCATCCAGGACATTTGCTCTTCCCATTACTACCATCAGGAAGGAGGTAATGTTCAAATTTAAAAAGTTCAAAGTACTTTTTTTTAATTGAAGTATGTCATTGTCATAATCATAGTCATAGTTATACTTTTTGATCCTGGGGGAAATTGGTTTTCGTTACAGTTGCACTATAAATAATAAATAGTAATAGAACCATAAATAGTTAAATAGTAGTATGTAATTTAGTCCAGGAGCAGCCTATTGGCTCAGGGTGTCTGAACCTCCAAGGGAGGAGTTGTAAAGTTTGATGGCCACAGGCAGGAATGACTTCCTATGACGCTCTGTGCTGCATCTCAGTGGAATGAGTCTGTATACTGAATACAACCTTGAGAGTTGTCTCCTTATAAGCAGCCTCAAAACAAAGAAACCCAATAGAACCCTTTCAAAAAAATTACTATCAAACTCCCAATGTGCAGAAAATAATAAGTCATGCAAATAATAAAAGTAAGCAAATAACATTCAGTGTCTAAAGCCATGAGGCAAGTCATCGCCGCAGCTGATCCACGAGCTTGTTAGTTACAGGCCCAGCCTCAGTTCAGCGCAAATACAACTAAACCTCGTGAAGCTGAACACCAGCCCATCCCTCGCCTCCACATCAACACACTGACTTTTTCAATCTGGCCCGGTACTTAAATTAGCCAAAACAGCAGGTCGATCCTGCTCCAGGACCCAGGTCCTTCCGCTTCAATATGCTCTTGGGCCAAGGACTCACTGCCTTGATTCGGCCCATACCCAACCTTTCCAATTTGGCCCGTCACTTACGTCGGTCAAACCTCTGCCTTTTCCTCTCTCTGGGGCCTGAGCCCCACTGCTTTGATTCTGCCTCGCCTCAGTTCTGCTATTTCAACTCGCCTGTCCTCCAGGACAGCAGTTCATTTTGTATTTCTCAATCTAACCCTTCCATAACCCTTCATTATTCTTTCATCTATGTGCCTCTCCAAGAGTCTTTCAAATATCTTTAACGTATCTGCCTCTACAACCACTCCTTCCACTCTCTATGTAAAAACCCAACCCTTATCATATTAGCCATTTCCGCCCTGGGAATGTGTCTCTATCTATCTAGCTATCAAATCAACCTATGCCTCTTATCATCTTGTACACCTCTATCAAGTTATCCTCCTTCATTCTTCTAAAATCAATGTTTTAAGCCTGCTATTATGGTTCTTTCCATTATTGTTCTGTAATCTAGATGATTAAAACCTGCATTTTGCATATTATACCTTATGGCTTATCAAAAGACTAATTGGGATCCACCTTGATCTATCTGGGCATTCCCATCACTTATTAGGTGATCTTCTTTGGGAATGATAGTGAAACCAGTACAAATTAATCAGTCACACAATTTCTGGGCACTGATGTTCTCTTGATACCTGGTTTAATTTTAAACTCAGCCCCTTATAAATGCAATTTTAGACATAAGTACTGAGGAAATGTATCATCAACAACCAACATTCCTTCTATTTTTTTTTCCGGCTGTGCCGTCTGACCATTGTTCTGCGCAGGAATTTTACATAGCCTGCACTTTAAATGTATCTTTAAATCATGTATGGCACATTGAATAAACACAAAACACAACTCACAACACAAGTTGGCGATGTCAGGTAGTCAAAACAACAGCCAGGTACAATGGAAGAAGTAAAATATTTTTACTAGATGGCGTTGGCATTCCACGGTCTACAAGTTTATTAACAATGAGCTAGCAATTCCCATTCTGTGTTTTTTGTTATAATTTGTAACTTGAAACTGATAATGTAAGTATGTTGAAGCTTCTAAATGTTTCAAAATAAATGTTGTGGTACGTTTATCATTTAGAAAATTATGGATTATATCAATTTATGCATAATTAATTACAGGGTATTTGACAATTATATTAACATAGATTTCAAAAGTATATTAGCTTAATTTAAAAATTAAATGAACATTATATGAATGCAGTGCTGCAGTGCTAGCTGGAGCGCATCCGGAATATTTTTAAGAAAAAAGCCGAAATAAACAAGCTAATTAATTAGGTGCCACCCAGGATGATTTGAGTGTCTTAGGAACTGCTGATCTCCTGGGAATTTTGCGCACAACAGACTCTGGAGTTCACAAAGAATGGTGCCAAAAACAAAAAAAGTCCAGCGAGCAGATTTAACAAGATGTTTTTGCTCACAGAACAGCCACTCGCTGGATTTTTTTTTGTTCTTGGCACCATTCTTTGTAAACTCCAGAGTCTGTTGTGCCTAAAAATCCCAGGAGATCAGCAGTTTCTGAGATACTCAAATCACCCTGGGTGGCACCTAATTAATTAGCTTGTTTATTTCAGCTCTTTTCTTAAAGATGTGCCAGACGCGCTCCGGTTAGCACTGCACCACTGTATGAAAGAAAACTCCAGCTGCTTGGCACAACGGCTATGTGTGTGGGACCATTTCAGTTACTGTGTGGCCGGGAACCTGGATAGCTCAGAGGGAACATTGTCAACAACAGCAAAAGCAGGGAGTACTGAGACACTGGAACTCATGGAATATACAAAACAACTCCCCAATGGCATATGCCACAGTAAACACAGCTTGCTCAGAGAAAGAGAGCGTGGTTGTACTCATTGGCTTCGATATTTCATTGATGGCAGTTAACCAGAATATACCGGACGTTATGCATAAATGAGCTGACATTGTTGGACACTAACCAACCATGAACTCTCTTTCTTAATTATCTTAATTAATTGACACAATTGATTAATGATGTGACAGAGCTGCTGTTGGCAGTATTAAAGGTCAAATTTCCTCTTTCAGACGAGGTTGCAGATGACAAAAAGCACTTAACCCTCCCTCTTGAAAAATTGTAAATACTTTGTAATTAATTTTAAATCACTTGGGTGTCAGTATCTCTGAGGATCTAGCCTGGTCCCAGCATATCGATGCAGCTATATAGAAGGCAAGACAGTGGCTACGTTTCATTAAGAGTTTGAAGAGATTTGGTTTGTCACTTAAAGCACTTGAAAACTTCTATAGATGTACCATAGAGAGTATTCTGACAGGCTGCATCACAGGGGAGTGGGGGGTGGCTACTGCACACGACTGAAAGAAGCTACAGAAAGTTGTAAAATTAATCAGCTCCATCTTGGGTACCAGCCCTCATAGTACCCAAGACATTTTCAATGAGCGGTGTCTCAGAAAGGTGGCGTCCATCATTAAGGAACACCATCGCCCAGAACAGGACTGATGAAGTGTCTCGGCCCAATATGTTGACTGTACTCTTTTCCATAGGTGCTGCCTGGCCTGCTGAGTTCCTTCAGCATTTTGTGTATGTTGCTTGGATTCCAGCTTCTGCAGATTTTCTCTTGTTTGTATTATATTTCTTTAAGTTGTAGGGAGGAAGGGGTGAGATAGATAGGGCGGAGGAAATAGGGTGAGCCTGGGTTGTGGAGAGAATGAACGGCAAATGAAATCATGGGTTAATTGGGACAATTGCAGACAGTGGATATAAACCTAGCAATGTAAAACCAACGTAAAACCAAGGAAGGGAAAATAAACCTTTGTGGCAGGGTAGCATCACAGTTAACGTAACGTGTCAGCGGTACGGGTTCAATTCCGCCAATGTTGGTAAAGAGTTTGTATGTTCTTCCAGTGACCACTTGGTGTTCCAGGTCCTTCCCGCATTTCAAAAATGTAAGGGTTCATAATGGTGTAATTGGGTGGCAGAGGCTTGTTGGGCTTGTTAAAGTGCTGTATCTCTAAATAATAATTTAAAAGGTTGCGAGCAGCAGGGTTGCAAAACATGCCTGATGGGTTAGGTTGTAATAATGGAGAGAATGACAGGTGTGTTGGTTATTCATCAGAGGAACATAAAAAATAGAACATAGAAATCTACAGCACATTACAGGCCCTTCGGCCCACAATATTGTGCTGATCATGTAACCTACTCCAGAAACTATCAAAGAATTTCCCTGCCACATAGCCCTCTATTTCCCTCAGCTCCATGTACTTATCTAAGAGTCTCTTAAAAGACAATATTGTATCTGCCTCCAACACTGTGGCTGGCAGTGCATTCCATGCACCCACCACTCTCTGTGTAAAAACTTACCCCTGATATCCCCTCTGTAATTACCTCTAAGCACCTTAAAACTTTTCCTCCTCATGTTAGCCATTTCAGCTCTGGGAAAATGCGTCTGGATATCCACCCAATCAATGCCTCTCATCATCTTATACACCTCTATCTGGTCACCTCTCATCCTCTGTCACTCCAAGGAGAAAAGGCCAAGTTCTCTCACCCTATTCTCATAAGGCATGTGCTCCAATCCAGGCAACATCCTTGTAAATCTCCTCTGCACACTTTCTATCCACATCCTTCACGTAGTGAGGTGACCGAGCTGAACACAGTACTCCAAGTGGGGTCTGACCAAGGTCTTATATAGCTGTAACATTTCCTCATGGCCCTTGGACTCAATCTCACACACCATACGTCTTCTTAATGACACAGTCAACCTGAGCAGCGGCTTTCAGGGTCCTATGGACACGGACCCCCAGATCTCTCTGATCCTCCACCCTGCCAAGAGTCTTACCATTAATGCTATATTCTGTCTTCGAATTTGACCTACCTAAATGAAACACTTCACACTTATCTGGATTGAAGTCCATCTGCCACTTCTCAGCCGAGTTCTGCATCCTATCAATGTTGCACTGTGACCCCTGACAACCCTCCAGACTATCCACAACACCCCCAACCTTTGTGTCATCAGAAACTTACTAACCCATCTTTCTACTCCTTCATCCAGGTCACTTATAAAAATCACAAAGAGGCAGGGTCTCAGAACAGATCCCTGTGGTACAGCACTGGTCACCAACCTCCACGTAGGTGAGGTAGAGGAGGTGAAGTTCTTGAAGAAAGAGAATCCAGCACTGAGTCCAGATTGATGCAGATGATGAAGTAGTGTTCCTCCAGTTACATTACAACTTCAGCTACAGAACAACAGTGGTGGTGAGATGGAGGGTTAATATAACAGGACTTCCCTATGCTCTGAGCACTGGTGTTCTGTAAAGAAGTCACCCAATTTCTCTTTGGTTTCTCCAGTGTGCAGGAGACAATCGTGTCATTATCACATACACTAGATTTGAAGGAGGACAACAGAATAGGTGTTTCATCTGAAAAAAGATATTTGGGTCCCTGGATGCTGGGAAACAAAGAGGTAAAATAACAGGTCCGACAAATCCTGTGGTTCTGAGGGAGAATGTCACTGGAAAGGACAAAAGAGATGATACCAGGGTCATTAAAGGAATAATCCATTTGAAATGCTGTTTGGGAGGAGAAACTTCATCTGGTCTTGGAATCTCAATAAGGATGGCAGATTCATTGGGTAGGTGGCATGCTGTCAAATTATCCCTCAAGACTGTTGCAGTAAGCAGAATACCTGGGGTTTACTTCATCTGGGCTTACTTGTAGCTTATGTGTTAACCCTGATGCATAGTAATACATAGCTAGGTGTAATTCAATACCTACCAAAATTGGCCGATTGGTGGGAATAAAAGGATCCTTTTATGGTTGGTTTGCCAGTGACTAATGGTGTTCTGCAGGGGTTGGTGTTAGGACTACTTCTGATTAAATAGATGGCTTTGTTGTCAAGTTTGAAGATGATACGAAGATTGGTGGAGGGGCAGGTAGTGTTGAGGAAACTGGCTGCAGAAGGACTTAGACAGTTTCGGAGAATGGGCAAGAAAGTGGCAAATGACATATAATGTTGGAAAATGCATGGTCATGCACTTTGGTTGAAGAAATAAATGTGCCAATTATTTTCTAACCGGGGAGAAAATCCAAAAATTAGAGATGCAAAGGGACTTGGGAGTTCTTCGGCAGAATACCCTAAAGGTTAACTTGCAGGTAGAGTCAATGGTGAGGAAGGCAAGTACAATGTTTGCATTCATTTCAAGAGGTCTAGGATACTAGAGCAAGGATGTGATGCTGAGGCTTTATAAGGCCCTGGTGAGGCCTCACCTTGAGTATTGTTAACAGTTTGGGACTTCTCATCTTAGAAAAGATGTGCTGACATTGGAGAGGGTTCACAGGAAATTCGCAAGGATGATTCCAGGAATGAAAGGGTCATCGTACAAGGAACTTCTGATAGCTCTGGGTCTGTCTTCACTGGAATTTAGAAGGATGAGAGGCGATCTCATTGAAACCTTTCGAATGTTGAAAGAACTGGACAGAGTAGATGTGGAAAGGATGTTGCCCACAGTGGGGGAGTCGAAGACAAGAGGGCACAGCCTCAGGATGGAGGAGTGTCCATTTAAAACAGAGATGCGGAGAAATTTCTTTAACCAGAGGGTGGTGGATTTGTGGACTTTATACCACAGGCTGCTGTGGAGGCCAGGTTGCTGGGTGTACTTAATGCAGAGCTTGATATGTTCTTGATTGGACACGGCGTCAAAGGTTACGTGGAGAAGGCCAGGGAGTGGGGCTGAGGAAGGGAAGAAAAGGATCAGCCATGATTGATTAGCGGAGCAGAATTGATGGGCCAAATGGCCTAATTCTGCTCCTACATCTTATGACCTTATGGGCTAATAAGTTTCCAGAAACAGTACAAAGAGTGAATACTCTCCTTTTCCATTCTGTTGTAAGGATAGAGATTGATGTGGCAAAGCGTAAATTATGTGACCTTAACTGTCACAGATAAGTCATTGAACAAACTTGAATTGTTTGTCTGGAGCATTGGAAGTTGACAGACAACCTGATGAAAGTATCTGAAATTCGGACAGATATAGAGAGCATGTGCTTCGATGAGCACCTCCGTTATGTCCACCAAAAGCAGAATTTCCTGTTGGCCAAACATTTTAATTCTGATTCCCATTCCCCTTCTGACATATTGGTCCATGGCTCCCTCTTGTGCCAAGATTAGGCCACCCTCAGGATGAATGAGCAACACTTTATATTCTATCTGGGTAGCCTCCAACCTGATGACATGAATATTGATTTCTCCTTCCGGTAACAAAAATCCTCGCCCTCCCCTCTTCTTCTATTCTACACTCTGGCATCTTACCTCTTCTCACCGGCCTATCAGCTCCCCCTAGGTTCCCTTCTCTTTCCCTTGATCCTATGGTCCACTCGCCTCTCCTATCAGATTTCATCTTCTCCAGCCCTTTGTCTTTCCAACCCACCTACCTCACCTATCACCTTCTAGCTGTCCTCCTCTCTTCTCCCTCCTCTTTATTCTGGCATCTTCCCCCTTCTTTTACAGTCCTGGAGGAGGGTCTCAGCCTGAACTGTCAACTATTTATTCATTTCCATAGATGCTGCCTTACCTGCTGAGTTCCTCCAGCATTTTGTGAGTGTTGTGCAGGTGGTCAGAGTCTTTTATTTCCCCAGGGTGTAAACCTCAAATACGTGGGTTTAAGGGGAGAGGAGATTTAGGAGGAAAGCTTTTTAACACACTGTAACACTTTCATGTACCTGGAACACACTGCCAGGGAAAGTGGTGGAAGCAGACACAATTTCAATGTTGAAAAGGTATTTGGACAGTCACCTGTACAGGCAGGGAATGGACCAACATTGACTATGTGCAAGCAGACAGGATTAATGAAGATTGGCATCATGGTCAGTAAAGATATTGAGAACCAAAGGGTCTGTTCCACACTATACTATTACAACTAAAATATTCCAGATGAATTATAGATACAGATACTTACATCTTTACTTTGGCACAAGGAAGTGTAAGTGTTGGAGCCCCCTCCACCTGTTTGCTGTTTAATTATTTTCTTTGCATGACACAGTGTGGCAGGACTGCAAAGATTTGATCTGCTACGTTGTCTGTGTGCTTGCTTGGCTCTGTCTATTCCATGCTGCTTTTAGTTTTAATGTTGCAGCAACCAGTACGACGGCTCAATTTTTGGAGATCCTGTTGCTACTGCCGCCATAGTCCTCTGGTTTCTTTGCAAAGTTAATCCCTGGCTTGATTATATCGGTGGAGTGCATTAAGTGGAGGAAACACATGCAAAAGTTCGTAGGTCATTTTCTTCTCTAAGGCCAACAAAACAAAATGATTGGCTTTATTTGTCATATGTGCATCAAAACATTAAAATATATAGTGGAACACGTTGTATGGCTACACAGTCTGAGAATCGTGCAGGCGCCAACTTCCGCCGCCAACACAGCATGCCCACAACTTACTAACTGTACATTTGTGGGAGAAAATCAGAGCACCCAGAGGAAACCCATGTGTTCACGGGGAGAACATACAAACTCCTTTCAGGCAGATGTGGGAGTCAAACCTCAATTAGTGATCACTGGAGCTGTGCTAACTGCAATGTTACCTATTGACCCCCGAATTATTAAAGTGGACTACGGTGTTCTCTTATTCTGCTGGTTAACTGTTTTAATTTTTTTTTTTTCTTTACTCTTTTATCTTTTCCAACTACAGTTTAACCAATTCACACCATTTCTTTCTCCACATTTCATTACATTTCTTTCTCTTTCAATTAGTTTTATTGATCTGGAAAAAATTACTCACTGAGATTATTATTCATAATGTTTCGTGAATTGTTGTAACATCAGCAAATCCACATTCACTGTTTTGGGCCATAAATTTTATTGTATGGTATTTGTAGTCAGCAGCAAAGGAACAGCACTCACGATGCTGACAGCTGGCTACAAAGGTTGAGTATATATTTGAATGAAATTTTCATGTCTTGAAGCATCTGATCCAATGTGGTGCTTTACCCAAGGGATTTATGGCATGTGTGAGAAGATCAAGCAGCAGAAATTCTGTTCAACCAGATTAAAAACTACTTAATGTGACATAATGGATTCCAAAACAGAAGGCATAGACAAGGAATCATGAATTAGTTTTCAATCGTATGCAGAATGCAAAATGAATTCAGAGGCCCATGGTGTCCTCTTCTGTCACAATGAAGTCACACTCAGTTTGAAGGAGCAAAACCTCATATTCCATTTAGATAGCCTCGAACCTGATGACATGCCTATCAATATCTCTAACTTCTGGTACTGTCTCCCACTCCCTCTTCTCTCTTTTTCCATTCCCCAATTCTGGCTGCCCTTTTACACATTCTCTTTTCTTCGCCTGCCCATCATCTTCCTCTGGTTCCCCTCCACCTTCCCTTTCTTCCATTGTCCTCTATCCTGTCCTATCAGATTTCTTGTTCTTCATCCCTTTACCTCTTTCACCTGTCACTTCCCAGAATCTCCCACCTACCTTCCATCATCTGGTTTCACCTATCACCTGACAGCTTGTAACTTCTTCTCTTTCTCCCCCATCTTCTTACTCTGGCTTTTCCCTCTTTCCTTCCCCAGTCCTGATGAAGGATCTCAGTCCAAATGTTGACAGCTTAATCTGCTCCAGTGACACTGCCTGACCTGCTGAGTTCCTCCAGTGTATTGTGTGATTTGGCCAGGATTTCCAGCATCTCCAGAATGCCTTCTGTGTAAGAGAATGAAAGTTAAAGTTAGAAAGAGGGATGGAAAAGATAAAAATAATGCATATAAAGAAATTCTGAAGAAATGAAAGAGAAATTATAAAGAATTATCTTGCAAAATTAACAGCTGGTTCCCAGAAATGTTCCTTAATTGAAATTATTACTTTCTACATGCTTCTGGATCCTTATTCATATTGATCAGATCTGTTTTTAGTATTTCTCTTGTTTGTTGATAGAGCAGAAAGTTCTGAGACTAAGTTGGAGGAGCAACACCTTATATCCAGAATCAAATATTGCTGTGATGATTGTACGTTCTAGTATCAATTGTTTGGCGACAATAAAGTATAAAGTATACAAGTATATTCCATCTGGTAGCCTCCAAACTGATGACATGACTATAAATTTCTCAAACTTCTGGTGATTGCCATCTCCTCCTCTCCTTCACCATTCCCCATTCCTGTTTCCCTCTCTCACTTTATCTCCTTAACCTCCCACTTCCCCTTCCTCCATGGTCTTCTACCCTCTCCTATCAGATCCCCCTTTCTCCGACCTTTTACATCTTTTGCCAATCAAATTCCCAGCTCTTTATTTCACTCTCTCCCCCTTTCACCCATCACCTACCACCTTGTACTTCTTCATCCCCCTCCCCTCACTTTCTTACTCTAGATTTTTCTCTTCCTTTCTAGTCCTGATGAAGGGTCTTGGCCAGAAATGTCAACTGTGTATTCATTTCCATAGATGCTGCCTGACCTTCTGAGCTCCTCCAGCATTTTGTGTGTGTTGCTTTGGATTTCCAGCATCTGCAGATTTTCTCATGTTTGAGATCACAGCAAATTCCATTCAATATTAGATTAGATTATGAGGACACGCAGGCCTCTTTTTATTGTCATTTAGTAATGCATGCATAAAGAAATGATACAATGTTCCTCCAGTGTGATATCACAGAAACACAAGACAGACCAAGACTGAAAAACTGACAAAAACCACATAATTATAACATATAGTTACAACAGTGCAAGCAATACCATAATTCGATAGAAGAACATACCATGGGCATGGTTTAAAAAAAAGTCTCAAAGTCCCTTGAAAGTCCCAACATCTCACGCAGACGGTAGAAGAAAGAAAACTCTCCCTGCCATGAGCTTCCAGTGCCTCAAACTTGCCGATGCAGCATCCTGGAAGCACCCGACCTCAGTCCAACTCTCAGTCTGTCCGAAAACTTTGAGCCTCCGACCAGCCCTCTGACACTGAGCGCCGAGCACCATCTCTGCTGAGCGCTTCAACCCCAACCCCGGCCGCCAGCAGCAGGCAAAGCCGAGGATTTGGGGCCTTCCCTCTGGAGATTCTCGATCACACAGTAGCAGCAGCGGCGAACCGGGCATTTCAGAAGTTTCTCCAGATGTTCCTCCGTGCTTCTCACGTCTGTCTCCATCAAATCAGGATTGTGCATGGCCCCTATTTAACAAATACGATATCATTTCACCGGAGAGGCCGCGCGCACTGCGTCACACCGTCATCTTCTCCTCCCTCCTTCACTACAGGCATAGTGTGGAGAGAGCTGCATCATTGAAGAAGTGGCCCCATACTTTCCAATTCACTCCCTGTATGAAGATGGCTTACCTTGGCTCAATCGAGGCCCACAGAGATATATTCAGAAACTCAGAGTTGCAGGCTCAGTACTGGAGAGTGTAGCATTATTCCAGCATGCTTTGGAAATTGCCAGAAAAGCAAGGCTTAAAATGGTGTGCTAACAGAACAAAGTGCAGTCACTTTGTACAGCCTTTCTCCGTGTGAAATCTCACTGAGACAACAGTCGAGGTGTTAAACTGATAGAGACAGTGTGCAGACATAGTGTTGTCACTCAGGCTTGAAACGCTAACTCTTGTACAGCCTTTCTGTTCAAGCCTGGGAACCAAGATTCCATGACATGATAAAGATGCAAACAAAGAGCTCTACGGCAACATTAACTATTCGATGGTTATTTCACTAATTTCAAGTATTATTGGTCTTTAACATGCAGATTTAATTGCTCAATAACACCTGAAATATGTATAATGATTTGCACTTAAATATGCAAATAATGGGATTCTTCTATTGGATCAATATTTGTGTGCAACTAGTCAATTTCTGTATAAAAATTGTGTCTCTATATTCAGACTTTAGAACAGTGTGGTGACAGTGGCCAGCCTGTTCTCCTTGTACACAAGTAAATAAAATATGATTGAGGTACAAGAGCAAGTAGTCAGAGTGCAGTGAATCGGCGATGACAATGCCAGAGGCTCTCTCTTTAGTCTGATATGGTTTAGTATTGTGACTGCTGACTAAATATGAAGTGAGTAATGGTGATGTAGGCCGTAACTGCTGTAATTTTTTTTTGCAGTACAAAAGGTGATTGATAGGTATAGTCAAGATGTAATCACTTTTATATTGATAGATTGGAGACATTGATGTTCGAAGATTATATGGTTTTTTCTCCTGGGTGTCAAGAAATGTCTTACTATTTTAATACCTGATTGACAGGTATTTATCTGACACCATATTAATACAATATTTAATATTTATGTATGCATCAATCATGCACTGTCATACAGATGTTGCCTGCATTGTGTTTGCTCAAGTGCAACAGATTTTTGTTATTATTACGTTCATGGGAATGACATTCAGAGTCCTACACATAGTCAAAATAAAATGTTGGCTGTCACCTATATTGTAACGTCTCACACATACTACAGGGGCATGAAGAAATTTTGTGGATTAGCACAAGTTAAAATATCAAACACGAGAAATTCTACAGTTTCAGTCGAAGAAAGCAGCTGAGAAGAAGGGAGTGAAGGAATCTGGTGCAAAAAGACTTTTTTTTTAAAACACTGCTCAGGGAGAAGGGTCTGCACTGCACAGGTGCATGACATAGCGCATCAAGGTTTAAAAACAGACCACCATATACAGCAGGCAGCGTTGTGAGCGGGCAGTGTTGTGAGCAGGAGCAGAGTGGGACGGCTTTGGCTCAACAGGCTTCGGCAAGAACAGGCAGAGGCCAGGGTAGGTAGATTCCTGTAAGTTTTTTGTCCGGATTGATTAGAGTAGAGAATGCCAGGCAGGATGTTGGAATGCTCCTCTTCTAGGATGTGGGAAGTCAGGGAGCCCTCCGGTGTCCTTGACAACGACACCTGCAAGAAGTGCATCCAGCTGCAGCTCCTAACAAACCGCGTTAGGGAACTGGAGCAGGAGCTGGATGACCTCCGGATCATTCGGGAGAATGAGGAGATTATAGATAGTAGCGACAGGGAGGTAGTTACACCAAAGGAGCAGAGGACAGGAAATTGGGTCACTGTCAGGCAAGGGAAGAGGAAAGGGCAGGCAGAGCAGGGTTCCCCTGTGGCCATTCCTCTCAACAACAAGTATATCGCATTGGATACTGATGGGGGGGGGATGATTTACCTGGGACAAGCTGCAGCAGCCAGATCTCTGGCACTGAATCTGGTTCTGCAGTACAGAAGGGAGGGTGGAAAAAGAGGAGAGCGGTAGTGATAGGGGACTGGATAGTTAGAGGTACAGATAGGAGGTACTGTGGTCGTCACAGAGAATCCAGGATGGTTTGTTGCCTCCCGGGTGTCTCTGATCGCTTGCATGACATTCTGAAGTGGAAGGGTGATCAGCCAGATGTCGTGGCGCACATCGGTACCAATGACATAGCAAGGAAGAGTGAGGAGGTCCTGGAGAGTGAGTATAGGGAGCTTAGTAGGAAGTTGAAAAGCAGGACCTTGAGGGTGGTAATCTCAGGATTGCTACCTGTGCTACGTGCCAGTGAGGGTAGGAATAGGATGCTCTGGAGGATGAACAAGAGGCTGAGGAACTGGTGTAGGGGACAGGGTTTCAGATTTCAGGATCATTGGGACCTCTTCTGGGGCAGGTGGGATCTGTACAAGAGAGACGGGTTACACTTGAACTACAAGGGGATCAATATCCTTTCAGGGAGGTTTGTTAGTGCTATAGGGGAGGCTTTAAACTAGATTTGCAGGGGGATGGGAACCAGAGTGCCAGAGCTGACATGGTGGCTGGGGTGAAAATAATTGATGTTAAAAGTTCAAGCAAACCCACAAGTAGAAAGGTTGTGAATGGTAGTAAAAATCTCCTGAGGTGTATATATTTCAATGCTAGGAGTATTGCGGGGAAGGCAGACGAGCTGAGGGCATAGATTGACATGTGGAATTATAGACAATAGACAATAGGTGCAGAAGTAGACCATTCGGCCCTTCGAGCCTGCACTGCTATTCTGAGACCATGGCTGATCATCTACTATCAATACCCGGTTCCTGCCTTGTCCCTGTAACCCTTGATTCCCCTATCCATAAGATACCTATCTAGCTCCTTCTTGAAAGCATCCAGAGAATTGGCCTCCACTGCCTTCTGAGGCAGCACGTTCCACACCTCCACAACTCTCTGGGAGAAGTTCCTCCTCAACTCTGTCCTAAATGACCTACTCCTTATTCTTAAACCATGCCCTCTGGTACTGGACTCTCCCAGCATATGGAACATATTTCCTGCCTCTATCTTGTCCAATCCCTTAATAATCTTATATGTCTCAATCAGATCCCCCCTCAATCTCCTTAATTCCAGCGTGTACAAGCCCAGTCTCTCTAACCTCTCTGCGTAAGACAGTCCGGACATCCCAGGAATTAACCTAGTGAACCTATGCTGCACCTCCTCCACAGCCAGGATGTCCTTCCTTAACCCTGGAGACCAAAACTGCACACAATACTCCAGGTGTGGTCTCACCAGGGCCCTGTACAAATGCAAAAGGATTCCCTTGCTCTTGTACTCAATTCCCTTTGTAATTGTACGGGGTCTTTCTTTTGTTACATTTAAAATGGCGACTTTGTTATGTTAATCTGGGGAATGCAGCTTTGTTGTGCTTTAACGCTGAAGAGAGTTTGCGCTAGCAGTTTGTTTTACTTTAAATTGAGATAGCAACCTTCTATTAGCCAATGGGTGGTTATGTATCGTTTTGGTAAATCCATGCTGGCTCGGCCCAATCCTATGACTGTTATCAAGATATGCCGCTATTTCATCTTTAATAATGGACTCTAGTATCTTCCCCACTATTGACGTTAGGCTAACAGGGTGATAGTTCTCTGTTTTCTCCCTCCCTCCTTTCTTAAAAAGTGGGATAACATTAGCCATTCGCCAATCCTCAGGAACTGATCCTGAATCTAAGGAACATTGGAAAATGATCACCAATGCATCCGCAATTTCCAGAGCCACCTCCTTTAGTACCCTAGGATGCAGACCATCTGGACCTAGGGATTTGTTAGCCTTCAGTCCCATCAGTCTACTCATCACTGTTTCCTTCCTAATGTCAATCTCTTTCAGTTCCTCTGTTACCCTATGTCCTTGGCCCATCCATACATCTGGGAGATTGCTTGTGTGTTCCCCAGTGAAGACAGATCCAAAGTACTTATTAAATTCGTCTGCCATTTCTCTGTTTCCCATAACAATTTCTCCCAATTCATTCTTCAAGGGCCCAACATTGTTCTTAACTATCTTCTTTCTCTTCACATACCTAAAAAAACTTTTGGTATCCTCCTTTATATTCCTAGCTAGCTTGCGTTCATACCTCATTTTTTCTCCCCGTATTGCCTTTTTAGTTAAGTTCTGTTGCTCCTTAAAAATTTCCCAATCATCCGTCTTCCCACTCACCTTAGCTCTGTTATACTTCTTTAATACTATGCTATCTCTGTCTTCCTTTGTCAACCACTGTGGCCACTTTCCCCCCTTTGAATCCTTCCTTCTCCGGGGGATGAACTGATTTTGCACCTTGTGCATTATTCCCAAGAATATTTGCCATTGTTGTTCCACTGTCTTTTCTGCTAGGATATCCGACCAGTCAACTTTGGCCAGCTCCTCCCTCATGGCTCCATAGTATCCTTTGTTCAACTGCAATACTGACACTTCTGATCTGCCCTTATCCCTCTCAACTTGCAAATAAAAACTTGTCATATTATTGTCACTACTGTCTAATGGCTCCTTTACTTCAAGAATACTTATCAAATCCTGTTCATTGCATAATTATGACGTTATAGCAATTAATGAAACTTGGCTACAGGAGGAGCAGGACTGTCAGCTTAATATTTCAGGGTTCCGATGTTTCAGATGTGATAGAGGCAGAGGAATGAAAGGTAGGGGGGGTAGCATTGCTTGTTAGGGAAAATGTTACAGCAGTGCTCAGGCAGGACAGATTAGAGGGCTTGTCTACTGAGTCCTTATGGGTGAAGCTGAGAGACAGGAAAGGTATGACCACATTAGTGGGATTGTATTACAGACCACCCAATAGTCAACGAGAATTGGAGGAGCAAATCTGCAGAGAGATAGCAGGCAACTGCAGCAAACAAAGTTGTGGTGGTAGGGGATTTTAATTTTCCACATATTGATTGGGACTCCCATACTGTTAGGGGACTAGATGGTTCAGAGTTTGTAAAATGTGTTCAAGAAAGTTTTCTAAATCAATATATAGAGGTACCAACTAGAGGGGATGCAATATTAGATCTCCTGTTAGGAAATGAGTTAGGACAAGCGACGGAAGTGTGTGTAGGGGAACACTTTGGTTCCAGTGATCATAGAAACATAGAAACATGGAAACATAGAAAATAAGTGCAGGAGTAGGCCATTCGGCCCTTCGAGCCTGCACCGCCATTTATTATGATCATGGCTGATCATCCAACTCAGAACCCCGCCCCAGCCTTCCCTCCATACCCCCTGACCCCTGTAGCCACAAGGGCCATATCTAACTCCCTCTTAAACATAGCCAATGAACTGGCCTCAACAGTTTGCTGTGGCAGAGAATTCCACAGATTCACCACTCTCTGTGTGAAGAAGTTTTTCCTAATCTCGGTCCTAAAAGGCTTCCCCTCTATCCTCAAACTGTGACCCCTCGTTCTGGACTGAGTATAAGAGCTGGAATGTTATGATGAGGTTGTATAAGGCATTGGTGAGGCCGAATCTGGAGTATTGTGTTCAGTTTTGGTCACCAAATTACAAGAAGGATATTAATAAGGTTGAAGGAGTGCAGAGAAGGTTTATAAGGATGTTGCTGGGACTTGAGAAACTGAATTACAGAGAAAGATTGAATAGGTTAAGACTTTATTCCCTGGAGCGTAGAAGAATGAGGGGAGATTTGATAGAGGTATATAAAATTATGATGGGTATAGATAGAGCGAATGCAAGCAGGCTTTTTCCACTGAGGCAAAGGGAGAAAAAAACCCAGAGGACATGGGTTAAGGGTGAAGGGGGGAAAGTTTAAAGGGAACATTAGTGGGGGCTTCTTCACACAGAGAGTGGTGGGAGTATGGAATGAGCTGCCAGATGAGGTTATAAATGCGGGTTCTTTTTTAACATTTAAGAATAAATTGGACAGATACATGGATGGGAGGTGTATGGAGGGATATGGTCTGTGTGCAGGTCAGTGGGACTAGGCAGAAAATAGTTCAGCACAGCCAAGAAGGGCCAAAAGGCCTGTTTCTGTGCTGTAGTTTCTACGGTTTCTATGCTGGAAATCTAAAGCAATGCACACAAAATGCTGGAGGAACTCAGCAGACCAGGCAGCGAATACGGAAAAGAGTAAACAGTCAATGTTTTGGGCCGAGACCCTTCATCAGATCTGGAAAGAAAGGGGGAAGGAGGCAGAATAAGTAGGTAGGGGGAGGGGAGGAAGGAGTACAAGGTGGTAGGTGAAACTGTGAGAGGGGTGAGGTAAAGTAAAGAGCTGGGACATAGATTGGTGAAAGAGATAAAGGGCAGGAGAAGAGGGAATCTGATAGGAGAGGACAGAAGACCATAGAATAAAGTAGAGAAGTACCAGAGGAGGTGATGGCCAGGTAAGGAGATAAGGTGAGAAAGGAGAACAGGAATGGGGAATGGTGAAAGAGAGGAGTGGAGCGTAATTGCTGGAAGTTCGAGAAATCAACGTTCATACCACCAGATGAGAGGCTACCCAAACACAACACATGATGTTAAAATCAGAATATAAGGAAGTTAAAATCTTCCTTTTTTTGGCCGTCAAGGCCTAATCAGCTGCTGGTAGATAGATACTTTAGTGATCCCAAAGGAAATTACATATCATAGTAGCATTACAAGTGCGCGGATTGACAAATATTAGAAGAGAAGCAAGAAATAATAAAAATTATTGCCTCAAACAGTCTATTAGGAGGGAATCATTAATTCCCTGACTATAGGTTGACTCCTTATAGAGCCTAGTGGCCAAGGGTAAGAATGACCTCATATAGCAGTTCTTTGGAGCAGCACAATTTTCTTAGTCTATTACTAAAAGTGCTCTTCTATATAGCCAAGGTGGCATGTAGAGGGTGAGAAATATTGTCCGGTATTGCCAGGATCTTCCATAGGGTCCTCTGTTCTACCACAGCATTCAATGTCTCCATTTGACTCCTATAACAGAGCCAGCCTTTCTAATCAGCTTATTGACCCTGTTGGCATCACCCGTGTTGACCCCAGCACACCACCGCATAGAAGGTTGTATTTGCAACAACAGACTGGTCAGACATGAGAAGGAGAAGGCTGCATACTCCAGTTGACTTCAGCCTCCTCAGGAAATAGAGGCAACGCTGACCCTTCTTGTACATAGCCTCGATGTCGGTGCTCCACTCAATTCAATCACACAGGCGCACCCCCAGGTACTTGTATACTCTCAATACATCCACATCCTCACCATCAATAGTAACAGGGAGCAGTGAAGGCTTGGTCTTCCTAAAGTCCATCACCATCTCCTTTGTCTAACTGATGTTGAGCTGCAGATGATACACCTTACACTATTTGACTAAGTCCTCCACCAGGGCCATCTACTCATCCTCCCATCCCCCTTATACACCCAACTATTGCTGAGTCACCAGAGAATTTCTGCAGATGCCATGACTCAGTGTTGTATCTAAAGTCCGAAGTATACAGGGCAAACAGGAAGAGGGTCAATATTCCTGGGGGGCCCTAGTGCTGCTTACAGCCATGTCTGACACATTGCTCTGAAGTCGCACAAACTTGGTCTGCCAGGCAGGTGGTCCATTATGCAGGCTACAATGGAAATGCCAACTTGCACTGAATGCAGCTTTTCCCCCGGCAATAAGGGCTGTATGGTATTTAAGGCACTTGAGAAACCAAAAAAACATGCTCCTCACAGGGCTGCCCTGCTTATCCAAATGGGAGTACTAAATACTTACTCTTCAGACTGCAACTCAATGTTCCACTAACTGAGCAATGGTAAATAAAAATATAATATCATCCACGTAGTGAATTGATGGAAATCTGTCCCAGAGGTATTAAAACATTTATGCAGTTGAACTGTACTGTACTTAAATGATGCCTTGTCACTCATACCAAGAGTTTAGGCTATTAAAAGTGATCCTGAGAAGAGGGTTTTTTTTAATGTATATTCAAGCTAACAGCTTGAATTTCTGGTCCATTATCTCAAGAAGCAAATTTAGACAGGATGTTGAAACAAAATGACAATCAGCATTAGATAATTTATTGTAAAAGTAAATCCTGTAATACTTTCTAGAGAAAAATGAGTTGTTTCAGGAACTAAATTCATGGAATGTGTGTGCTTAAAATAACTGGGGCTTATATCTAATAGTGTTGAACCCTTTTCAATGCGCCCAGCACCCAGGCAAGAAAAAGTAGCTGTCCGGCAGTTAACCTCTTTGGACGCCAAAGTCTTTACAATACTAATAAAGCCCAATTTTTAGGCCAGTGTCATACAACTAGTTCAATGTCATTTTAATTCCCTTTCTCTGACCTATCTATATTTGGCCTCCTGAACTGCCACAGTGAAGTCAAATGCAGGTTAGAAGAACTGCACCTCCTTTCCACATTAACCTACAGCCCAATGCGATGAACAGTGTATTTTACAATGTCAAGTCACGCACTCCCCCAGTGTTCCTTTCTCACACCTACCTGTCCATCCAGGTTCTTTTCCCCCATTGTTCACCTTTTCCATCCTTGCTCCTTGTTACCAATGGCTCATCACCTTCCCCCACTTAGTTCTATTGGCCCATCACCAACATACTATCTACCTTGATTTCTTCTCTCTCAATTCTCTTAATCCTATCCCCTCCCCAACCAGTTCCACCTGCCCATGATTCCTCCCTTACCTGGTTCCACCTATCATCTACCAGCCTCTCTTTCTGCCCTAAACTCTCCTCTCTTCCACCTATGTCTGACTAATATATTTCTTTGTGCTTCTATGTTTCACTAACCAGACTCTGTCTCAGCACTTCTGACCCCAATTCTCTCCTCCTCACTGTCTCCATCTACCCATCTTCTCTATCCCGACATCATCTAGTTTCATCTCGCCTACCAGCCTCTGTCTCACCCCTCACTCTCCTCCCTCTTGACTCTCAGAACTGATGCATTGTGTCCTCTCAAAACATCAACCATCCCTTTTCATCCACAGATGCTGCCTGCTCCATTGAGTTCCTCCAGCAGTTTGGTGTTTGCCCTAGCTCCAGCATCTGTGGACTCTTGCACCTCCATTTATTCATACCTGTAATTTAGATTAGATTTAGATTAGATTATGAGGACACTCAGTCCTCGTTTATTGTCATTTAGAAATGCATGCATGCATTAAGAAATGATACAATGTTCCTCCAGAGTGATATCACAAAAAAAAGACAAACCAAAGAACTAACAGTGACAAGACCACATAATTATAACATGTAGTTACAACAGTGCAAAGCAATACCATAATTTAATGAAGAGCAGACCATGGGAACAGTAAAAAAAGTCTCAAAGTTCTAATCAACTCCCGATAGTTCCTGATAGCAGGCGACAGAAGGGAGAAACTCTCTCTGCCATAAACCTCCAGGCACCGAGAACTGTCGATGCAGCACCCTGGAAGCACCCGACCACAGCCGAATGAGTCCGTCCGAAAACTTCGAGCCCCCGACCAGCCCTTCGACACCGAGCACCATCTCTGCCGAGCGCTTTGACCCTGTCCCGGCCGCCGAGCAACAAGCAAAGCCGAGATTTGGGGCCTATCCCTCCGGAGACTCCGAATCACACAGTAGCAGCGGCAGCGAGAAAGGTTATTTCAGAAGTTTCTCCAGATGTTCCTCCATTCTCTCACGTCTGTCTCCATCAAATCAGGATTGTACACGGCACCCTACTTGACAGATTACAGATATCATTCACCGGAGTGGCCGCGCAAGCTGTGTCACGCCGCCATCTTCTCCTGCCCCTTCACAGATTGGGCAGCTAATTTGCCTGAAAATTCGATGGCCCAGAAATTGTTCCAAGTGGCAGGCTTTTCCACTGAGGACTATAACTGGAGGGCACAGGTTAAGGGTGACAGGTGAAATATTTAAGTTGCATATGAGGGGTAACTTATTCACTCAGAGATTTGAGAGATCAACCAACAGTAGCCAATTTCAATCTGATCTCTCAAGAGATCAGATTTGAGGAGATTTGGTATGTCACCAAAGACTCTAGCAAATTTCTACAGCTGTGTAATAGAGAGCATTCTAACTGGTTTCATCAGCGTTCAGTATGGAGGCTCCCGTGCACAGTACTGGGAAAAGCTGTGGCGGTTGTAGACTCAACACACTATCATGGGATCTAGCCTCCCCACAATCGAGGACAAGTTCAAAATGTGATACCACAAGAAGGTGGCATCTATCATAATTTCTTCATTTACATTTTGTCGTCTTTTGCACATGGGCTGCTTTTCAGCCTTTGTCAGACTTTCATTGAATCTAATGTATTTCTTTGTTCTACTGTGAATGCCTTAATAGATAGTGACATATTCAATACTGTGCAAAAGTCTTAGGCTACCTACAGTGCCTATAAAAAGTATTCACCCCCCTCCCAGAAATTTTAATGTTTTATTGTTTTACAACATTGAATCATAGTGGATATAATTGAGAGTAAGCAATTTCAAGTTCCTAGGTGTTAATATCTCAGAGGACCTAACGAAGTCCCAACATATCTACACAACTATAAAAAAGGAGAGACAGTGGCTGTATTTCATTCAGAGTTTGAAGGATGTGGGCAACTGCACAGGATTGAAGCTAGCTGCAGAAAGTTGTCAAATTAGTCATTTCCGTTGTGGACACTAGCCTCTGTAGTATAGAACATAGAACAGTACAGCACAGGAACAGGCCTTTCAGCCTGCAATGTTGTGCTGAACCAGCTGAACAGCAAATCACAAACACCCAAATACTAATCCCTCCTACCTACACATTCTCCGTATCCTTCCACCTTCCTTTCATCCACGTGCCTATCCAAACATCTCTTAAAAGCCTCTAATATACTTACCTCTACCACCACACCAGGCTTCACATTCTAGACATTCACAACCTTGAGAAAAAAAACTTATCCCTCACTTCCCCCCAAACCTCCACCCTCTCACCTTCAACACATACTCTCTGGTATTAGACATGTCAGCCCTGGAGATCTGATACTTCGTCCACTCTATGTCTCCCTTAATCTTGTAAACTATCAGATCTTCCCTCAGCCTCCAATTCTCCAGAGTAAACAACCCAAGTTTCTCCAGCCTCCTGTGATGGCACATCCCTTCTAAAACAGGCAGCATCCTGGTAAGCATCTTCTGCACCCTCTCCAAAGCCACATCTCCTTCCTATAATGGGGTGACCAGAACTGTATTTAATACTCCAGATGTGACCAAATCAGAGCTTTATAAAGTTGCAACATAATGTCCTGACATTTGAACTCAATGCTTCAGACCTGTGTCGCCACTTTCAAGGAGCTATGAACTTGGATCTCAAGATCCCTCTGCTCAGCAACACTATTAAGGACCTTGCACTTAATGGTGTACTGTCTCCTTGTATTTGCCTTACCGAGGTGCAACACCTCACATTTATCTGCATTAAATTCCATCTGCCAATTATCAGCCCATATCTACATCTGGTCTATGTTGTGCTGCGTTCTTTGCCAGTTTTCTACACTATCCACAACTCCAACAATCTTGGTATCATCTACAAATTTACAAACCCACCCATTTACTTTTTCTTCCAGGTCATTTACAGTGCCCATAAAAAGTATGCCCCCACCTTCTCCCTGCCGCCCACTTGGGAGTTTTCATGTTTTATTGTTTTACACCATTGACTCACAGTGGATATAATCTGGATTTTTTGACACTGATCAACAGAAAAGGATTTTTAGTGTCAAAGTTAAAACAGATCTCTACAAAGTGATCTAAATTAGATAGAAAAAATATAATACACAAGGTAATTAATTGCATAAATATTCACCCCCTTTAATACGACACAACAAATCATCACTGGTGCAGCCAATTGGTTTTAGAAGGCACATAATTAGTTAAATGGAGACCTGTGTGCAGTCATGGTGTTTCAATTGATTGTAGTAAAAAATACAACTGTATCTGAAAGGTCCAACTGCTGGTGAGTCAGGATCCCGGCAAAAACTACACCGTGAAAACAAAAGTACACTACAGGCAACTCTACGAAAAGGTTACTGATAGTCAAAGGTCAAGAGATGGATAGAAAAACATTTCCTAGTCACTTAGACTACAGTTCAGTCAATCATCAAGAAATGGGAAAAAAAATGACAGCTGTAAATCTGCCTAGAGCAGACCATCCTCAAAAAACTAAATAATTGTGCAAGAAGGGGACAAATGAGGGGGCCACCAAGAGACCTATGGCAATTCTGGAGGAGTTACAAGCTTCAGTGGCTGAGATGGGAGAGACTATGCATACAACAACTGTTGCCCGCGTGCTTCACCAGTCACAGCTTTATGGGAGAGTGGCAAAGAGAAAGCCAATGTTGAAAAAAGCTCACATTAAATCCTAGCTAGAGTTTACCAGAAGGCATGTGGAAGTCTGAAGTAAGCTGCAATAAGGTTCTATGGACAGATTAAAAAATGCAGCAAAATAGAGGGAAATCTGTGAGAAAAACCTGATACAGTCTGCAAGAGAACTGTGACTTTGTAGAAGATTTGTTTTCCAGCAAGACAATAACCCCAAGTATAAAGCCAAAGCTACACAGGAAGAGCTTAAAAGCAACAAAGTTAATGTCCTGGAGTGGCCAAGTCACTATCAATCCGATTGAGATTTTATTGCTGGACTTGAAAAGGGCTGTTCAGTCATGATCCCCATGCAATCTGGCAGAGCTTCCGCAGTTATGTAAAGAAGAATGGGGAAAATTTGCAGAGTCCAGGTGTGCACACAGACTTAAAGCTGTAATTGCTACCAAAGGTACATCTACTAAATACTGACTTGAAAGAGATGCATTGTACATGCACCACAAACAGATCACTGAAGACAATAGAACAAGAGGGTAAAATGGTTTCAAAGGTAAATGGGAAATTCATAGTCAGCAATGAAGGTATTGATGATAAATTAAGACATTCTGGTTATGAGATAAATGATAAATACAAGGGAAGGATTATAATAAGACCCATTTCCCGCTCTTCTCACCACTACCATTGAGCAGGAGATGCAGAAGTCTTGAGTCCAACACCACCAGGTTTGGGAACAGTTGTTGCCCTGCAGCCTTCAGGCTCCTGGACCAGTTTCACTCGCCTCTGTGCTAAATTGACTCTACAGCTGTTGACTCACTTTCAGGGATCCTGCATCTGATGTTCCATATATTATTTGCTATTTTTGAGCACAACTTGCTGGTCTTTGTTGAGGATGCTATTGTTTTGTGGGTGCCTGCAGGAAAGTGAATCTTAAGGTTAACCTTGATCGTGTACGCACTTGGATCCAATAAATTTACTTCAAACTTTGAACCTTTGGACAATAGACACAACAGATAAAGAACCGTGTTCAGTTCTGGTCATGAGAAATCTTATACAAGAGATTGACAAGAATTTTATTGCCCTGAGGAATTTTGCCAACAAGTAGTAACTGAACAGGGTATTTTTTTTTCTTTTGAACAATGGAGTCTGAAATGATATTTAATATAAATGCATGAACTTACAAGAGATTCAGAGGGGAAGAAGTGGAACCTACATTCCTTTGCCGAGACCAAGTTACTGAGGGACATAGATTTAAAATGAAAAAAGATTCACAGAGATCTGAGAATCTTTATTTCTTTTAACCTTAGGATCCTTTGCAAAATGTGGTAAGGATCACTCTATCCGTCCAAATTTCTGGTCAAGCAGCAACATGCTTGTCTGTGGCACGGTAGCTTAATGACCAGCACAACGCTTTATAGTACCAGTGATCCAGGTTCAATTCCTGCTGCTGTCTGTAATGAATTTGTACATTCTCCCTGTGACCATGTGGGTTTCCTCCAGTGCTCCAGTTTCCTCCCACAGTCCAAATTCACACTGGTTGGTCGGTTAATTGGTTGTTACTGGGCTAGGGTTAAAACTGGGGTTGCTGGAAGTGCCGGAAGGGCCAACTCCACACAGTTTCTCAATATATTAAAAAATTATTTCCAATGTTACACTTGCAAGTGGGGAAAGTGTTTCACACTTGCTTCTAAACTGTAAAGAGTGTAATATTTAAAAGCCAATGATACAGATCAGCACAGAGCCAATCAGATGAAAGTAACAGTAATCAGTTATTATTAACATCACTGGCCCTTTGCTTACCTCCACCAAGGCTGATACTATGAGAAAGGAAGGTGCTGTCTTGCTATAATTGAGGGCTATACAAAGAACAAGCTAACATCCTCCAATTCTGTGTCGTCAAAAAGCAACATTAGTAACCTCTTCTACATCAGTTTTACTCATAGGGTTTCTATCTCATCTGACTACTCACTATCGTGGGACTAATTCACATATGCTTATGTTGAATCCTGATGCTTTTGCAATCCAAAGTTTCTTTGGAAGTCACGAATGAGGAATAAAACTTGATGTTTGTGGCCATTTTATTAAGTGTTACAAGAGCAAAGAAGATGGAGAAGCGTCAAAGGAAACAAGGAGCAGACTGAAAAGATGCTCCAGAGCGAGAGAGATGCAAGAAGAGGACGGCTGGCACAGATTTGAGGAAGGCCATCACCTTCATCAAACAGGGAGCCAGGCCTTTCGTAACCAAACAACCAAAGTCCAATCTGCTGCTAACGGCCAGGTCCTGGGAGATGAGGGTCGATGTGGGAAGGAGGCTGCAGTTCCTGGATGTGGTGCACACAAGCCTACGCCCGGACATTGTACTGTGATCAACTGAAGATAGGAAAATAACTCTGGTTGAGCTAACTGTGCCGTGGGAGGAGGGATGGGAAGAGGCCCATGAGAGGAAGGCCTGAAGTACCAGCCCTTACTGCAGGAGTGTAAAGACAAGGGATGGCAGGCATGGTCGTTACCTGTAGGGATCGGATGCTGAGGTTTCCCAGCCAAACCAGCATGAGTGAAAAACAAGCAGCTCGTAGGATGGGGGAAGAGGCAGAATGAGCCTCTTGTTGGATTTGGAGTAGGTGAGAGGAGGAAAGCTGGAAGCCAGGAGCAGATGGGCAGTGATTTGGCCATCACTGCCGGCCCATCAACTGCAGAGTGTCGTGGTTAAGGGTTGAAACACTGTGAATGTTGGGAACCACCTGATGACATCTGCTCCTGGCTGAAGGCTACAGTTATCTTATAAGGTATATGTAGAATGCACCCTAACAGGTGTATGTAACAAGATTATATAAAAATACAAGCAAGGATAGGAAAGTTAAACTGCAAGTACAAAAAATAACAATTCTACACCCCAATCCCACACCTATTTCTACTCGTCATACTGCTTGTTTACCTAGAGTCTGCACGACAGACTGCTACCTAACTAAAAGGCAGTGAGCACATGTTTTTGCTGTCTTTAGTCATACGGATGTTAATCTTCTATGCTGCTCAAACTTATTTATGTAGAAGAAAAGATTATCATTCTTGACCTCACAGCCTACCTTGTTAAGATCTTGCACTTTATTGCTTACCTGCACTGCCCTTCCTCTGTAGCTGTTACTGTTACACAAGCATGGCGGTGGACGAACCCAAGTGCAGAACACAGGCGCGGGCGCAGAGTTGGGAGGCATTATTGCCATAGCGAGCGTGGAATCGGTTTCCAGGAGAGTCTTTACCTGAAGTCTTGTGTTTGCACAGAATCCAGGAGCAATGCTAGTCTTTGAACTGACAGTCCTAACAACCATGAAACGAGGTTACTCACACCAGAGTCAACCAATGAACTGGCAGCTCCTTGGTGTGATCACTGGGTCTTTATCCTGCATTTTCTGATGGAAAGCAGGGTGTGTGTAGTTAATGGAACCTGGGAATGATTGGAAATTAAACGAGGGGATTGAGGCCCAATTTCTGAGGTAAATAGCAAGGTGGCGGATTGCCAGAAGGGACCATGACAGTAACCCTCCCTCAACGGAAGCCTGAAGGCGATCCTCCAGGCCTGTCTCGAAGGTCCCAATGAAAGTCCTGGATGAGGGAACGGTCTAGGATGAAGGAGCAGGGGACCCAGGAACGCTCTTCTGGACCGGACCCTTCCCAGTCTACCAGGTATTGGAAACCCCTGCCCCAACAGCTCACATCCAGTAGTCATCGGACAGTGTATGCCGGATGGTTGTTGATGATACGGGCAGATGGGGGAGTCTCAGCTGGGGGACACAATGGGCTGATGGAAACTGGCTTTAACTGAGAAACATGAAAAGTCAGGTGGATGCACTTAGATCTTGGCCATTTTAGGTGGACCGCTGCAGGATTGATAACACTTTTGACCTTGAATGGTCCCAGAAAGCAAGGGGCGAGTTTCCTCTGCTCGTTCTTGAGTGGGATGTCCTTTGTTGAAAGCCACACCATCTGCCCCAGTTGGTACTCAAGGGCCGGCATCCAGAGTCAGTCGGCCATCTTTTTATTGCGATTTGCTGATCTGAGTAGGGCTGTGCATGTCTCCTCCCAAACCTTAAGGCACTGATCGATATGGTCCTGAACCGACGGTACCGCAATCTCCTCTTCTTGCGTGGTGAACAGCGGGGGTTGGTACCTCAGGGAGCACTCGAATGGAGACCTCCCAATGGCAGAGCTCACCAGAGAGTTGTGGGCATACTCAACCCACGGGAGGTGGTCGCTCCAGGTCGACGGGTTGTTTGCCGTTACACAACGTAGCTTCGCCTCCAGGTGTCGGTTGACCCGTTCCGTCTGCCTGTTCGTCTGGGGGTGGAAGCCAGATGACAGGCTGACCGATGCACCTAAGCCTTGACAGAATGCCTTCCATACCTGCAAGACGAACTGGGGACTTCGGTCGGAGACGATGTCTGCGAGGATTCTGTGGAGGCGGAAGACGTAGCACACGAGAAAATCTGCGATTTCTTGAGAGGAAAGGTGTATAGGGAGGGCTACAAAGTGCACCGCCTTGGAGAACCGGTTTACCAAGGTGAGTACGGTGGTGTTTCCATGTGAAAGGGGTAGACTGGTGACAAAGTCTAGGGCGATATGTGACCAGGGTCGACCAGGGACAGGTAGAGGACGAAGTAAACCTGCAGGTGGCCGATGAGAGGCTTTTCGCCCGGCACAGATGGAACATGCCGAGACATAGGAACAGGTTTCTGCCTCCATGGACAGCCACCAAAAGTGTTTTTTTTAAAGAAGATCTAGGGTCTTTTCACTCCCGGGGTGGCAGGTGAACCAGATGTGTGCCCCCATTGGAGAACCTGAGACCTGACAGAGACGGTGATCGCTGGGTCCATTGCCAGGGTCGGGGTCATCCCGTTGGGCTTCTTTTACTTTGGACTCGATCTCCCAAGTGAGGGTGGCAACCACGCAGGATGGTGGGAGGATAGTCCCTGGGCTGGAAGTGCCGCCTTGGAGTCATATTGGCGGGAAAGCACGTCCGGCTTCCCGTTCTTGGACCCTGGAAGGTATGTGAGGGAAAACTTGAACCGTGCAAAAAAAAATAATGCTCTATGGGCCTGGCGGGATTTCAAACGTTTGGAGGTCTGAATATACCCCAGGTTTTTATGATCAGTCCACACCACAAACGGTTGTTCTGCCCCCTCCAGACAGTGTCTCCATTCTTCTAATGCTAGTTTGACCGCCAGGAGTTCCCGATTCCCCACGTCGTAGTTCCGCTCGGCGGGGGACAGTCAGCGAGAATAGAAGGCGCAGGGGTGAAGCTTTTCATCCGAACTTGATCGTTGGGATAGGACTTCTCCTATCCTGGAGATAGAGGTGTCCACCTCAACAATGAATTGACGGGCTGGGACCGGATGGACCAGGATGGGAGCGGTGGTGAAATGCCTCTTCAGGTCGCTGAACGCCGAGTCAGCTTCGGAGCCCCAACAGAAGGGGGTAGTAGGCGAGGTAAGCCAGGTAAGGGGGGGGGGGCACTCAACTGTAGTCTCTGATAAATCAGCGGTAGAAGTTTGCAAACCCCAGGAATCATTGAAGTTGTTTGCGGATCGTGGGCCTAGGCCATTCTTCCACTGCCCTGATCTTCTCGGGGTCTGCTGTCACCTGCCCGCTCTCAATGATATAGCCCAAGAAGCTGACCGAGGGAACGTGGAACTCACATTTCTCCGCCTTCACAAATAACTGGTTTTCTCACAGTCACTGGAGGACTTGACCGACATGGTGAACGTGTTCTTGGGGGGTGCTGGAAAATATCAGGATATCAGCGAGGTAAATGAATACTAACCGATTAATAAAATCCCTCAGTACGTCATTGATCAGGGCTTGAAAAACTGCGGGAGCATTGGTGAGGCCAAACGGCATGACCAAATATTTGAAGTGGCCCAGAGGTGTACTAAAGGCCGTCGTCCACTCGTCCTCCTCCCTCATCCTGACTAGATGGTAGGTGTTACGAAGGTCCAGCTTTGAGAAGATGGTGGCTCCATGCAGTGGTTCAAAAGCTGAACTAATGAGGGGTAGAGGGTACTTATTCTTAACTGTTATACTGTTTAGGCCTCTGTAATCAATACAAGGACAAAGTGACCCGTCCTTCTTTTCTACAAAGAAGAAACTGACGCCTTGTGTGGAAGATGAAGGTTTGATAATGCCCGCCATGAAGAACTCACTAATGTACTTCTCCATGGCCTAACTCTCCAGTCGGGATAGGTTAAAAAAGCGACTGGCATATCATATAGGCAGTGCGGAGGCAGGGAAAGGGCCCATTGTTTACTGAATACCTGTCCCAGATCATGGTATTCTATGGGGACTCAGGACAAATTGAGGGGTTCCAGGCAGGCGTGGTCGCGACAGTTTCGCTGGGAGATGGGGCTGACCGCAGACAGTTGGCATGGCAAGACTAGCTCCATTTGGCTATACTCTCGGTCGCCAGTTAATGTGGGGATTGTGTTGGGTCAGCCATGTATACCCTAGAACTACCGGGGCTTGGGGTGAATGAATGAGACTGAATAGTACCTCCTCCCAATGGTTGCCGGATAGGATCAAGGTCAGGGGCGGCATACAGTAGGTCACCCGATCCAGCAGTTTTCCGTCCAGGGCCCGGGCCTCTAGGAGGGTAGTTAGCGGCTCACAAGGTATCCCGGCCTGGGTGGCTATCTCTTTGTCCAGCAGATTGCCCTTGGCACCGGAATCCACCAAAGCAGATAGGAACAGGGATTGTTGTTGGTAATTCACGGTAGCCGGGATCTGCATCCGAGTCTGGGAGGCTGAAGGGAGTATCGTCCGGCTCACCAGGGCCTCCCTTTTCACTGGTGAGCCCTCGCTTTTCACTGCTGAGGGCAGGTATCCCGGACATGTCCTGGCTGGCCACAATAGTAACAATCCCCAGCTCTCCACCTCTGAAGTAGTTCGGCCGGAGAGAACCGGTTCCGTCCCAGCTGCATCGGTTCCTCCCCCAGGGTGGTGGGGACGGTCGCAGCAGGAGCTGCACTTGGAGCGGCTGGGGAAGGGAGGCTGGCTGAGACTGATAAGGTGGACTGTGGGCTTCCCCGAGGAGCGGGGCGAATGGTTCTTTCTCTCAGCCGCTCTTGAAGTCGATTATCTAATCTAGTGGCTAGCGGGATCAGAGTCCAGACAGTCCGGGTCGTCCCTCGCTGCCAGTTCATCCTTTATCTTGTCTGAGAGACCCTGTTGAAACACCTTCCGTAGAGCCTCGTCATTCCACCCTGAGTCTATGGTTAAAGTTTGGAACTTGATGGAATACCTTGCTACGCTTTGCGAACCCTGACAAAGAGTCAGCAAGCGTTTAGCGGTGTCCTTGCCATGAATGGGTTGTTCAAAGATCTTCCCTATTTCAGCAACAAAGGAGGGGAAGGAAGAATAAACCTCTGGTTGGTTATCCCATATCACTTTTGCCCAAGCCAAGGCATCCCCTCATAACAGATCCATGATGTACGCAATCTTGGATTTATCTGAAGTGTAGGTATGTGGCTATGGCTCAAAGACCAGAGAGCATTGTAACATGAAGGCCTGGCACCTCCCTAGGTCTCCAGCATAGGGTTCGGGCTCGAGTATGTATGGACCTCAAGGAGACTGTGTTGCTGATCCCAGGGGCTACGCCATCCCAAGCGGTGCAGTTTGGGTAGTCAAGGTTCTTGGAGGGGATGGAGAAAGGGAAGCCGAAACTCAGTCCACCTGCTCACTGACCTTCCAAACATTCATGTGTAGCATCCGAAGGTTTTCCATGACCTCCCCAAGTAGTTGGTTGTGGGCACCCATTAGGTAGCCCTGGCTGATGAGGGCCTGTTGTACAGGAGCCATGTCCACTGGGTTCATTATGCTCAGTTCATTCTACAACCGTGGCAGTGGATGAACCCAAGTGCAGAACACGGGCGCAGGGGCAAAGTCAAGAGGCATTATTGCCATAGCAAGCGTGGAATCAGTTTCCAGGAGAGCCTTTACCCGAAGTCTTGGGTTTGGAGAGAATCCAGGAGCAATGCTAGACTTAGAACTGACAGTCCTAAGAACCATGAAACACAGTTACTCACACCAGAGTCAACTAACAAACTGGCAGCTCCTTGGTGTGATCACTGGGTCTTTATCCTGCATTTTCTGATGGAAAGCAGGGTGTGCGTAGTTAGTGGAACCTGGGAATGATTGGAAATTAAACGAGGGGATTGAGGCCCAATTTCTGAGGTAAATAGCAAGGTGGGGGATTGCCAGAAGTGACCTTGACAGTTACACTGTATTCTGCATTCTGTTTCACTAAGTTCCTTCACTATTTTGTGTTGTGTATTTAATATTTCAGTACTATTTGAGTAATATTGTAAATATATTGTTTGATTAAGTATTCTCGTTCCTATAAATAATTCATGTAAAAGTATGTGAATGGCATACACACATCATCACACTACCACATCATATATGTGTTCATCTTGCTAAAATAAAAACAAAACTAGGACATGTTATTCCTAGCTCCATTTCTTTATTGTAAATAGTTCTATGTTTTTGAGTTATGAAACATAACAGTGACAATAAGTAAGTTCTAAATGAATCTGAGATAACTACCTACCTGTTGAAGATCAGTGAAACGCTCAAGTGAAAAAAATTGAAACACTTTTTCTTTTCTTTGAAAGAGGAGAAAGACAGTTGAATAAAAAACAGACAAATTCATGGGTTCTTAAACAGTGAGTACTGGGTGATAATAATCATAAATTTTTAAAAAAGCAGTGTGAGAGGCACTCATCTTCTTGATTTGCTCTCAACATTTACTATTCCTTGTAGTTAGCTAAGTAACCAAGTCCCTTGCCAGCACATTTCTACAACATATTAATTTGCGCTCACAATTAAACAGTTCTCACAGCTGAGAGGAGTTATAATGAATAGGTGACTTTGATGCCACCAATTCTGCCCTGTGGGAAACTCTAAATGTAGAGTATAAATCCTCAGTTGAGGGAATGTAAGAGGACAATTTTAAACAAGAGATCCCCACTAAATATAGAATAATTTGTCATTTTGCTCCGTGACTTACATAGAATTATTTTGATGTGTTGCAGCATTAAGGCAAACACCAGTGGTTAATTTCAAATGGGAAAAACAGGAAAACTATGGTTGAAGTATCATCTTATTTCCATGGCAACTATGGAATAAAGTAACTGCTCTGCTGTAGTACAGGACTCAGATGAGATTGGTTTGGCTCATTAAATTTCTTACTTTGACAATAATTGTTAAATTATAATGAAACATCAAAGATCAGTAAAGCTCCAAAAACCGCATTATTGAGCCAATTTGTAAGTGAAAAATCGATGCATCTTGGAGCAAATTTACATAATATGAGATAATGTGAATAAAGTTCAAAATCAGCCAAGTGTAACTTCATGTACATTTTGAAGTTACAAACATTTTAAATGGGTAAGCATACATGAATGCAAAATAAGGTCATTAGAATAGAGCAGGGGTCCCCAACATTTTTTGCACCGTGGACCAGTTTAGTATTGACAATATTCTTGCGGACCAGCTGACCGGGGGGGGTGGGGTGTTCAGGTAGGGTTAAACTCACCTGAAGATCTGTTTTACAGTTAGGGTTGCCAACTTTCTCACTCCCAAATAAAGGACAAAAGTAGCAGTCGAATCCCGGGACACTTTACCCCAGGAAAGACTACCATGACCATGAAGCCTTGCGCGGGCGCCTGTGTGTGCATGCGTGATGTACGCGTGCACGTACGTGTTGATTTTTTTCCTACAAACCAGTTTTGCCTTCATCTTCCCGACTACACTGTACATACATGATTTCTACTTTATATAGGCTGTATATTTATCATATCATTCCTGCTTTTACTATATGTTAGTGTTATTTTCGGTTTTATGTGTTATTTGCTATGATTTCATAAGTTATTTTTAGGGTCTGGGAACGCTCAAAAACTTTTCCCATATAAATTAATGGTGATTGCTTCTTCGCTTTACGCCATTTCGGCACGAAAAGTTTCATAGGAATGCTCTACCTCAGCGTGGGAATTACTGGACAAGGGTGGTCCCGTATGGGACAAACCAATTTAGCCCAATATACGGGATGTCCCGGCAAATGTGGGACAGTTGGTAACCCTATATTCAACAGTGCGTGACAGGGAATGAGGAAAGGTGCAACTGACTCATATCGTTTCCTCACGGCCCGGTAGCACATGCTCTGCGGTCCGGTGGTTGGGGACCGCTGGAATATAGAATCTACTTTAATATTGAAATGCAGTCTACAGGACAAGAGCAGCCCAGTTCACTCAGATGACCTGTGGCCTGAACCTGTGCTTTTACTCAACTCCATAACCAGGTTTAGGAAGAGTTACCCTATAACCATCCATCTCCTGAGCTGGCATGGATAACTTCACTCACCACAACTCTGAACGGATGCCACAACCGCCAGGACTCAGTTTCAAAGACCATATTTTCAGTGTTATTTATTTTTATTTGTACAATAGCTCTTCTTTCTTTCGTTATTTATTTAGAAATACAGTGTGGAACAGGCCCTATTGGGTCACACCGTACAGCAACCTACCTACATTAACCCTCACCTAATTGCAGGACAATTTACAATGACCAGTTAACCTACGAACCGGTACAGCTTTGGAATGTGGGAGGAAAACAGGAAAACCTCGAGGAAACCCACATGTTCAATGAGAGAACTTGCAAACTCCTTACAAATGGCACCTGTATTGAACTCAGAACACTCAGCTGTAATGGCTTTGTGCTAACCGTCATGCTACCGTGATTTCCTTTTGCGCAAAGGTAGTTTGTCAGTGTTTGTTTGTGTATAGTTTTTCATAAATGCAATAGAATTCCATTATATTTCTTTGTTACTTTATTCCTTGCAATAAAAAAAGCAAATCTCAAGGTAGTATATGGTAACGTACACTCCGTGGACACTTTATTAGGTACCCGTAAGCCTACTCTTTAAAGCAAACATCTGATCACCAATCACTCGCAGCAACTCAATGCCTGAAAGCATTCAGAAATGTCAAGAAGTTCAGGCCAAACATCAGAATGGAAAGAAATGTGATCCAAGTGTCTTTGATCATGGAATGATTTTTTGTGCCAGATGTGGTGGTTTGAGTATTTCACAATCTACTGGTCTCCTAGAACTCTCGTGCACAGTAGTCTCTAGAGGTGCAAGAAACAAAAAAATGCCTTGTTAATGACAGAGGACAAAGATCAGAGGAGAATGGCCAGACTGGTTCCAGCTGAGAGGAAGGCGATGGTAACTCAGCTAACCACACGTTAAAACAGTGGTGTGGAGTTCAAAGTTCAAAGTACATTTATTATCAAAGTATGCCTCCATTATACGACCTTGAGATTTGTTTCCTTACAGGCAGCTACAAAACAAGAAACCCAAACGAACACATAAAAGACCAACCAACACCCAATGTACAGAAAGAAGAAAAAACAAGTTGTGCAAACAATAAAAGTAAGCAAATAGCATCTAGAACAAATGTGAGTCTTCAGATACAAAGCCCAGACAATACAGCAAACCTTGAAGTGGGTGGGCTACAGCTGTGGAAGACCATAAGCATCTACACAGTGGCCTCTTTATTAGGTACTTACTTACTTTGCCCATTACCATGCTGGCTTTAGGGCAGCAATAAAGGTCCTCCATCTCTGACAGTGTTCAGATCTTCCTTCTCCGTGTCAGTAGCTTCCTTTTCACTACTGTCAGTCATGCAAGTCCCGCATGGAGACTTAGGAATACCGTCACACTCAGATGTAGAAGGATTCTTCATTACCATTTCCATAACAATTTTGTTTTACCAGTCAGGGTTGTTAGCCCTGAGCTGAACCCCCAGACCTGGAGGACCAGTGGACCACGCTGAATGTGGCCTCTACCCACTGACCTGCTTGGTATGGGTGATCTTATCAGGAGCCAAAGCATAAAACACTGGCTCCAGCCAACACAGCTCTCTGGATCATTGAGGCATGCAAGCCTCCAGACCACAGCAAGGCTGTGGTCCTCTTGGAGATCTTTATTAGGTACAGGATGCATCTAATCAATTGGACACTGAGTGTATATGTGCTTTGATAATAAACTATACTTAGACTTTGACTCTGACTCTAGCTTCCTTGCATTCCCATTTTGAACACGAAAATGTGAAGGGATCATTCAGGCAACTTACACAGAGGAATACCCTCAGCAAAGATGAAAGCGTTATACTTGGTCTGCCACTCAGCAATTTTAGCCTATTAACACGCCTTCTTTATTCTACATTCAGTTTTTGCCCTCGAGATGTATCACCAACACAACACTTTTCATTTGTTATAGTTTCCCATTTCCATTATTTAGTTGTTGCAATTTTGAATATTAAGACCAGAGATTAACTGCAATTTAATGTTCCCTGTGAATTTGCTTCTCTGCAGCTCCTCCATAATTTGTTGCTCCGGCAAAATAATGGAATTACGATTTAATTATTGATGTGATTAATAAATTATTCTATGATTTAATGTTTGTACTTGGTTATCAGCTTTTGTATTTCAAATATTGCAGTAGCAACAAATGAAATAGAAACAGGCCTGATTATTATCTTTAAATTATGAACGTAGATAAGGAAGCGTTGATTGAGTGGATAGACAGAAACTTTTTTCCAGGGTAGAAATGTCTGAAACAAGAGGGCATTATAGGTGAAAGTATAGGAGTACGTTTTTTTTCACACAGAGTGGTGGTGCTGAAACAACCTTCTAGGGGTGATGGTGGAGGCATCAAGATAAGGGGCATCTAAGAAACTTCAATAAGCACATTGATGATAGAAAAGTGAAGGACTCTGTAGGAGGGAACGGTTTGATTGATCATAAAGCAGGCAGTAAGGTTGGCGCCACATCATGGGCTGATGGACCTGTACTGTGCTGCAGTGTTACATGTTCCATATTCTAATCACCTGATCTTCGATTTTTCCTTCCAAAGTAGATGTCCTCACACAAGAAGGAATGGTCTAGCCTGATGCCTTTCACATCCTTTCCAGGAGCTTCAATCAGGCTATCTTGAAGAACTCACTGCCCAGCTAATCATTAGCACAATACCTGCAGCACTAGAGGACCCAACACACTTGACCACTTCTGCACTACCATCCAGAACGCCTCTCGTCCCATCTCTCGACCACATTTTGAACGAAGTCTACAAAAAGTGGTGGATGCAGCCCAGTCCATCAAAGGCATGGAGCATTGCCACAAGAAAGCAGCATCAAAGACCCTCAATATCCAGGGGAAACCATCTTCTCACTACTACCACCATGTAGGAGGTACAGGAGCCTTAGATCCCACGCCATCGTGTTCAAGAACAATTATTACCCTACAACCGTCAGGTTCTTGAACTGGCATGAATAACTTTATTCATCACTGCTCTGAACTACAGACTCGTTATAATTTATGTTATCGGTATTATTTTTACTTGCACAGTTTATTTTCTTTTCCACATTAGCGTTTGTTGGTCTTTATCTGACTATGTATTGTTTTTCATGAATTTTATTGTATTTCTTTTTTCCTCTGTAATTACTTGCAAGAAAGTGCATCTCAAGGCAACATACGGTAACATTTCCGTACTCCGATGGTAAAATAACTTTGAACATTGAACCTTGAACAAAAATTGTAAGACCATAAGGTATAGGAGCAGACTCAAAATGCTGGAGAAACTTAGCCGGCCAGGAAAAGAGTAAACAGTCGACATTTTGGGCTGAAACCCTTTGACAGGACTGGAGAAAAAAATGCTGAGGAGTAGATTTAAAAGGTGGGGGGAACGGGAAAGAGAAACACAAGGTGATAGGTGAAACCTGAAGGGGGATGGATGAAGTTGATAAGTGAAAGAGACAGAACACCATGGAAGAAAGAAAATGGGGGAGGAACATCAGAAGGAATTGATGCGTGGACAATGAGATAAGGTGAGAGAGGGAAAACGGTTGGGAAATGGTGAAGGAGAGGGGGATAGGGGGCATTACTGGAAATTTGAGAAATCGATGTTCATGCCATCGGGTTGGAGGCGACCCAAGTGGAATATGAGGTGTTGTTCCTTCAACCTAAGTGTGGCCTCATCACGACAGTGGAAGAGGCCATGATTAGACATATCGGAATGGCAATGGGAAGTGGAATTAAAATGGGTGGCCACTGGGGTCCTGCTTTTTCTGGCAGATGGAGCGTAGGTGCTTGGCAAAGTGATCTCCCAATATACGTTGGGTCTAACCAATAAGCATTTTCAGTATCTGCAGATTTCCTATTGTTTTTGATATAGGAGCAGAAGTAGGGAATTGACTTGGCCTCCACAGTCATCTGTGGCAATGAATTCCACAGATTTACCTACATCTGGTGAAAAAGATCTTCTCAACTCCCTTCTAAAGAGATGTCTTTATATTCTGATGCCTTGCCCTATAGTCCTGGACTTTCCCACTACAGGAAACATCCTTTCCATGTCCATTCTATCTCGGCCTTTCAATATTCGACAGATTTCAATGAGAACCCCCCCCCCCCATTCTTCTAAACTACGGTGAGTACAGGCCCAGAGCCATCAAACATTCCTCATGTTTTAACCCTTTCATCCCCAGGATCATTCTCATGAAGTTCCTCTGGATGCCCTCCAATGCCAGCACATTCTTTCTTAGATAAGGGCCTGAAACTGCTCATCTTATAAAGCCTCAGCATTACATCCTTGCTTTTATATTCTAATCCTCTCGAAATGAATGCTAACATTGCATTTGCCTTCCTTAGCACTGAGTCATCCTGCAAGTAAACAAGGACTCCAAGTCCCTTTGCACCCGATTATTGTATTTGCTCCAGTAAAAACAATAACTTGTCACTGACTATACAATAACGGCCAAAATATTTTGATTTTGCTCTTGTGAAAACAGTTGCATAATACTAACCACCACTATGCAGTAAATCAGTGGAACTCCTGGGCTCAAGTCATACAACATCTCCTTTATTACAGAAGATTCCTTCAAACTCACCAACTGTTCATAAGATCATAGAGATACAACAGTCAGTAACTGTATCACTGTTAATAATGAAGTCAAGTCTTGTATTCAGAAAACAGAAATGTCATAAAATGGCCTCTCGCAATGATTGTGTGCATTCTATGTGAAATGAGCTTTATCCATCTCGGCACGCACAGTTCAAAGAGCACACCATACACAATTTAGCACCTAATCATACTACAGAGCACAACAGTGTTCTCTATTTTTCTATTTGCAGAAATAGATTAAAATTTGCTCCAATATTTAAAGTTGTTCACTTTGAGCTTAAAGCATATCACCTCTGAACCTATCTCTGACAGTGCTGAAAGATGACTTGAGTGTTAACAATAGTCAAGACATGGCATTTAATACTGCTCCTGAAATGGGAGGAGAAACTAAAAAGAGAAGTTAATTGACCAGACAAGAAGGTACTTAAAAGCATCAGCTGAAATCAGGGAGACAGACAGCTGTGTCATTAAAATAGAAGAGGTTCTTGCACTAGAGGTTTGTCAAAGCTTTCGGATATGGCCCAAGTGCAGAGAGACAGAAGCAGTGAACGTCGGTCAACGGTTCACTGACTTTAATGAGAACAGTTGCAACATTTTAAAGGAAAAGAAAAAACTATAAACATGAGGCCAACAGGGCTGTGAACTAAAACTCTCTAACTAAAAATTAACACCAGCACTATGACTGAAAACAACAACTAATGCTAAATGAATATCACCGCTTGAAAGCGTTAGTCAAAATGGTAGTCCTCCTTCCCAGATAAGCATGATGGTAAGCAAGGACAGTAAATGTTGCTGTGCTTTTGGTCAAGTCTCGAGAAGATGAGGAGGAAAAGAAGGAAGTTAAGTAAAAACATAATGGAAGACTATTTAGCTGGAACTTGCATATTCATTAGGTTGAATGGGGGTGTATGGGGTAGAATGGGATCAGGGATCAGTCATGATGAAATATCGGAGTGGATTCAATGGGCTGAATGGCCTAATTCTGCTCCTATGTCTTATGTCTACTCACAAGCACTATTGTTCGAATCTGTTGCACGGTCCGCAGCACGGGCACATAAAATCTGCGGCAGAGTCCACAGTTGTGACAGGATCATCCACTTATTTTAGAAAGGAAATGTTCACAGTTTCAGTTTGAATGTCCCTGACCATGATTCCAGCTCAGATCAACAAGAAGAGCAAATCTCTTTCTTAGCACAAGTAACTCCATTTGCATATTGCCAGGTTCTAATTGATACCTGAATTCGGTAATTCCAAATGTAGGGAAATCCTGCCCGTTATATTGATGATGCAATCTGGTAGATGGTGATGTGAGCACCACACTGTAAACTAGGAAGTCCAACGCAAAGCTAAAAGTCAGTGAGTATTCTGGTCTGCTTTAGCTTGGTGTTGTAGGTTTTTCTCATCCAAGAACCACAGACAATGGTGTTCCAAATTTACTCCAGACAGGTAACGTCTGTTCTTGCTCATTTCCTAAGGAAAGCAAATGCAATTTTAACATTCATTTCAAGAGGGCTAGAATATAGGAATAAGGATGTAATGCTGAGGCATTGGCCACACTGCACATGGAGTATTGTGGGCAGTTTTGGGCTCATTATCTCAGAATAACTGTGCTGGCTTTGAAGAAGGTGTACAAGAATGACTGTGGGAATAAAAGGGCTAAAATATGAGTAGCTTTTGATGGCTCTGGGATTGTACTCACTGGAGTTTAGAAGAATGAGGGGGATCTCATTGAAACCTATCGAATATTAAAAGGCCTAGACAGAATGGATGTGGGGAGAATGTTTCATAGAGTGGGTGAGTCTAGGACTAGAGGACACAGCATTAGAGTAGAAGATAGAGCGATAGAGCAGTGAAAGAAGTGCATGGAGTAAAGCCAGATCTAACATATAGAGAGGCTTTGAGGAAAGAGAAGCAGAATAAACGGTGTAAAGGTAGTAAGGTAGAAGGGCTGAAATGTGTGTACCTCAATGCAAGAAGCATCAGGAACAAAGGTGATGAACTGAGAGCTTGGATACATACATGGAATTATGATGTAGTGGCCATTACAGAGACTTGGCTGGCAGCAGGGCAGGAATGGATTCTCAATATTCCTGGATTTCAGTGCTTTAAAAGGGATAGAGAGGGGGGAAAAGGGGAGGAGGGTTGGCATTACTGGTCAGGGATAATATTACAGTTACAGAAAGGGTGGGTAATGTAGCAGGATCCTCTTTTAAGTCAGTGTGGATAGAAGTCAGGAAAAGGAAGGGAGCAGTTACTCTACTGGGGGTATTCTATAGGCCCCCTGGTAGCAGCAGAGATACCGAGGAGCAGATTGGGTGGCAGGTTTTCGAAAGGTGGAAAAATAACAGGGTTATTATCGTGGGTGACTTTAACTTCCCTAATATTGATTGGCACCTGATTAGTTCCAAGGGTTTAGATGGGGTAGAGTTTGTTAAGTGTGTCCAGGACGGATTCCTGTCACAGCATGTTGACAGGCTGAATAGGGGGAATGCCATACTAGATCTAGTGTTAGGTAACGAACTGGGTCAGGTCACAGATCTCTCAGTGGGTGAGCATCTGGGGGACAGTGACCACCGCTCCCTGGCATTTAACATTATCATGGAAAAGGATAGAATCAGAAAGGACAGGAAAATTTTTAATTGGGGAAGGACAAATTATGAGGCTATAAGGCTAGAACTTATGGGTGTGAATTGGGGTGATGATTTTGCCGGGAAATGTTCTATGGACATGTGGTCGATGTTTAGAGAGAGGAAGATAAAGAATGGTAGGGTGAAGGAACCATGGGTGACAAGCGAGGTGGAAAATCCGAAGCTTTTACAGAACATGCCTTAATGCATTTCACAGAATCAATAATTGCTTTATTTTCAGCATTACAATACAAAATACACACAGTATGAAAACCAATTCATATTTCATGAGTTCAGTATTGTTGAGGAATTGTAAAAATTGATTATTTTATTTCCCACACCACACCCCATTGGAAATAAGTTTCTATACTTGAAAAGGGTGGGTGTAACTTTGGACATTAGTTGGATTGATCAGCTTCTTCTGCTTATCCAAATAACAATGAACTACCAAATAATCTAAAAAACCCTACCCCAGCCACTGACAAAACTAAGGCTACGTCCACACTGACTGGATAAATCCATAATCGAAGCTTTTTCTCTTCGCTTTGACCCTCCGTCCACACTGAAACAGTGTTTTCATCCCCCAAAAACAAAGTTTTTCTGAAATACTCTCCAGAGTGTTTAAATCTGAAAACGCCGATTGGGCATTTTAGTGTGTACGGGGTAACCGGCTAGTTTTAAAAACGCTGTCATGACATAGAAACATAGAAAATAGGTGTATGAGTAGGCCATTTGGCCCTTTGAGCCTGCCCCGCCATTCAGTATGATCATGGCTGATCATCCAACTCAGAACCCTGTACCTGCCTTCTCTCCATACCCACTGATCCCTTTAGCCACAAGGGCCATATCTAACTCCCTCTTAAATATAGCCAATGAACTGGCTTCAACAGTTTCCTGTGGCAGAGAATTCCACAGATTCACCACTCTCTGTGTGAAGAAGTTTTTCCTCATCTTGGTCCTAAAAGGCTTCCCCTTTATCCTTAATCTGCGACCCCTCGTTCTGGACTTCCCCAACATCGGGAACAATCTTCCTGCATCTAGCCTGTCCAATCCCTTTAGAATTTTATACGTTTCAATAAGATCCCCCCTCAATCTTCTAAATTCCAGCGAGTATAAGCCTAGTCGATCCAGTCTTTCATCATATGAAAGTCCTGCCATCCCAGGAATCAATCTGGTGAACCTTCTTTGTACTCCCCCTATGGCAAGAATGTCTTTCCTCAGATTAGGGGACCAAAACTGCACACAATACTCCAGGTGTGGTCTCACCAAGGCCTTGTACAACTGCAGTAGTACCTCCCTGCTCCTGTACTCGAATCCTCTCGCTATGAATGCCAGCATACCATTCGACTTTTTCACCGCCTGCTGTACCTACATGCCCACTTTCAATGACTGGTGTACAGGTCTCGTTGCACCTCCCCTTTTCCTAATCGGCAACCATTCAGATAATAATCTGTTTTCCTGTTTTTGACGTGCCGGAACAAATGGTGGCAGCAGCGTGGCATTTCATTGTTTTCTTGAACGCAACCTCCAACACCACAACAAAAATATCTGACAATAGATGTGTAACAGCCTAATGTAACATTGAATGGAAATACAAGATAACACTGATGCAGACATGTTTTATACATTTAACAAGGTGCTTTATTAATGTATTGCTTGTGCAAACATTCAATAGATGCAATTGTCACTTTTGCCCAGTAACTCGTTTCATTGCACATGTTAAATACAGCAAAATAATACACAAAAACATGGCAAAAGTAAAGGCAAACAAATGAGGTAACAGCAAATTTTTACTTTTACTTTTACTTTTGCCCAGTGACAAGCATTTAGTTGTAGCTGTCATCCCTTTCATCAGTGAAGAGACTATGGTTGTAAGAAATGTTTCTGGACAAACATGCGCCAAGTCTTTCGTTTGGCAATTTCCTTTTAAATTTTTCTAGTCTGTAACTGGACTAGCGCACACCAAGTAGACCGTTTCCTCTTCGCTTGTTTTCTGCGTGTCCTGCACATGCCCAGTAGGAGGAGATTCGCCCAAATACCCATTTTAATGTCGACGGAGGTATTTTCCAAAATGCTTGGTGTGGATGCCTATCGTTTTTACGTGAAACTGGTGTTTTCAAAATTATCCGATCAAGTGTGGACGTAGCCTTAGGCTACCCAATATTTCTTGACCTGTCTTTAAGGTTGACACTAATCCCTTGATTAGTCTGATTACAGCTGACGTCGCAAACACTTTTTAAAATGCTAGTATTTATGCGCATTTTATTCCATATCCTTTCTTCACCTCTAACTTTATTTTTATATCGTTCTTTATACTTGATAATTGTTGCTTTTCACTGTATGTCATGCTCTGACCAACACACCGCAGCAAATTTTATGTATTTTTATTGAGATGCGGCATGAAATAATCCCTTCCTGACTTCCAGCTGCGCCCCAATTTAATCCTATCCTAATCATGGGACAGTTTGCTCTGGCAAATTAACCTATCAACGAGTATCGTTTTGGACCATGGGAGAATGTACAAGTTCCTAATACATGTAAATGTGTACAGTGAATATAGCTGACTCTTGATCCTTGATACTTAACTTCTACTAATCGATAAATTATCAAGCAGCTCCTTGGAGTTAATGGTAAATTTTCGGTTTACCATTCACTGGTTACATCTCACATCACTGGAGAAAGTACAGTAAAGTATGAAAGGGTTGGCACTCTAAACAAAATCCAAGGGAAGAAAGTATCAGTTGTATAATGCCCAACAGCCCCTCAATGATAATTCCAATGATGGATTCCTTGCAGAGAAATAACTATAGTCACAGTTAGTGGAATTTATAAGAATAAGAGACGATCTCATTGAAACTTCAAAGATCCTGAGAAGTGTTAAGAGGATAGGTAATAATAGTTTGTAACATCAGGTTGGAGGACCGAGAACCAGGAGAAATAATCTCTGGGGAGTGGGATGGGGAGAAATTTCACAGGGCTGCAAAACTTTCTGTATGGATGTCTATAACTATTCAGTTATTGAATCTGTTTTAATCCTGTGCTGCACAGACTTTTGCATATAAGGGTTGTGGGAATTAGCAGAGAATGTGAATTAAGTTTCAGGATTAGTGGAGAGTCCTCTGACCAGGTCTCACATTGGTTCTTCTCTTGGCCTTGAATCAACTGGACAGAAGCTATACCTTTGTCAGGCTGCTGTTTATTGTTTACAAATCAGCATTCATCACCATCATACCTTCAGTTCTAATCAACAAGCTCCAAAACCTGGGCCTCTGTACCTCCCTCTACAACTGGATCCTTGACTTCCTCATTGGGAGACCAGTCTGTGCGGATCAGAAACAACATCTCCTTGCTGCTGATCAGCCCTGATGCACCTCAAGGATGCATGCTTAGCTCACTGCTTTACTCTTTCTACACCCTCAACTATGTGGCTAGGCACAGCTCAAATGCCATCTATAAATTCACTGATGACACAACAACTGGCAGAATTTTAGATGGTGACGAGAAGCTGCACTAAAGCAAGATAGATCAGCCTTGCGCTCAACACTCAACATCAGGTGACCTTACCAAAAGTCAAATCATAAAACCTTAACTCCAGTCAACATAGCTCTCTGTGTCATGGAGGTACACAAGCCTCCAAACCACAATAAAAATGTGACCCTTTTGGAGGAATATGAACCATAACAAGATACAATTTAACATAATCATTATGGTTCATATTAGACTTTCATGCAATTAACCTGTAGCCACTAGAATACTGTTAAGCTTCTACTTATGTTTTCTATCACGTCTACAAAACATAGCACCAATAGTAGACCACATTTAATCTTAAATAATGTCCTTTGTGTCGCTGAGTAATGGGTCTTTTTTGTATTGTTTCAATTACTCAGTGGATAAATATGCTACCTCTCCAATTCTCCAATTTTCCTCATAAAATGTATTATTGATTTATTGGCGGGGCATCTCATTGATACTGATCCATTATTGAAAGGTCTAAATAGAATAGATGTGGAGAAAATTTAATAACTGGAAATTCTAGGACCAGACGGCACACCCTCAGAATAGAGGGATATTCATTTAGAACAGAGATGAGGTGAAATTTCTTTAGTCAGAGGGTGGTGAATTTGTGGATTTCATTACCACAGATGGCTATGGGGGCCAAATCACTGGGAATATTTAAAGTAGAGTTTGATAAGTTCTAGATTAGTCAGGGCACCAAAGCTTACAGAGAGAAGGCAGGAGAATGGTGTTGAGAGGGATAATAAATCAGCCATAATGGAATGGTACAGCAGACTCGATGAGCCAAGTGGCCTAATTCTGCTCCTGTGTCTTATGGTCTAATTATAGAGCAGGTACACAGCGTCACAGTCTCAAGTTCAGTCCTGACCTCCAATGCTGTCTGTGTGGAGTCTGCATGTTCTCTCTGATACTGTGCTGATTCTATCTGGCAGCTCTGGTTTCCTCCAATGATGTGTGGGTTGGGAGGTCAATTGGCCACTGTAGACTGACACCAATGTGTAGGTGAGCAGCTGGGTCTGAGAACTGCTGAAGAAAATATGAATGAATAAAAAATGGACTTGACATAGATTAGAGTTAAACGAGTTCAAAGTTCAAAGTTTTGATCGAGAGATGACTGCGCAAGCACATGGATGTCAGTGAGTTAGATAAGCGCGAAGAGATAAAAAGGAAAGAGGTTTCTAGAGCAGGCAACAGTATAGGGGGAGTCAGAGTAGGAGGGCTTTGGCTCAATGGGGCTTTGGTGAAAATGGGTTGAAGCAAGGTAGGTTAGCTGTGAAGAATAGAAACAGAAAGTATGTCTGTGAGGCTGGTGTTCTTACTAGGTGTCAGATGTTGGAAGTCCGGGAGATTCCCAACCTCCCGGAAGGCCACAGCTGCACCAGGTGCATCGAGCTGCAGCTTGTTAGGGACCGGGTTAGGGAACTGGAGCTGCAGCTTGATGACCTTTGTCTGGTCAGGGAAAGTGAGGAGGTGATAGAGAAGAGCTATAGGCAAGTAGTCACATTGGGGCCTTGAGAGACAGATAAGTGGGTATCAGTCAGGAGAGGGAAAGGCAAGAGTCAGGTACTAGACAGTACCTCTGTAGATGTCCTCCTTAACAATCAGTACCTGTACACCTGTTTGAGTACTGTTGGGGGGGGGGGCTGGCTACCTGGGGTGAAGCAACAGTGGCCACACCTCTGGCAAAGAGTATGGCCCTGTGGCTCAGAAGGGTAGGGAAAGGAAGAAGGCAATAGTAATAGGGGTCTCTATAGTTAGGGGGTCAGGAGATTCTGTGGACACAGAAAAGAAACACGGATCGGTAGTTTGCCTCCAAGGTGCTGGGGTCCAGGATATTTCTGATCACATCCACGACATGTGAAGCAGGAAGGTGAACAGCCAGCGGTCATAGCAAATGTTCAGGGGCTATTTGCATAGGTACATTCCAATGAGACAGGGAAAGAACGGTAGGGTACAGAAACCATGGTGAACAAAGGCTGTTGAAAATCTAGTCAAGAAGAAAAGAAATGCGTACGAAAGCTTCAAAAAACTAGATAATGATAGAGATCTAGAAGATTATAAGGCTAGCAGGAGGGAGTTTAAGAATGAAATTAGGAGAGCCAGAAGGAGCCATGAGAAGGCCTTGGCGAGCAAGATTAAGGAAAACCCCAAGGCATTCTACAAGTATATGAAGAGCAAGAGGATAAGATGTGAGAGAATAGGGCCAATCAAGTGTGACAGTGGGAAAGTGTGTATGGAACCAGAGGAGATAGCAGGGATACCTCATGAATACTCTGCTTCAGTATTCACTATGAAAAAGGATCTTGGCAATTGTAGGGATGATTTACAGTGGACTGAAAACCTTGAGCATATAGACATTAAGAAAGACGATATGCTGGAGTTTTCGGAAAGCATCAAGTTGGATAAGTCTCCGGGACCGGACAAGAGGTGAGGAAGGATACTGCTGATCCTCTGGCAATGATCTTTGCATCATCAGTGGGTCCGGGAGAGGTTTTGGAGGATTGAAGCGTTGCAGATGTTGTTTTCTTATTCGAAAAAGGGAGTATAGGTAGCACAGGAAATTATAGACTAGTAAGTCTTAATTCAGTGGTTGGTAAGTTGATGGAAAAGATCCTAAGAGGCAGGATTTATGAATATTTGGAGAGGCGTAATATGATTTGGAAGGGTCAGCATGGCTTTGTCAAAGGCTGGTTGTGCCTTAAGAGCCTAATTGAATTTTTTGAGGATGTGACTAAACACATTGATGAAGGTAGAGCAGTAGATGCAGTGTATATGGATTTCAGCAAGGCACTTGATAAGGTTCCCCAGGCAAGGCCTATTGAGAAAGTAAGGAGGCATGGAATCCAAGGGGACATTGCTTTGTGGATCCAGAATTGGCTGGCTCACAGAGGGCAAAGAGTGGTCGTAGACAGGTCATATTCTGCATGGAGGTCAGAGACCAGTGGTGTGCCTCAGGGATCTGTTGTGGGATCCTTTCTCTTCGTGATTTTTACAAATGACCTGGATGGGGAAGTGGAGGGATGGGTTAGTAAATTTGCTGATGACACAAAGGTTGGAGGTCTTGTGGATAATGTGGAGGGCTGTCAGAAAGATATCAATAGGATGCTGTCAGAAGGACATCAATAAGAAGCAAAACTGGACTCAGAAGTGGCAGATGGAGTTCAACCCAGATAAGTGCGAGGTGGTTCATTTTGGTAGGTCAAATATGATGGCAGAATATAGTATTAATGGTAAGACTCTTGACAGTGTGGAGGATTAGAGGGAACTTGGGGTCCAGGTCCATAGGACATTCAAAGCTGCTGCGCAGGTTGACTCTGTGGTTGACTCTGACGCTTCATCAACCGTGGGATTGAGTTCAAAAGCTGAGAGCTAATGTTACAGCTATATAGTACCCTGGTCAGACCCCATTTGGATTCCTGTGCTCAGTTCTGGTCACCACACTACAGGAAGGATGTGGAAACTATAGAAATGTTGTATAGGAGATTTACAAGGTTTTGCCTGGATTTACCAGGATGATACTTTGAGAGGTTGGTTATGACTAGACTGAACTCCTGCCTCAGCAAGGATCTGGACCCATTGCAATTTGACTATTGCCACAATAGGTCAATGGCAGATGCAGTCTCAATGGCTCTCCACCTGGCTTTAGACTACCTAGGCAACACAAACACCTATGTCAGGATGCTGATCATCGATTATAGCTCAGCATTTAATACCGACATTCCCACAATTCTGATTGAGAAGTTGCAGAACCTGGGCCTCTGTACCTCCCTCTGCAATTAGAACCTAGACTTCCTAACCAGAAGACCACAATCTGCGAGGAATGGTGATAACATATCCTCCTCATGGACAATCAACAATGGCGCACCCCAGGAGTATGTGCTCAGCCCACTGCTCTACTCTCTCTATACACATGACTGTGTGGCAAGGCATAGCTCAAATACCATCAACAAACTTGCTGACAAAACAATCATTATTGGTAGAACCTCAGGTGGTGACGAGAGGGCATATAGGAGTGAGATATGCCAACTGGTAGAATGGTGCCGCAGCAACAACCTGGCACTCAATGTCAGTAAGACAAAAGAGCTGATTGTGGACTTCAGGAAGGGTAAGACAAAGGAACACGTACCAATCCTCATAGAGGGATCAGAAGTAGAGAGAGTGAGCAGCTTAAAGTTCCTGGGTGTCAAGACATCTGAGGATCTAAGCTGGTCTCAACATATCAATACAGTGGCTATACTTCATTAGGAGTTTGTAGAGATTTGGCATGTCAACAAATACATTCAAAAACTTCTATAGATGTACCGTGGAGAGCATTCTGACAGGCTGCATCACTGTCTGGTATGGTGGCGGCGGGGGGTGGGGGGGGGGGTTGCTACTGTACTGGACCGAAAGAAGCTGTAGAGGGTCATAAATCTAGTCAGCTCCATCTTGGGTACCAGCCTACAAAGTACCCAGGACATTTTCAGGGAGTGGTGTCTCAGAAAGGCAGCGTCCACTATTAAGGACCTCCAGCATCTAGGGCATGCCCTTTTCTCACTGTTACCACCAGGTACGAGTACAGAAGCCTAAAGGCATTCACTCAGTGATTCAGGAACAGCTTCTTCTCCTCTGCCATCCAATTCCTAAATGGACATTGAAGCTTTGGACGCTACCTCACCTTTTTTTAATATACAGTATTACTGTTGTTGCATATTTTTTAAATATTTATTCAATTTACATAATTGATTTACTTGTTTATTTAATATTATGTATTATTTTATTTGTTATCTTTTTTCTCTTTCTGCTATTGCATTGAGCTGCTGCTGCTGCTAAGTTAACAAATTTCACGTCACATTCTGGTGATAATAAACCTGATTCTGATTCTGGATTGGGTAGCATGCCTTATGAGAATAAGTTGAGTGAACTTGGCCTTTTCTCGTTGGAGCGACGGTGGATGAGGGTGACCTGATAGAGGTGTATAAGATGATGAGAGGCATTGATCGTGTGAATAGGAGGGAGGGTTAGCAGCCGGATGTCGTGGTCCATGTAGTGACCAATGACATGGGTAGGAAGAATGAGGAGGTCCTGAAAGGTGAGTTTAGGGAATTAGGCGCCAAGTTAAAGGACAGGACCTCCAGTATAACAATTCCAGGATTGCTACCAGTGCCACATGCAGGCGGGTTTAGAAGTAGTAAGATAACACAGATCAACACGTGGCTGAAGACATGGTGCAGGTGGGAGGGCTTCAGATTTATAGAGAACTGGGCAGTTTTCCAGGGAAAGTGGGACCTGTTCTGGCAGGACAGTTTACATCCGAACTAGAGGGGGACAAATATTCTTGCAGGTAGGTTTTCTAGAGAGGCTCTAGTGGATTTAAACTAGATGCAAGGGGGGAAGGGAGGAGAGAGAGCAGCGTGCCTGCGCGTGCGCAGCCCTCCGGTGAAAAATAATATTGTATCTGTTAAATAGGGGCTGTGGACAATTCTGATTTGATGGAGAATGGATGTGAAAGCACAGAGGAACATCTGGAGAAATTTCTGAAACTCTCGTTCGCTGCTGTTGTTACTGCGTGGTCGGGAATCTTGGGAGGGTAGGCCTCAAAATCCGCGGCTTTGCCTGCTGTTGGCGACGGAGTTTGAGGTCGAATCTTTCGAACAGAGATGGCACTCAGTACTCGGTGTTGGAGAGCTGATCAGATCTCAAAGTTTTCAGATGACTCAGAGTCGGACTGTGGTCAGCATGGCAGGGAGAGTTTTTCTTCCTTCTCCCATCTGTGTGAGATGTGGGACATTTGAGAGACTTTGAACTTTTATTGTGCTCATGGACTTCTTCATGAAGTTATGGTATTGTTGCACTGTTGTAACTATATGTTATAATTATGTGGTTTTGTCAGTTTTTTCAGTCTTGGTCTGTCCTGTGTTTTGTGATATCACACCAGAGGAAATATTGTATCATTTCTTAATGCATGCATTACTAAATGACAATAAAAAAGAACTACGTGTCTTCATAATCTAAAGAAGAGGAAGTACTGGCGCTTTTAAGGAATATAAAAGTGGATAAGTCTCTGGGTCCTTCCAGGATATTCCCTAGGACCTTGAGGGAAGTTAGTGTAGAAATAGCAGGGGCTTTGACAGAAATATTTCAAATGTCATTAGAAACGGGGATGGTGCCGGAGGATTGGCGTATTGCTCATATTGTTCCATTGTTTAAAAAGGGTTCTAAGAGTAAACCTAGCAATTATCAGCCTGTGAGTTTGACATCAGTGGTGGGTAAATTAATGGGAAGTATTCTTAGAGATTGTATTTATAATTAACTGGATAGACAGGGTCTGATTAGGAACAGGCAACATGGATTTGTACGTGGAAGGTCATGTTTGACAAATCTTACTGAATTTTTTGATGAGGTTACTAGGAAAGTTGCTGAGGGTAAAGCAGTGGATGTTGTCTATATGGACTTCAGTAAGGCCTTTGAAAAGGTTCCACATGGAGGGTTAGTTAGGAAGGTTCAATTGTTAGGTATTAATATGGAAGTAGTAAAATGGATTGAACAGTGGTTGGATGGGAGATGCCAGGGAGTAGTGGTGGATAACTGTTTGTCAGTTTGGAGGCCGGTGACTAGTGATGCGCCTCAGGGATCTGTACTGGGTTCAATATTGTTTGTCATATACATTAATGATCTGGATGATGGGGTGGTAAATTGGATTAGTAAGTATGCAGATGATACTAAGATAGGTGGCGTTGTGGATAATGAAGTAGGTTTCAAAGTTTACAGAGAGATTTAGACCAGTTAGAAGACTGGGCTGAAAGATGGCAGATGGAGTTTAATGCTGATAAGTGTGATGTGCGACAGTTTGGTAGGACTAATCAAAGTAGGACATAGATGGTCAATGGTAGGACATTGAAGAATGCAGTAGAACAGAGTGATCTAGGAATAATGGTGCATTGTTCCCTGAAGGTGGAATCTCATGTGGATAGGGTGGTAATGTTAAAATTGTACAAGGCATTGGTAAGGCCATATTTGGAGTATTGTGTACATTTCTGGTCTCCGAATTATAGGAAAGATGTCAACAATATAGAGACAGTACAGAGAAGATTTACTAGAATGTTACCTGGGTTTGAGCACCTGAGTTACAGAGAAAGGTTGAACAAGTTAGGTCTTTATTCTTTGGAGCGTAGAGGGTTGAGGGGGGATTTGATAGAGGTATTTAAAATGATGAGGGGGATAGATAGAGTTGACGTGGATAGGCTTTTTCCATTGACAGTAGGGAGATTCAAACAAGAGGACATGAGTTGAGAGTTAGGGGGCAAAAGTTTAGGGGTAACACGAGGGGGAACTTCTTTACTCAGAGAGTGGTAGCTGTGTGGAATGAGCTTCCAGTAGAAGTGGTAGAGGCAGATTCGATATTGTCATTTAAAGGAAAATTGGATAGGTATATGGACAGGAAAGGAATGGAGTGTTATGGGCTGAGTGCAGGTCGGTGGGACTAGATGAGAGTAAGGGTTCGGCACAGGCTAGAAGGGCCGAGGTGGCCTGTTTCTGTGCTGTAATTGTTACATGTTTATATGGTTATATGGATAGTCAGAGGATTTTTCTCAGGGCTGAAATGGCTAACACGAGAGGACACAGCTTTAAGGTGCTTGGAAGTAGGTACAGAGGAGATGTCAGGGATAAGCTTTTTTTACACAGAGAGTGATGAGTGTGTGGAATGAGCTGCCAGCAACAGTTGTGCAGGCTGATATGATAGGGTCTTTTAAAAGACTCCTGGATAGGTACATGGACCTTAGAAAAATAGAGGGCTATGGGTAACCCTAGGTAATTTCTGAAGTAAGTACATGTTCAGCACAACTTTGTGGACCGAAGGGCCTGTATTGTGCTCTAGGTTTTCTCTGTTTCTATGTTTCTATTTTTCAAAGTAAATTTATTCACATACTACATAAATGTCAACATATACAACCCAAAAATTTATTTTCTTGTGGGCATTCTAAATTAATCCATAAAATAATAACCATAACAGAATCAATGAAAGATTACACTTATTTGGGCATTCAATGGGTGTGCAAGGGGCGACAAACTGAGCAAATACAAAAAGGAAGAAATAATAATAATAAATAAATATTGAGAACATGAGATGTCGAGTTCCTGAAAGTGAGTCCGCAGGTTGTGGAAACATTTCACTGATGGGACAAGTGAAGTTGAGTGAAGTTATCCCCTTTGGTTCAAGAGCCTGATGGTTGAGGGGTAGTAACTGTTCCTGAACCTGTTGGTGTGAGTCCTGAGTCTCCTCTACCTTCTTCATGATGGCAGCAGCGAGAAAGGAGCATAGCCCGGGTGGTGGGAGTCCCTGATGGTGAATGCTGCCCTCCTGTTGCAGTGTTTTGTGTTAGTGTGTTCAATGGTGGGGAGCAGTTGACTGTCAGGGCTGAAGAGCCTATTTCCATATTGTATCCATAACTCCAGAGATGAGCAGTTCGGCCAATCTTACCCTCTTATCTTCTCTACAAACCCTGCAAATCCTTTTATATTTAGGTTCTTAACCAGTGTCCTAACTGGAAACAATACCTGAATTATAGGTGAAAGTTAAAGCAGAAACAGAAAATTCTGAAAATTTGAAATAAAAATAAACAAAAAAAAGATCCTGGAAATACCCAGCTGGTCAGACAGCATCAGGAAAGAGAGAGAGAAAGAGTTAATCGTTCAGATCATGGATACTTCATCAGAACTTGGAAAGTGTGGAACAAGTTAGTTTTAATTTACAGAAAGAGTGGAGGGAATGATGGATAGAACAAAGGGAATATCTTTGCACAATTTTGGAAAGATAATTAACTCACCACCAATTAACGAGAGACAATAAGTATTAATAAGCTATTCCTGTTGGCTATTCCTATGTCCAGAAAAGTAAATAAAGACTCCATTTTGTCATGAATGCTCCTATCCATAACTAATCTCGTGTTGCTCATCATTTCTTTCACTTTACCAGTTTTGAATTTACTGGTGGAAGATTTACAGGTGATTGATTGCTGTGTAAATGATCAGTCAATTGATCAATGTCTGTGGTTTAATTGTCTCTGGTTAAAAGATAACAATATATTTAGTTAATCAATAATGCACAAACCCAGTTTCAAGAAGTCTTCAAGAGTCAGAGAATTCATGCTTAAGTTTCACAGATGACAGATGTCTACCACACTAGGAGGAACGTAGTTCTATGGTGTATCCTGTACTACATGACAACACTGCATGCTATTACCGGTGTCTTCTGAAAAAGCAACAGTGATGGACAGATGGTGGAGGTTGGCAGGCAGGGACAATGCAGCAAATACATGCATATTACAATCCCACATAATTACTTTCAAAAGAGTGATTGGGCACAAGTGTCACAATGCTTGTACACAGTATTTGCAATGCATTAAGGTGGAGAGAGGAGTTTTGCACAAACACATTTTTCTTTAGCTCCTAGTGGATGAATATAAACGTGTGTCACCTTGAAAAATTTCACATGCTGACCGGAAGGAAAAAAAAGATACTGCAATAAGTTGTTTTATACAAAAAATCTATAAGACACAGTGAATAACCTGAAATGCTCCTAGATATGTGGACAATCGTATTATTATAAGAAACAAAGACAAATGCTGAAGTTGTATATGACGATGGTGAGACCTAATTTGGAGTATTGTGTGCAGTTCTGGCTACCTACAGGAAAGATATCAATAAGTTTTGAAAGAATTCAGAGGAAATTAACAAGCATGTTGCTTGAGAACCCGAGTTATAGTGAGCGGCTGAATAGGTTAGGACTTTACTTCCTAGAGTGTGGGAGAGTGAGCGAAGATTTGATAGAGGTGTATAAAATTATATGGGTGGTGGGTGGAGATACAATTTTACCAAAGGAGCTAGCCTGCAGGTCACACTTGGACAAGGTGTAGCACCTGATTAGCTTCCCGATGAGGGTCACATGAAGTCATAAGATAGGTGGTAGATGGTCGCTTGAACAGCTGGTGCATATCACAAGTCCTGGTTATGTAACCATTGATGCCAGGCAGACAATCTCCGAAGAGTACTAATAATGGCTGGTGTCACCTGCCTTGTAAAGACACTGCCCAGAAGAAGGCAATGGCAAACCAATTCTGCAGAAAAATTTGCCTGGAATAGTCATGATCATGAGATCATGACCGCATACATTATACGACACGCACGTAATGATGATGATGATAATATAAAATTATGAGGTGTATAGACAGAGTAAATGCAAACAGGCTTTTCCCACTGAGGTTGGGAGAGACTAGAAATAGAGATCATGGGTTGAGGGCAAAAAGTGAAATGTTTAAGAGAAACATGAGAGGGAACATCACGCAGACCATAGTGAGAATGTCAAACAAACTGTCAGCCAACACAAGTGGTGGATGCAAGTTCAATTTTAACATTTAAGAGAAAATCGGGTAGGTACACGGATGGCTATGGTTTGATTGTACATTGATGAAACTAGGCAGAATAATAGTTTGGCATGGAATAGATGGGCTGAAGGACCTGTTTCTGTGCTGTAGTGTTCTATGACTCCATGACTGTAAATGTTTGCACATAAAGAATTATTTTACAGCAGTTTACTATTAATACGCCATAAGTATTAGCTGAAGTCATTTCAAGATTAAAACACTTATTTGTGCTTGATGTATAATTCATCTGTGTTTTAATTTCGGGAGTTTGAAGTACCAAATGCTCCTTGTGGTGCAATCCTGCTGAACTCTCTTTATCATGGTCTGATTACACCTCATTAGGAGAAGTAGGATTAGAAGGATTATCTCTTAATGTAGGTGTTGACATAGTTCCAGAGCACATCGGAATGCCAGTCAGCTTTGGCTCTATTAGATGTGTCAGACTTGGAGGGGAATTGACTCAGTATGAGAAATTATATAAAAAGCATGCAAGAGATGACAAGTTATATGAACAAAGTTTGCTAAGGGTTTGTGGAGGCTGTGATGTGTCTGTCTTCCTCACAGTCTCTGTAATCCTGATACAACCCTCTGTTGTATTACTATCACGAATGATGAAGACTTACCTATGGCCCAGAAGGCTTTGGTCCTAACCTACATCTTGCACTCATCCCCTGCACTGTCTCGCAGCAACACTGAATTTCTGGAATCCCCACACGCTGCTGGTGCCCTTTTGGAGAGGTGGTATAGGACTCAAACAGCACTATGTCTGTAGCAGTCCGGCGAATCCCACTCCCTCGCCCTCTCCACATAACCCTGCAAGTACCTTTTGATCAGATTCTGAACCTGTTTCGAATTAGGAATCAGATTTGAATTGTAAATGAAACTGTAAAATTGGCAGATACTGGAAACAGAAACAAAATGCCGGAAACATTCAACAGGTCAAGCAGCATCTGTGGAGAAAGAAACAGGCCATAGGTGATGGGAACTAAAGCCCCTTGCATGGACCAACCTGATGGTTTTTTGATAGCTTTCTCCTTTTCAGCATTTCCAAATACATTTGGAAATAGGTAAAAAGCAAGTAATTAAAGAGATTGAAGGATAATATTTTAAATAACCGTATTGAATTAAATAAAGGCATTGCAAATAAAACTGCTGTAAATTAAGTAAATGTAAATATTCATTTAAAGAAATGATGATTGTATTCAAATAAATAAAACTACACTGGATGAAAAATTACGTATGTCATATATGGAGAATTGTGTGTAGGTCTGGTTGCACCTCAGTAGGTTGGATGTGAACTTTTTATTGAAAAGATTCCCAATATTGCTGTGAAGTAGCTACTGTAAAGTGAAGTTGGACAAATTTTGATTGTTTTCTCTGGAACATTGGAGGCAGGAGTGAGGGCAGTGAACTGAAAGAAGCAGGTAAAATTTTGAGAAACAGAGAGAGTTAGAGAGTCGGATACTTTTTTCTAGAGTGGAAATGTTAAATACAAGATGGCATTAAAGCGAAGTGGAAACATTTAAAAGAGATTTGCAATGTGTGTTTTTTACACAGAGAATGGCAGATGACTGGATTGCACTGTCAGGGGATGCGGTAGAAGCAACTACAACAGCAACATGTAAAAGGTATTTAGACAGCTCCATGAACAGGCTAGAAATAGAGGGATAGAGTCCATATGCAGGCTGGTGGGTTTATGAGGGTTTCTTCCAGGTGTTCGAGATTACTCCCATTTTCCAAAAACATATGGGTTAGGCATAGTAAGTGGTGAGCAGGAAGCGTGGTAACACTTGCTGATTGATTTGATGTAAACAATGGATTTCACTTTCTGTTTCAATGTGCATGTGACAAACAATGGTAATCTTTCTTTCCTTCTTTGGTTTGTGCAGATATTGTGTGTGAAAGTACTGTGTGCAGTTTTGGTCTCCAAATTTGAGGAAGGACATTCTTGCTATTGAGGGAGTGCAGCGTAGGTTCACAAGGTTAATTCCCGGGATGGCGGAACTGTCATATGTCGAAAGATTGGAGCGACTGGGCTTGTATACTCTGGAATTTAGAAGGCTGACAGGGGATCTTATTGAAACATATAAGATTATTAAGGGATTGGACACGCTGGAGGCAGGAAAGCATGTTCCCACTGATGGGTGAGTCCAGAACCAGAGGCCACAGTTTAAGAATAAGGGGTAGGCCATTTAGAATGGAGTTGAGGAAAAACTTTTTCACCCAGAGAGTGGTGGATATATGGAATGCTCTGCCCCAGAAGGCTGTGGAGGCCAAGTCTCTGGATGCTTTCAAGAAAGAGATGGATAGAGCTCTTAAAGATAGCGAAATCAAAGGTTATGGGGATAAGGCAGGAACTGGATACTGATTGTGGATGATCAGCCATGATCATAGTGAATGGCGGTGCTAGCTCGAAGGGCTGAATGGCCTACTCCTGCACCTATTGTCTATTGTCTATTGTCTATTTAAAGGCCTGTTTTTTAGCTGTACTATTCTATGCCCTACGTACCATGAACTGTTGCCTTTTCTTCATTGTAGAAGCTGATGTAGAAATCTAATAGGCAGCCGTCGATCCCAGGGGAACACGGGTTTGCACCTCTGGTGGACTGTGTCCTTTCCAGGGCACAAATCTGGGCAGGAAGATTTGAAGAGCCTGCTGTTGCCCATGCAGTGGGTTCTCCCTCTCTACGTTACTGATGTAGTCCAAGGGAAGGGCAAGCACTGATACAGCTCGTCACCAGTGTAATTGCACGTGTTGCCAGAGTGAAGTTGTAAACAACATCAAACTGCCACAGGGACCCTGGCTCTGGATTTCTTCTGCAGGGTTTACTCCTGAAGCCTTTCCCATGGGTGGGTATGGTCACAAGGCAGCAGAGGTTTAAAATCAGAGTTTTTCTTCTCCTAGGCAGGCTGCTATACAAGGCTGACAAGACCTGCCCGAAGCAACTGGTTTTGAGGCACCAGTGGTCCACGTTTGCCCCTTCTTATCAGTAGAAACAGTTCCACCAAGCCTAGTAGCTAAGCCACACGTGAAGGCCAAGAGTTGGATTTGGTTGTCAAGGCTATTAGTGACACACGCCATTTGGAGCACTTTATAGGAAGTGGGAGCTTATCCCCACTACCACCCCTCCGCTATAACAAACTTAGTAATCAATATCATCAATATTTTCATTCAGATTTAGGTTCCTTTAATGTTAGAAAATGTATACAGTATACAACCTGATAATCATACTCTTCACAGACATCCACAAAACAAGAGGCCCCATAGGATGAATGATAGAACATTGAAGCCCCAAGAACCCTCTCCTGTATTGTGCTGTAGGCTTTCTATGTTTCTACAGTATATTTCTATGAACCCTTAGAAGAGAGATATCATAATATGATAGAATTTACCCAGCAGTTTGAGAGGGAGAAGATAAAGTTAGATATATCAGCATTACAGTGGAGTATAGGGAATTGCAGAGGCATGAGAGAGGATCTGGCCAAAGTTGATTGGAAAGGGATGCTATCAGGGATGCCGGCAGAACAGCGATGGTTGGAGTTGTTGGGGGAAATTTGGAAAGCACAGGATAGATACATCCCAAAGATGAAGAAGTATTGTGAGGGAAGGGTGAGGCAACCATGGCTGACAAGGGAAGTCAAAGACAACATAAACGGAAAAGAGATGTAACAAAAATTAGTGGGAAGTTTGAGGATTGGGAAGCTTTTAAAACCAGCTGGAGGTGACTAAATATCCATAAGGAGAGAAAAGATGAAATATGAAGGTAAGCTAGCCAATAATATGAAAGACAATACCAAAGGTTTTTTTTCAGATACACAGTACTGTGCAAAGTCTTAGGCACTTAAATATAGCTGGGGTGCCTATGACTTTTGTGCAGTAATGTGTGTGTGTGTGTGTGTGTGTGTGTCTCATTAATTGTTCTTAGTGTCATATTACTCTAGTGTTCCCATTTGTCCTTTTTTATATGAACTTTTAAAAAATGTTATTATTCTACCTCTCCTATGCATTACAATAGCTTTAATTATGGCATGAAGGCAATTTCTTAACTTAAATCTCAGCAGAAGCTGAGATGCTGAAATTTTCATTTTGTAAAATATTCTATTTGTCATGAATTATGTGTTTGATGCAATTTTTGTATTCATATCATTGCTGTCCACATTAGCCATTGATTAAGTGTGCATCTTGCAGATGTACCAAAATAAAGCACTACAAATTGATTCTATCCATTCAACCAAAATACAGTATTTTACATTGTTGGTTGTTCAGAAGAGTGATAGTCTCTGTGTATTAATTTATTGGATCCATATACAATTTTGTAATGAAATTGGAAGCAATTAGATAGAATTGACTGCAGTACAAAAACAAACCTATAAAATCCAGAAATCTTAGATCACAGTAATAGCAAGAATCAACATGATTTACAGATTTTGGGCAATATATCGTAAAAGGGGAGAAAAGCAGCAGGGAAGTTTCAGAGAATAATGCACAACTTTTTCTATAAAAAAGACATTCAGTAATGAATGAACATGAAGAAAATAGCTGTATAGATGTGGGACCAGGAAAGCATCATAGATATAACATGAAGTTAGTTCAAATTTCTTCATCCAGATAAAAAAATCAGATATAAAAATTGCTACCAAAAGAAACATATAAAGTGAAAAATATATTTAAGGGAACTTTGGTAAGCACCTAAGAAAGAAACAAATAGATAGATATATTGATACATTTAGATAAAGAGTGGAGGAGGATTCTGTGGAACTTACTTATATGCAACATGTATTTTACAAGCAAACTAAAATAGCAGAATGTTGATGTTTATCACAGGTGATGAGGGCTAAGCTTCAAGCGCTGACAAAGCATATTGACTGGGTAATCTTACTTGGTGGCAGGGTGGAGATATGTCTCTACCAAAGGAAGTGTAGGCTTTGCTTCCCTCTGCTAACCTGCAGGTGAACTTTGGGGAAGGTGGTGTATCTGATTAGCACCCCCACCCCCACCCCCGAGCAGGGTCACGTGAAGCGATGCGAGCTGGTGGTGGATGAGCAGCTGATGCGTATCACAAGTACTGGTTATGCGACCACTACGTCAGGGAGACAACTTTTGAAGAGTATGATAATGGCTGAGATCACTCATCTTGTAAAGACGCTGCCCAGAAGAAGGCAATGACTTGTGCCTTCTTGAAGTCCACAATCATCTCTTCTGTCTTGTCCACATTGAGACTCGGTTTGCTGTTGTCATACTATTTGACAAGCCTCTCCACTTCCTCTCTGTATGCCAATTACTAGTGCAGTTTGTGCTGGATCTGGCAGTGCAGTCGTGAGTCAGCTGCGTGAACAGCAGTGGGCTGAGCACACAGTCCTGGGGGGAGAGCACCAGTGCCCATTGTGATGGAGCTTGAGACGTTGCCGCCAACTCAAACTGATTAGGGTCATTCCATCAAGAAGTCCAAGTTCCAATTACTGTGAGGGATGTTGAGTCCCAATGAGGACAGTTTTCCCACCAGCTTCTGAGGGATAATCATGTTAAGCACCAAGCAAAAGTGAATGAACAACCTCCTAGCAGATAAGGCATCATTTTCTAGGTGGGACAGGATGGAGTGGAGGGCCGAGGCTATGCTATCATCAGTGGAATGGTTTGAGTGGTACGTGAACTGCAAAATGTCCAATGTAGATGGAAAGTGGGATTCTATATGATCCATTACCAGCTACACAAAACACTTCATGATTTTTGAAGTCAATGCTACTGGGTGGTAATTATTTAAGCCAATTACTGTTGCATTCTTGGGAAATGGAATCATGGTGGCTGCCTTGAAGCCTGCAGAGACAGTGGACTGATTCAAAGAGATATAAGCAATGTCTGTTAAAGCCTCTGTTAGCTCAGCCACATAATCCTTCAGCACCTGATCAGATATGTTGTCTGGCCCCACAGCTTTATGTGGGTTTAGCCTGACCAGGATCCTTCTCACCTCTGCTGTAGTCAGACAATGTGCTTGTTCCTCAGGGGGAGAGGGGGTTTCCCTGAAGTCACATCATCCAGTGCGTCAAATTGTGCATAGAAGGCATTCAGTCCATCAGGAAGGGAGGTGTCGCTGTCATTGACACGCAGAATGGACTTGTAATCTGTTGTGTTTTTTTATACATGTGCTGCACAAGTTTTCAGTAAGTACTCTCAATTTGTCCTCCTGATGGCACAAGAGAGCATGGCTCTTGCTGACCTTAGAGTTGATTTATCCCCTAATCTGAAGTCCAAGTACCTCAAGTCAGACACGGCCTTTGATTTGCCTTGGCAGAGTATAGTTTTAAACCATGGTAACATCTTCAATGCATTTTCCTGTGTAGCTGGTCACTGGTCCTGCATATTCATCAATGTTGACATGATGATCATAGGTAGCTGCCTCCCTGACTACGCTGGAGTCCAATCCAGCAGAGTGTGAAGAGATTCACTTTGGAACATCAAATATGAAGGCAGAACACAGTGTTAATGATAGATTTCTTAGAAGTGTGGTAGAACAGAGGGATCTTGAGGGATTGAGTTCAAGTGCTGTGTGATAACATTGCAGCTCTATAAAACCCTGGTTAGACCCTTGGAATATTGTGTTCAGTTCCTGTTGTCTCATTATACAAGGATATTGAAGATTTGGGAGAGGCTGCAAAGGACATTTACCAGGATGCTACCTGGACTGCAGTAGGGGACTTGATAGAGGTGTGAAAGATGATGAAAGGCATAGATTGAGTGGACACTCAGTGCCTTTATCCCAGGGTGGCAATGGCTAATACCAGGAGACATACTTTGTAGAGAAGTATAGGGGGATATCAGAGGTAGGTTTTTTTTACACAGAGTGTGGTGAATGTACAGAACATGCTGTCAGAGATGATGGAAATGGCTGAACATTAGGGATGTTTATGATACTCTTAGACAGATGGATGAAAAAAAATTGGAGGGCTGTGTGGATGATAGAAAAATGGAGGTTTACAAGGGGTGATTGATAAGTTTGTGGCCTAAGGTAGAATGAGTCACTTTTAGAAAAGCCAGTGCATTTATTTTTCCTACATTTACACACTTAGTCCAGCGGTTGTGGAGCATACAGATCCCTTCTTTGTAGAAGTTGGCATCTTGGACCTCCAGAAAGTGGTCCACAGCAGGGGTGATTGATAAGTTTGTGGCCTAAGGTAGAAGGAGATGAGTTATTAACTTTAAACTTTCTGCATTTTCACTCAAAGGGGTGAACTGCACATGCATGTAACGAGAGCTGTATAACTCGTCTCCTTCTACCTTAATCCACGAGCTTATCAATCACCCTTGCTGTGGACCACCTGGAGGTCCAGGACGCTTTCGTTACATGCATATGCAGTTCAACTCTTCCAGTGATAATGCAGAAAGTTTGAAGTTAATAACTCATCTCCTTCTACCTTAGGCCACAAACTTATCAGTCACCCCTGCTGTGGACCACTTCTACAAAGAAGGGATTCGTATGCTCCACGACCGCTGGACTAAGTGTGCACATGTAGGAGGGGACTATGTTGAAAAATAAATGTGCTAGGTTTTCTAAAATTGACTCCTTCTACCTTAGGCCACAAACTTATCAATTATCCCTCGTATGTAGAAAGAAAGGGTTAGGTTGATTTTAGAGAATGTTAAAAAGTCAGCACAACACTGTAAGTTGAAGAGCTGCATTGCATTGTACTCTTCTATGTTCTGTCTACCAGACTCCCTCCACACACTTTGTCCTTCCCTCAGCCCACTCTGTTCATGTGCCTTCCCCTGTTCTCTACCAGACTCCCTTTGTATACCTGTCTCAGCTCTCACTGGGATCCCTCAACACAGTTGCCTTCATTCTTGGCCAGGTTCCCTCCACTCACTTGCCCTTGTTCCCCACCAGGCTTCATCCAGACACCTTCCTCCACTCTCCAGTGCAGTCCACTCACACATCTCATCCTGTTCCCTACCTGGGCCTTTTCCACACATACACGCCTCGACTGCTGGCCACTTCCAATGCTTTGGTTTTTGTCCATTGATTTGAAAGGATCACAACACATTGCAATAGACAATAATGGTGCCGCACTTCCTCTTTAACAGTTCACTGCTTTTTAGGTCCTTTCCTTGCTATACTAATTTTGTTACTCACTTTTAATACTATTCATACACTCATGAACTGGAACGAGGGGCGCTTCCATCACTCCAACCCAACCATAGGGAGTGACATCTTCTAGATAGATAGATATATTTTAGTAATCCCGAGGGAAATTTGGTTTCGCTACAGCCGCACCAACCAAGAATAGAGCGTAAATATAGCAATACAAAAACCACCAACAATCAAACAACAAAATGCAAACTATGCCAGATGGAAAATAAGTCCAGGACCAGTCTATTGGTCTCTAGAGTTGTCCCTGAATTCTAGATTGTTTTTTAGCCCTCTTTAAATGTTGTTTCAACATCACTGTGCCATCTTGTCAGTGCACTGTTTTCTCTCCAAGCCACGTGTACACAAAGAGTGCTCTTGGCATGACCCTTCTCGTTGATTTGTGTATGACTCTTGTGTCCCATGCCTCATACTGTTACTCATTGAATTCCTCACAGGACTATGTATGCATGATCTGCCCGCTTAACTTGTTTATCCAAAACAAAAGTTTCCAGTACTGATTTTGTATTCCTGCTGGTTCATGCCTGAGGCATGAATGAATACTTAGCATTCATGGCAGCCATTTTGTGGTAATCTCTGCACGAGGCTTACATTGAAGGTCACTGTTTTAGTTGAAAGATAGCCATTAATGAATTTATGAGGACATAGAAGAATCCCTCGTGTTGATCCCTAAGATCAGGCATCTGTTTTAAATTATCACAGATGTAGAGTTTCCAATAAATAGCATTCAACATGGACATTGAATTTGAATGTGTCACAGTGGATGCAGAATTGTGTTGCCAGGATGATTGCTTGCACTTATGAGACCCAAAGTGATAGGAAGCATACCTCAGAATGCTTTGTTCATCTGTTTGTTGGCTTATTATGATCTCTGCTGTAATGGAACTGAATGAGTCATGAACAGTTAATATTTAAAATGATGCAGTGTAAGAACCAGGAAATTACAGATTTGTTGCTGTGACCTGAATTAGCGGTTTATTACCAGAGCTACAGTTGTGTTTAACAGTGCTAATTCTGCTGATTGAAGCAGGCCTGCTGATACCATTTATATCAATTTTGGAAAAGCTTGTCAGGGCCAGCTGGTGGCACAACGACATCGGCGCCAGACCCGGGAGCAAAGGTTCCCGGGTTCGAAACCAGTCAGATCTGCTCCCGAGTACGCTTTCCATCCGTGTCGGGTTGAGTGTTGAGATCGCAACTCAGCCTCATAAAATAAAGGGAAAAATACTGCAAAAGTATCTGTCTGAGGAGTGGCGCGTCTCACAGTCTCTCTCTCTCTTGTTCCGCTCCTTGTAAAAAGCCATGAAAAAGACATCACCACGGACGCACGCACACGCAGACACACGCACATACACAGACTCGCATGCACGCAGGCGCACGCCAAAAAATAAAGAAAAGCTTGTCACGAGGAGCCAAGTAAAGGCCATATAAGATAGTGATGTAGGATTAGCAAGGACTAACATGAGGGAAAGAGTTCAGAATTAGTTGAATTTTTATTTACTGACTAAGCTTTGTCTGCTCAAGATGTTATGACAATATATGTGGTGTCAGATCCTCAGATGGGCAAAAATAATCTCAAGAAGTCTTAGGAGCCATAACATAAACTATGCAACACCTTCAGAGAGGAGGCACAGGAGCCTGAAGACCTACATTCAAGGTTTCAGGAACATCTTCTTCCCCTGTGCCATCAGGTTTCTAAATGGTAAACCATGAAACCTACAGTACCTTACTTTTTTCACTTTTGCACTATTTATTTGTTCTAATTTTGTTGTAACTCATTTTATTTGACCATAAGATATCGGAGCTATAGTAGGCTATTTGTCCCATTGAGTCTGCTCCACCATTTCATCATGGCTGATCTACTTCCCTCTCAGCCTTCTACCCCTATCTTTTCATGTCATGACTAGTTAAGAACCAATAACCTCTGCCTTAAATATACTTAATACCTTGGCCTCCACAGCCACCTGTAGTAATGAATTTCACAGATTCACCACTCTCTGGCTAAAGAAATTCTACCTCATCTCCATTATAAGTGGGCAGAGGCCGTGTCCACTGGTCTTCAATTCCCCCATCATAGGAAACATCCTCCTCACATCCACTCTGTTGATGCCTTTCCACATTCGATAAGTTTCAATCAGAGGCCTGCCTCCTATTCTTCTGAATTCCAGTGAGTACAAGCCTAGAACCCATCAAACACTCCACATATAAATCTTCCAATCCTGGAATATTTTTTGTGAATCTCCTTTGAACCCTCTCGAATGTCAGCACATCCTTTCTAAGGTAAGGGTCCCAAAACTACACACAATACACCAAGTAGGGCCTCATCGGTACCTTATAAAGCTTTAACATTACATCCTTGCTTTTATATTCAAGTCCTCTTGAAATGAAAGCTAATATCACACTTGCCTGAAAATGTTGTTATTAAATAACTGTATTGCACTGCTGCCACAAAACAACAAATTTCATGACTTATGTCAGTGGCAATAACACTGATTCTGATTCTGATAATTATAATTTCAGGACAATCTGAGGCAGCAATCAAGTTAGGAATGTATAAATGCTCCACTATTCACTCATGACTGATCCATTTTTCCCCTCCGTAACAACATTCCCCAGCCTTCTCCCCGTAACCTTTGATGCCATGTCCAATCAAGAACCTGTCAATCTCTGCCTTAAATACAACCAACGACCCGGCCTCCACAACTGCCTGTGGTAGCAAATTCCACAAATTCACCACGCTCTGGCTAAAGAAATTTCTCCGCATCTCTGTTTTAAATGGACATTGCTCTATCCTGAGGCTGTGCCTCTTGTCCTAGACTACCCCACCACGGGAAACATCCTTTCCACATCTACTCTGTCTAGGCTTTTCAACATTCAAAAGGTTTCAATGAGATCCCCCCCATCCTTCTAAATTCCAGTGAGTACACACCCAGAGCCATCAAACATTCCTTGTATGATAATCCTCATTTGATAAAGGAGGAAAAGCAGAGCTGAAATTCAGAACAGTAAACTCCCCCAAACCGTAATGTGATAACAACAAAGTATTCTACTTTTTAGAGATATTGATTAAGTGAAACACAAGGAAATTCTCATTTTGCAAAATAGCTTTGTGTGATACTTTGGACCAGATCCTGCATGAATACTATAAATATCATCTTAACATAGCACAAGGTCTAGATTGAGTCCATGTGAAGATTACGGAGGGAACGAAACAAGAGCATAGGTTATACATGCACTGAGCCGGTTGCCTGGCGGTGGTACTTCCTTTCAACAGAATAAAATATAAACACAAGGATGGAATGCTGAGGCTTATTAAGGCATTGGTTGGACCACATTTGGAGTATGGTGAGCAGTTTTTATCAATATCTAAGAAAGGATGTGTTGGCATTGGAGAGGGTCGAGAGGAAGTTTACGACAATGATCCTGGGAATGAAAGAGTTAACGAATGAGGAGTGTTTGATGGCTATGGGTGGTGCTCACAGGAGTTTAGAAGATTGAGATGTAATCTCATTGAAACCTACCAAATATTGAAAAGCCTGAGTAGAGTGGACGTAGAAAGGGTGATTCTAATAGTGGGTGAGTCTAGGATTAGGACACCGCCTCGGAATAGCCTTAGAACAGAAATGTGCAGAAATGTATATGTCCTGAGGGTGATGAATTTGTGGATCTCATTCCCACAGATGGCTGTGGAGAGCAAGTCATTTGGTATATTAAAATGGAAGCAAAGTGGGTGGGTGAGATTCAAGCCAGTTGACAGTTATCATTTCATGAGCAATCAGAATCAAGACTCTTAACATGTATAGTTTATTCTTCTCCAATACAGATTGCGGGAGGTTGCCTAAAATTAAATGATTAGGTCCAAAGGGTATACTTGTATCTAAAATCCTTCTTATTTCCTCAGTGTCTTTGTACCAAAATTCCCTTAATTTGGGACAGTCCCAGAACATACTTGTAAAATCTCTCACTAGGCCACAGCCTCTCCAGCAAAGTCCGCTGTTTTTTTCTGCATATAATGATATTACTAATGGGGTATTAAAGTACCTCATCCTTATTTTCCAAGCAAATTCCCTCCAATTGGGACTATTCAAGCATTTATGCCATGACTTCCAAGACCTCTCCCACTGGCTTAAATCTCACTCACCCACTTTGGAGCAATGGATACCGAGACTGAAAGAAGTGAATTGTATGGAAAATATCACTGCAAGTTTACAACTGGAAATTAGATTAGGTTAGATTAGATTAGATTATGAGGACACTCAGTCCTCGTTTATTGTCATTTAGCAACGCATGCATTAAAAAATGATACAATGTTCCTCCAGTATGATATCACAGAAACACAAGACAGACCAAGACTAAAACTGACAAAAACCACATAATTATAACATATAGTTACAACTGTGCAAAGCAATACCGTAATTCGATAAAGAGCAGACCATGGTAACGGTAAAAAAAAGTCTCGAAGTCCCAATAGCCCTATCAACTCATGCAGATGGTAGAAGGAAGAAAAACTCTACTGCCATGAACCTCCAGTGCCGCAAACATGCCGATGCAACACCCTGGAAGCACCTGACCACAGCCGACTCTGAGTCTGTCCGAAAACTTTGAGCATCCGACCAGCCCTCCGACACCGAGCACCGAGCACCATCTCTGCCAAGCACTTCGACCCTGGCCCTGGCCGCCAAGCAACAGGCAAAGCTGAGGATTCCGGGCCTTCCTCTCCTTCGGGGCCTTCGGGGCATTTTGGTGCAAGGTCACTGAGGAAATAAGAAGGATTTTAATATAAGTATACCCTTTGAACCTAGTCATTTAATTTTAGGCAACCTCCCGCAATCTGTATTGGAGAAGAATAAACTATGCATGTTAAGAGTCTTGATTCTGATTGCTCATGAAATGGACTCTTACTTGGAAAGATGGAACTCTATTATAGTGTATCTGGCACAGTGAAAGGCCCATACAGGGGTCTGGTAAAATGTAGGACTTGAGTTGATTTACTGAGAACTGTGATTTTATTTAAACCTACGTTGAGGGGTGATGTAAAGTATGTAGATCATGTGTATGTTTGTGTTTGTGTGTAATTGTATGTTTGTGCTCTTTGTTTCTTCTTTCTCTTGCTCCTACTCTCTTCTACCCCGATATCGTTAATATAGGTATTTACCATTGTGCAGTGAACTGTGGACTGATAGCCAATGCTTGTTTATAGATATGTGTTTGTTCAATAAAGTTTAAAAAAATGCAAGCAGATAGGTTCTTAATTAACAAGGACATCGAAGGTTATAGGGAGAAGACAGGGAAATAGGTTGAGAAGGAAAATAAATCAGCCATGATTGAATGGCCAAGCAGACCCGATAGACCAAATGACCTAATTCTTCTCCTGTGCTGTAGGAGCATGGTCCTTGTAGTTCATGGTCTTCAAGCAGGCTGTCAGTTTGAATAGTGTGGAGGAATTTATTCGATTTAATCAGAAGGGAGGTGGAAAGCTCCTTAGTGAAGACAATGCAATGATAGATGGAAAGCAATAGAATATTTGAGAAGATCTCCCTTTCACTTCTTTGATCACCATCTAGAGTCAGAGACAGACCATCCATCATCAAAGTTCCCCACCACCCAGACCATTCTCTCTTCTCACTACTGCCATCAGGAAGGAGGCATAGAAGCCTCAGGACCCACACCACCAGGTTCAGGAACAGTTACTACCCCCTAACCACTGGTACCTTTTGAACCAGTGGGAGATAACTTCACTCATCTTCATTTGCCCCATCACTGAAATGTTCCCATAAACTATAGAGGGCTTTTCATCTCATGCTCCAGGTATTAATTTTTCTTTTTTTTCCCCCTTTTGTATTTGCACAGTTGCTTTTTTTTTGCACATTGGTTGTTTGTCCATTCTGCTGGGTGCGGTGTTTCACTGATTCTGTAATGTTTCTTGGATTTATTGAGTATGCTAGCAAGAAGAGAGATCTCATGGTTGTATATGGTGACATATATGTACTTTGATAATAAATTTACTTCGAACTTTTGAACTTTGAAACTATTTTATTCCCCAAGTAGCTTGTATGTTTGTGGATTCCTTTCTGTCTCTGCAAAAAATGGCTGGTGGGTAAGGGAGAGAGAAGGATTATGGAGTGTATAAGATTCATAGAAATCTTGTGTGTAAGATTCAATGAAGCAGATGGATATTTTCTGTCCTTTGTTTTCATTTGTTCCGATGTGAAGCCTTCCTGAGAGATCAAATGCATGATAAACTTCTTTTTCTGACAACATGTGTTTCCTTGTGCTTCTAAACAACCCCTAATACCCATATAGATTTGCTAAGGTTGTAAGTAAAGCATTTAAGAATGTTAGGTTATATGCATTTTATCAAAAAGATCCATACCATTGAGAACTAGACAAGGGTCATGCAAATTCACTTTGATACTACAGCATTAGTCATGTGTCCAGTAGTCTGTGTCATGTTCTGAGTAGCAACCAAAGCAAAGTTATTGGATATATTTAAAGTAATGTTGATCATCATCATCATCATTATCATCACCATCACCATCGTCATCATTATCACCACCACTACCACCACCATTATCATCACCATCATATGCCGTGTCATATAATATGTGTTCTTGTAGTCTCCATGACCATGATTGTTCTTGGCGAATTTTTCTACACGCGTTTTGCCATTGCCTTCTTCTGGGCAGTGTCTTTACAAGACAGTTGACATCATCCAGTATCAATATCCTTCAGAGATTGGCTGGCATCAATGGTTGCAAAACCAGGACTTATGACATGCACCAGCTGTTCATACAACCATCCGCCACCTGCTTCCATGGCTTCATGTGATCCTGATCGGGAGGCTAAACAGGTACCACACATGCCCAATGGTGACCTGCGAGTTAGGGAGGGAAAGAGTGCCTTATACCTCCTTTCATAGAGATACATTTCCACCACACCACTCCAGGTTGAATACTAAGGTTTACAGGGAGAAGGAAGGAGAATGGTAGCGAGAGGGATAATAAATCAGCCACGATGGAATGTCGAGCAGACTTGACAGGCTGAATGGCTAATTTTACTCCTACAGTCTGTCTTACAGTTGTTTAGTCTTATGGTCCTAGTATCAAAAAAACTATTAAAATTCCATAACTCTATTTTATACTCTCACAGAAACTTACAGAACAAAAAAACTTCGAAGACCAGTGCATGATCTAATTTTCTGAGCATGATATACATATCATACAGGTTCATTGAGTTTATTTATGTTGGTCAAAATTATTTACTGAAAAAAATGAAGGCAGTATTTACATTGCAATAAATGATATAGGTTCTCAATATTTTTCCAATCGTGTTTTAACTCCCGGCAGGTAATGTCATCTGACATCTACTTCTTATTGATCTAGTTTAAGATAGAATAGAACAGGAATTTGAAAAGAAGTGTTTGGTTAAATAAATTGATTTGCACGTCAAAAAACAGTCAACATCAGGCCTTGCCTCTTCTGGAATTAAATGGTCAATAAAGGAGGTTGACTTGAAAGAAATTCATCAGCCTTGGATTCCAACAACTTCTCCTCTTAGATGACAAGCAGAATTGCAAATGGCTGACCATATGCCCCCTTAGCTGATTTAGTGCTTGGCAGAAACAATGGTAGTGCTTACTCCGGGCATACTGAAGATTCGAGCTGTACATGAAGTAATTCTCCTTGTTCTGGAAAGGCATAGTTAAAATATGATCCTGAAGATAATCAAACGCTTACAAAAGCTGATCTAATCTGATCTAAGCTGTGCATATCATAAGTCCTGGTTTTGCAACCATTGACACCAGCCAATCTCTGAAGAGTACTGATACTGGCTGATGTCAACTATCTTGTAAGTCTCCATTTAACATTTCCACATGGCCTGGCAATTGAACTGGCAACAACCGCGGTGAACTTTCAAGGAATATGTCAGCAATGAGGGAGAAACAATACTAAAGTATCTATTGTCAACATTCTTACTTTTATAGAATTATATGGCATTAGGCTCAGTTACAGATGTTATCCAACTTAATCTAATCTAATATTGCACGTAGTTTGCAATATTTATGAGGGGATACAATCTACCTCACTGAAGAAGACAAGGTGGTCCACGCCAACAACCAGCAGAGCAAACCCAACAGCCATATTCCCCCTCTCTTTATTTTTGTACATGGAGGAAACTGGAGGAGCCAACACAGTCACAAAGGAGAACATGCAGACTCCGCAAAGACAGCATCCAAGGTCGAGATGGAATCAAGATCTCTCGAGCATTGAGTCAGTGGTTTGATCTGCTGTGCCACCAGCCTGCCTCTATATGGGTGGTGCAGTGAAGAGGGAAAAGAGGGCAACATACTTCAAACCATCTAATCCACTCCAGCATCCCCCACAAAGTAGACAGTTGCTGGGATGATTGATCCCTACCTAGGCACTTCACCAGTTCCCAAGAATGTGTTATCCCAAAGAGAATAGAAATCTCTCAAGCACCAATGTGTCAAATCTTAGCTGCATTTTGAATTGTGCTGGGCATCACATGCAGACTTTACCAGCAATGCCCTCAATCAATGGATAAGTAAGTACATAGTAGCTCTTTTGAGAAATAGTTCCGTGCAATCTGTTGATGTGTGAAACAGCATCTGCACACATTTTGCTGGTATCAGGGGCAATTTCTGTGTTGTGTGGGTGGGATGGCAAGGTGTCAGGATGGACTGTAATAAAAAAGCATGTCCTCCAATAACTAAAAAGGTGTGTGTATTGAGTTTTGCAACCATCACAGGTGGTGTTTTGCTCTCTCGTTTGTTCTATTGTAGCACGTAAATGTATCCTATCCTCCTCCTGCCTATTATGCCATGTTTAGGGCAGCAGACCTCCATCCTTGCTGGTGTTCAGGGCTTCCTTCATTGTGTCAGTAGCTTCCCCTCGGTTTTCACTACTGTCAGTCATGCAAGTTCTGGACATAGACTCAGGAATACTGTTGCACTCAAATGTAGAAGGATTTTTCATTGCTCTTCAGAATCAGAATCAGGTTTAATATCACCGGCATAGAACTTAAGGTGGGGGCTTATATGAGAGGCAGGGTTGGAGGGTCGGCACAACATTGTGGGCCGAAGGGCCTGTACTGTGCTGTACTATTCTATGTTCTATGTTCTATATCATGAAATTTGTTGTTATGTGGTAGCAACACATTGCAATACATAATAATAAAAGCTGCAAATTATAATAAGGTATATATATTTATGTTAAATTAAATAAGTATTCCAAAAAAAAGAAAAAGGAGTAGTGTGGTAGTGTTAATGGGTCCAATGTCCATTCAGAAATCTGATGGCAGAGAAGAAGAAGCTGTTCCAAAATCACTGAGTGAGTGTGTCATGCTCCTGAACATCCTTCCTGTTCCATAAAAATTTTGTCTTAGCAGTCAGGGTGATTAACCCAGAGCTTAACCCCTGAATCTGGAGGACCAGTGGACCACACTTAGTCTGTCCTCTACTTTTTGACCCATTTAGTACAGGTAACCCCACCAAGAGCCAAAGCATAAGGCCTTGCCTCTAGCCAACATAGCTCTCCAGATCACTAAAACATGTAAGCCTCCAAGCTATGACAAGGGTGTGGTCCTCTTGGAGAAATGCATCCTGTTTTCCTCTTTATAACAGAGAGAAAGATCTACCAATGAAAATGTACTTTATCCTTAAAATAATTAAAGTGCTAGATTCTTATATTAAATATAAAAAATCTTGTTTTATTGAACTTACAGTGTTAAAGATTAAGAACAGTAAAATATTAATAACATATTTAAGGACAAATAAGAAAAAAATCTGCAGATGCAGGGATTCCTGCAGAAGGGTTTTGGCCTGAAACGTCAACAGTACTCTTTTCCATAGATGCTGCCTGGCCATCTGAATTCCTTCATCATTTTGTGTGTGTTGCTAACGTATTTATGGAACACTTTTCATAAAGACAATATAGTTCCAAGAGCTTTACAGTGGGAAAGAGTGCAAGCATAAAAATAAAAGACAGACTGATGTTAGATAAAAGCAAGGTTAAATAAATGGGTTTGAGCTGATGTTTAAAAGTGTCAACTACATCTGCATCCCTTACAGTTTTAGGTATTGAATTCCACAGTTTGGGAGCATAGTTGAAAAAGCTGACCTGCCAATAATCTTTTGAGGAAAATTGTTTAAAGTTAAGAGACCGGCAGAAGAACATCTCAGAACTCGAATGGGATTATAAAACCAGACGACTCTGCGATATACTCTGGTCCCAGACAATTGAGAACTTCAAAACCAAGTAAGAGAACTTGAAAATCAATTTTGAGAGATACAGGATGCCAAAGCAGATTAGTTAAGATGAAAGTGATATGCTTTCTCAATCTGGTTTTGGTTAAAAGTCTAGTAGCAGCATTCTGAATGAGTTGAAGTTTGTCAATAGACTGCTTTGCAAGGCTGGTAAAAACTGCATTGCAGAAAACCAGTCTATTCAATATAAGTGCATGAATTAGTTTTTTCAGCAACATGGAGTGACAGAAATGGACAATACTTTACCTTTGCAATATTTCTGAAGTGTAGAAATACTGCCCTGGTCGCTTTCTTTATGAGAGATTTAAAATTTAAATCTGAATCAAGGATAACACATAAGCTTCTTACTTCTGATTTTACAAGGGGAGCCAAGTTCCAAGGTTTATCAAGAAGTTTATCTCTTTTGGGGTTGGGCAATTCAGTTTTATCTTCACTTTTTAAAAATAAGTTATTGTTCATCCCTTTATCTATTGCCCCCATAGCAGAAGACCATAAAACCATTAGACATTGCAACAGAATTAGGCAATTCGGTCCATTGAGTCTGCTTTGCCATTCCATCAAGGCTGATTTATTGTCTCTCTTAACCCCATTCTCCTGCCTTCTCCATGTGAGATGAGAGAATTCTGGGAGACCTCCAGCCTCCTCGATAACCACATCTGCACCACGTGCACCAAGCTGCAGTTCCTCAGAGAAAGTGTTAAGGAACTGGAGCCGCAGCTCAGTGACCTTCGGCTGACATGGGAGACTGAGGAGGTGATAGACAGGAGCTACAGCGAGGTAATCACTCCTGTGATGCAGGAGGCACATAACTGGGTGACTGTCAGGAGGAGAAAGGGAAGTAGGTGGCTAGGACATTGTATGGCTGTGGCTAATCCCTCAATAATGAGAATACAGATATACAGTTCTTGATACTGTTAAGGGGGTGGCATACTGGGGCGGGGGGTGGGGGGAGGGAGAGCTGGGGCTGTGTCAACCAGGTCTCTGGCATTGAGTACGCCACTGTGGCTCAGAAGAGAAGAGAGGTGAAGAGACTGCGGTAAAGATAGGAGATTCCATAGTTAGAGGAGTAAAGACAAGATTCTGTGAACACAATAGAGACACCCATGTTGTATGTTGCCTCCCAGGTGCCAGAGCCACAAATGTCTCGGACTGGGCCCATGGCATTCTGAAGGGGAAGGGTGAGCAGCTAGAAACCTTGGTGCATATTAGCGCCAATGACATAGGTAGGAAAGATGAAGAGGTCTTGAAGAGAGATTTTAGGGAGCTAGATAGACAGCTGTGAAGCAGGACCTCCAAGGTAGAAATCTCTCAATTGCTGCCTGTGCCATGTTCTGGTGAGGGTTAGAATAGGAGCATTTTCCAGATAAATATGAGGCTGAGTAACTAGTGCAGGGGCAGGGGTTCAGATTTCTGGACCATTAGGGTCTCTTCCAGGGAAGATACAAACTGGACAAAAGGAACGTGTTACACATGACCCGAGGGGGGGATGGGAACTGGAGTAATACAGCTGAGGATGGGGCAGTTGCTGCACAAACGGAGGGAGGCTGATGACAGGGCAAAATTGCAGTCAATGGGATGAGTTGCGACAAAATCAAAAAGGGTGATGAACATAGGACTGAAGGTAAGCAGCAAAGATGTGGGCTACAAATTTCAGTGCAAGGTAGGGAATATGTGTCAAAAGTGCAATGTTCTGACAGTCATGGGGGATTTCAGGATGCAGATAGATTGGAAAAACTAAGTTGGTATTAGATCCCAAGAAGGGGTATTTCTAGAATGCCTATTAAATAGTTTTAAATCTGTAAGTTGCTGTCTTTTCTTTTTCAATATTTTTATTAATTACTTTCATAGACAAATACAAAATACATTTTGGTATTATGGAGACAGAAACAAGTTTGAATTTCCCCATAACTATGTATTGTAAATTAACCATAATATTGAAAAGGTATATTTTATTCTAATCCAAAGCAAAAACAAAACCCCATAACAAAATTTTAAAAAGAGAAGGAAAAAAACTGAAAAAAAGCTGTTTGGTTAAAAAAAAGAATAAAATCTCTGCAACACACATAAAAGTTGCTGGTGAACGCAGCAGGCCAGGCAGCATCTCTAGGAAGAGGTGCAGTCGACGTTTCAGGCCGAGACCCTTCGTCAGGACTAACACTAGTTAACGTCGACTGCACCTCTTCCTAGAGATGCTGCCTGGCCTGCTGCGTTCACCAACAACTTTTATGTGTGTTGCTTGAATTTCCAGCATCTGCAGAATTCCTGTTGTTTGCGTTTTTAAAAAAAGTCTCTGACATATAGTCATAAATTCAAACATATAATAGCCAGCATCATTGCTGACCAAATCGAAAATTGTGAAAGCAGTTCTAAAAAAGTCCCCATAATGTGAAAAAATCTTGTCTAGGTATAGAAATAGAACACCTAATCTTCTCTAGATTTATACATGACGTAACATCAATCAACCAATGGGCATGAGTAGGTAGAGCAGCATCTTTCCATTTAAGCAACAAAAGTTTTCTGGCTAAAAGAGAAATAAAAGCCAAAATATGCATATCATTCGGCTTAAGAGTAAAATCATTTCCTCCAACAATGCAGAACAAGGCAGTCAGAAGTTTACTTTAAAAAGCTCCGAGAAAGTTTGAAATACCTCTTTCTAAAATTTATCAAGCCGTGGGCAGGACCAAAATTAGAGAGGCCTCTTCGACATTACGCCTATTACAGTATGGAGAAAAATCTGAGTAAGAATGAGAGGGCTTTTCTTTAGTCATGTAGGCTCTATGAACCACTTTAAATTGTAAAAGAAAGTGATGCACACATAACGAGGAGGTGTGAACAAGTTTAAAAATTTAATTCCAAGTATCCTCATCAATTGAAATCTGCAGGTCATGTTCCCAGAGGATTTTAATTTTGTCTAACGGAATGTTTCTCAATGCCAACAAAATACTATAAATATTAGATAGAGGTCCATTATGAAAAGGTTTCAAAGTAAAAATTGTATCAATTAAATTCTTATCTGGACATTTAGGAAATGCATAAAGTTGAGAATGCAAGAAGTTTCTAATTTGTAAATATCTAAAAAAGTAAGCTTTATGAAGATTATATTTAATAGATAGCTGATCAAATGAGGAAAGACTATCTCCACAAACAGATCCTGAAAACAGTTAATACCTAGTCTATTCCACTCTTTAAAAACTACATCAGTCAAAGAAGGTTTAAAAAATAATTAGAAAAAATGGGATTAGAGAGTGAAAAACCAAATAACCCAAAGCATTTTCTAAATTGTAACCAAATCCTCAAAGAATGTTTAACTACATAATTATCAGTTAAATTACTTAAGGATAGAGGAATTGAACAACCAAGAAGAGAAATAATAGAAAATTTATTAACAGAATTAACTTCTGAAGAAACTCAAACTGGACAGTCGTAACGATTAATATAGTATATCCAAAACATAAGGTAGCATATGTTGATTGCCCAATAGTAAAACCTAATATTGGGTAGGGTTAATCCCTTTTTTTTTAGCTCTCTGAAGATGAACTTTGTTTAATCGGGGGGTTTTATTCTTCCATAAGTTTGAAGATATAATCGAATCTAAAGAGTCAGAAAAGGATTTAGGAACAAAGACAGGTAGGGCTTGAAATAAGTATAAGAATTTAGGCAAAATATTCATTTTAATAGAATTAATACATCCAATCAGCAATAAAGAAAGGGGAGACCAATTTGAAAGTACCTTCCTAACATATTCCAAAAGAGTGATAAAGTTTTCTTGAAAAAGAAATTTATGATTCTTAGTAATTGTTATACCTAAATATGTAAGTTGATTTCTTACAATTTTAAAAGAAATGTCAGAGTTGACTGATACCAAATTATTCAAAGGAAACAGTTCACTCTTATGAAGATGATGTTTATATCCTGAGAACTGAGTAAATTCAGAAAGTAAAGAGAGTATTGAGGGTAGAGAGGACTCCACATTAGAAATGTAGACCAAAAGGTTATCAGCATACAGCGACACCTTATGAGTGACACCCCTCCTTAAAATACCCGAGATGTCAACAGATTCAAGAAACGTGATGGCTAAAGGCTCTAAAGCCAAATCAAAAAGCGAAGGACATCCTTGTCTAGTTCCACGTTGGAGATTAATTGGTTTAGAACTCTGGGAGTTAGTAAGAACGTGTGCAGTGGGAGATGAATAAAGTAATTTAATCCATTGAATAAAATTGGAGCCAAATTTAATTTTTTCTAATATTTTAAACAAATAATTCCATTCAACCTGGTCAAAGGCTTTTGCAGCATCCAAAGAAATCACACATTCCAAAGTTTCTTTAGAGGGAGAATAGAATAGTACAGCATATTACAAGCCCTTCGGCCCATAATGTTGTGCCGACCCTCAAACCCTGCCTCCCATATAACCACCCACCTTAAATTCCTCCATATACCTGTCTAGTAGTCTCTTAAACTTCACTAGTGTATCTGCCTCCACCACTGACTCAGGCAGTGCGTTCCACGCACCAACCACTCTCTGAGTAAAAAACCTTCCTCTAATATCCCCCTTTAACTTCCCACCCCTTACCTTAAAGCCATGTCCTCTTGTATTGAGCAGTGGTGCCCTGGGGAAGAGGCCCTGGCTATCCACTCTATCTATTCCTCTTATTATCTTGTACACCTCTATCATGTCTCCTCTCATCCTCCTTCCCTCCAAAGAGTAAAGCCCTAGCTCCCTTAATCTTTGATCATAATCCATACTCTCTAAACCAGGCAGCATCCTGGTAAATCTCCTCTGTACCCTTTCCAATGCTTCCACATCCTTCCTATAGTGAGGCGACCAGAACTGGACACAATACTTAAAGTGTGGCCTAACCAGAGTTTTATAGAGCTGCATCATTACCTTGCGACTCTTAAACTCTATCCCTCGACTTATGAAAGCTAACACCTCATAAGCTTTCTTAACTACCCTATCCACCTGTAAGGCAACTTTCAGGGATCTGTGGACATGTACCCCCAGATCCCTCTGCTCCTCCACACTACCAAGTACCCTGTCATTTACTTTGTACTCTGCCTTGGAGTTTGTCCTTCCAAAGTGTACTACCTCACACTTCTCCGAGTTGAACTCCATCTGCAACTTCTCAGCCCACTTAAGACATCTATTTTCCAAAATGATCCTGAGGTGAGTGGGGTAATTTAGTGAAGGTTTATTGCCTTTGATGTATACTCCGCCATAACATTTTTATACTTAAAACGTTTGTTTAATACCTCAGGTGGATAATCTTTGACCAGTCTTATCTTATAATGTTCAATGCTAATCATCCCCAACCAACGAGATTGGTGAATTATAGAAACCTTTGGAAGTCATGAAAAGCAAGTATCACAGGTCAAGGTTTTTGTTGAGAGGCAGGTCTAAACACTGGGGCTCGGTGTGCCTGGTCTATTCTTGGTGGAGTATCCAAAACATCAGAAAGCAAACGAGCCAACAGATTCACAAAAAATTCTGCAGGTCGCTTGCCTTCGTCCAACTCAGGAAGACCGAAAATTCATATATTATTTCTTCATGATCTATTCTCCAAAGCGACAAAATTTTGTCTTGAAGATTCAACGATTTTTGTTTGTTTATCTCCAAGCTTTTCCAATCCATATGTCTTAGTGAACAGTCTGGTTAAAGCATCTTCATGTTCTTGAATCTAAGTAGTATATTCCTGTAAAGTTTTTTGCAAAGTCTGCAGCAGAATCTCCAATCTTTTAAGCTGTGTGGTAACTTTTAAACATACACCCGAAAGTTGTTCAGACGTTTCGCTCTGAGCTTTACGAATTAACTCCGCAATAGCTTCCACAGTCACACAAGGATCCTCTTCTCTTTTTGAAGTTTTAGCACGAGACATCATAATACTCCAAAAGTAAGTTTTCAAAGCAGATTGGATTCAGTAATTTAAAAAGAACGGAGCCATTCGAGAAACGCGACTACTCCATGCAATGCCAGTAGGAGGAGTCAAAAATACAATGCTCTGACAGTCATGGGGAATTTCAGTATGCAGATAGATTGGAACAACTAAGTTGGTACTAGATCCCAAGAAGGGGTATTTCTAGAATGCCTATTAAATGCTTTCAAATTTGTAAATTGCAGTCTTGAATCTTCCAGTTCTGTTTGTCAATCCTACACAAAAAAATGAAATGTATTATGGACCGTTTCAATTTTATTCTTGAGTTACTTTTCCTGATCCACTTTCTATATGTACAGTAAGTCAATTTTAGTTTTCAACTCTTCTATCCTGAGACATTCAGAAGCATTGTGCTGCCTCATTCTCTGTGCGCAAGTTGGAAGATCAGAAACAGGCAATATGAGTTATCAAACTCTGAAATAATTCTAACCCGATGAGTCTGGATAAAGGGTCTCAGCCTGAAACATCGACAGCTTACTCTTTTCCATAGATGTTGCCTGGCTTGCTGAGTTCCTCCAGCATTCTGTGTGTATTACTTTGATTTCCAGCATCAGCAGATATTCCCTTGTTAATAATTCTAACATATTTGATCACTTTGGTCAAAAGGTTATTATAGTAGTCCTACCAACAAATGATTCTTGTCCTTTGGGATAGAGAACATTGAACATAAAACTAACAATTATATAATACTATGAAAGCACATTAGTTGATATGAAATGCTTATATTCTCAATAACAATTGGTGTTTAGGTGCTAAGGACCAGCAACATTTTGTCATGCATTTTAATTGAAGTACATACAACATAGACTTAACAGCATGAACAGGCCCTTCAGCCTATGATGAATTTTAAGGAACATAAGAGGTACTTCAGATACCGGAAATCCAGAGCAACACGTAGAAAATACTGGAGGAACTGAGCATGTCAGGCAGCGTCTATGGAAATGAATAAACAGTCAAATTTTTCATCCAACCAACACACACAAAATGCAGGAGGAACTCAGCAGGCCAGGCAGTATATATGGAAAAAAGTACAGTCGACGTTTTGGGCTGAGACCCTTCGGCAAGACCTTTTTTCATAGATGCTGCCCGGCCTGCTGGGATCCTTCAGCATTTTGTGTGTGTTGCTTGGATTTCCAGCATCTGCAGATTTTCTCTAGTTTGTGATTTTTTTGTCCAAGGGTTTTTTAGACCATGAGTGCAGAAAACTAAATGAACCAGCCTCAGGTGGCCTTTTCAGAAAAACTAAATTTTATTTTTAATGTAAATATTGCTTTTAATGATAATATTGAAGATCTTTTAACCTACTCTAAGATCAATCCAACCCTGTCCTCCTACAAAGCCTTCCATTTTTCTACGAAGAGAATTGTCTTGAACCTAAGATTGACAGAGAAGTGGCTTTCAACAAAAACACTGAACACTTGTAGAGAAAATAAAAACCTATTTTATTGACAATAAATATAATAAAACTCAGGACTTAACATAAACTATATTTCATATCAGTTAAATAGTTTTCTGCAAGATAAATGGAGTATTACATTGTCAATTGTAAGTCCCTTCCTTGCAATTGTTTCTAAGATCAATGTCAATCAATTGTCCAAATGACTTGCATGCAAATTACACCTCTTGGAATAATGTTTTATTTTATGAAAGTAGCTGAATAAAAATGTTTTAAAATTTTCCTTGAGGCAATAAACTGTATCAGAAGGACCATTCCTTTTGAAAATAAAATACCATGTTATGGATTGATAAAATATCTCATAAAAACTGCCTTTAAAAGCTGGGAAGGAGGACATGTGCAACATCTTAACATATTTTCAAACGTTAAATTATGTTGGCTGAAGATGACAACCTTCAGGGTTCACCTCGTAACATCATATGGGTAGAACTTGGAATCAAGAAGGTGAAGGAAATGCTGCTATATTATAGGCCTCCGGATTGAGGATCAAATGACAAAGCAATCAATGTGCAAAAAAGGTAAACTGTGCAAATATATTAATAGACACACACACACAAAATAAACTAATAAATACTGAGAATATGAGTTGTAGAGTCGTACTTGGAAGTGAGTCCATCCCTGCAGATGTGCTCAGTGGTGGTGAGGGATCTGCCTATGATGGACTGGCCATATCCACTACCTTTTGCAGGTGTCTCTGTGATTGGGCATTAGTGTTTCCACACCAGGCCATGGTGCAACCATTGAGCATACTCTTCAATGTATATCTATAGAAGTTTGCCAAAGTTTTAGATAACAAAGAAACAGAAGTATTCTAAAGAGAGGATGACACAACCATGACTGACTTGGGGAAAGAGACGGCATATACTGTAGTGTATTATAATTGTTAGGGACATTAAGGGAAGTCATGTTATAGAATTATACGGCATGCAATTGAGCTGTTTGGCCCATCATGTCCAGAGGAGGTTTACAAGGATGATCCTGAGAGTGAAAGGGTTAACGTATGAGAAGTGATTGACAGCTCTGGGCCTGTATTCTTTTGAATTTAGAAGAATAAGGGGGACATCACATTGACACTTATGAAATATTGAAAGACTTAGATAGAGTGGACATGGAGAGGATGTTTCCAATAGTGGGAGAGTCTAAAACCAGAGCGAACAGCTTCAGGATAGAAGGATGACCCTTTAGAACAGAGATGAGGAGTAATTTCTTTAGCCTGACTATGATGAATCTCTGGAGTTGATTGCCACAAATGGCTGTGGAGACCAAGTCACTGGGTATATTTAAAGTGGAAGTTGATAGATTCTTGATTAGTAAAGTGTCAAAGGTAAGGTAGAGTTTATTAAAAATAGATATAGCAAATTTTTCCAGTAACTGAATCTATAATTGGCTAGGTGGGACAGTAGCATAGTAGTCAGAGTAATGCTATCACAGTGCTGGTGAACCAGCTTCAATTCCGCTGCTGTTTGTGAGGAGTTTGCAAATTCTCCCCACGGCCAGGTGGGTTTCCTTCAGGTGCTCCAGTTTATTTTCACGTTCCAAAGACGTATGGGTCAGGAGGTTAATAGGTCACAAGGGTGGAATTGTGTGGTGTGTGCTCCTTGGGCTAGAAGGCCTGTTACCCTGCTGCGTCTCCACATAAAATAAAAACATCCATGACCAGATCCTTGCAATGTTTGACTTTTACTTACTTTCATCTGTCACGTGTAAAACGGATGGCATGGTAGAGAAGTGGTTAGCACGATGCTTTACAGTCCTAGCGACCCAGGTTCAATTCCCATCACTGCCTGTGAGGAGACTATTCATTCTCCCTGTGGCCATATGGGTTTCTTCCAGGTGATCTGGGTTCTCCTCACAGTTCAAAGAAATATTGTGGTAAGTTAATTGGTCATTGTGAATTGTCCCGTGATTAGCATAGAATTAAATTGGGCATTTCTGCAAACTTGTGCAGTTCAAGGGGCCAGAATGGCCTATTCCACGCTGTATCTTAATCAATCAATAAACCAACAAACAGAAAAACATGCTAAACATGAGTTGACATTAACACCTCCATGAAAGAATTAGTGCTTGATTTACCATTTTAGTTTATGTAAGTAGAACATAGAACAGTACAGCACAGGCTTTTTGGCCCACAATGATGTACCAAACCAATTAAATTTCCTATCAAATGGCCAACATATCCTTCCATTTTCATCAAATTTATATGCCTATCTAAATGTCTTTTAAATTCCCTTATTTCTGCCTCTACCACCACCCCGGGCAACCATTTCAGGCGTCCATCACTCTTGGTTAAAAAAAAACTTGCTCCTCACATCTCCTTTGAACTTACTCCTTCTCACCTTAAATGCATGCCCCCTGGTATTAGACACTTCAAAGTTCAGAAGTTCAAACGTCAAATTTTAAAGTAAATTTATTATCAAAGTACAAATACAGTATGTCACCATATACAACCCTGAGATCCATTTTCTTGCGGGCATACTCAGTAAATACATAATCGAAAAATAACCGTAATCAATTCAACAAAAGACTGCATCAACTGAGTGTTCAATCAGCGGTCCAAAGTCAACAACCTGTGCAAGTACAAAAATGAAGAAATAATAATAATAATAAATAAATAAGAAGTAGCTATCAAAAACATGTGATGAAGACTCCTTGAGTCCATGGGTTCATACATCCATAGTGATGGGGCAAATAAAGTTGAGTAAAGTTATCTACTTTAGTTTAGTTTTCTGATGGTTGAGGGGTAGTAACTGTTCCTGGTGGTGTGAGTCCTGAAGCACCCGTGTCCTCTCCTTGATGTCAGCAGTGAGAAGAGACCATGACTTGGGTGCTGAGGGTCCCTGATGATGGATGCTGATTTTCCATGACAGCATTCCGTGTAGGTGTGCTCGATGTTGGAGAGTGCTTTACCTCTGATGGACTGGGCCTTATCCACTACTTTCTGTCAGATTTTCCATTGGTGTTTTCATACCAAGCTGTGATGCAGCAGGTCAATATATTCTCTACCTCACATCTATGGAAGTTTGTCAAAGTTTTGCCGTGCCGAGTGTTCACAAACCCCTAAAGAAGTAGAGAAGCTGCCGTGCTTTCTTTGTAATTGCGCTTACGTACTTGACTGACCCAGGAGTAGGCTTCTGAAATGATAACACCAAGGAATTTAAAGTTGCTGACCCTTATATCCACCTCTGATTCTCTGCTGAGGACTGGCTCATGGACCTCTGGTTTCCTCCTCCTGTAGTCAATAATCATCTCCTTGTTCTTGCTGACGTTGAGTAAGAAATTGTTGTTGTGGCACCATTCAGCCAGACTTTCAATCTCCCTCCTCTAATGCTCATTCAGCAGCACCTTTGGTTCAGCCTATGACATATGGCATTTAAGGCATCCATTAGTCTTGCGAGATCATAGATCTGCACCTGGAAAGTCTTCACTCTCCAGGGCGCAGGCCTGGGCAAGGTTGTATGGAAGACCAGCATTTGCCCATGTTGACAAGTCTCTCCTCTCCACGACACCGATGTTGTCCAAGGGAAGGGCAAGGGCCGATACAGCTTGGCACCAGTGTCGTCGCAGAGCACTGTGTGGTTAAGTGCTTTGCTCAAGGATACAACATGTTGCCTCGGCTGGGGCTCGAACTCACAACCTTCAGGTCGCTAGTCGAATGCCTTGACCACTTGGCCACGTGCCCATGACATATGACATTGGAGCTGTGCTTAACCACACGGTTATAAGCGTAAGGTGAGAAGAATAAGGGGCTAGGCACACAGCCTGGAGGTGCACCTGTGCCGATGGAGAATGTGGAGGAGCTGTTGCTAATCTGAACTGACTGAAGTCTGCAAGTAAAGAAATCTAGGATCCAATTAAACAAGGAAGTATTGAGGCTAAGGTCTTGAAGCTAATTGATTAGTTTTGAGGTGAACCCTGGGGAAAAGATACTGCTTGTCTATGCTTTTCATAATTTCATAAATCTCTATTAGCTGTCCCCTCAGCCTCCACTGCTCCGGTGAAAACAAGCCGAGTTTGTCTAACCTCTCGTTATAGCACATGCCCTCTAATCCAGGCAGCATCCTGCTAAAACTCTTCGGCACCTTCTCCAAACTTCAGCGACTTTCCTCCAACAAAACCATGTGGACTCTTCCTAATTAGGCCTTGGTTTTCTAAAATGCTCGTAAATCCTATCCCAAAGAACTTTCTCTAGTAACTTGTCTCCAATGGATGAGACTCACTCGTCTATAGATTCCAGAATTATCCTTAGAAACATAGAAAATCTATATCACAACACATGCCCTTCGGCCCACAAAGCTGTACCGAACATGTTATTACCTTAGAAATTACCTAGGGTTACCCATAGCCCTCTATTTTTCTAAGCTCCATGTACCTGTCCAGGAGTCTCTTAAAAGACCCTATCGTATCTGCCTCCACCACTGTCGTTGGCAGCCCATTCCACGCACTCACCACTCTCTGTGTAAAAAACATACCCCTGATATCTCCTCTGTACCTACTTCCAAGCACTTTAAAACTGTGCCCGCTCGTGCTAGCCATTTCAGCCCTGGGAAAAAGCCTCTGACTATCCACACGATCAATGCCTCTCATCATCTTATACACCTCCATCAGGTCACCTCTCATCCTCCGTCACTCCAAGAGAAAAGGGTTGAGTTCACTCAACCTATTCTTTTAAGGCATACTCCCCAATCCAGGTAACATCCTTGTAAATCTCCTCTGCACCCTTTCTATGGTTTCCACATCCTTCCTGTAGTGTGCTGACCAGAAATGAGCACAGTACTCCAAGTGGGGTGTGACCAGGGTCCTTTATAGCTGCAATATTACCTCTTGGCTCCTAAGCTCAATCCCACGTTTGATGAAGACCAATGCACCGTCTGCTTTCTTAACCACAGAGTTGACCTGCGCAGCAGCTTTGAATACCCTATGGACTAAGACCCCAAGATCCCTCTGATCCTCCACACTACCAAGAGTCTTACCATTAGTACTATATTCTATCAACATATTTGACCTACCTTAGTTCTCTTCGTGAATAATGGAACAACATTAGCTTTGCACCACTCCTTCAATATGATTTATATGATAAAGTTGATCTCAAGCTAAAAGTTGGCTGCCAGTCTTTCTAATAATAAATTGCAATTCCATGGGACTAAACTAACACGCAGTAGGAGTGGCATTTCTTTCAAGAACTTTTAAGGCCTTTGAGGATATTTTATCATTCATTAGGATCATGAGCAGCCTCCTCGAAAAATATGTCAAAGAACCATCAAGGGAATGGGTTACTTCAGATTTTAGACTTTAGATATTTTAGATCTCTGCACTGAATGTGTACATGACTCACTCAGGTCTTAAAATTCCACATAAATGCAATTAAACTGGTGTTTGGGACACTGAAAGATAGATCACAAAATTAAATTGGAAGTTTAACCTCTGGATTAGCATTCGCGAGAAATGTCATAATTCTTAATGAATAAACACTACACTGAAAAACAAAAAAAAACCACAAAGATAATAATCTGCTTGTGACTGAAAAAGAGACCGAGGATGATAAAATATTAAAACAACCTTTTCACATTGCAAAGAGGAGCAAAGCTTGAGTGATAGGGGCATAAGTGCCAGCAAAAGATGACCAAAAAATTGATTAATAAATATAAGATATGGGGTAAATTAGCAAGGAATATATTCATAAGGATTCAAGATTCAAAAAACTTTACTGTCATTCTAACCGTACATCAGCTCTGCAGGGCAGAATGAGACAGCGTTTCTCAGGGGCAGTGCAATCATAACATAACAAACGCAACACTACGTAGTAAACATAACAATAAATAGTAAAACACAACAGCCACGTGTCAGTTAAAAACAAGTTATAATTGTCCAGTGCAAGTTAAAAGTGTCCAAAGCAGAGTCAGGTAGAGCAGCTATTTAGCAGTCTGACTGCCTGTGGGAGGAAGCTGTTTAGTAGCCTTGTGATGCTCCTGTAACGTTTGCCTGATGGCAGAAGAACAAACAGTTCATGGAGAGGGTGTGAGGGGTCTTTAATGAGGTACCGTGTCTTCTGGAGGCATCGACTCTGAAAGAAGTCTTGGACAGAAGGTAGGGAGACCCCAATAACCTTCTCTGCTCCCCTAACCACCCTCTGCAAGGCTTTTTTGTTGACAGCACTGCAGCTGGAGTACCAGGTTGTGATGCAAAAGGTCAGCACACTCTCAACCACGCCTCTGTAGAATGTAGTTAAATGTTAGTGGGGAGTGATGCTTGTTCTGGTCACCTCACTATAGGAAGGAGATGGAAGCATTGGAAAGGGTACAGAGGAGATTTACCAGGATGCTGCCTGGTTTAGAAAGTATGCATTATGATCAGAGATTAAGGGAGCTCGGGCTTTACTCTTTGGAGAGAAGGAGGATGAGAGGAGACATGATAGAGGTGTACAAGATAATAAGAGGAACGGATAGAGCGGATAGCCAGCGCCTCTTCCCCAGGGCACCACTGCTCAATACAAGAGGACATGGCTTTAAGATAAGGGGTGGGAAGTTAAAGGGGGATATTAGAGGAAGTTTTATTATTCAGAGAGTGGTTGGTGCGTGGAATGCACTGCCTGAGTCAGTGGTGGAGGCAGATACACTAGTGAAGTTTAAGAGACTACTAGACAGGTATATAGAGGAATCTAAGGTGGGGGCTTATATGGGAGGCAGGGTTTGAGGGTCGGCACAACATTGTGGGCCGAAGGGCCTGTACTGTGCTGTACTATTCTATGTTCTATGTTTAAGCTTCCTCAGAAAGTGCAATCTCTGCTGGGCCTGTTCCACAATCCCAGTGGTGTTCCTGGACCAGGTGAGATTGTCCGAGATCTGCACCCCAAGGAACTTGATGTTTTCCAATCTCTCCACTGTGGAGCCGCTGATGCTGAGGGGTGTGTGCTCAGCAGCCAATATAAGAACTTTTGCATGTATTTATTTACTTAGATTTGTTTGTTTGATTAGAAATAAAGCATGCTAACAGGCCATTCCAGCTCAACAAGGAAACCCCCTCCATCACATGGACGATGTACAAACTCCTCACAGACAGCAGTGGATTTGAACCCATGTTGCTGGTGTTGTAATGGCATTAATCTAACCGCCACCACACTGCCCTTTATGTTGAAGGGAAATTATTAGTAAATATAAGTATTGATACTTTGGAGGTAAAACAGAAGGAGAGATCACAATGGGGAAGCTGAGATATGGGGACAGACCACTCCCAACTCTCCTCCTTCTCTATATCTCAGTATCCGAATATCTCCTGTGAAATCCCATGTTCTGGAGTTAGTAATGACTAAAGCGAGTGGAAATAACTTGTGCTTTGCCCTGACCAGTTCCAGCAATGCCTGTGCTGTCTGGAAGGACAGGGGGGCAGGGTTTCACTAGTGGTTAAAATTTCTCCCGAGGTGCAGCCACTTACCCTATACAGAGATAAACCTAAGCTTCACTCTGCCAGCCAGCCTCCTGGGGAACGCTATGCTGCAGACCACGTCAGAACAAGCAGCACTGAACAGGGAAGGATAGTTTACAAAATTAGAGCAATATTTTGCATCAGTCGTTTGAGAAGTTGGAGCAACCTTAGTGCCAGGTACCCTGTAACTTCAGGACATTAGTATTCATGAGCAAGTCCCACACCTCCCAACAAAAACTATTGTAATTTTGCATCCGGGCAGGACCATATCATTCCTGCACTGTTGTAAGAAAATATAGATTATGCCCAGAAATCAGGAAAATTTGATTTGATGTCACCTTTGAAAAGGGAAAACAAAATCACCTTATTGCTAATCCAAAGAAAACAATGGTATTGCTTAATACAAATGTTATTCCAATTCAAGGCTGATCCTAATAATTTCTATTATGGTACATTGCAATGTAGATATAATGAAGTTGCTAAAATTAGACTAATTTCAGCAGTCATGACTTGAATTTACAGCTAAGTCAAAGCTAATGGTTCTTTCCACTGTTTATGGACAAATTGAAATAGAATTCCACTCTCCTCTCCTATCAGATTCCTTCTTTTTCTGCCCTTTACCTTTTCCACCAATCACCTCCCAGCTTCTAACTTCATCATCCCTTTCCCCCAGTCACCCACCTTCCCTCTCACCTCGTGTTACCTTTCACCTGCCAGCTTGTACTCCCTCCCCTTCCCCACCTTCTTATTCTGGCTTCTTACCCCATTCCTTTCCAATCTTCATGAAGGGTCTAACCCAAAACATTGCTTGTTTATTCGCCTCTGTAGATGTTGCTTGACCTGCGGAATTCCTCCAGTATGTTGTGCATGTCACTCCAGGTAAACATCAGCTCCAGGTTACATGTAAAAACTTAGAATCACTGACATATTCCGTGAAACTTGTTTCCTGGCAACAGTACAGTGCAGAAATTAAACTTTTTTACAGCTGCTATAGATAAATAAATAGCAGAATTTGCTATATAAGTTGCACCACTCCTCCATGAGCCTGGGGTTTTCTCTCCCTTCTATTGCATGGAATAACTTATAACTCCTGTCCCGTGTGCTATGTACAGTCTAAACTTGCCTGAACAACAGGAATTCTGCAGATGCTGGAAATTCAAGCAACACACATCAAAGTTGCTGGTGAACGCAGCAGGCCAGGCAGCATCTCTAGGAAGAGGTACAGTCGACGTTTCAGGCCGAGACCCTTCGTCAGGACTAACTGAAGGAAGAGCTAGTAAGAGATTTGAAAGTGGGAGGGGGAGGGGGAGATACGAAATGATAGGAGAAGACAGGAGGGGGAGGGATGGAGCCAAGAGCTGGACAGGTGATAGGCAAAAGGGATACGAGAGGATCATGGGACAGGAGGTCCAGGGAGAAAGAAAAGTGGGGGGGAACCCAGAGGATGGACAAGGGGTATAGTGAGAAGGACAGAGGGAGAAAAAGGAGAGTGAGAGAAAGAATGTGTGTATAAAAATAAATAACAGATGGGGTACAAGGGGGAGGTGGGGCATTAGCGGAAGTTTGAGAAGTCAATGTTCATGCCATCAGGTTGGAGGCTACCCAGGCGGAATATAAGGTGTTGTTCCTCCAACCTGAGTGTGGCTTCATCTTTACAGTAGAGGAGACCGTGGATAGACATGTCAGAATGGGAATGGGATGTGGAATTAAAATGTGTGGCCACTGGGAGATCCTGCTTTCTCTGGCGGACAGAGCGTAGGTGTTCAGCAAAGTGGTCTCCCAATCTGCGTCGGGTCTCGCCAATATATAAAAGGCCACATCGGGAGCACCGGACGCAGTATATCACCCCAGCAGACTCACAGGTGAAATGTCGCCTCACCTGGAAGGACTGTCTGGGGCCCTGTTCAGCAAAGCGGTCTCCCTTTGTCTTTCTCCCTGGGCCTCACGTTCCATGATCCTCTCATATCCCTTTTGCCAATCAACTGTCCAGTTCTTGGCTCCATCCCTCCCCCTCCTGTCTTCTCCTATCATTTTGGATCTCCCCCTCCCCCTCCCACTTTCAAATCTCTTACCAGCTCTTCTTTCAGTTAGTCCTGACGAAGGGTCTTGGCCTGAAATGTCGACTGCACCTCTTCCTAGAGGTGCTGAGGAAGAGGATTTCTTGGAATGTATGTGGGATGGTTTTTTGAACCAACATGTCGAGGAACCAACTGGAGAGCAGGCTATTCTGGACTGGGTTTTGAGCAATGAGGAAGGGTTAATTAGCGATCTTGTCGTGAGAGGCCCCTTGGGTAAGAGTGACCATAATATGGTGGAATTCTTCATTAAGATGGAGAGTGACATAGTTAATTCAGAAACAAAGGTTCTGAACTTAAAGAGGGGTAACTTTGAAGGTATGAGACGTGAATTAGCTAAGATAGACTGGCAAATGACACTTAAAGGATTGATGGTGGATATGCAATGGCAAGCATTTAAAGGTTGCATGGATGAACTACAACAATTGTTCATCCCAGTTTGGCAAAAGAATAAATCAAGGAAGGTAGTGCACCCGTGGCTGACAAGAGAAATTAGGGATAGTATCAATTCCAAAGAAGAAGCATACAAATTAGCCAGAGAAAGTGGCTCACCTGAGGACTGGGAGAAATTCAGAGTTCAGCAGAGGAGGACAAAGGGCTTAATTAGGAAGGGGAAAAAAGATTATGAGAGAAAACTGGCAGGGAACATAAAAACGGACTGTAAAAGCTTTTATAGATATGTGAAAAGGAAAAGACTGGTAAAGACAAATGTAGGTCCCCTGCAGACAGAAACAGGTGAATTGATTATGGGGAGCAAGGACATGGCAGACCAATTGAATAGTTACTTTGGTTCTGTCTTCACTAAGGAAGACATAAATAATCTTCCAGAAATAGTAAGGGACAGAGGGTCCAGTGGGATGGAGGAACTGAGCGAAATACATGTTAGTAGGGAAGTGGTGTTAGGTAAATTGAAGGGATTGAAGGCAGATAAATCCCCAGGGCCAGATGGTCTGCATCCTAGAGTGCTTAAAGAAGTAGCCCAAGAAATAGTGGATGCATTAGTGATAATTTTTCAAAACTCGTTAGATTCTGGACTAGTTCCTGAGGATTGGAGGGTGGCTAATGTAACCCCACTTTTTAAAAAAGGAGGGAGAGAGAAACCGGGGAATTATAGACTGGTTAGCCTAACGTCGGTGGTGGGGAAACTGCTGGAGTCAGTTATCAAGGATGTGATAACAGCACATTTGGAAAGCGATGAAATGATCGGAGAAAGTCAGCATGGATTTGTGAAAGGAAAATCATGTCTGACGAATCTCATAGAATTTTTTGAGGATGTAACTAGTAGAGTGGATAGGGGAGAACCAGTGGATGTGGTATATTTGGATTTTCAAAAGGCTTTTGACAAGGTCCCACACAGGAGATTAGTGTGCAAACTTAAAGCACACGGTATTGGGGGTAAAGTATTGGTGTGGGTGGAGAATTGGTTAGCAGACAGGAAGCAAAGAGTGGGAATAAACGGGAACTTTTCAGAATGGCAGGCGGTGACTAGTGGGGTACCGCAAGGCTCAGTGCTGGGACCCCAGTTGTTTACAATATATATTAATGACTTGGATGAGGGAATTAAATGCAGCATCTCCAAGTTTGTGGATGACACAAAGCTGGGTGGCAGTGTTAGCAGTGAGGAGGATGCTAAGAGGATGCAGGGTGACTTGGATAGGTTGGGTGAGTGGGCAAATTCATGGCAGATGCAATTTAATGTGGATAAATGTGAAGTTATCCACTTTGGTGGCAAAAATAGGAAAACAGATTATTATCTGAATGGTGGCCCATTCGGAAAAGGGGAGGTGCAACGAGACCTGGGTGTCATTATACACCAGTCATTGAAAGTGGTCATGCAGGTACAGCAAGCGGTGAAAAAGGCGAATGGTATGCTGGCATTTATAGCGAGAGGATTCGAGTACAGGAACAGGGACGTACTACTGCAGTTGTACAAGGCCTCGGTGAGACCACACCTGGAGTATTGTGTGCAGTTTTGGTCCCCTAATCTGAGGAAAGACATCTTTGCCATAGAGGGAGTACAAAGAAGGTTCACCAGATTGATTCCTGGGATGGCATGACTTTCATATGAAGAAAGACTGGATGAATTGGGCTTGTACTCGTTGGAATTTAGAAGATTGAGGGGGGATCTGATTGAAACGTATAAGATCCTAAAGGGATTGGATAGGCTAGATGCAGGAAGATTGTTCCCGATGTTGGGGAAGTCCAGAACGAGGGGTCACAGTTTGAGGATAGAGGGGAAGCCTTTTAGGACCGAGATTAGGAAAAACTTCTTTACACAGAGAGTGGTGAATCTGTGGAATTCTCTGCCACAGGAAACAGTTGAGGCCAGTTCATTGGCTATATTTAAGAGGGAGTTAGATATGGCCCTTGTGGCTACGGGGGTCAGGGGGTATGGAGGGAAGGCTGGGGCGGGGTTCTGAGTTGGATGATCAGCCATGATCATAATAAATGGCGGTGCAGGCTCGAAGGGCCGAATGGCCTACTCCTGCACCTATTTTCTATGTTTCTATGTTTCTATGCTGCCTGGCCTGCTGCGTTCACCAGCAACTTTGATGTGTGTTGCCTAATCTTGCCTGAAGTTGTCAGAGCCTGTCCATTTCAGTGCGTATGAGTTTAAATTGTACGATGAGTCTTAATTGCTTCTAAATATCCGTTTTAGCATTGTAAATTAATTTTAACAAGAGTAATGTCTCATGGCTGCATATTTTAATTGTAAGTGCTGGTCCATTAACATCGATCATTCATGCCAAATTACATTAATCTTATTGAATCTTTTTTTTCATATTTAAAACCACTGAGATTTGTTATCCTTGATTTGAGGTTTCTCTTTTAATTTAACCTATCAACCAAATATTTCCAAGAAAGTTCAAATCTGTTTAAAGATGTGAAGAAAGAAGTGAAAACATTGGCCTCCCAATGAATTAGCCCTAAACTATGTATTAAAACGGAACTGTGCAGACAACTGGGGCTTTTTACTTGTAATCTCCACAGAATTCAGCAAACACAAGTGGCAATTGTTATTGCAGTTTTACCATCATTATAATTCTACTGTGAGCTATCTCCTCCCTTTTGGTCAGTTTGTCTCTGACTCGCTCATCTGCATATTCAAATTATTCACAAGGTTCCTCAGCTTTAGGCAGAACTGGTTGGCTTGAAACGTATAGCTTCGTTACTTGGAATTCTCTCACCAGCCTTAATCTAAAAAAACTAAGTACAGCTAATCAGTTTAAACTTTCTTCTTATTATCTCACTGATTTTATTTAGTTATTAGTATTTTAATTATATTTTGTTTAAATTTTGATGTTTCTTTGTAGTATTTCAAAGATTCAAAGTACATTCATTATCAACGTATGCATGCAGTATACAACCCTAAGATTTGTCTTCCCACAGACAGCCAGAAAGACAAATCTCTGGGTTGTATATTGCATACATACTTTAAACATATTTGAACCGTTTCAGAAAACTCCAATTTGCTGTATCAGATTAGAAGTGATGGGAAGGTGAGTTTGAGCAGCTGGTTTAAGTTAAAATCAGAACTGAGTTTATTTTCATATGCATAAGTACAAGAATTGGATACAGGAGATGGGATGTTATGTTGAAGCTGTATGCAACGTTGGTGAGGTCTAATTTGGAGTATTGTGTGCAGTTTTGGTTACTTACCTATAGGAAAGATGTAAATAAGGTTGAACGAGTACAGAGAAAATTTACAAGGGTGTTTCTGGGTCTGGAGGACCTGAGTTGTAAGGAAAAATTGAATGGGTTTGGACTTTATTCTTTGGAACGTAGACTATTGAGAGGAGATTTAATCGAGGTACACAAAATGATGAGGGTAAATTCAAACGGATTTTTCCACTGAGCTTGGTGGCTCTACAACTAGAGGTCATGGGTTAAGGGTGAAATGTGAAAGGCTTAAGGGGACGATGAAGGGAAATTTCTTCACTCAGAGGGTCGTGAGAGTGTGGACTGAGGCTGCGTCCACACTAGACCAGGTAATTTTGAAAATGCCGGTTTCCTATAAAAACAAAAGGCGTCCACACTAGGCGTTTTAGAAAATACCTCCGTCCACTTTAAAATGGGGATTTGGGCAAATCTCCACCTGCTGGGCATGCCCAGGACACATCTACAGAAAACAACCGAAGAGGAGGCGGTATTCTATTTCCGTTTCCGCTGCGGCCTTGTGCTATTTCCGTTGGTCAAAAACTGGAGTATCTACAACAACAGCGAAAGAAAGTTTTCAACAATGTCTGCAAGGGATACAAAGAAAACCTCTGCTGGAAAAAGCAGGCCAAACTTCTTGGAGATTGCGTTCAAGAAGGCAATGAAATGCCACGCTGCCGCCACCATCTGTTCCGGCACATCATGACAGCGTTTTTAAAAATAGCCATTTACCTTGTACACACTACAAGGTCTAACCGGCGTTTTCAGATTTAAACACTCTGGAGAGTGTTCTAGAAAAGCTCTGTTTCTGGGGGAGGAAAACACCGTTTCAGTGTGGACGGAGGGTCAAAACGAAGAGAAAAAGCTTCGGTTACGGATTTATCCGGTCTAGTGTGTACGTAGCCTGAATTACCAGCACAAGTGGGCATGCAAGCTCGATTTCAACAGTTAAATGAAGTTTGGATAGGCACATGAATAGTAGGGGTATGGAGGGTGATGGTCCTGGAGCAGGGCGATAAGAGTAGGCTGTTTAAATGCTTTCAGCGTGGATTAAATGGTCCAAAGCACCTGTTTCTGTATTGCACTTCTCTATGAATTTATGACTCTATGGTATAGTGAAAACTTGCAGCAGCATTGCACGCTGGAATTTAGCATTAGATAGGCAACAATCACAAGAAATTGCTGAATAATTCATGAGAGATATTTAAGGATCGACACCCTCCTTTCCCTGTGAAACATTAACATTGACAATTTATGCTTACATGCTAATGAGCTGTGAATTCTTCACACCTGTAGTAACTGGTAAAAGCTTGCTAATCTGAAAATGGTGGCAACTTGTAAAACATCCTAGCATGGTTAATCATATCCAGAACTACTCAATGAAGAATGTCAGCAAAACTGGAAGAGATGATGGATTCAATTAGTTTTCAATTGCATGTAGAATAGAATAGAAACACAGAATATCTGCAGATGCTGGAAATACAAAGCAAAACAAAATGCTGGAGGAACTCAGCAGGTCAGGCAGCATCTACGGAAAAGAGTAAACAGTCAATGTTTCAGGCCGAAACCCTTCTTAGGACTGAGAGGGAAGAGAAGATGCCTGAATAAAAAGATGGTGGGAGAGGAAAGAGGGGAAAGTGATAAATGAAGCCAGGTGGGTGGGGAAGATCAAGGGCTTGTTGAATGCTTTTTAGAACAGTTTGTCATTGAGCCTACTAGGGGATCAGCTAGACTGGATTGGGTGTTATGTAATGAACAGGAGAAGATTAGGGAGTTTAAGGTAAAGATCCCTTAGGAATCAGTGATCACAATACAATTGAGTTCAACTTGAAATTTGATAGGAAGAAAGTAAATCCTAAAGTAGCAGTATTTCAGTGAAGGGAAATTACTGTGGTGTGAGAGAGGAATTGGCCAAAGTAAATTAGAAGGAGCTGCTGGTAGGAATGTCAGCAGAGCAGCAATGACATGCGTTTCTGGGAAAAATGAAGAAGATACAGGACATGTTTATTCCAAAAATGAAGAAAAATTCAAATGGTAAAATAGTACAACCGTTGCTGACAAGGGAACTGAAAGCTATTGTAAAAGAAAAGGTCACACAACAAAGCAGAAATTAGTGGGAAGATAGAGGATTGGGAAGCTGTTAGAAACCTACAGAGAGTAATTAAAAATCACTAGAAGAGAACAGATGAAATATGAAAGTATGAAAGCAAACTAGCAAATAATATCAAAGTGGACAGAAAAAGTTTTTTCAAGTACGTTAAAAATAAAAGAGAAATGAGAGTGGATTTAGGACCACTAGAAAATGAGGCAGGAGAAATAATAACAGGAGACAAGGAGATGGCTAATGAAATAATTGAGTATTTTGCTTCAGTCTTCACTAGCAGTATGCCTGATGTTGTAGATTGTGAAGGAAGAGAAGTGGGTGCAGTTACTATTACAAGAGAGAAGGTGCTCTAAAAGCTGAAAGACCTAAAGGTACATAAGTCACCTGGACCAGATGGACTGCACCATCGGGTTCTGAAAGAGGTAGCGTTGGAGATTGTGGTGGCATTAGAATGATCTTTCAAAAATCATTGGACTCTGGCATGGTGCCAGAGGACCAGAAAATTGCAATTGTTACTCCACTCTTTAAGAAAGGAGGAAGGCAGCAGAAAGGAAATTATAGACCAGTTAGCCTGACCTCAGTGGTTGGGAAGATGTTAAGAGTCAGTTGTTAAGGATGAGGTGATGGGGTACTTGGTGACACAGAACAAGATAGTACAAAGTTAGCATGGTTTCCTTCAGGGAAAATCATGCCTGACGAACCTGTTGGAATTCTTTGAGGAGATTACAAGTAGGATAGATAAAGGGGAAGCAGTGGATGTTAGATATTTGGACTTTCAGGGGGCCTTTGACAAGGTACCACACATAAGGCTGCTTACCAAGTTAAGAGCCCATGGTATAACAGAAAAGTTACTAACATGGTTAGAGCATTGGCTGATTGAAAGAAGGCAGTGAGTGGGAGTAAAAGGATCCTTGTCAGGTTGGCTGCCAGTGACTAGTCATGTTCCATAGGGGTCGGTTTTGAGACCACTTCTTTTCATGCTGTATATAAGTGACTTAGATGACGAAATAGATTGCTTTGTTGCTAGGTTTGCAGCCTATACAAAGACTGGTGGAGGGGCAGGGAGTGTTGAGGAAACAGGTAGGATGCAGAAGAATTTAGATTAGGAGATTGGGCAAGAAAGTGGCAAATTAAATATGATGTTGGAAAATGCACGGTCATGCACTTTGGTAGTAGAAACAAATGTGCGGACTATTTTCTAAACGGGGGAAAGTCCAACAAAGGGATATAAAGGGACTTGGGAGTCTGGCAAATGCAATGTTAGCATTCATTTTAAGTGGTCTAGAATGCAAGAGCAGGGATGTGATGCTGAGCCTTGATAAGGTACTGATGAGGCTTCACCTTGAGTATTGTGTACAGTTTTGGGCTCTGCATCTTAGAAGAGATGTGCTGGCATTGGAGAGGAGGTTCACAAGGATGATTCCAGGAATGAAAGGGTTATCATACAAGGAATGTTTGATGGCTCTGGGTCTGTGCTCGCTGGAATTTAGAAGGATAAGGAGGATCTCATTGAAACCTTTCAGATGTTGAAAGACCTGGACAGAGTAGATGTGGAAAGGAAGTGTCCCATGGTGGGAGTGTCTAGGACAAGAGGGCATAGCTTCAGGATAGAGGGACACCCTTTCAAAACAGAGATGCGGAGAAATTTCTGTAGCCAAAAGGTAGTGAATTTGTAGACTTTGTTGCCACATGCAGCTGTGGAGGCCAGGTGGTTGTGTGTATTTAAGGCAGAGACGGTTAGGTTCTTGATTGGACATGGCATCAAATGTTACGGGGAGGAGGCCAGGAAATGGGGTTGAGGAGGAGAAGAAAAAAGGATCAGCCATGATTGAATGGTACAGCAGACTCGATGGGCCAAGTGGCCTAATTCTGCTCCTATGTCTTATGGTCTTATGGCTGGAGAAGAAAGAATCTGATAGGAGAGGGGAGTGGCGAAAGGACAGAAGGAAGGCGGAGGGGACCCGGGGGAAGTAATAGGCAGGTGAGAAGAAGTAAAAATTCAGAGTACGGAATAGAAGTGGGGACGGAGGGGTGATGGAATTTGGTTCACCGGAAGGAGAAATCAATATTCATACCATTAGGGTACCCAGATGGAATATAAAGTGTTGTTCCTCAACCTTGAGGATAGCCCATCTTGGCACAAGAGGAGGCCAAGGATAGACATGTCAGAATGGAAATGAGAATCTGAATTTTATTGCCATAAGACCATAAGACCATAAGCTATAGGAGCAGAAGTAGGCCATCCGGCCCATTGAGTCTGCCCCGCCATTCAATCATGAGCTGATCCACTTCATCCAGTCATCCCCACTTTCCTACTTTCACCCCATACCCTTTGATGCCCTGGCTAATCAAGAACCTATCTACCTCTGCCTTAAATACACCCAATGACTTGGCCCCCACAGCAGTTCGTGGCAACAAATTCCACAGATTTACCACCTTCTGACTAAAGTAATTTCTCCGCATCTCAGTTCTAAAAGAACGTCCTTCAATCCTGAAGTCATGCCCTCCTGTCCTAGAATCCCCTACCATGGGAAATAACTTTGCCACATCTAATCTGTTCAGGCCTTTTAACATTTGGAATGTTTCTATGAGATCCCCCTTCATTCTCCTGAACTCCAGGGAATACAGCCGATGAGCTGCCAGACGTTCCTCATACGGTAACCCTCTCATTGCCATTGCTCAAGATAACAAGATTGCGATGCTTCTCCAGTCCATGCAGAACAAATATTTACAATGCATGCAGTACGGCTTAACAAAAACAAAATCGCGTATTTACATACAACCCTTCGATAGTCCATAACACTCAAAGGCCATTGGTAACCCCAGGTGTAGCACAGCAACCCTCAGGAAGAAACTGTTTTTCAGTCTTTCTATCTTCTACCAGATGACAGGAGATTGAACAGACAGTGTCCAGGATGGGATGGGTCTTTAGTGATGTTACCAGCATTTTGTAGACATCGAGAGTTGTAGACGATCTCCTGGCCTGCTAGTTGAATCCCAATGATGTGCTGAGTTGTCCTAATCACCCGTTAGAGTGCTTTGTGATCTGTCTTACTGCTGCTAGAGTACTACACTGTCATTCCATATGTCAGTATGCTCTTTATCTCACATCGATAAACTTACAATTTATAGCCTTGAACCCAGGTTCCTCGAATTGCAGTGATGAAAGAGATACCCTGTGGAAAACACAAACTGACGTGATTAACACATTATGAAAGAATTGTAATTGATCATTTCCTCTGAAAGCAATCTTCTCTCATGGTCTGCCTCCCTTATTTCACGCTGTGTACCATGGGGGCAGAGTCATACGTCTGTAGCTTAGCAGGAACTGGCAGCCTTGCAAAGGGTCTGTGGGGAAGGTCCACAGTCTGGTGTCATAGAGTCATAGAATAGTACAGCATAGAAACAGGCCTTCTGGCCTATCTAGCCCATGCTGAACCGTTTAAACTGCCTGCTCCCATCGACCTGCTCGCGGATCATAGCCTTCCATGCACCTACCATCCTTGTGCCTATCCAAATATCTCTTCACATTGTAATCAAGCTCACATGCATCACTTGTGCTGGCCCTTTGAGTGAAGAAATTTCCCCTCATGTACCCCTTAAACTTTTCAACTTTCACCCTTAACCCATAATCTCTGGTTGTGGTCCCACCCAACCTCAGTGGAAAAAGTCTGCTTGCATTTACCCATGGAGGAGGAGAAGAGAGAGTCACCCAAGTTCGAGCTAGACTGGAGGATGGCCGAATTTGATAAGTGGGCCCAGCTAACTGAACAGGGATCAGGAATCAAGAACTTCGAAAACAATGAGCCGTCTAACTGGTGGCTGCAGAACCACGAGGGATGGAAAGGATACCAATCATGGATGCTCTGCTACGGAAATGTGGACAATATCCAACACGTTGTACAAGAAACACGGGAGTTCAGGAAAGGGTAAAAACCTGCAGGAGATGTGGAATCTATACCCCTCATTGTTTTGTATACCTCTATCAAATCTTCTCTCAATCTTTTATGTTTCAAGGAATAAAGTCCTAACCTATTCAATCTTTCCTTATAACTCGGGTTTTCCAGACTTGGCAAATTCTTTGTAAATTTTCTCTGTAGTCCTACAACCTTATTTAAATCTTTCATGTCCATCACTGGATATTGAAGAGCTACTCCTGCATATGTCACTCAAACATTTCAGAGATATACTGTTGAAGGAGGAATGTAAGTGAATTTGACCCACTTTAAGAAAATGTAGAGAAAGATGTGTACCAAGACACAAGAGGGCAAGTTCAGAGGCATTGCCCCTAAAAAAATGCAGAATACAGTCTCATTAAAAAGTGAAATCTATCATTGAAGAACCTCAGCATCTGGGACTTGCATTCTTTGCCTGCAGACACACACTCGATTTTAAGAACAGCTTCTTCCACTCTGCCATCAGATCTCCAAACAGTCCAGGAACCCACGAACGTCACCTCATTATTCATCTTATGAAGTATTTATTTATATTTGTAACTTGTATCGTTTTCTATGTTTTGCAATGCACTGCAGCAGCAGAGCAACAAGTAGCACAACTTACGTCAGTCAACATAAACCTGATTCTGAACCCTCCGCAATCTCCAACGATCCTATGCATTCTAACCTCCATACTAGGATGTGATGCAACCAATCAGAATGTTCTCCATTGTACAGCTGTAGAAATTTGCAAGTCTATTTAGTGACATAACATATCTCTCCAAACTCCTCATAAATTGGAGCTGTTGGTATGCCTTCTTCATGATTGGATCGATGTGTTGGGCTCAGGTTACATCCTCTGAGATGGTGATAGAAAGGAACTCTGACTCTACCTGACAGAACATGACTACACTCCTGATCCCTGGCTCTGGCCACATTTCTGATTCTTAGCCCAGGCCATGCAACCAATCATGTACCCAACCCCAGGTCAAGATGCAAGTATAATTTTGCTCCTGACCCTTGTCTCCAGTCATCATATTTCCACTCCAGGCTCCAATGGCACACCAAACAATTTTCCTAATCCCATGCTTTAGCTATAGAGCTGACTATGTTCCCACACTCTCTGGTGAAACAGTTGAGTCGAGTGTGTTTAAATGGACGTTATCGAAGGCAGTACCACCAATTCCTAAAATAGAACAAATTCATTCCGAGTAATTACCACCTAATTGGTCAACTCTCTGTATTCAAGAAGGTGATGTAAAGTGTCCTTGGCAGAGCAATTAAATAATATTTACTTTCATTTAACCTGCTTTCTGATGCTCAGTTTAGGTTAAGGATTTGGTTGGAAGAATGTGACTGCAGAAGACCCACAGAACCGTGCCCTAGTCCAATCATCGGCTGCTTCATCTTCATCAGCACCTTCCTTCCATTATAAGGTCAGAAGTGAAGATACTTGCTGCGAATTGCACAAGATAGTTTTTCAGCAAATTATGTAGTCTATGCCAGCAAGCAGCAAGATCTCCACCTAACAGTTGTAGATATTTGCATGAATCTTTGGCGACATACCAAATCTCTTCAAGCTCTGAATGAATTAGAGCTGTTGGTGTACCTTCTTCATGATTGTATCAATGTGCTGTGTGCTGTGTGTGACCGTTGGCACTGTGTTTTGCACCTTGCACCTTGGCCCTGGAGAAACACTGCTTCATTTGGCAATATTGATGTGTATGATTGAATGACAATTAAACTTGACCTTGAATTTGAAGATCAGAGGATTGGCGCATATTGCCACCAACATCCATGGCATAAAATACTTGACAATGAGAACTCCTACAAGTGAAGGTCTGCCTACCTAACCTTGATATTTAATGGCATAACCATTGCAGAATTCCCACTATCAACACAAATCAGGTGATCCAGGCACAAAAATAACATACCCACAACAATAATCAAGACATTAAGTATCCTCTGGCAAGCAACTCATCCCCTAACACCCCACAGATGTCATAATATTTGCAAGGAGTAAATTATTTTGCACAAAGTTTGATGGTGTTGTGAATAATGTGGAAGGTTAATGTGGATAACAATGGGACACTAACAGAAGGCAGAGCAGGGCTGAGAAATAGCAGATGAATTTCAATCCCACAAAGTGTGAAGAGAAAAACTTGCAAGGTTGACCTTGAAGACAGAGTATAAGTTTAATGGCAGACTTCTTAGCACTGCAGAGGAACTGTAATGAGCTCATCAGGCCTGTGTAGGGTGCCAGAGAGCTTTGGACTCGATTTTTAGAGCACCTGAATTGGTTAATTGTTGTTTAGGAGAATTGTTAATCATTTAGAGTTCATTGTGATTTTCTCGAGTGACTTACTCTGTGTAATGCGGTCTCCTGGTGCTTTCTGTTTAGGCTTGTTAAGTTTATTGCAATAGGATTCCACGTTACTTGCATTATTTAAGCAGACACATGATTAGTGCTGATTGTGGGGTCCTATTTTTAAAACTATTACTTCTTGCGGCCACCAATGTTTTTTTGGAATTATTATGAATAAACTCTCACTGCTGTCTCTACATCAGAGTCTGTTTACCTCTACACATGGGTTCTGATTTTGCCACCGCACATCTTGACAGAAGGACCAGCGGATAAGAATGAAATTTATTCTCAAGTCCATGTTCTGAGTGTCTCTAGTCTATGTTACAAGCTTCTCTTGTCTACATTGTGAGTTTCTCTGGTCTCTGTTTTGAGCTTTTCAAGTCTTAAGTGCCCAAGTTCTCAGTTTTGGGTTCCCATGACTCAGGTCTACACACAACTGAGTGCTTCAAGCAGGCTTATCGATGAAGTTTGTTTGATTCAACAAATCAGCATTCAAGTCAATAGTGTAATTTTTGGAAGAACTTGCCCTTTCCTGATGTTGTTCCTTGCAAGTAATAGATGTTTGTTAAATTGATTTGTTAATGTCAAACCAATGTTCGGAGCCACACTGTCGGGAATAACTGAAATAAGCTTACATGCCAATAACTGCAGTGGGATGGGCTAACGTATTACAATACATAATTTCCATCTGTCTGTTCTTCTGCGTGAAGCTGACGGTAGCAAATAGTCCTGTGTACAGGTGTCTCCTGAAACAGTAGATTGAGTTTGCAATCCTGAACAGGAGAGGCTGTACTTAGTCATAGTCGTAGTCATACTTTATTGATCACGGGGGAAATTGATATTGGGAAATGAACCTGGTCAGGTGTCAGATCACTCAGTTGGAGAGCATTTTGGAGATAGTGATCACAAATATATCTCCTTTTCCATAGCATTAGAGAGGGATAGGAACAGACAAGTTAGGGAAATGTTTAATTGGAGCAAGGGGAAATATGAAGCTATCAGGCAGGAACTTGGAAGCATAAATTGGAATTAGATGTTCTCAGGGAAACGCACGGAAGAAATGTGGCAAATGTTCAGGGCATATTTGTGTGGGGTTTTGCATAGGAACGTTCCAATAAGACAGGGAAAGGATGGTAGTGTACGGGAACCGTAGTGTAAAAAGGCTGCTGTAAATCTGGTCAAGAAGAAAAGGAGAGCTTACAAAAGGTTCAAAAAACTAGGATAGAGATCTAGAAGATTATAAGGTTAGCAGGAAAGAGCTTAAGAATGAAATTAGGAGAGCCAGAAGGGGCTATGAGAAAGCCTTGGCAGACAGGATTAAGGAAAACCCCAAGACATTCTACAAGTATGTGAAGAGCAAGAGGATAAGACGTGAGAGAATAGGACCAATCAAGTGTGACAGTGGGAAAGTGTGTATGGAAACAGAAGAGATACCTGAGGTACTTAATGAATGCTTTACTTCGGTATTCACTACAGAAAACGATCTTGGCGATTGTAGGGATGACTTACAGCGGACAGAAAAGCTTCAGCATGTAGCATGTAAGGAAGGGAATGTGCTGTTTTGGAAAGCATCAAGTTGGATAAGTCACCAGGGCCAGACGGGATGTACCCCAGGCTACTGTGGGAAGCAAGGGAGGAGATTACTGAGCCTCTGGCGATGATCTTTGCATCATCAATGAGGACGGGAGAGGTTCTGGATGATTGGAGGGTTTTGGATGTTGTTCTCTTATTCAAGAAAGGGAGTAAAGGTAGCCCAAGAAATTATAGACCAGTGAGTTGGTAAGTCGATGGAGCAGATCCTGAGAGGGAAGATTTATGAACATTTGGAGAGGCATAATATGATTAGGAATAGTCGGCATGGCTTTGTCAAAGGTAGGTCATGCCTTACGAGCCTGACTGAATTTTTTGAGGATGTGACTAAGTACATTGATGAAGGTAGAGCCGTAGATGTAGTGCATATGGATTTCAGCAAGGCATTCGATAAGGCACCCCATGCAAGGCTTATTGAGAAAGTAAGGAGGCATGGGATCCATGGGGACATTGCTTTGTGGATCCAGAACTGGCTTGCCCACAGAAGGCAAAGAGTGGTTGTATATGGGTCATATTCTGCATGGAGGCCAGTGACCAGTGGTGTGCCTCAGGGGTCTGTTCTGTGACCCCTACTGTTCGTGATTTTTATAAATGACCTGGATGAGGAAGTGGAGAGATGGGTTAGTAAGTTTGCTGATGACACAAAGATTGGGTTTGTTATGGATAGTGTGGAGGGCTGTCAGAGCTTATGCGGGACATTGATAGGATGCAAAACTGGGCTGAAAAGTGGCAGATGGAGTTCAACCCAGATAAGTGTGAGGTGGTTTATTTTGTAGGTCAAATATGATGGCAGAATATAGTATTAACGGTAAGACTCTTGGCAGTGTGAAGGATCAGAGGGATCTTGGGGTCCGAGTCCATAGGACTTTCAAAGCTGCTACGCAGATTGACTCTGTGGTTAAGAAGGCATACAGTGCATTCGCCTTCATCAATCATGGGATTGAATTTAAGAGCTAAGAGGTAATGTTGCAGCTATATAGGACCATGGTCAGACCCCACTTGGAGTACTGTGCTCAATTCTGGTCGCCTCACTATAGGAAGGATGTGGAAACCATAGAAAGGGTGCAGAGGAGACTTACAAGGATGTTGCCTGTATTGGGGAGCATGCCTTATGAGAATAGGTAGAGTGAAATCGGCCTTTTTTACTTGGAGTGACAGAGGATGAGAGGTGTACAAGATAATGAGGGGCATTGATCGTGTGGAGATTCAGAGGCTTTTTCCCTGTGCTGAAATAGCTAGAATGAGAGGGCACAGTTTTAAAGTGCTTCCAAGTAGGTGCAGAGGAGATGTCAGGGGTAAGTTTTCTGCAAAGAGAGTGGTGAGTGCGTGGAGAGTAGAGGCCTATGGGTAAGCCTAGGTAGTCCTAAGGTAAGGACATGTTCGGCACAGCTTTGTGGGCCGAACGGCCTGTATTGTGCTGTAGGTTTTCTATTTTTCTATGTTTCTACTCCAAAAGATGATCCCTGGCTAGAGTTTACACACACACACACACGCACACACACACACAAGTAAAGCACATTGTGACAGGAGCGAGATTTTGGGGTTCATATCCACTGATCCTTCAGAGTTGCCACACAAGTTAATATGGTGGTTAAGAAGTCGTTTGGTGTGTTCATTATTGGGGGAATTGAGTTCAAGAGCTGCCAGGTAATGTTGCAGTTCTAGTTAGACCACACTTGGAATATTGTGTCCAGTTCCGGTTGCTTCATTATAGGAAAGATGTGGAAGGTTTATTAAGGTGCAGAGGAGATTTATCAGGAACTTGCCTAGATTAGAGAGCTTGACTTGTGAGAAAGGGCTTGGTGAGCTGGAGTTTTTCCCTTTGGAGAAAAGGAGAATGATAGGTGACTTGACAGAGGTGCATAAGATGATAGGAGGCATACATAAAGTGGACAGCCAGTGCAATTTTCCCAAGGTGGAAGTGGTTAATATGAGAGGGCATAATTTTAAGGTGAGTGGAGGAATGTATAGGGGGATGTCAGATGTAGGCTTCTTTTACACGGACTAGTGAACACACTGCCAGGGATGATGGTAGAGACAAAATTCAAAGCAGATATATTAGCAAAGTACATATATGTCACCACATAGAACCCTGAGATTCATTTTCCTGTGGGCATACTCAGCAAATCTATAGAATAAGAACTATAATAGAATCAGTAAAAGACTGCCCAACTAGGGTGTTTAACCGGAGTGCGGAAGACAGCAAACTGCAAATCCATATAAAGTAATAAATAAATAAACAAATAAGCAAAGAAAATAAACAAATAAATAAATCAATAAATGTTGAAAACGTGGAATGAAGAAACCTTGGAAGTAAGTTCATTGGTTGTGGGAACATTTCAATGATGGGTGAAGTTTGGCTCAAGAGCCTGATGGTTGAAGGGTAGTAGCTGTTCCTGAACCTGTTGGTGGAAGTTGTGAGGCTCCTGTACCTTCTTCCTGATTGCAGCAGTGAAAAGAGCGCTACTAGTTTTTGCAGGATTTATCATTCAAGAACTTTGGTGTGTCCATACTAGGCTGTGATGCAGCCAGTCGATGTACTTCACTAACTGTTAAGGAAGTAGAGGCACTGACATGCTTTCTTAATAGTTGAACTTGCGTGCTGGGTCCAAGACAGGCCCTCCTAAATAATATCACTGAGGAATTTAAATTTGCTAACCGTCTCCACCTCTGATCCTCCAGTGAGGGCTGGCTCATGAACCTCTGGTTTCCTTTTCAACTCCTTGGTCTTGCTGATAGTAAAAGGATGATGTTACGGCACCACTCAGCCAGGTTTTCAATCTGTCTCCTATACGCTGTTTCATCACTACCTTCAATTCAGCCTACAACACTTGAATCTGGCGTTGGAGGTGTACCTAGCTACATAGTCAGAAGTATAAAGTGAGTAGAGCAGGGGACTAAGCACATAACCTCATGGTGCACCTGTACTGAGGGAGATTATAGAGGAAATGTTGTTGCCAATCAAAGCTGCAAGTGAGTAAAACCAGGATCCAATTGCTCAGGGAGGAATTGAGGCCAGGGTCTTGGGCTTATTGAATACTTTTGAGGGGATGATGGTATTGAATACTGGGCTGTAGTTGATAAGGAACATCTTGACGTATGCATCTTTGCTGTCCAGACGTTCCAATGCTGAGCCAATGAGATGGCATCTGCTGAGCGCCTGTTGGTCCAGTCAGCAAATTGGAGCAAATACATCAGACACATTTAAGAGACCCTTAGATAGGTAAATGGATGAAATACAACAGGAAGGCTACGTGGGAAGAAAAGGTTGGATTTATCTTGAATAAGTTAAAAGGACATCTGTGCTGTACTGTTCTATGTTAAATATGGTGAAGGATTATTTTTCACTTGACTGGATGATCCTGGCTCCAACCACACTCACAATACCATCCAGAGAAGTGAGCTTGCTTATTGGCAGCTCATCGACAATTCAAATTTTTTAGTCCTTCTGTCGCTAGTGTACGCTGGATACAAAATGCACTGCCGTTACTTGTCTAGGTATTCTCGATGCCATTTCCGAAGACACCAAATACAGAGGTATGGAAGTTGCAGCAAAGCTAGGGTTTGTTTTATTTATCAAAATAAACTTTATTTAAAATAAAATATCTTAAAAGAATATACCATGCAATGCCTTTTCATTCTTACATTTAGTGTCAATAAATAGCGTTCTATTGTATTCCTTAATACCACTAGAATGATTGCCACTCGCGTGGCCCCTTGACATGGTACACAATTACAATAATGGAGAGGCTTTCTCACCCAAAGGTTAGTGTAATGTGCAGGCAAGGATAGTGTACAGATAGTGTGCAGTGAACACGTGCTTTAGGGCAGCACATAGTATTGGTCAGTGCTTCACTAATTCTGGAGTACAATTTGGCCTTTGTCTAGATCTTATTGTCTATTAATACCTGCAGTGAGACTGGTGATTGATTATGCAAATATAGAATTGAACATCCACAAGGTTACAGGGTCAATATCTGCATCCATTCGTCAATTTCTATATAAATATGTCATTTCCTTGTTCAGACTTTGGAAGTTTAGTTTGGTGAGAAGGGCCAGGCTGTTCTCTTTGTGCACAAGTAAATAAATTGTGACTGAGGAATGAATGGAAGTTTTTAAGTGTCCAGTTAACTGGCAATGACAGAGGGTCAAGGACAGTAGATTCAGAATATTGCACATCTCCTAACGTGGACCATCATTATTGTTGTTGTCACTGGGTCTAAACCCTGGAGCTTCTTCCCCATTAACTTTGCAGGAGTTGAGGGACTGCAGCACTGTGAGATTAATCTCCACATGCACTATGAAGAGCGGATAATAGATGTTTCCTTGCCAGTGATGCCCACATCCCCCAGATAAACGTAACATAGTGAAGTTCACAATCAAATAGTTGAATTTTCACTCATGGTTTCAGATTCAGATTTATTTATCAAATGCACATGTTAACGTACAGTGAAATGCGTCATTTGAGTTCACAACCTCGCTGTCCAGATATTCCAAAGCTGAGCGAAGAGCCAATGAAATGGCATCTGCTGCAGACCTGTTGCTCCAGTAGGCAAATTGGAGCGGATCCAAGTTGCTTCTCAGGAAGAAATTGATACGCTTCATCGCCAACCTCTCAAAGCACTTCATTACAGTGGATCTAAGTGCTCCTGGATGATAGTCATTGTGGCAGGTTACCATGATCTTCTTAGGCACTGGAATAATTGAAACCTGCTTGATGCAAGTGAGTACTCGGACTGCTGAATAAGAGGTTAAAGATATCAGTAAACTTTCCAATCACAGGTCAATGCCTTTTCATGCAACTAGATCCTCAATTTCCTCACTTGCAGACCCCAGTCAGTTCAGATCAGCAACAACATCACAAAGGTTCCAAAGGCACATTTAATGACAGAGAAATGTATACAATATACATCCTGAAAAGCTTTTTCTTCGCAACCATCCATGAAAACAGAGGAGTGCCCCCAAATAATGAATGACAGTTAAATGTTAGAACCCAAAAGCCACACCCCCAGCTCCCCTCCCTCCCGCACATAAGTGGCAGCAAGCAAAAGTCTCCCCCTCCCCCCAGCGGCAAAAAGACAGCACTGGCACCTGCCACCAAACATTCAAGCTTGAGCAAAGCAACAGTAAAGACACAGACTTGCAGTACTCCAAAGACTACTTGTTCACCCGGCATTCGACATACCACAGGCTCTCTCCCTAATAAAGAGATGTCTCTCTTTCACAGCGAGAGGGGAGACATAACAAATAACTCGCTGGTTTACGATGTTAAGAGTCCATTGCCTCGCTTTTTCTGAGCTCCGTGCCCAAAGGTCTCGGGTCTCTGGGCACACAGCCTTAGATCTTCCATCTCCCATTACATACTGGTCGTCTGCTCGGACATCGACCTCCGATCCCCCCGTCTCCAGAGCCATGAAAACTCAGTCCTCTGAAGGTGAGCGGAGCTCTTAGGCTGAGCCCTTGGCGTGCTGAACAACGGCCATTTTGAAACCCCGAGAGTGGGTCCCATTCCCACAAAGAACCACAGTCAGCATGTAACTGCAGGTCAGTGTCTTCAAAAGAATCCTGAAAGGGAAAAATAGAGATATTAAAGAAGGAACTAGAGCTGTGTCCGAAGATGCAGGCAAAGGAGTCGCCGTTAGGCACCATTAACCCTCCTAAGCTCCGCCTCCCTGTATCTCCTCCACAATCTCCATCCGCACAGCTACACCACAGGTTTGTGTGCTTAGTCATACGCCCTACACAGTTCATGCTTATGACTCCGAGGCTAAGCACAGCTCAAAAGCTATATTTTATGGTTGCTGACTACACTGCTGTCATTGGCTGAATCAAAATTGGTGATGAATCAGCATATCGGAGGGAGATTGAAAACCCGGCTGAAAGGTGCCACAACAACAACCTTTCACTTGATGTCAGCAAGGCCACGGAGCTGGAGGTCCATGAACCAGTCCTCATTGCAGTTTCAGAGGGGGATAGAGTCGGCAACTTTAGTTTCCTCAGTGTTACCATTTCAGAGGATATGTCCTGGGCCAAGCATGTAAGTGGAATTACAAAGAAAGCATGGCAGCACCACTATTTTCTTTGACGTTTGTGAAGACTTGGCATGTGATCTAAAACTTTGACATACCTTAATAGAAGTGCGGTGGTGAGAAGCCTGACTAGTTGCATTCGTCGTCATGGCTAACCCTCAAGGTCAAGGATGATGGTCTTCGTTCTGAAGAAGTGGCCCACAGAGCGAAGATGCCTGTGCGTGTATTTGTTTAACGTGTACTTGATGTTGCACTCCAAGAAGCACACGATACTTCACAAATCAACCAACTGAATCCTCGACGATTGGAGCTGATGAATTTGTTGCAGACTTCATCCATCTTCACAGCTGTTGAGTTCGAAGTAACTTCGTCCGCCTGTTCTACCGTTGAGGACTTGGTTGGATTGTTCTTTGTCAGGGACGCCACCCTTGACCTTACCACCATGGGTGACCCTACCATGAGCATAGCTCCAGATGGCATTGCTCTGGGCACCACAGGACCACACAAGCTTCTCCACCATGACAAGGTGACAATCTACGGAGAAGTAGTTGCATTACAGCTGTTATGGAAACACCAATGCCCTTGAATGGAAAAGCCTACAAAAGGTAGTGGATATGGCCCAGTCCATCATGGGTAATGCCCTACCCACCATTAGACCATAAGATATAGAAGCAGAATGAGGCCATTTGGCCCATCAAGTCTGCTGCTGCCATTTCATCATGGATGATCCATTTTCTCTCTCAACCCCAATCTCTTGCTTTCTCCCTGTATCCCTTCATTCCCAGACTAATCAAGAATCTATCAACCTCTGCCTTAGATATACGTAAAGACTTGTCCTCCACAGCTGCTTGTGGCAAAGAATTCCACAGATTCACTGCTTTCTGGCTAGTGAAATTCTTCCTCATCTCCATTCTAAATGGACATCCTTCTATTCTGAGTCTGTTTTCTCTTGTCTTCACTCCGCCATCATTGGAAACATCATCTTCACATCCACTCTATCAAAGCCTTTCAGCATTCAATAGGCTTCAATAAGATTCCTCATATTCTTCTAAACTCCAGTGAGTAGACACCCAGAGCCATCAAACGCTCCTCATATGAAAAGTCTTTCTATCCGGGAATCATTTTTGTGCACCTCCTTTGAACCCTCTCCAATGTCAGCACATCCTTTCTTATATAAGAGACCCAAAATTGTTTGCAATACTCCAAGTGAGGCCTTATCAGTGTCTTATAAAGCCTCAGTAATACATTCTTGCTTTTATATTCTAGTCCTTTTGAAAAGAATGCTAACAGTGAATCTGCCTTCCTCACCACCAACTCTACCTGCAAATTAACCTTCAGGGAATCCTGCCCGAGAGTCCCTTTGCCCCTCAGATTTTTAAACTTTCCCCTCCATTTAGAGAATAGTCAACCTTATTAGTTCTTCTACCGAAGTGTATGATCATATATTTCCCACCATTGTATTCCATCTGCCACTTCATTGCCCATTATCCTAATCTGTCTAAGTCCTTCTACAGTCTCTCTGCTTCTTCAACACTACCTGCCCCTCCACCTATCTTCATATTGTTTGCAAACTTGGCTACATGGGAGTCAATTCTGTCGTCAAAATCATTGACACACACTGCATAAAGAAGCGGTCTCGACATAGATCCCTGTGGAACACCAATACTAATGTCTCAATGATCTTTTCAGCCGCCTCTTTCAGAACCCTTGGGTATAGACCATCTGGTGCAGGTGATTTATCTACCTTCAGACATTTCAGTTTCCAAGCATCTGCTCCTTATTAATGGCAACTTTGCTCACTTCTGCCCCATGACACTGGAACTTCTGACATACTGCTAGGGTCTACTGGTACTCCTTCCTGTCCTCAACCCCCCGCCCTCTTGCTCTAACTTCTCATGTCTTTTCCCCCAATCCTGATGAAGGTTCTTCGCCTAAAACGTCAGCTGTTTACTCTTCCATAGTTGTTGCCTGGCCTGCTGAGTTCCTTCAGCATTTTGTGTGTGTTGCATAGACAAATTGTGTATCTATTCTATGATGCATCATCTTCGATTTGACTTCAATAGCCTAAGAGAAGTGACTGTCTTCAAGACTGTAAGCAGTCCTGAGGAAAGTGAAACTAGCAATCAAGATAGGATGGGCTCGTGCAACCCTGTTTCCAGGCACACAGGTATAGATGAAATGCTAAAATAATTTAATACCTGTCTGCACTTGGCTGGTGTCTCCTCTGTGCTAGCTGCTGTCAGAGGGAAGTGCAGGAATCTTAGGATCCTCATTACCAGGATTGACTGGTGAGGCCAAGGTCTGCTTCTGGGGGACTTTACGGTTCAGGTTGCATGTGTTCCTGGATTCTGTTTACTCTCTTTTTGCTGTTTTTGAGCAGTTTGATTTGGTGATTGATGTGGACGGAGGCACTTTGGCAAAGGGTGATTGATGTGAACTGGGGGCTTCAGCAAAGGGTGATCGATGTGGACTGGGGGCTTCAGCAAAGGGTGATTGATATGGACTGAGGGCTTTGGCAAAGGGTGATCGATGTGGACTGGGGAGCTTCGGCAAAGGGTGATTGATATGGACTGGGGGCTTTGGCAAAGGGTGATCGATGTGGACTGGAGAGCTTCGGCAAAGGGTGATTGATGTGGACGGAGGCACTTCGGCAAAGGGTCATTGATATGGACTGGGGGGCTTTGGAAAAGGGAGATTGAAGTGGACTGGGGGGTTTGGCAAAGGATGATTGCTGTAGACTGGGGGGCTTTGGCAAAGAATGGCTCTGCGGCCTGGATTGCACTGAACTGGACTAAACTGAGTACTACTGGTGTGATGTATGATACTTTATTTGTTGTTCACTATCTTCTTGACATTTGCACAACTTGTTCTTTTTATCATACTTTGTTTTGTGTCCATCTGCTGGAGGATGAATCTTAGATTTGTACTCTGTATACATACTTTGATAATAAATGTACTTTGAACTCGGAGTTGAAATGAGGCAATTCAGAAACAATCATTTTGAAGGAGAGCTTCTACTTTGAGACATCAGGACTAAAACACAGTGAAAATCGGTGTAAAGACCTAAAAAGAGACCTGTTGGTCGATTTCCTCTGCGGAGATCAGTAGTGTGTGGAACAGTTGTGAAAATAATACAAATAGACATTGATTTTGTTAAAATAAATATCAGGAGCAGTGACTTAAAAGATCAGATAAAATTATATCTAAAGATGAAATTTTAGTCAGAAAAGCAAGATATTTATGTTGTCCAAATTTGACACTATTACCTACAGTATTTATTATTGCTTAATAATGCAGAAGACTTTGAATGTTGAGGTACTTATCCAGCCTTTTTCAGCCCGTTAATAACTTCCCAAAATGTAAACCACAATAGAACATCAATAAATCTTTTTGTGGTGTACACCATTTGGATTGACTTTGCTGGTTAAAATAAAGTTTTATTGCAATCCATTATGGCATTTAGTCAATAAGGCAATTATTTCAAGGTATTTCACAATATCTTCTCTTCACATTTTGGAATAATTTTGATCTTTTGAGTAATTACATTAAAAGTTGAAATTTAAAATATTTCAGTGAAGATGGTATAAAGTTGAATGCAAAGTATTTGATTTTAAGTTGAAAAATGGTACTGTATTTCCTAATTACGCAGAATCATTCAATCTCAATAAGAAATGTGAATCAGACTATATCAGTAATGCTCTCTACAGCTAACTTGAGTTCTATCCTGAAATGTGCCTTTGGCCCAGACTGACAGAATATCGCATGTCTACATTTTGGACATGCTTGCCAAAATAAGCTTTAGGAAAGGAATCAGGAATGATATCCAACTGGCCTACACAGACATCATCAGTAATACAGTCCAAATCAATGAGTGAAAAGAAACAGATAGCATCCCCATCAGTTGGAGTAAGGCAGGTAGCCCTCTCCCTTCTGATATGCCCATCTCATGCCTCCAACACTTTCCTTCCACTTGGACATGCCTTTCCGGCTTTTTACCCTTTCACGGCCTTTTTATTTTTAATTGGTGTTGCAACATAAACTGCCTCAACTTCTACACTTCCCTCACTCACACCAACTTCAAACTCATGGCTTTTTCACTCACTTTCCATCCCAACATAGATTGGTAGAACAAAGGGATCTGGGAATACAGGTCCATAGAACCACAGTTCAGATCTATAATTCCTTGTAATTCCAAAGAGGGGCATAGTTCCTTGTAGTTCTGAAGATCTATAGTTCCATGTAGATTGGTAGAACAAAGTGATCTAAGAATACAGATACATTATTCCTTGAAAATGGCATCACAGGTAGATTTTCACAAGTTGGCCTTCATAAATCAGAGCAATGAGTACTTGAGTTGGGATGCTATTTTGGAAGTATATGAAATGTTGCTGAGGTTGAACTTGGAGAGTTGTGTGCACTTCTGATCACCTACCTACAGGAAATAAATCAATAAGATTAAAAGAGTTCAAAGAGCATTTGCAAGGATGTTGCTGGGACTTGCGGATCTCGGTTATAGGGAAAGTTTGAATAGGTTAGGAGTCCTGGAGCATAGGAGAATGAGGGGAGATCGTATCCATATGCAATATTATAAGGAGCATACTGTAGATAGGCTAACTGCAAGCAGACTTTTTTCCCACTGAGATCAAGTGAGATTAGAGCTAGAGGTCACAGGTTAAGGGTGAAAGATGAAATATTTAAGGAAACCTTCACAGAGCATGATGCGAGTGTAGAATGAGCTGCCAATGGAAGTGGTGGATGTAGGTTCAGTTGGAACACTTATGAGAAATTTGGATAAATGTGCTTGATACAGAGCCTTAACGCAGAAAATCCTGATATCTGGAACCTTCAACAGGAGCTCAGATTTCAGTTACACTAAGATCACATGTGAGAGCTACATACAGATAATTATGTTAAATAACATCTGGAACTCTCTTTCACAAAGGGAGATGGAAACAGAGTCTTTGCAACACACATAAAATGTATTTATTTAGAGATACAGCGCAGAACAGGCCCTCTCGGCCAAGTGAGCCTCACCACTCAGCAACCCAGCTATTTAACCCTAACCTAATCACAGGACTATTTACAATGATCAATTAACTTACTAACTGGTAGGTCTTTGGACTGTGGGAGGAAAACAGAGCACCCGGAGGAAACGCACGTGTTCCACAGGGAGGAAAAAGAAACTTCTTACAGTCAATGTTGGAAATAAAATCCAAACTTTGATGCCCCGAACTGTAATAGGATCTCGCTAACTGCCATGATGCCCTTTGCTGAAGGAACTCAACAAGTCAGGCAGCATCTATGGAAGAGAATGAACTGTCAACGTTTTGGGTCAAGACCCTTCATCAAGACTGAAAAGGAAGGGGAAAGGCGCCAGAATCAAAAAGTGGGGAAGGGGAAGGAGTACAAGCCAGCGGGTGAAAGGTGACACTAGGTGAGTGGGTGCATATACAGTAGAAGGGGAGGATGATGTGACATTTTTATATCAGAGCCTTTGCATAAGTTTATGGCAGAGGTAAATAGGCATTCAATAAACAAGGGAGTCAAAGATTACAGTGCTAAACAAAAATGCAAGTTTGGATTTATAGTCAGTAGGCCATGATCTTATTAAATGTCAAATAGGTTTTGGGGACTCAGTGGTCTACCCCTGTTACTGCTTTATATGTTCATGTCATTACAATGTTATTAAGCATTATTATTTCTTCTTAGGTAATATCTTAAGATCTATCTTAAGATGTATCTTAAGAATCAAAGTGGCCGGCTATGTGTGGAGCTAAAAGAGATGGGGGAGATTTTGAACAATTTCTTTTCTTCGGTATTCACTAAGGAGAAGGATATTGAATTGTGTAAGGTAAAGGAAACAAGAAGGGTAGTTATGGAAAGTATGATGATTAAAGCAGAGGAAGTACTGGCGCTCTTAAGGAATATAAAAGTGGATAAGTCTCCGGGTCTGGACAAGATATTCCCTAGGACCTTGAGGGAAGTTAGTGTGGAAATAGCAGGGGCTCTGACAGAAATATTTCAAATGTCATTAGAAACGGGGATGGTGCCGGAGGATTGGCGTATTGCTCATGTGGTTCCATTGTTTAAAAAGAGTTCTAAGAGTAAACCTAGCAATTATCGGCCTGTGAGTTTGACATCAGTGGTGGGTAAATTGATGGAAAGTATTCTTAGAGATGGTGTATATAATTATCTGGATAGACAGGGTCTGATTAGGAACAGTCAACATGGATTTGTGCGTGGAAGGTCATGTACGTGGAAGGAGATAAGGCAGGAACTGGATACTGATAGTGGATGATCAGCCATGATCACAGTGGATGGCGGTGCTGGCTCGAAGGACCGAATGGCCTACTCCTGCACCTATTGTATATTGTTTGACAAACCTTATTGAATTTTTTGAAGAGGTTACTAGGAAAGTTGACGAGGGTAAAGCGGTGGATGTTGTCTATATGGACTTCAGTAAGGCCTTTGACAAAGTTCCACATGGAAGGTTAGTTAGGAAGGTTCAATCGTTATGCATTAATATCGAAGTAGTAAAATGGATTCAGGAGTGGCTGGATGGGAGACACCAGAGAGTAGTGGTGGATAACTGTTTGTCAGGTTGGAGGCCGGTGACTAGTGGTGTGCCTCAGGGATCTGTACTGGGTCCAATGTTGTTTGTCATATATATTAATGATCTGGATGATGGGGTGGTACATTGGATTAGTAAGTATGCAGATGATACTAAGATAGGTGGCGTTGTGGATAATGAAGTAGATTTTCAAAGCTTGCAGAGAGATTTAGGCCAGTTAGGAGGGTGGGCTGAAAGATGGCAGATGCAGTTTAATGCTGAAAAATGTGAGGTGCTACATTTTGGTAGGACTAGTCAAAATAGGACATATATGGTAAATGGTAGAGCATTGAAGAATGCTGTAGAACAGAATGATCTAGGAATAATGGTGCATTGTTCCCTGAAGGTGGAATCTCATGTGATTAGGGTGGTGAAGAAAGCTTTTGGTATGCTGGCCTTTATTAATCAGAGCGTTGAGTATAGGAGTTGGGATGTAATGTTGAAATTGTATAAGGCATTGGTAAGGCCAAATTTGGAGTATTGTGTACAGTTGTGGTCACCGAATTATAGGAAAGATGTCAATAAAATTGAGAGAGTACAGAGGAGATTTACTAGAATGTTGCCTGGGTTTCATCTCCTAAGTTACAGAGAAAGGTTGAACAAGTTAGCTCTTTATTCTTTGCAGCATAGAATGTTGAGGGGGGACTTGATAGAGGTGTTTAAAATTATGAGGGGGATTGATAGAGTTGACGTGGATAGGCTTTTTCCATTTAGAGTGGGGGAGATTCAAACATGAGGACATGAGTTGAGAGTTAAAGGGCAAAAGTTTAGGGGTAACATGAGGGGGAACTTCTTTACTCAGAGAGTGGTAGCTGTGTGGAACGAGCTTCCAGTAGAATTGGTTGAAGCAGGTTCGATGTTGTCGCTTAAAGTTAAATTGGATAGATATATGGACAGGAAAGGAATGGAGGGTTATGGGCCGAGTGCAGGTCGTTGGGACTAGGTGAGAGTAAGAGCTCGGTGCGGACTAGAAGGGCCGAGATGGCCTGTTTCCATGCTGTAATTGTTATATGGTTATATGGTTATATCTAGGTTGGCTAGCTTCAGATCTGGTTTTGTGGGTCCTGAGGTGGTTCTGAGCCCAGCACATCAATCTAATTTTAGGTTGTTAAATTATTGTTGTTAAAATCAATGGCAATTGTTGTTGATCATTGTTAAATCCAATTTTCTGTAATGAAACACATGGACGTTAAATGTTGTGAACCAGTTGGAGGAAACCAGCCGTAACAGGATACCTATTAACAGAAAAGGAGAGATCAATACCCGAAACAAAAAAACACAATTTGTATTCTCTTGCTTAATTGGATTCCATTACAGGGAGACAAATGGTTTGAATTTCCACGCGAATTCACCCAATATCCAACTATGAAATAACAGGAGAAAATAAGGAAAATTAATACTATAATTTTTCCAGAGTTTTGGCAAGTTTTTGATTTCATGGTGCTGAGGGTAAAAGAATTCTTGTGGCTTTTTTACTTCAATCCACAATCCTTCACACGGTGGTGAAAATTCTTAATAATGAAGGGAGGCACAACAGTTTAGTAGCTAGTGCAACACTTTGCAACGCTGGATGTTCAAAGTACATTTATTAACAAAGTATGTAGACATTATGAAACCTTGATTCATCTTCAAAACAAGAATCCCAAAAGAGTCCATTTAAAAAAAAAAGACAAAGATGCAGACATTAGAAGTACAGAGATAGCAATCAGAATGAAATTGAGTTCTCAGACACAAAGCCTGAAGCAGCCGGAGCAGGCCCATAGCCTTAGCTTCAGTTCATCATGCAGAAGAGTAAATGTCGTTGATCCCACAGGTACGGAACCTGGAGCAGTTAGAGCAGACCCACGGCTTCATCCTCAGTTCAGAAGAGTAAATATCACAAAGCAGTGAGCGGAACCGACCTGACTGTCACCTCTGGATGTAGGATCAGTGTTCAATTCCCGCTGCTGTCCATAAGGAGTTTGAACATTCTCCCTGTGGCCGTGTCGGTGCTCCGGTTTCCTCCCACATTCCAGAGATGTACAATGTAAGGTTAGTAAATTGTGGGCATGCTCTGTTGGTGCTGGAAGCATAGCGACGCTTGCAGGCTGCCCCCAAGACATTTTGAACTGTTTTCGTCATGAACGCAAAACAACGCATGTCACTGTACGTTCTGATGCACATGTGAGAAATAAAGTCAGTATTTTCAAATCTTTGATGAGGCTCCTTCTCTGATATTTTCTACAATGAATTGCGAAAAAAATGCCAATTCAAATGGAGTTACACCCTGTCCCAGCAGCTTCAGAGAAGAGGTTTACCAGGATGTTGCCTGGATTAGAGGGCTTATGCTATGATGAGAGGTTGGACAAACTTGGGTTGTTTTTTCCGGAGTGGCAGAAGCTGAGGTGAGACCTGACAGAAGTTTATAAGACCATGAGAGACGTAGATGGAGTAGACAGACAATATATTTTTCTAAGGTCCGAGATGTCTAATACTAGAGTGTATGCACTTAAGGTGAGAGAAGGTAATTTCAAAGGAGATGCAAGGGGCAAGTTTTTTTTACACAGAGAGTAGTGGGTGGAATGTGCAGCCTGGCGTGATGTTATAGGCAGAAACATTAGAGACTTTTAAGAGATATTTAGTTAGACACACGGATGTGAGGAGTATGAGGGTATGAACATTATGTATACAGAAGAGGTTAGTTTAGTTAGCCATTTGATTACTAATTTAATTGATTCAGCACAACATTGTGGGCCGAAGGGCCTGATCCTGTAGTGTACTGTACTATGTACTACAAATAGAGCAAACATAACGGACAGTCTTCAACCTCTAAATGATTCCTATCTTCTTCTCCATGCTCAGGTTATCTGGAGTGAGCCAACGGGGAATGATGATAATCTGAAAGTTTTTCTCCCTTTCCTGCATTGTTTCTTCTATGTTGTCACTGGCAAGTAAAATGCCCTTATCACTTTGTTGAAATCCACATATAAAATAAGACACTGCTAATGGGAAAATGCACGATGATCAGTTTGAATTATCATCAGCAAGATGATAAAGTACACATAAATGCAAATATTTACAGGTTATCATACAGACAGAATGTACCATCTGTGCTTAGAGGGGGTAATTCCAAAGGAGATGTGAGAGACAAGTCTTTACAAAGAGTGCCTGGTACACGCTGCCTGGTGATACAGACAGAAACATTAAGACACTTCTAAGAGATGTTTAGATAGGTCTAGCATAACATCTGTAGAACCAGAGGAGCCAGCACACCTGATCACTGTTATGCCACCATCAAGAATGCTTACTGTACCATCCCACACCCGCTAGTTGGGAAGTCCAATCACCTGGCTGTACTTCTACTCCCAGTGTTTGGCAGAGACTAACAGCCAAGGCACCAGGTATGACGATCAAGAAGGTATACTCAAGGAAGGCGGAGGAGCGCTTACAGAACTGATTTGATTCAGTCGACTGGGCAATATTCAGGGATTTATCTTTGAGTCTGACTGAATATCCCACAGTTGTCAGCGACTTCAACAAAAGCTGTGTGAGCGAATGTGTGCCTTTGAGAACCATACCGGACAAACCCAAATCAAAAGCCATGGATGAACCAGGGGATTTATAGTCTCCTGAGGTTTAGCTCTGTGGTGATCAAGACAGATCCAGAACTATACAAGAAATCCAGATACAACTGACAGAAGGCAACCTTAAGAGCTAAAAAATAATTCTGGGGGAGGTTAGAGATGTTACTGGATGCACATCAGCTCTAATAGGGTTTGCAGGCTACTACTTCCTACAAAGTGACGCTTACCATCATGAATGGCTGTGATGAGCTCAAGACCTTTTATGAATGCTTTGAAAGGGAGAATAAAACTCCATCTCTGGAATCCCTGCAGCATCCATTGGCCCTGTTATCTCTGTCCTGGAGGCCAATGTCAGAACATTTTCAAGAGGGTAAAGAGTCAGGCCCTGATAGTGTACTGTACCTGGCAATGTTGTGAAAACCTGTGTCAACCAACTGGTGGGAGTGTTCAAGGATGTCTTCAATCTCTCACTGCTGCAGCCAAAGTTTCCCACTTGTTTCAAAAGGGCGACATTCAAACCAGTGCCCTGGAAGAGCAGGGTGAGCTACCTTAATGACTATCGCCCAGTTGAGCTCACATCTGCTGCGATGAAGTGCTTTGAGAGGTAGGCCATGGCCAGAATCAACTCTTGCCAAACAACAATCTGGGCCTGCTCCAACTTGACCATCGTCTCAGTAGGTGTATAGTGGATGCAATCTCACTGGCTCGCCACTTGGCCTTGGATTACCTGGACAGTAATAATACCTACAGTATGTCAGGCTGTTGGTTATTGATTATAGCTCAGTATTCATCTCTATCATACCCTCAAGTACTAATCAACAAGCTCCAAAACCTGGGCACCTGTACCTTCCTTTGCAACTGGATCCTTGACTTCCTCACCGGGAGACCACTGTACAGATCAGAAATAGCATCTCCTCCTCTCTGACAATCAACACTGGCACAACTCAAGGATGTGTGCTTAGCCCACTTTTCTACTCTCTCTATATCCATGATTGTGTGTGCAGCAAAAATCAAACACTGTTGACAAATGTGCTGATAACTCAGTTGTTATTGACAGAATTTAAGGTGACAAGGAGGCATACAGGAGCAAGATAGATCAGCTGGTTAAGTTGTGTCACAGCAACAATCTTGCACTCAACGTCAGTCAAACCAAGGAATTAATTGTGGATTTCAGAAAGGGTAAGTCAGGGAAACACACACTGGTCCTCATCGAGCGATCAGAAGTGGAAAGGGTGATCAGTTTCAAGTTCCTAAGTGTCAACGTCTCTGAGAATCTATCTTGGGCCCAACATATTGATGCAATTACAAAGAATTATGTCAGCAGCTATATTTCAATAGGAGTTTGAGGAGGATTAGTATGTCACCAATGATATTCTCAAATTTCTACAGATTTCCACAGAAACCATTCTAGCTTGTTGCATAACTGTTTGGAATGGAGGGGCCACTGCACAGGATCAGAAAAAGCTGCAGAAAGATTTAAACTCAGCCAGCTCCATCATGGGCACCAGCCTCCCCAACATCTCGGACACTTTCAAAAAGTAATGTCTCAAGAAGCAGCATCCATCATTAATGACCCCCCCCTGCCCCCACATCACCCAGGACATGTCCTCTTCTCATTGCTACCATCAAGGAGGAGGTACAGGAGTCTGAAGACACACACTCAACAATTCAGGCATAGCTTCTTCCCTTTCACCATCGGATTTCTGGATGAACACTTCCCCAGTATTTTTCTTTGTCCCGCTCTTTCTGCACTACTTACTTAATTTACTTTTTATATAAAATTTTATTGTCATTTTTAGCTTTTATTACTATGAATTGCAATATATTGCTGCCACAAAACAACAAATTATATGACATATGTCAATGATATTAAACCTTATTCTGGTTCTTTCAAAAGAGTAATTTTGTTCCACTATTTCATTTCATATCTTTAATGATTAATCATGAAGTAGAATATAAAGAAAGTTTACTTGTTCAAAAGTGGTATTAGAATCCACTAACACAATTCTCCACACCAGTAGCACACATCCACCTCTTCCACCTGCCTGACTCAGAGGAGGTGCTTCCCTTTATTTTAATTAATAATTAAAACTTGATTTTACTCTACAATGCTATCCAAATATGTTCCTGTCATAATTGACTCTTGGCTGTGCTTTGCATGCCCTTGGAACCTGCTTCATGATTCATTGGCCAGGCTTAATGTGCAGTCCTGTTACAAGCTTAGATGTGCAATCCTGTCACAGTACTCGTCCTTGACAGCTTGAAATACAGAGAGCATTGAAAATTAAAGAAAATCGCCAACAATTTCAGTTCACCTCAACACTTTTTTTGCCCAGTGCTCTTAATTCAATCCCATTTTGTGTCTTACTTGACATAAAATGTTTTTCTATTGATTCATTGCTCTCTACAATGCAGCATTCTTTATTAAAGTGTCCAAGAAATCCAAAAAAACAAATTAGATCAGGGATGAGCACCTTCAGTTTTTGTGTCGTGATGAAGGGTTTTGGCCCAAAACTTCGGCCCTTTAATCCTCTGCACAGTTGCTCTCTGATCTGCTGAGTTCCTGCGGGATTTTGCCTGTGGAGTTGCAATATTTTGAGTTTAAATGGAAGGCCTAGTAAAACTGGGTCAGTACTCCTCGAAGTAAAGAAGACGAAGTAAATTTAATACAGGAGTTCAAATTAGTGAAGGGTACTGCTGGAAAAAAAATCACAAGTATCAGTCTTCGTTGACAATTGATGGCCAGAAGTCTCAGATTAAGATTATTGCTAAAAGAAGTAGATGCAAGATGAAGAGAAATATTAGACAATAGACAATAGCTGCAGAAGTAGACCATTCGGCCCTTCGAGCCTGCACCGCCATTCTGAGATCGTGGCTGATCATCTACTATCAATACCCGGTTCCTGCCTTGTCCCCATAACCCTTGATTCCCCTATCCATAAGATACCTATCTAGCTCCTTCTTGAAAGCATCCAAAGAACTAGCCTCCACTGCCTTCTGAGGCAGTGCGTTCCACACCTCCACAACTCTCTGGGAGAAGAAGTTCCTCCTCAACTCTGTCCTGAATGACCTAACCCTTATTCTTAAACCATGCCCTCTGGTACTGGACTCTCCCAGCATCTGGAACATATTTCCTGCCTCTATCTTGTCCAATCCCTTAATAATCTTATATGTCTCAATCAGATCCCCCCTCAATCTCCTTAATTCCAGTGTGTACAAGCCCAGTCTCTCTAATCTCTCTGTGTAAGACAGTCCGGACATCCCAGGAATTAACCTAGTGAACCTACGCTGCACCTCCTTCACGGCCAGGATGTCCTTCCTTAACCCTGGAGAACAAAACTGCACACAATACTCCAGGTGTGGTCTCACCAGGGCCCTGTACAAATGCAAAAGGATTTCCTTGCTCTTGTACACAATTCCCTTTGTAATAAAGGCCAACATTCCATTAGCCTTCTTCACTGCCTGCTGCACTTGCTCATTCACCTTCAGAGACTGATGAACAAGTACTCTTAGATCTCTTTGTATTTCTCCCTTACCTAACTCCACACTGTTCAGATAATAATCGGCCTTCCTGTTCTTGCTCCCAAATTGAATAACCCCACACTTATTCACATTAAACACCATCTGCCAAGTTTCTGCCCACTCACCCAGCCTATCCAAGTCACCTTGAATTCTCCTAACATCCTCATCACATGTCACACTGCCACCCAGCTTAGTATAATCAGCAAACTTGCTGATGTTATTCACAATGCCTTCCTCTAAATCATTGACGTAAATCGTAAACAGCTGAGGTCCCAATACCGAGCCCTGTGGCACCCCACTAGTCACCGCCTGCATTCCAAGAAACACCCATTCACTGCTACCCTTTGCTTTCTATCTGCCAACCAGTTTTCTATCCATGTCAATAAACTCCCCCCAATGCCATGAGCTCTGATTTTACCCACCAATCTCCTATGTGGTACCTTATCAAATGCCTTCTGAAAGTCAAGGTACACCACATCCATATTCTAGCACCTTGGGATGTTGTTTTGGAAAAGGTGGTAGAAAAGGTTTCAAAAGTTGCTTCAAAATGGAAGTCGATGCATATAATTTGGGAGGAAAATATAGTTAGTTTGAAAAGGCAAGGGTTAGAAACCTACCAAATTAGAAAGGCCCAAATAGTGTGCAAAGGATGTTTCCAATTGTTGAAAAGTCTCGCCACAGAGGATACAGCCTCAGAATAGAAAGACGTCTCTTTAGAACTGAGGTAAGGAGGAACTTCTTTAGCCAGAGCGTTGTGAGTCTGTGGAATTCATTGCCACAGACTGTTATGGAACCAAGTTATTGGGAATGTTTAAAGTGAAGGTTGCTAGGTACTCAATTAATAAAGGTGTCAAAGCTTGTGGGAAAAGGGCAAGAGAATGGGATCAATGGGGAAAATAAATCAGCCATGATCAAATGGCAGAGTGCTCTCGTTGAGCTGAATGGCCTAATTCTGCTTCTGTCACAATGGTGGGGGCACTGGGAGCAAGGGTGGACCCAACTGCAAGACATATCTTCTGAGGTTAATTAAATTTAGTTTATTGTTCGATATCAGGAGAGCTAGGCAGGAGCAGGAGTAGCGAACTGGACAAGGACTGAGGACTACGGCTAGGCTGGGACCAAGGGTCTGGGCTAGGATTCGGAATCGGCTCCCAGAACTAGAGGAGACATGAAGAGGCTAGGGTATGGACTCCGAGCCCGAGACTGGGCAAGGACTCAGTACCTGGGTCTTGCCTTGGTCTCGGACCCCAGAACCAGGCATGGACATGACATGGGCTAGGGAGAGGAGGAACATGGGAACACAGAACCTCAGTCTCAGGAGAGCAGGTACATGGAACCATGGACACACACACAGAAAAGAGAGCCAGGACCCCTCCTTGGGTACAGGACATAGGGCTGGGACTCGCACACAGAACAGAGAGCCAGGACCCCTCCTTGGGTATAGGACATAGGGCCGGGACTCACACACAGAACAAAGAGCCCGAACCCCTCCTTGGTACAGGACATAGGGCCGGGACTCATGACCCTCCGTGAGGCAACAGCAAGATGGCCTGACTTACCCCACGGTGGCGAGGACAAGACAAGACAGAACGTGACCCCCGCGGGGCAACGGCAAGACGGCCTGACTTACCCCACGGAGGTGAGGACAAGACAAGACAAGACATGACTTCCCGCGGGGCAACGGCAAGATGGCCTGACCTACCCCGCGGAGGCGAGGACAAGACAGGACAAGACATGACTCCCCACGGGGCAATGGCAAGACGGCCTGACTTACCCCACAGAGGCGAGGACAAGGCAAGACAAGACCAACACGAATGAACACCAGACAGTACCTATCTAGCTCCGGTGATGGAACTAGACCGAAGTGCAGGTGGGGGCTGCAGACGAGGGCTAGAGGTGAGAGGGGCAGAGAAGGGATTCAGACAAGGGGGTAGGACAGGAATCACAGACCGCTAGGGCCAGGATTTGACTCAGAACTGGGAAGTCGCCAGGGCCAGGACTTGACTTGTTGCTTGAATGCCGCCAGGGCCAGGACTTGACTTGTTGCTTGAATGCCGCCAGGGCCAGGGCTTGACTCGGTGCTTGAATGCCGCCAGGGCCAGGACTTGACTTGGTGCTTGAATGCCGCCAGGGCCAGGACTTGACTTGGTGCTTGAATGCCGCCAGGGCCAGGACTTGACTTGGAGCCTCTGGGTAGTGGCGAGCTCTCGACTCGGCCTGGGAACAGTAGACAGCGGTTCTTGATTCCCTCCGGCGAGTTAACTGACGGACCCACCTCGGTGAGGAAACTTTGCAGGCTCGCTTTGGCGAGGTAACTGGACAGGGTTGCTCCAGTGAGGAAAAGGCGAATGACCAGCGCTCGCTTCGGCAGAGTCTAGGCTTGCTCTGGCCAGATGACATCGGCACACCGTACCTTAGATGACTTTACAGACGCTCCCGTGCCGAACGGCTGAAAGCTGGAGACTATAAACTACCGGTTCAGCTGAGCGTTAATTGTCTCTAATCGCCAAAGGGACACGGGAAAACAGGGAATCAACAGTCCGGATCGTAACATAAACAAGGTAAATTTAAAGGGACCCCGATCCTGACCATGACAGCTTCTTGACTGGTCCAAGAGACTCCACAGGCTTCATGGGTTAAATGGATTCATTCTACATAACTCACATTATGATGTGGCAGTAATCTGCTCTGTCAAAAAGGTAGCATCACATGACGAATTAATAAGTCAAATTTAATCTTTATTATCAAAGATTACTTTCAATGTTTTGCAGAATTCTATAATTATAATATGCCTGTTGTTTTGAGTCCCTAAATTTATCACATTAAAGTTCAAAGTAAATTTATTATCAAAGTATGTATATGTCACCATATTCTACCCTGAGATTCATTTTCTTGCAGGCATTCACAGTAGAACAAAGAAATGCAACAGAATCAATGAAAAAGTACACACAAAGACTGACAGACAACTAATATGCAAAAGAAGATAAACGATAGATAGATAGATAGGTAGACAGACAGACAAACAATGAGTTGTAGGGTCCCTGGACATGAGCCTATGGGTTGTAGAATCAGTTCAGTGTTGAAGAAAAGACATAAAAATACAAATAATCATAATAATAAAAAATAAAAAAGTGACTAAATAATACTGTGAACATGAATTGTAGTGTCTTTGAAAGTGAGTCAAGGTTGTGGAATTAGTTCAGTGCTTAGTCCTTTATCCTTGTATAATATACCAAAGTAGAATAACAACATGTACTTAGAAATGTGAGGCTATTGGACTAATTGAAAAGGTACTGATTAGTCAAAAGCGTTCCTGCGGAACAAAGAGCTGGAATACACTTACTTTACAGGAACTACATCATCCATTATACGAGTATAGGCAAAAAAAAACCTCCCACATTAAATCTCTCATTGATCCAATTAGTACATGTAAATAAATTGTGCAAGCCTGTGCGAGATTAGTCAAACCTAATTCAAGGTCATGGCACAAATCAAAAATCTGGTCCACTATTAGCTGCACCACTATACTGCTGCACACACAGCAAGCAATAAATCTCCATCGATCTATCTCATATTCATATGCTCTGCCATACACTAGGACACTTATTATGATTATGAGGACACGCAGTCCTCTTTTATTGTCATTTAGTAATGCATACATTAAGAAATGATACAATATTCCTCCGGTGTGATATCACAGAAACACAGGACAGACCAAGACTAAAAAACTAACAAAAACCACATAATTATAACATATAGTTACAACAGTGCAACAATACCATAACTTGTTGAAGAACAGGCCATGAGCACATTAAAAATGTTCAAAGTCTCTCGGAAGTCCCACATCTCACGCAGATGGGAGAAGGAAGAAAACTCACCCTGCCATGCCCGACCACAGTCTGACACTAAGTCGTCCGAAAACTTTGTGCTCCAATCAGCCCTCCGACACCGAGTACCGAGCACCATCTCTATCTGAACGCTTCGACCTCAGTCTCAGTCGCCAGCAGCAGGCAAAGCCGGGGATTTTGGGGCCTTCCCTCCGGAGATTCTCGATTGCACAGTAGCGGCGGCAGCGAACCGGGCATTTCAGAAATTTCTCCAGATGTTCCTCTGTGCTTCTCACATCCGTCTCCATCAAATCAGAATTGTCCACAGCATCCTACTTATAAATACGATATCATTTCACCAGAGAGTTGCGCGCGCTGCGTCGCGTCGCTATCTTCTCCTCCCGCCACCACGACTTATCACTTACTTGATATATTTTAATTATGTTCCAGTGACTTAACCATAGTAGGTACATCACCCAAACTCCCAGACACATTGATCGATGCCCATTGCTTTTCAAAAGCAGGTGGCACAACACCAGAGGCAGCAGCACCTAACTCTAAGAGGCTGACATCTTTATCATCATCATCATCGCCATTGTGTGCCATGTCACATCATCTTGGCAATTATGGTCCCATTACCATAATTGTTCTTGGCAATCTTTTCTACAGAATTGGTTCGCCATTTCCTTCTTCTGGGTAGTGCTGTTACAAGATGGATAACCCCAGCCATTATCAATATTCCACAGAGATTTCTGCCTGGTGTCAGTGGTTGCATAACCAGAACTTGTGATATGTACCAGTAAATTTATTACCAAAGTACATTTATGGCAACGTATTCTGCCATGAGATTCATGTTCTTGCAGGCATTCAAAGCAGAACAAGAAAAACATATTGTGACATTTTGGGTGGGGGGGGAGGAGGGTGGTTGACAGCCCGCCCCTGCACTTCTAATGACCAGCACTGTTTATTGTTCTTGTGTTAAAATGCTTTTTGTGGGATTATGGGGGGAAGTTCCAGTTCATTTATTGTTACATTTTAGCTTGGGTTATACAGTTATTTGCTTGTGGGTCACCCGAGCTGTAACCAGGGTGTGTGATGCTCACCTCCCCTGTTGGTGTGAGACTGGTTGGGTTCTCTCTCCCGGTCACGGAGTCCAGTCTGTTTTGTGTTCATCACAATAAAAAGTGCTGTTGTTAAAGAGCTTCCTCGTATGTCATTATGGACCAAATGCTGGCCACAATATGGCCACCCACTACCTTCACTATGGTTTCACGTGACCCTAACCCTGATCGGGGGGCTAAGCAAATGCTACACCTTATCCAATGTGACCTGTAGGCCAGCAGAGGGAAGGAGAACCTTACACCTCCTTTGGTCGAGACATGCTTCCACCCTGCCATGCCATGCTGTTAATCAAACACAGCATAAGAGGAAAAAAACATGAGAATTGTCTATCAAATCTTACGTAAACGGCAACAATGAATGTCAATTGAGACAGGTTATATAAAAACAACCAAACATTTATTAAACACGGATAAACGATAAGGTAAAAAAAACAAACAAAAACTTTAACTGAAAGTTAACCGATATGCAGCCATTCAACAAATCAACACTCGGCACTGGTTCTTAAAGCATTAAATGCGAAAACAGGTCTTAAAGCAATAGGGTCAGATATAGTTCTTAAAGCTATAAATTCGAAAGTCCAACAGATCTATGCGTTCAATTGGGAGAGACTTCTCTGGAGAAGGATTTCATCACAGACGCAACTTTCCTGATGGTTCTGTCCACAGAATCCACGTGGAGGTAAATAAACAGTTTAAAACAACTGACCTTAAATTCTTTTAGAGAGAGAGAGCAAACCATTGCATGAACTCCTTGCTCTTTTTGGCAAGAATTATCCTCGATGCAGGTTGCCACTCCGCCAATGAAGACTCAATAAGGTTGATCCTTTGTTAAACTGCCAAACGAGGCTGACTCCTCTCAATCCCTCGATCCTGCACTTCGATAAATTCTTCATTCTCCCTTCTACTGTTGGAATTGAGTAAATCAACACATCTAGCCAAAAATTTCCAGTCCAATAATACCATATTTTTCAATAGAATGCAATACTCCGTTTTAAAAATGAAACTGCGAAACAAAAACAAACACGCAACAGGAACGGAGACACGGCAGGTTCTACCTGGAAATCTACAAACTCAAAAATGTACTGCGACATCTGGGTCGACCCTTATATAGTCATGGTGCACATGTCATCACGTGACCTCACATCGGCGGGAAAATCACATCAGGTGACCTCCAAAAGACCATTACATCATTCTCGCAAAAAACAACAGATCTCCTTGAGCATGTAACACAGGCAGTAGTAAGTCAAGGAAAATGGACTTGCTGAGTTGTCTAGAAGATGTTTCACCACTAATCCAAGAGGCTTCTTCAGTTCTAATCCACAATGGGTAGCTTTCTAGTTTATAAACTCTGGGTTGTTTAAAGGTATAAGCAATCACATTAGGATCGTTAAGAGTCATAGAGGTAACAAGAGGGTCATTTTTCTTATCGTTCCATGAATGGAGGTGAAAACTGTTGTGGAGATGCCGGGGTTGAGATGTTAGGACTGCATAGTAAGGAGGTGGTGGTGTATCTTACCCCATCTATTCAGGGATGGGTTTTCCAGTTTGACAAAGATTGCTTCTTTAAACCTCTTTCAAACCACCTGTCCTCCTTGTCCAAAATGAGCACATTTGTTATCATCAAGGACTCGGCTGTAATGTACACTTAAAAGACAAGGAACACTCCTTTGATGACTACATTGTGCACATTTTGGACATTTTGTGCGCCTGTGGTTTGAAAGAATGGTTAAAGAAGCCATCTCTATTAAGCACCTCCACAATAGTTCACACCTCCATTCATGCAAAGATAAGACTAATGACCCACTCATTACCTCTATGACTTATCTCAATAGTCAGGGGAACAGACAGGAGGTTCTGTGGACGTGAATGGGACATGCGAAGGGTATGTGCCTCCAAGGTGCCAGGGTCAGGGATGTCTCGGATCACGTCCAGAACATTTTGGAGAGGGAGGGAAATCAGTCAGATTTCTTGGTACATATTGGTAACAATGACATAGGAAGGAAATGCAAAGAGATCCTGAAAAGAGAATTTAGAGAACAAAGTGGAAAGCTCTTGGCTAGTAATTCCAGGATTGCTGCCTGTGCCACACGCCGATAAGGGTAAAAACAGAATGATTCGACATATTAGTGCATGGCTAAGAAGCTGGTGCAAGGGTCAGGGCTTCAGGTTCTTGGATTATTGGATCTCTTCTGGGGGAAGTATGACCTGCTCAAAAGTAACAGTTTGCACCCGAAACTGAGGGGAGCCAATATTCTCAGAGAAAATAGAAAAACACAGCATGAAGCAAAAAATTAAGATATGATTGTGTAGTGAAAGAATGCATTCATCAGTACCAGAGTGAACATATGCTGCCTAACAGTTTTCTGATCATGAAACAAGCATAGGTCTATCCTGACAAACTGAAAGTTGAGGGTAATTATGAATATTCATGAGGATGGGTGCAGAAATTTAAGAAAAGGCTCGCACTAAATTTTTAAAGATATACAAATTTTAAAAGATAAAGAGTTGGCTGATCAGGAAGCACTGTTAAATTTGTGAAGATCATCACTGATGAAAATCTAATACCAGAACAAGTCATGGGAGAGCTATGGATGGTGACGTACCCAAATGCAGAGTAAGGTCTAGAATTAACTCAGACACAAAATGAACAAGATGGTACAAACAAAATCCAAAGGGGAAATCACGAACAGTAATACTAGAAATGCAACTCTTAAGGTTGAGCACAGAGTGCTGAGCATGAGGCCTTTAAGTACAAACTTTCCATGAAGGAATATGGCAGGCAATCATTGGCAGAGTCATAAAGAGAAAATGGTATCAAACCATACTCGGGGAATTGGAGTGCAGAAATTTGGATTCCTGCCACTGTTCATTTGGCACCATGACACGAGAGTGCTGACTGATTTTATACCATACATGAAACGTAAAGGAAAAGTAAAATGCAAATACAGAGTACTGTAACCTTTTAATCAATACACGGCATTGTAGGTGGAGACTGAAAGCCTGCCTTTGTTTGTTGTTGTTCAACAACTGATTCAAGTATTCTCCCAATGCTGCTCTGCAGCTTTAGTTACCCTGCACATTATATCAGAGTCAATATCAGGGTTAATATTACCAACCTATGTCACGAAAATCGTTGACTTTGCAGCAGCGGTACAATGTAATGCACAGTAATAGAGAAAATATGAATTATAGTAAATATATATACTGTATATATAATTGCTAAATTAAATAAGTAGTGGAAAAATGGAAATAAAAAGTAGTGAGGTAGTGCTCATGAGTTCAGTGTCCATTCAAAAATCCAATGGCAGAGGGCACGAACTGTTCCTGAACCATTAAGTGCGTTGCCTTCACACTTCTCTATCTCCTTCCAGATGGCAGCAATGAGAACAAGGCATGACCTGGGTGGTAGGGGTCCTTGATATGATGGATGCCAAACGTAAACACAAAATACTCTGCAGATGCTGGGGTCAAAGCAACACTCACAACACGCTGGAGGAACTCAGCAGGTCGGCAGCATCCGTGGAAACGATCAGTCGACGTTGATCAGTTGATCATTTCCACGGATGCTGCCCGACCTGCTGAGTTCCTCCATGATGGATGCCACCTTTTTGAGGCAGTGCCCCTTGAAGATGTCCTGGATACGATGGAGGATTGTTTACAATTCGCTGCAGCTTTATTTTGATTCTGTGCAGTAGAGCCCCCCCTCCAACCCCTACCAGTTGGTGATGCAACCAGTTAGAATGCTCTTCATGGTACAACTGTAGAACTTCAAGAATGTTTTAGGTGACATACCAAATCTTCTCAAACTCCTAAAGAAACTCCTAGCTGCTGTTGTGCCTTCATTGATATGCTGGGTCCAGGTTAAATCCTCAGGAAATATTGACACCCAGAAACTTCAAATTTCTCACTCTTTTCCACTTCTGGTCACTCTATGAGGACTGGTGTGTGTTCCCTTGTCTTACTCTCTGTGAAGTCCTCAATCAATTCTTTGTTTTCACTGATGTTCAGTGCAAGGTTATTGTTGCAACACCACTCAACTAGCTGAAATATCTCGCTTTCATCTACATCTGAATTTCTGCCATTCTGGCAACAATGGTTGTATCATCTGCAAATGTATAGATAGCATTTAAGCTGTGCCTTAGCCACACAGTCATGGGTTCACAGAGTAGAGCAGTGGTCTAACCACACATCCCTAAGGCGCACCAGTGTTGATTGTCAATGAGGTGAAGATATTATTTCTGATCTGCACAGATTGTGATCTTCTGATTAAGAAGTTGCGGATCCAGTTGCAGATGGAGGGAACGGTACGTGGTAATTTTTACTGTTAAGTACATACGCGTGTTGAACAAGTGAAAGACAAAGACTGTTTACTGGTAGCAGATAAGTTCAGAGTTGGAAATGATGGCAGCCCCAAGCTATCTCATGAAATATTCCAAAATTAGAAACACTTCTGGCCTCTAGCATTTCAGTGAAGAGGTACTCAAACTGTAATTAGTTTACCAGAACGAGAAGAAATATAGTGGAGGATAAAGCATTAACACTGTATGAGAATTGATATCTAAAGCAAATAGATCTTGGATAAAAATTGTACAGCCAAATTTCCAGGGAGGTGTGCAGAATTAGAAGGGAAAAGCAGAGAACTTTGCCTTGGGCTTGTCAATGTAGAGCAGCAACCAAAACGTTGTTAAACAGTGCTGACTGGCAGCCACAGATGATATTGTGACACCCACACAAGAATAGTGGTGAAATCAAGATATTGTACATACTTTGTAAAACACTGGCCTGGAGATAAACATAAGGAGAACGTAGAGCCCAGAAGCCCAGAGAGTAGTGTTGTCATGGAAGTTGGTACAGAAAGCTGGATAAATGTACTAAAAAGCTGAAAACATTTAAGATGAAATGCCTTTAGAGAGCCAGACAACTCCCAGTATTCTTCAATCAAAATTTATCACACAACATGAAGAAAATAGCCATCTGCTTGCATTCAACACAAGAGTATTGTCCCCATGAAAAGGTCCCCACTTCATAAGGACTTCTCAGAACTGTCTTAGCAAACTTGACAGACTGAACAGAGAAAGAATAAAACAATTCTTTACTAAGTGTCATGAGTTTCACAAGAAGACAACAGTAGACATGTTCTGAATAATTGTGCCTTGATGATGCAATTAGAAACTTTGGTATGTTTTCAATCTTGACCTTAATGCCATTAGGAGATGAGAACTGCCGGTGGAAATGGAAAAGAAGTTACACAGTGGTACACAATTGCTGCATAAGAGATGGATGGAAAGAAAAGCATGTACCCAGATCATTTTTTGATCATCCTTTCTGTACATCTATATCAAAAATTTGCAAAACACACACAGGAAGAATAAACTATTTTGAAAAATAAATCAAAAACCAGATACATTGTCTAACATATTTAACGCAAACAACAGGAATTCTGCAGATGCTGGAAATTCAAGCAACATACATCAAAGTTGCTGGTGAACGCAGCAGGCCAAGCAGCATCTATAGGAAGAGGCGCAGTCGATGTTTCAGGCCGAGACCCTTCGTCAGGACCTGACGAAGGGTCTCGGCCTGAAACATCGACTGCGCCTCTTCCTATAGATGCTGCTTGGCCTGCTGCGTTCACCAGCAACTTTGATGTATGTTGTCTAACATATTTGCCTGTTTTTCATACACTTCCCTGCTGCAAAACTTGCATGAATGAAAACATTAAAAAATAGGCCTTCCTTCTGGATAATGCATACCATCTGAATAATTTTGGATACATTTACAAATGGGAATTAAATGCCCATTTCCAATTAGAGCATCAGTCATGGTTGAACTAGAAGAGGGAGAGTTTTAAATGTTTTCATCACTGAAGGAACATGTTCTAATTTTAACATATTGCTCCCTACTTCTGAACTTACTACCAAGGGACGTTGTTCTTTTTTTGTTAACATTTTCAATTGTTTTTAAATCTTACTAAATATTTTCATCAGCTTAAAGATCTAAGTTTGCAGCTCCTTCAGTCATCCATTCTATACTCAAGGGTGCTATTGCTGGGATCATTGCTCGGTGCATTTTCATAAATTCATGAGCAAACAGTTTGATTAGCGTGATTCAATTGCATATTATGTGGTTGAAGCAAATGCCTATTGAAATTATGTTTACACAATAAACATGCCTAATTCTTTATACATTGCTTGTAATGTTTTTCTTTGTATTTGGAGGACAATTCTCTGAGAGAAAAATTGATTCAGATAATGTTAACATTATCCCAACTGATATTTGCTAATGATCATGCATCAAAGGATATAAACCCCATGCATATGCAAGAGCAGTCTTACAGTTAATAAAAAATGTCCTCTGGAGTATTGTTCAAATTATCTATCTCAGACCGTAAGACATAGGAGTAGAAATAAGCTCTTCGGCCCATTGGGTCTGCTGCGCCATTCCATCATGGCTGATTTATTATGTCACTCAACTATATTCTCCTTACTTCTCCCCATAGCCTTTAACACTCTTACTAATCAGGAACTGCTCAACCTCTGCTTTAGAATTACCCAATAACTTGGCCTCCACAGCTGTCTGTGGTAATGAATTCCACGGATTCACCAACCTCTAGCTAAAGAAATTTCTCTTCATCTCCATTCTAAAGAGAAGCCCTTCTACACTGAGGCCGTGCTCTCTGGTCCTGTACTCCCCCACTATGGGAAACATCCACTCCACATCCATTCTGTCTTGACCCTTCAGTATTCAGATGTTTCAGTGAGGTCCCCCTCTTCCTTCTAAACACCAGCGAGTACAGACCCAGAGCCCATCAAACGCTGCTCATACATTAACCCTTTCATTCCCAGAATCATTTTCGTAATCCTCCTCTGGAGACTCTCCAATGACAGCGCATCCTTTCTTTGATAAGGGACCTAAAACTGCTCACAATACTCCAAGTGCAGTCTGACCAATGCTTTATAAAGCCTCAGCTTACATTGAAACTTTTATGTGATAAAATCATTCTGATCTTGAGTATTCCATAAAAACACAGCATACGTCTGAGTGATTTTATTTCAAGAGAGTAAAATCTCCTTGAAATAGATAATATATGACATAAATTGGTAACAGAAATATCAGTTGCATCAAAAGAGTGACAAAGTGCATCTACCTTCTATGTATTTCAAATGGCAATTGTCATGCTGTATTCAAATTGATTTGACTTACTTTATGAATAAGTTATTCATAAATAGACATAACCTTTTTGTTTATTAACTTTTGTCAGATTTAATGTTTTTGAAGCTGACTTCATCCTCTGTGCATTATTTATGCAATATAAATGACTGGAGTCATTGGTTTGAGAAAAAAAAAGTGTCAGCTTGCTCCACACCTTCATTTATTTAGGTTCCACGTGTGGCATTGAGACTCAGTTGGAGATTGAGGTAAAGAAAGGGGAAGGGAATCATAATCGTCTAAATTTACAAATAGATCAGATGTTAAAAGCTTTGTGTTCTTTCTGATACAACTCATTGGCAAAAGCAATTACATTGATAAATTGGCAGGAAGTTCACAAGACATTTAATGTTGACAATGAATCCTGCAACAAAGTGAGCACCATCTGCCTTTGCATGAACTTTTTAATCACTTTCCTTGGGAAAAAAATTATTTATCCAAAATAATTTTGTTATTCTCCGTATCTTAACAGGAACTGAATACGGACTCTTTCGATTTTGTGCTTTTGCTCATTCTTTCTTGTTGCCGTTTGCATGATTTGTTTTTTTTTGCATGGGGGGTTGATGTTCTTGTTGCCGTTTGTGCAATTTGTTTTTCTGGCGTGGGGGATTGATGCTTTATTTGAACGGGTTTCGTGGCTGTCCTTGGAGAAAATGAATCTCACGGTTTTATACATATACTTTGATCATAAATGTAGTTTGAACTTTGAATCCTTTGAGTACCTGCATCAAATCTAGTTACACTGATGTTGCCGTGCACGAGTCAGTCTGTATGCATGTGCACGCACGTGCATTGGTGGGGGTGTGCTCAAGTTCTATTAAACATGACCAATGCCAAGTGATTAGAGAAGCACAAAGAGGCATGGAAAGCTGCAAAAAAAGATGCAAGACTCCTTTTTCAACTCCACAACTATGTTGACACAGACTTTACCCATTCAATAGGTTTTCTAAGGCTACGTTCACACTACGCTGTATAATTTTGAAAACAAAGCTTTTTCTCTTCGCTTTGACCCCCTGTCCACACTAAAACAGCGTTTTCACCCCCCGAAAACGGAGATTTTCAGAACCGGTCTCCAGAGTGAATAAATCTGAAAACGCCTAATATCCATTGCAGTGTGGACATGGTAAACGGAGCTTTTTAAAACTGCTGTCATGACATGCCGGAACAGATGGCGGCAGCCCGGTATTTCATTGTTTACTTCTCCCTATTATTATTATTACTTTATTGTCGCCAAACAATTGATACTAGAGCGTACAATCATCACAGCGATATTTGATTCTGCACTTTGCAGTTTCAGAACAGTATAATTTCGGAACAGACGGCAATGAGACTGAAGCCATAAGAGTTAGAAATGTACTCATCAAATACTTTGACCCATAGCTTACTGAATAAATAAATATGCTCACTTTGCCCTGTTTTCTGTCCTTGCTTGTATGAAGGTAAGGACAGAAAACACCCTCCGCCACCTCCAGTTTAAATTCCATGCAGAATATTTTGGAGGATCAAGAACCAAGAACCAAGGTGATTTACCTATTTATGCAAGTACTTCTCTGACAATAGATGTGTAACAGCCTAATGTAACATTGTATGGAAATACAAGAGGCACTGACGCAGACATGTTTTATATATTTAACAAGGTGCTTTATTAATGCAACAGAGTTAGTCAGTTTTTCACTGTTTGTCGTCAGCCGGGTCATACTGTCCGTGAACTCCCTGTCGGTTTCCTCCATACGCTCCAGTATTTGTTTTCTTTTAGTTTTAAGTCCTCCTGCGCGAGAGCCAAGAGCAAGTCCTTTTAAGTTTTTCTACTCTGTAACTGGACAAATGCACACCAAGTATACCGTGTCCTCTTCGCTTGTTTTCTGTGTGTCTTGTGTATGCCCAGTATGAGGAGATTCGCCCAATTATCCATCTAATGTGGACAAAGATATTTTGAAAAACGCTTAGTGTAGACGCCTGTCGTTTTTACTCGAAACCGCCTTTTTCAAAATTATCCGGCATAGGGTAGACGTAGCCTTAATCACTTCGATCTACTCAAGGAAACTTCCATCCTCTGCTTTCACTAAGGAGGTGGTACTTAGTTCATTAGCACCTTATTCCAATCCTTCTATCATGTCCATTGCATCTTCTTCTGGAGTATTCACTTACTCTGGCAGCTCTGTGATATACTCTTGTAAAACTGTGGAGTCAATAAAAAGAACATTCAGTTATTGTCTTCGTAAGGGGTCACTCTCTCCAACAGACAATCAAGTCCTTGTCAAGTGCAGCAGAAGAAAGCAGCAATTGGATTTGGATTAAAAGGAAAGACAACAACTGGGCTGCAAGATGAAGACAGGAGGGTATGGAACTGAGGGGGGTGTATCTGGGACGCCAGGTAGCACCGTTGAGCCCTCTGGAGACACCGTGGGTTTATCAACGAAACGTCAAAGAAGGAGGGTGCCCGATGACGTACCTACCCTCCCTCCTTGTCACCACTCCAAACCCACTGCCGACATTGAGAGTGCCAACTTACCATAGGGATTGAAACATCAAGTCCTAGTAGCTCTACTCTACATGCTCACAGTATTAAAACCTTCCATGGGAACCTCTGAAAATTGTCTTCTCAACACAACCAGTAGAATGACATTACTCCATCGATAGCTCACATCGTCAGTTGTGCTTCATCTCATTTTTCTGTACTTATTTGTATAATTTGTCACTTTGGAGCTGTTTCTAATACTTGTATAAGAACAATATACTTTTTGCCTCCTTGTCAATTGTCATTGATGTAACAGGATAATCATTTACTGTCTTCAATACCATGATCAGATTTTTATTTCGATTTCTAAATTATCATATGACAATGATGAAAAATCTATTTTCTTTCACACTGTTACATTTGATCATACATTCATACACAGGTTAGAGAATGGTTCATCTTTGCATTTTCAATGTAATCATTGACAGCATTATCAACAGAGAACATCAAGGAACCCTGTTATCCAGGCCATGCTCACGCTCACGCTCACTGCTACCATCAGGAAAGAGGTACAGGAGCTTTAGGCCCCACATCACCAGGTTCAGGAACAGTTATTACCCTTCAATTATCAGAATCCTGAACCAGTGTGGATAACTTCACTCACCTCCACTCGGAACTAATTCCAGAATCTATGTACTCAATTCCAAGGACTCTACCACTCATGTTCTCAGTAATTATTTGTCCCATAATGTTGTGCCAACCACGTAATCTACTCTGGAAGCTGCCTAGAACTTCCTTACTGCATTGCCCTCTATTTTTCTAAGCTCCAGGTACCTGTCCAAGAGTCTCTTAAAAGACGCTATTGTACTGCCTCTACCACCATCGCGGGCAGTGCATTCCACGCACCCACCATTCTCTGTATGAAAAACTTACCTCTGACATCCCCCTTGTACCTACTTCCAAGCACCTCAAAACTATGCCCCTCCTGTTAGCCATTTCAGCCCTGGGACAAAGCCTCCAGCTATCCACAGAATCAATACCTCTCATCCTCCCATCCTCTGTCACTCCAATGAGAAAAGACCAAGTTCACTTAACCTATTCTCATAAGGCACACTGTCCAATCCAGGCAACATCCTTGTAAATCTCCTGTACATTCTCTCCATATCCTTATTTATTTGTTTATTGTTGTTGTTACTGTAATTATTTATATATTTATTTGTATTTGCAAAGATTGTCTTCTTTTGCACATTGGCTGCTTGTCGTTCGTTGTAGAACATACAACAGTACAGCACAAGAAGTGGCCCATTGGCCCACAATGTTTTGCCGACCCATATTAAAACAAAAATCAAATGGCCAACCAAATCGGTCTCCTCTGCATACACAATGTCCATATCCTTCCATTTTCCTCACATTCATATACCTATCTTAATGTCTCTTAAAAGTCCCTAATCTACTTGCCTCTACCCTCACACCAAGCAATGCGTTCTAGGTACCCACCACTATCTATGTAAAAAAACTTGCTCCTCACATTTCCTTTGAACTTACCTTAAATGCATGCCCTCTGCTATTAGACATTTCACCCCTCAGAAAAAAAAATGCTATCTGTCTATACTGTCTATGCCATTCAAAATCTTATAAAGCTTTATCAAGTCTCCTCTCAGCCTCTGCGGCTCCAGGGAAAACAATTCAAGTTTGTTCAAGTTCTCATTAAAGTGCACACCCTCTAATAGGCATCCCAGTCTCGTGAGACCATGGATTTGTGCCTTGGAAGGTTTCCAGGGTGCAGGCCTGGGCAAGGTTGTATGGAAGACCAGCATTTGCCCATGCTGCAAGTCTCCCCTCTCCATGCCACCGATGTTGTCCAAGGGAAGGGCAATAAGGCTGATACAGTTTGGCACCAGTGTCATCGCAGAGCAATGTGTGGTTAAGTACCTTGCTCAAGGACACAACACACTGCCTCACCTGAGGCTGGAACTAGCGACCTTCAGATCACTAGACTGATGCCTTAACCACTTGGCCATGCGCCAACACACATTCTAGCATTCTAGTAACAGTCTTCTGCACCCTCTTCAAAGCCTCAACAACCTTCCTAAAATGAGGTGACAACACCCTAGATGCAACCTAACTAGAGTTTTATAAAACTGCAACATAACTTCTTGAATTTTGAACTCAATGACTTGACTAATAAAGGCAAGCATGCCAAATGCTTTCTTAACCACCTTATCAGCCTGTGTAGCCACTTTCATGGGGATATGAACTTGGACCCCAAGGTCCTCTGCTCATCAACAATGTTAAGGTCTTGCACAAAACTGTGTACTGTAACTTTACATTTGACCTACCAGGGTCAATACTTCACATTTGGCAATTTAAGTTCTATATGATATTCTTCTGCAACTTAACTATATCCTGTTATATTGTTTGCCAGTTCTTCATTATCCACAGTGCTACCAATCTTTGTAACATCTGCAAACTTACTAATCACCCATCTACATTTTCATCCAAGTCACTTATATACATCCCAAACAGTAAAGGTCCCAATGCAGATCCCTGTGGAACACTACTGATCTCAGACCTCCAGATAGACTAAGGCTCTTTAACCACTACCTTTTGTCTTCTATGGGTAAGCCAATTTTGAATCCAAATGGACAATTCACCATAGATCACATGCACCTTATCCCTGGATGAGCCTCCCATGAAGAACCTTGTAAAACATCTTACTAGAATCCATGTAGACAAAATCCACTGCTCCTCGTTCATCAATCACCTTCTTCATCTCATCAAGAAGCTCATTCAAGTTAGTAAGACACAACTTACCCTACACAAAGCCACGCTGTCTTTCCCTAATTAGGCCCTAGTTTTCCAAATTCTCATAAATCCTAACCCTAATTATCTCTGGTACTTCCTGGCCACTGATATGAGACTCACTGGTCTATAGTTACCAGGATTATCCATAGTTCCCTTCTTGAATAATGGAACAACATTAGCTACTTGCCAGTCCTCCAGGACCTCACCTGTGGCTAGAAAGGAAACAGAGGCATTGGTCAAGGCTCCAGCAGTCTCTTCTCTTGCCTCTCTCAATAACCTGGGCTATATCCCATCAGGCCTTGAAGATATGTCCACTTTAATGCTCTTTTAGAGAGCCAACACTGCTTCCTCCTTTACTTTGAAATGCCCTAGCATATCAATACGCTCGGTCTTGAACTCCCTGTCCTCCACCTCCAATCAAAGGATCCCTCCTTTGGCTTTGAGTGATCCTACACTCCCCCTAATAATCAGAATCAGAATCAGAATCAAATCAGGCTTATTATCACCAGCATGTGTCATGAATTTTGTTGGATACAAAACATAGAAAACATAGAAAACCTACAGCACAATACAGGCTCTTCGGCTTTCTTTCCTGTGCCGAACATGTCTTACTTAGAAATTACCTGGGGTTACCCATACATACCCATGTAGCTATACAGGCATCTCTTAAAAGACCCTATTGTATCTGCCTCCACCACTGTCGCCAGCAGCCCATTCCACGCACTCACCACTCTCTGTGTAAAGAAACTTAACCCTGACATCACCTCTGTACCTACTTCCAAGCATGTGTTAGCCATTTTGGCCCTGGGAAAAAGCCTCTGACTATCCACATGATCAATGGCTCTCATCATCTTATACACCTCAATCAGGTCACCTCTCATCCTTCACCACTCCGAGGAGAAAAGACGGAGTTCACTCGTCCTATTCTCATAAGGCATGCTCCCTGATCCAGGCAACACCCTTGTAAATCTCCTCTGCACCCTTTCTATAGTTTCCACATCCTTCCTGTAGTGAGGTGACCAGAACTGAGTACAGTACTCCAAGTGGGGCCTGACCAGGGTTCTATATAGCTGCAACAGTACCTCTCGGCTCTTGAGCTCAATCCCACGGTTGATGAAGACCAATGCTGACTTAACAGTAGCAGTACAGTGCAATACATGATAATATAGAAAGAAAATAAATAAGTAAATTAATTTTAGTAAATATATGTATATGAAATAGTTAAATTAAAAATATGGAAAAACAGAAATAATATAAAAAAAGTGAGGTAGTGTTCATGGGTTCAATGTCCATTTAGGAATCAGATGGCGGTGGGGAAAGAAGCTGTTCCTGAATCACTGACTGTGTGCCTTCAGGCTTTTATAACTCCTTTCTAATGGTAAAAGTGAGAAGAGGGCATGTCCTGGGTGATGGGTATCCTTAATAATGGACGCCACCTTTCTGAGGCACTGCTCCTTGAAGATGTCTTGGATACTACAGAGGCTAGTACCCAAGATGGAGCTGACTAATTTTACAACTTTCTGTAGCTTCTTTCGATCCTCGGCGGTAGCACCCCACGATAGCCTGCAGGTCATCCTTGGGCAAGGTGTGACACCTGCCTAGCCCCCTGATCAGGGACACATGAAGCCATGGGAGCAGGTGGTAGATGACCTTATGAGCAGCTGGTGCATATCACGAGTCCTTGTTATGCGACTACTGATGCCAGGCAGACAATCTCTGAACAGTATTGATAATGGCTGGGGTCTCCCATCTTGTAAGACACTATGCAGAAGAGGGCAGTGGCAAATAACTTCTGTAGAAAAATTTGCCAAGAACAATTAAGGTCATGGAAAGACGATAATCACCTACGTCATGACACAGCACATGACGAACGAACAGTACATTTTACAGTTATTGGATTGTCCTTTGAGCCTTATTGGATATTTGGTGAACATTTCTTACCATAAGCCAGATTTGCAGCAAAGTACTGTCGTTCATAGTTAGTTATTGGCTGTTTCCAAATCTGAATATGTAGGCAAAGGGGGAAGCTCGTCATCATTTCTCTGCTTTAGTGTTGTCAGTTTTGTCATCCTTACACACAACTTTGGCTAGAGTTAACCAATTACTCTGCCTTGCCTTCGCCAGAACTCTGCTTTGTTCTGAACTATCCACTATTTCCTCTAGCTGGTTCTTTAATGCATCTGAGACAGTTTGAGGCTTACCAAAGATTTGCTTTTGTACCTGGATTGTCTTAAGTATGGAGATTATAGCCTGTAGTGTCTGTCTAAGAGTCCTTAAATTTTTATGCCTACATTGCCATCAGTTGTCTTAATATCCATATAGAACAACCCTTTATTGTGTTAATATTTGCTCATCAAAGGTGAGAACAATTATTCATTGTTATACACAATAACTATTTAATTTGGCCTAGAGTTCACCTGAAAGTGTTTACACTTTCATATGCTCATTGCTAGTGGTGCTTGACTGAGCTTACTTGAATAATTGTTCTTGCCCATAATTGAGCAAACTGTTGCCATGCTGATGCACCAATCAATGCATTGACAATTAAATGTCCTTTAAGCTAGATATTGTTCCGCTTTACACATGGCATAACTGGTAGGTAACCCCAATTCTCCATCCTTTACATTTCTATTAGTGTTTTGACTTCTGTATACTATGTGCTTTTGCTTTGAAAACTTTCCTTTTATAAAATAATAAGGAATGGTGGCATGGTAATATAGTGATTAGTGCAATCACTTTACACTGACAGCAATCATCGCTCCGGGTTCAATTCCTGCTGCTATGTGTAAGGAGTTTGTATGCTCTTCCCATGACCAAGTAAGTTCCCCCAGGAGCTCCACTTTCCTCCTGATTCTAAAGATTCTAAAGACATTGGATTAATAACTTTTGGCCACACAATGTTGGTGCCAGAAGTGTCTCTCTCCCCTTGCATGGAAAAAAAACATGCTCTTCAACAGGCCATCTCAGATTCATTTTAAAAATTACTTGTCGCCACTGTAATTTTCTGTAACTCTAAAAAGCAATCTAAAGAAAAGCATGGGAATCCGGAATTACCTAGGTACTCTTAGTTTTACTTTTAGTAAGGCATGCACATATGACGTGGTGGCGTAATGACGTATTCTATTCACGCACTTCATGCATATAACCTGTAATGAATGTGTAATCAACAAAGAATGTTTAATCAAACAATATATTTACAACGTTACTGAAATATTAAACACGCTTCACAAATGGGCTCAAAAACCCAAATACCTAGACCAAATTTTCTATTTTCACCAACATAAACAGAAAATGTTAGGAAAAAGAGCAGATCAGGCAGTACCTGTGGAGAATGAAACGTTGAACTTTGAACTTTGAGACTCAATGCCTCAGTTTGAAACACTTTGTTGTCCTGAAGCATTATCTCTGTTCCTCTTTCCAGAGATGCCTGATATGCTAAGTGCTTCCACAGTCATAGAGTCATAGAACACTACAGCACAGAAACAGGCCCTTTGGCCCATCTAATCCATGCTGAACCATTAATCTGCTTCGTGCCATTGACCTGCATCCAGACCATAGCTTTCCATACTATGTACCTATCCAAACGTTTCTTAAATGTTGAAATCGACCCTGCATCCACCACTTGGGGTGGCAGCTTGTTCCACACTCTGATGATCCTCTGATGTTCCCATAAAGCATTCATCTTTCACTCTTAACCCGCGAGCTCTATTCGTATGCTCACCCAACCTCCGTGGAAAAAGCCTGTATGCATTTACCTTATCTATGCCTCTCATAATTTTCTATATTTCTATCAAATTCCCCCTCAATCTTCTACGTTCTGTGGAGTAAAGTCCTAACCTAATCAACGTCTCCCTATAACTCAGGTCCTCAAGTTTCAAAGATTCAAAGTGTATTTATTATCAAAGTATGTATAAATTATACAACCTTGAGTTTTGTTTGTTTACAGGTAGCTACAAAGCAAGATAGAACCCAATTAAAGAAAAAAAAAATTAAAAAAACCCTGATGTGCAAGAGAAAGGAAAACAAAAACACAAATCATGCAAACAAAACATTCTGAGTCAAATTGAGTTTTCTGATCTGAACTCTGGAGCAGCTGGAGCAGGCCCAAAGCCTCAGTTATCAGTTCCTCATATCAGCACACTTGGAGCACAGCAGCTGGGGCAGTCTTCATAGCCTCAGCACCATGGAGAGAAGAGTGACCATCATGCAGTGTGAGCAAAATTGGCTCTTGCCTCGGATCCTGATACCTTATCTTTTCAGTCTATCTGGGCTGGCGTTTAAATTGGTCATACAATGGAACAGCGAAAGGCTCCAGCAAAATTGGTTCTTACCTCTGATCTGGGCTGGCGTTTAAATTACCTAACTAGTGCACTAGGACTCAGCTATAGTGAAGGGCTTGGGGCCCAGACCACACTGCCCCAGAGGCTTGCCCAGATTTCACCACCCGGCCTGAAGCCATTCTCAGGCTCATCAAATCAGCTCAGCACCCAGAGCATCCAACCTCGCACTTAGACGAACTAGTACAGGCACCAAATCTCCTCTGTCCTGGCTTGTCCTCCCGGTTTCCAGAGTGATCCAACCTCACACTCCGACCATTTGCATGTGCCTTAGAACTCCTCTGCCTCAGACCCGACTTCTGTTCTTGGCGTGGATTTTGTTTTTATTTCAGATTTTGAGTATTTTCAGTTTTTTGATTTTTTTCATTTCAAAGTCATCATTTTGAAGCCGCGCCGAAACTTCATCTTTGCCCTGCCTATATAGTGCGGCAAACTCTGTAAATCCACACCATATCTCAAGTTCTCCTGTGATTGCTTTTTAATCCAATTAATGTTATTTCTCACAACAAAGTATTTGCCAAGGACATAATCTGATACACAAAAGAGATTCTGCAGAAGCCGGAAATCCAGAGGAACACACACAAAATGCTGGAGGAACTCAGCAGGCCAGGCAGCATCTATAGGAAGGAATAAATAGTCAGCATTTCAGGCCTCAGCCCGAAACGTTGACTGTTTATTTCTTCCCTTAGATGCTGCTTGACATTTTGAATTCTTCCAGCATTTTGTGTCTATTACGATAATCTTATTCTTTCAGAAGATTTGAGTTTAAAAAATATTGGTTATAGGATTCCATTATTAACTCACAAACTGTTCACCAGTTTAGCTACAGTGAATACTCTTTCCTTTTGTTAAGCTTCTATCCTCTATGACACTTTGGAATTTGTGTCAAATTGTGATGTTTGTGAGTGTGTAGGGCTTGTCCGTCCATATGTGTATGCATGCCTTCTAGTTCCCTTCTTTGAATCTAAGCAATGCAGATTATATGGAGAAATAAAGAGGGACACAAAGAAACCATATCTGTGCAGCTAGCTTTAGCCAGACTGTGTATATACTTAATCTATACTTAATCTATAGATACACATGTAAAGTACATATTACATATTTACATGTACTTAAGAAATGGTCAGTCTGGAGGAACAAATATCTGGGGATGGAGACAAGGATGTGAGAAAATTGCTATTAGTAGTAATGGGGAAGGAAATGAGATTTTATTTCAGATGGAGAAAGGAGATTACTTATCATTAATTGTGAGCAGTTGAGGATTGATAGAAGGACCAAGTGGAGGTCTACTTTCTAAAGCAGACTCTCAAAGAAATACAGATAAAACCAAATCTAAGTCTTCTCTTGTCATCTTCTAGCATAGAATTAAGACACTTACATGCTCCACCTTATTAAAAAAAAATACATATCTCATACTCTCCTCTCTCTACTTTGCCCTCGAAATGATATGGTGGATAAGTTATCAGACCTGACCTGCACCAACAATAACCTACTCTCTTGGTCAGAAAAACAGCATGATATTGTGAAATAGCAGAAAGATACTGGAATCCAAGGTGTGTAGAGAATCTCAATACGTTATTTTAATTAAGAAAGTATTTAGAGATACAGCATGATAACAAGTCAGTCTGGTCCAAAGAGCCCATGCCACTCTGTTATAGCCCAGAGACCAATTAACCTTCAACACAGAAGATTTTGGGGTGTGGGAGGAAACCAGGGCACCCGGAAGAAACCCACGCGGTTATGATGAGAGTGTCTAAACTCCTTACAGACAGCAGTGGGAATTCAGCCTGGGTGGAGGGTGCTGTAAAATCATTATGCTGAGTGCCACACTATGTGCTGCCCCTCACTCTCCGCTTGGTTAAGTAGGGACGTAAAAGGAAGGATTCAAAATGCAATTAGCTAAAGAGGAAATTCTGGCATTCTCTCTCCTGACTTATGCAAAAGGTTTTGCTCTCTGTTACCATGGCAATGGACCTTTCTGGAGTTTGCAGTTACCAACAGCTCAAGTGTACGGGAGAATTGCCAACCGAAATTTTAGTTGGCATTCTGTTCTTAATCTTGTCTGTCTTTGCACATCAGCCAGCGAACCCGCCTGAGGATTGCTGACTGCAATCTGGGCTCCTTTCAGTCCATGTATGATGACTGTTATGCTTTGAAACTGGCTATACAAATTACACTCAGTGGCCAATTTATTAAGCACAAGAGAGGAACACAGTGTGGTCTTCTGCTGCTGTAGCCCATCCATCTCAAGGTTTGATGTGTTGTGCATTCAGAAGTACTCTTCAGCACACCACTGTTGTAATGAGTGGTTATTTGAGTTACTATTGCCTTCCTGTCAGCCTGAACCAGTCTGGCCAATTTCCTCTGAACTATTCAGAACAATTGAACAGTTGACATTTCAGGCCTTTCATTGGAACAATTGAAGTACAGACTGTTCATCTTCCTCTTTGGATGCTGCCTGATCTGTTGCTTTTCTTCAGCGTTTTGTGTGTATTGATCACTATTGGCAGCATTCAGTGTCCAAGGCCTATAATTTTTAAATTTCCTTCCTAATATCCAGCAAAAGGATCCTCCAATAGCCTGTCCTGGTCTTACCATGTAGATGCCATTGCCACAAAAGTGCATCAGTAAGTTCAAGTTCAAGGCTTAATTTTCATTCAACCATACATCAATACCCATAAATACAGCTAAATAAAACTGCGTTAGTCCAGGGTCAAGGCACAAAACACAGTACCATCAGTCACCCACAGCACAAGATGCACCTGGCGCATATAAGGTATGAGTAAAATACAAGAAAATGTACATCCAAGACTGCAAGTTCATGAATGTTGCATGAGTCTGCAGTCAAACACAATACAGCTTGTCTTCTGCTGAGCGAACACTGGGGGACAACTTGGATACCAAGCCAAACTGCCGCCGGTAGAGCGAGGTGATTCTGATGCCTCTCTCCTGGGCAGGTGTAAACATGTGACACCGCGTCTTGAAGCTTAGTCCTCACTACGACCAAGACAACGCAGCTCCCCCATCGTCTGTCAATAAATCAGACTTGCAGCATTCCACATTAACAATGTCCAACAGGTTCTTGCTTTCAGAAGAAAGGTAAATAAGACTATCACTCGTTGTTAGACTGCACACTGATTTTGTGCTATGACTCCTCCGACACCACTCTGACGTAGGCAGCAGCACAATCCACATCATATCCAGCTCCTTCTCTTTCTCCACCAATGAGTCACTCAGTGATGGTGTAGAGCTGCTGTACTTTAAGTTCTTAATGTTCAGCATGGTCTTGTGATCATAAAAATATGTTTTAAAATGACAATAACACCTTTAGTTGATCCCATAGTAATTACTGTGATCAAACGCACCAACATTTTACCTAAAGTCCTAAGGAGCTTAAAGAAATTTGAAATGTCCCCTTTGACCCTCAACGATTTTTATCACTGCATCATAGAAAGCATTCTTTGCAGGTGTGTTATGGCTAGGTTTGGCAAATCATTCGCCTCTATTCACAAAAATACTGCAGAAAGTTGAGAACACACCTCACCATCAAAGACATTGGTAGAAAGGGGGAAGATGTCCTGCATTGAAAGTATAGTGAGTTAGGGAAGAAGATGATGAGCTGGACCCCCAGGGAAATAATCTCTGGATTACTCCCAGTACCACGTACTATTCGGGGCAAGGATAGGATGACTTGGCAGATGAATGAATGGCTGAGGAAGTGGTGTAGGGCGCAAGGTTTCCGATTTCTGGATCATTAGGATCTCCTCTGGGGAAGGTATGACCTCTACAATAAGATGAATTACACCTGAACCCAAGAGGGACCAGTAGCCTTGTGGGCCAGTTTGTTCGAATTGTTAGGGAGAGTTTAAACTAATTTGGCAGGGGAATGGGAACTGGAGTGATAGGGCTGAAGATGAGGCAATTGGAATTCAAATCGATGCATTGTGTCGTGAGATTGTGAGAAAAGACAGGCAGATGATAGGGCAAGATTACAGTCAGTCAGTGAGATGAATTGAAATGTAACATATGGGCAAAATTGAAAAGGGTGACAAATACTGGACTAAAGGTGTTATATATGTCTGCTCCAGTGTACAGAATAAAGTAGACTATTTTGTCATGTAGTTAGATATTGGCAGGTATGACATTGTGGGCATCACTGAGTCATGGTTGAAAGAAGATCATAGTCAGGATCTTGATGTCCAATGATACACATTTTATTGAAAGGATAGGCAGAAAGACTGGGATGACTCTGTTGGTAAAAATATGAATCAAATCTTTAATAAGAGGTGGCATAGGGTCGGAAGATTCAGAAACCTTGTAGGTAGAGTTAAGAAACTGCAAGGGTAAAACGACTCTGATGGGAGTTATATACAGGCCTCCAAACAGTAGCCAGGATGTGGAAAATATTTTACAATGGCAGATGGAAAAAGCATGATATAAAGGCAATGCTACAATGGTCATAGGGGATTTCAATATACAGTGAGATTGGAAAAATCAGGTTGGTGCTGGATCCAGAGAGGGACAATTTGTAGAATACCTACAAGATGGCTTTTCAGAGCAGCTTATGGCTTAGCCCATTATAGAAAGATCAATTCTGGATTGGGGATTGTGTTGTGAACCAGGTTTTATCAGGGAGCTTAAGATAAAGGAACCCCTGGATCATAATATGAAAGAATTGACCCTGCAGTTTGAGAGTGAGAAGATGAAGTTCAATATATTGGTATTATAGTGGAGTAACGTAAATTACCAAGACACAAGACAGAAACTCGCTAAAATTGATTGGAAGGGGACTCAATCAGGGATGGCAGTGTTGTGTATTTAATATTTCAGTAATATTTGAGTAATATTTCAAATATATTCTTTGATTAACTGTTTTGGTTTCTTTAATTAAATCATTATGGGTTATATAACGGGTCATCACACCACCATGTCATACGTGTGTGCCTCTCTTAAATTAAAAATGAAACTCAGAAGTAGGTTCCCGACTCTGTGTTTCCTTTCAGTTAGTTTGATGTTATGAGTCACAAAACATAATAGTGGTGATGAGGAAATTTTAAAATGAACCCAAGACAATTATCTACCTGTTCAAGAACAGTGAGACATTTGAGTTTAAAAAGGCACAACAAAATGTTCAAGTTAAAAAAAAGCAGTGCAGCAGATGTCTCTTTGGAAGGGAGAGAGGAAAGACAGTCATGCTTAAAAAAAGGAAGAAAATGAACCAATTCATGGGTTCATAAACAGTGAGTACCGGGAGATGATAATCATAAATTTAGAAAAAGAGACAATGGATGGCTGCATCAGAAAGATGTAGAGTTCGACTGCACAATAGATAACTGGCTTATGTATACTAAGTGAATTGAGCTGTATTTTTAAACTAATTAAATAGCACATGAGAATCAGGTGCCAATTTTGCTGAGTGCTTTGAGTTAGGTTTCATAAGCAAAATAAAAAGGGAAGCAGAATTTATATCAGTTAGAATTAAGATTGTCTGAATATTGTCAGTTCAGTTATGGTCTTAATGTTGCATTGAATGATCAGTTAGAGTGTGGAATCTTACAAGAAGTCATTCAAAAATGGTTTCCAATTGAAACTATTGCAGTTAAAAGAGCAGTTGATATAGCTGTATCAATAGAAACATCAGCAAGAGACACAACTGGGTTACATTCAAGAACGACAGTGGTGAACTAAGCAGAAATCTGCCTAGCCAAACAACTTGCATTACCATTATGGCAGGGGCTGACATACACCAGACCAATGCAGGCTTAAATGTGAAACTTGCAGAAAATGCAACAACGTAGGACACATACAAAAAGTATGTCAGGCAGACAAAAATAAATGGACTGCACAAAGAGAAAAAGATAAAAAATCAAGTAGCAGTTTCAAAAAGAGTACTAATATGCTTGCTGTTGATTTTAAAAAAACCTGATAATGATGAGAGTGACACAAGACTGGGTAGCCTTAACATTTTAATTGTAAAGCTAACAATAGTCAAGCAATACGGCTTCTCTCTCTCTCTCTCTGGCTATCCATCCCATAGGATGATGATGGTTCCTTTCAGTCAGTTGGTGGGGTGGTACCCCACTCCTCAGAAAGGAACAGCATGTGCGTGAGTGGATTTTAGGTGAGTAGGGGGTTGCACAGGTCCAGACCCCCCCTCTCGACATCCCCTCTCGGATCCAGCGGCATGGTGGGGTCCAAGACAGCTGGGGGAAGTTCTGTTGCAGTGAATGGCCAGGCCAAGCTTCGATGCTAGGGATGCCCTTTCTGCGCTTCACGGCACATGTTTGCTAGATGGCCTTTGACCCCACGAGAGGATTCATCCGCCCTTTGACAGGTTGTTTTTCGTCCTGCAGGGTGTCTAGCCACCCTCCTCAGCAGGCAAGCCTGGTGGGGGAGCCGGTTTAGTCGCCGACCACCCGACCATTCGACAGGTAGTACTGGGTTACATGGGACCAGTAGCACTCAGATGAGTGACCTGACCTTATGGCTTACACCAGAAAGGAATGACAAATTAACTAAAATGGCTTTGGACTCTGGTTCAGCTGTTTCAGTCATTCCACAAAATAAGTTTGAAGGGCATTTCAAAGATACTGAACTGAAGCCTGCAGATATACAACTGAGAATTTATACTGGCGAAAAGATAGCTACTTTGGAAATGACATTTGTAAAAGTGAAATACAACTATCAACAAGACACACCTTGTTAAAATGGGAGGGGCCAGCATTATGAGGTCATGATTGGCTGAAATATGTACAACTAGATTAGAGATCCATCCACTACTTACAAGACACATTCCTTGTAATAGAGGTAACAGAAAGAGAATTAAGAAAGGTACTGAAAGATGACACAACAGTGTTCAAGGATATATTGAATACTCAAACACTTCAAGGGTAAATAGTGTTAAATGAAAATGTCACACCCAAGTTTTGCAAAACCTGTCCAGTTCCTTATACTATCCATGATAAAGTAGCCAGTGAGCTAGATTACATGGAGGCTGAAGAAATTCCTTCCAAGACTGAGTCCAGCCCATAGGCAATGCCAGTAGTCCCAGTAGCCAAGAAGGATGGGTCTGTTAGGATCTGTGATGACATTAAGTTCACCATCAATGTAGTACTGAATGTAGATCAATACCTTCTGCCCAGAATATCTTTGCAAAACTTTTTGAAGGAAAATATTTCAGCAAAGTGGACTTAGCTGAGGCCTACCTACATTTGGAGAGTACAAACTATTTCTCATCATACTTTCAAAGAGCTTTATTACCATAATAGGCTTATTTTTGGCTTAGCATCAGCACCTACACTCTTGTCAGAGAGACCAGGTGCTGCAAGGCTGCCCAGGTACTTAGTGTTATCTGGATGGTATCATTGTTACCAGTAAGGATGACAAGGAACATCTCCAAAATCTCAATGCAGTATTAAACATATTAGAAGATTATGGGCTCAAAGCACAATGTAACGAGTACAAACTCCAAGTATCACGTACTATGTTCCATCATTGACGCACAAGTATTACCAAATTGTGCTGAGAAAATCTGAACAGTGGTAGATGCTCCGAGAATAAAGGATGTGTCACAGTTACTGTCCTTGATTAGAATTTGTCAATCATTTTAACAGGTTCTTGTCAAACCTGGCCTCTGTGCTCCGCCCTTTGAACTCATTAATACAGATCAGGAAGAAATGACAATGGACAAAGCGGTGAGAGCTGGCTTTCAAATAGGTGAAGGAAAGAGTGACATCAGACACTGTACACACACATCATGATCCACATCACCCAGTGAAGCTTACCTTACCCCGCAATTGGACTCACTTTACACCGCACGCAGTCGGAGCAGTGCTGCCAGGATAATCAAGGACACGACCCACCCAACCAACACACTTTTCGTCCCTCTTCCCTCCGGGAGAAGGCTCAGGAGCTTGAAGACTTGTACAACCAGATTTGGGAACAGCTTCTTTCCAACTGTGATAAGACTGCTGAACGGATCCTGACCCGGATCTGGGCCGTACCCTCCAAATATCCGGACCTGCCTCTCGGTTTTTTTGCACTACCTTACTTTCCCTTTTCTATTTTCTATTTATGATTTATAATTTAGGTTTTTAATATTTACTATTGATTTGTACTCCAGGGAGCTCGAAGAGCAAAATCAAAAATCTCTGTGATGATTGTACGCTCTAGTATCAATTGTTTGGCGAGAATAAAGTATAAAGTACCTTAGGTTGTTGGTGAAGTCATTTCATGTGTAGAGGCAGGTAAGTTGTTTCCACTGGTAGGTGAGACTAGAACTAGGGGACATAGCTTCACGATTAGGGAGAGTAGATTTAGGTTGGAGTAGAGGAGGAACTGACTCTCCCAGGAGTGGGGAATCTGTGGAATTCTCTGCCCAATGAAGCAGTGGAGGCTACCTCAGTAAATATATTTAAGACAAAGTTGGATAGATTTTTGCATAGTAGGGGAATTAAGGGTTATGGGGAAAGGGCAGGTAGGTGGAGATAAGTCCATGAAGTCCATTGAATGGTGGAGCAGGCTCGACAGGCCAGATGGCCAACTCCTGCTCCTATTTTGTATGTTCTTATGTTATGAGTGAAGGAAGTGAACACCCATAGCCTTTGCATCATGTTCCCTTACCACTGCAGAGAAAAAAAATTGCACAGAATGACAGAAAGGCCTTGATTCTATATTGGGGCATAAAATGTTTCAACCAGTACTTGTATGGAAGAGAGTTTACCCTCATTTCTGATCATCAACCACTATTGAACATTTCCAATCCACAGAAGGGTGGGGTGTTCCATTAACAGTAGCAGCAGAAATATAAAGATGGGCTCTGTTTCTTGGAAGACACAATTACAAGATTGATTTCAAGAGTACAGCTAATCATGGAAATGCTGATGGATTGTCCTATCTACCCTTGGAAAAGGAAATACCTGAAAAATATACAGAAGAGGACATGCCTCTTGATGTGTTGTCCCTAATGCAAATTGAATGTCTCCTTATGAGATGATCAAAGAGAAAACTAGAAAAGACCCCACAGTCTCTCAGGTCTATGTGACATTGCAAAATGGCTGAAACGTGCAGTAAGGTTCCAAGTTCCTCCGGCTTTACCATTACTGGGATGAACTTTCCCTTGATGGAGGTTGCCTTGTGACGGGATTATGTAGAGATTGACAGCTGTTGTACCATTCAAGCTGAGAGCTGAAGTGTTGGAGGAGCTACAGGCTGGTCATCTAGGCATGGTCAAAATGAAAGCATTGGCTCAAAGTTTTGTCTGGTGACCTGAGATAAGTCAGCAGATCAAGCAGCTTGCCATGCACTGTTTGGGATGCCAACACATCCAGAAGATGCCAAGAGCAGTGCCTCTCCATCCCTGGGAATGGCCTGCATTGGCCTGACAGAGGATTCAGATAAGTTTGCTGGACCATTCGTAGGCATAAATTTCCTGGTAGTAGTGGATGCAGCTAAAAATTGACCAGATATGTTCCCAATAGCCTCCTCTACAGCTTCACCCAATGTTGTTAGGATACTTGCTTACTGACAACGGACTGCAGTTTGTTGTTGAACGGTTTTAGTCATTCATGAAAATGAATGGAATAAGACGAATAAACTCTTCTCGGGCTTCCAGACAGGTACAGGTATGGATTATAACCAACATTTCGATGACAAAATGTGCCATCTTCTTCAGAGATGATGCCTGGGCATGTCTAGTCCAGACATATTACATCTGCACTGTACTACCCAGCTACAAATGACTTGACAGAAAGTTTTATCCAGATTCTCAAGAAAGAACACACCGCGTTGACACTGAATCAGAAGCTCACCAATTTCCTCATTGCATATCGCAATACAGCACCCTCCACAACCAATAACTCGCTGGCTATGTTGTTCCGGGGTCATTCCTTGCATTCCCACTTGGATCTCCTCAAACTAAATCTTAGAAGGAATATGTAGGGAAAATAGCTGACACAAATTGAGAGCTCTTCAAAGGAGGAGGTTCAAATTTCACTCCTGGACAAGCAGTCCTAGTGAGGGACTAACAGATATCAACAAAATATAGAGAGTACAGAGATGATTTACTCGAATGTTACCTGGGTTTCATCACCTAAGTTATAGAGGAAGGTTGAACAAGTTGGGTCTTTATTCTTTGGAGTGTAGAAGGTTGAGGGACGACTTGATAGAGGGATTTAAAATTATGAGGGGGATAGATAGAGTTGACGTGAATAGGCTTTTTCCATTGAGAGTGGGGGAGATTCAATCAAGAGGACATGAGTTGAGAGTTGAAGGGCAAAAGTTTAGGGGGAACTTCCTTAGTCAGAGAGTGGTGGCTGTGTGGAAGGAGCTTCCAGGAGAAGTGGTAGAGGCAGGTTCAATATTATCATTTAAAGAAAAATTGGATAGGTATATGGACAGGAAAGGAATGGAGGTTTGTGGGCTGAGTGCAGGTCGGTGGGACTAGGTGAGAGTAAGAGTTTGGCACGGACTAGAAGGGCCGAGATGGCCTGTTTATGTGCTGTAATGATTATATGGTTATATATAGGTGATCAAAAGCGAGTACTTGGCAAGATTAAGGACAGAACTGGGCCACTTCATTAAATCAGTGCATTGAGGAGGAATTTCTTCAGCTAGAGGAGGTAAATCTGTGGAATTCATTGCCATTGATGGTTGTGCAGGTCAATTCATTGAGTAAATTTGGTGTAGGTTGATAGGCTCTTGATTAATCAAGGCATCAAATGTTATGGGTAGAAGGGAGGATAATGGGGTTGAGATGGATAAAAAAAATTCAACCATGGGGAGGAATGGTGGAGCAGACTGGATGGGTTGAATGGCCTTATTCTGCTCCTATGTCTTGTGGTCTTATGTCTTTTTCACAGAAGCCAACCTCCTCTTCTTAGACTTTGCAAACACTTCTCACTGCCTCAATAACGTAGTCAACATGATCAAACAGCCCAGCCATCTCAGGCAAATCCTTTTACCTTACCTCCCATTGTGAAGAAGATACAAAAACCTGAAAGGACATACCACTAGGCTAAATGACAGCTGCTATCCTGCTGTTATAATACTTATTATCCCTTAGAACACTAATATGCATTCTTGAACTTACAATCTAACTTAGTAATGCTTTACACCTTATTGCCTCCCTGCACTGCACTTTGTCTGTAACTGTAACACGTTATTCTACATTGGCCAAATGGTTAAGGCGTTCATCTAGTGATCTGCAGGTCGCTAGTTTGAGCCTTGGCTGAGGCAGTGTGTTGTGTCCTTGAGCAAGGCACTTAACCACAATTGCTCTGCGACGACACCGGTGCCAAGCTGTATGGGTCTTAATGCCCTTCCCTTGGACAACATCGGTGGTGTGGAGAGGGGAGACTTGCAGCATGGGCAACTGCTGGTCTTCCATTCAACCTTGCCCAGGCCTGCACCCTGGAAACCTTCCAAGGCACAAATCCATGGTCTCATGACACTAACGGATGCCTAAAAATTATTCTACATTATGTTATTGTTTTCCCTTGTACTACCTCTATACACTGATGTAATGAAGTGATCTGCATGAAGAGCAACATTTTTCACTTTACATAGTCATAGAAAATTACACCATAGAAACAGGCCCTTTGGCCCATCCAGACCATGCCAAACCATTTAAACTGCCTAGATCCATTAACCGGCACCCAGACCAAAGCCCTCCATACCCCTCCCACCCATGTACCTATCCAAACTTCTCTTGAATAGTGAAATCAAAATCACATCCTCCACTTATGCTAGTTGCTCGTTCCACACTCTCACCAGTCTCTGAGTGAAAAAGTTTCCCCTCATGTTCACCTTAAACATTTCACCTCTCACCCTTACCTGTGAACTCTAGTTTAGTCTCACACAACCTCAGTGATGGATTAGAGATAGTCAGAATTGCTTTGTGTGTGGTAGGTCATGTCTAATTAATCATCTAGAGCTTTTCAAGGATGTTACCAGGAAAGTGGATGAAGGCAAGGCAGTGGATGTTGTCTGCATGGACTTCAGTAAGGCATTTGGCAAGGTCCCGCATGGGAGGTTGTTCAAGAAGGTTCAGTTTCCAGGCATTCAAGATAAGGTCTAATAAACTCATTGATAAAAATAAATTACTTGTGATAATAATAAACCCATTCATCCAATATATTTTTCTTTGATTTTGCTTCACTTAAAGGTCTTGATATTTTTACTGCAGCTATTACATATCAGTGGAAGATATCATGTTTTAAAAACTGAGCATGTTCACGTCAGGCTTCTTCAGGTCACAGTCAGAGAAAGGCATTTTGGATTGCTATGTATAACTGTCCACTTGGATAACATTTTGGTAAGAGCGATTTAAAATAGCTTCTGCATGTAAATGAGCGACTTTTCTGTGCGAGTAACTTGGCAACAGAAGGAAGCCTGTTCACAGAAAATGAAACTTGCTCAAGTCAAAGGAGACAATGCAATTGTGATTCAAACCATAGGGATGAGCCTCAGAATAGACCTTCCTCATTTGAAAGTTAAGCACCATTCAAAAATACTTGGGAATCCAACAGCCTGCTAAAAATGCATTTGCAATCTCAACAGATCAGCAAAATGCAAATAGAGCAAGTTGAAAATTGAAATGAATTCCAGCCAGATGCCAAAAGGCCAAGCAGCAAATCTCGAGCAAAGCACAGAAGCTCATCTCTCCAGAGGCAGGAGTGAGAACATCATTAGTTCCTCATCTAAACCTGCTGAGGAATGTGTTAAGTCGCACAATAGTATAAGGTCATGTATAAATAGAAATAATAAATGGTAAACTTCATAATTTCCACTTATAAGTGCATATCTGGTACAATATTTTAAGGCATACATGTCCTTCACTTCACACCATCAACTGTCTGAGGAGTTTACACAATTTCTTTTCCTTTTTTATGCAACAGGTTCAATGCTTTCATTTCCAAAGATTATGCATAGGCAGGTTCAAACCACATAAAAATTCATTTACCTGAAACCATTTTCATTTCTTTCTGAGGTCAGTCTGGTTTTAGACTGCTGCTCTGTGGAAGAGTTTACAAAGTGATGTTTTTCTAAACCTTGACACAGAAAAAAGGACACAGAGTGTTGAAATCCCATCTTAGCACCTGTAAAGCTGCTGCTCGTTGCTCTTTTCCTGTCATTTCAAAGGAATGTTAAATCCAGTTGGATATACAATGGACAGTGGAATCTCTGTGGCACATGTTGTGGCCTGCCGCAGTAAACTTCACTTTCTCAGCTTTCAACCTTCACAAGCACAATAACCTAGAAATTGCCAGACCATGCATTTTACTGGTTTCACCTATACAACCATCAGAATCAGAATCAGGTTTATTATTGCCGACATATGTCGTAAAATTTGTTGTCTTGCGGCAGCACTGCTGGGCAAGTCATGCAAAAATTACTTCAAATTACAAATAAGTAAATAGTGAAAAAGAAGAATAATGGGGAACTATTCATGGATGAATGGGCCATTCAGAAATCTGATTATGGAGGTGAAGATGCTATTCCTTGAGTGTGGATCTTCAAGCTTACTGAGGATAGTGATGAGAAGAGGGCATGACCTTGGTGGTGACGATGGATGCTGCCATCTTGAGTCATTGCCTGTTGAAGATGTCCTTGAGAGTGGGGTGGGCTGGGAGTGTCTACTAGTGTTCATAATGGAGCTGGCTAAGTTTACAAACCTCTGCAGCCTCATTCGATCCTGTGCATTGGAGCCTCTATACTGGCCAGTGATGTAGACAGTCAGAATGCTCTCCATGTACATTTGTAGAAATGTCCTCAAGTGTTTGGTGACACAGCAAATCTCTTCAGACTTCTAATGAAGTCTAGCCACTGTTGTGTCTTCTTTGTGATTGCATCAATGGCTTGGGCACAGGATAGATCATCTGAAATTGATGTCACCCTGTATCTTGAAACTGCTCAGTCTTTCCACTGCTGACCCATCAATAAGAATCGTTCTGTGTTCCCTCCATTTGCCCTTCCAGAAGTCTACAATCAATTCCTTGTTCTTGCCGATATTGAGTGTAAGGTCATTGTTGCAACATCACTCAATCAGCTGATTTACCGCGCTCCTGCATGCCTCCTCTTCGCCTTATGAGATTCTGCCAACAACAGCAGTGTCATTGGCAAGTTTATAAATGATGTTTGAGTTGTGCCTAGCCACAGAGTCATGAGGGTAGAAAGAGAAGAGCAGTGGGCTAAGCACAGTGAGTAAGGGATTGCTATTTCTGATCTCCACTGTCTGCATTCTCCCAATGAGGAAACAAAGGATCCAACTGCAGAGGGAGGCATTCAGAGAGAACACGTGTTACCTTGTGGAAACCATTCTGACAACATTTTTTCGTGTGCCTGCATGAACAAAGAAGATATTCCTTTTGTAGCATCTATCCTTGTAAATTCCATCGGCCTCCTGGGAGGACTGTATCACCTTCCTCCTATTATTATTGGTAAACTTTTTGACCAACAATTCCCAGAGGATAAATGATACTTAAAATACAGAGAACTTCCTCAAATACGAAAAAACTTTTAGACTGTCCAGTGAATGGATTTAAGTTCAGACCTGCTAGAATATATTCTAATAGTGCAAGAAATATAACTGCTGAAACCTTACATATACACAAAGTGCTGGAGGAACTCAGAAAGTCAGGCAGCATCTATGGAAAAGAATATAGTCGATGTTTTAGGCTGAGACCCTTTAGCAGTCCTGCTGAAGTGTCTCGGCCCGAAATGTTGACTGTACTCTTTCCATATGTTGCCTGGATTTCCAGCATCTGCAGATTTTCTCTTGTTTGCTGATACCTTATGTGGTTGAAACAAAATATTCTTTAAACAATGAATTCCTTGAAAATATCCGAGATTACTGTTTCTGAAAGGCCACTGCCTTGTTGAAAGGTATTCGTGTCCGCTGGGTCCATAGTGGCCAGATCGTTCTGTTGCAATGAATGAGGCGAACCCAAGCGCAGGACACAGGCACACAGGCTCTACGAGTCATAGAGTCACAGAAAGGAACAGCACAGAAACAGGCCCTTTGGCCCATCTAGTCCATGCTGAAACATTTAAACTGCCAGCTCCCACCGACCTGCACCAGGACCATAGCCCTCCATTCCCCTCCCATCCAAGTACCTATCCAAACTTCTTTTAACCATTGAAATCGAGTTCACATGCACTAATTGTGCTGGCAGCTCATTCCACACATTCATGACCCTCTGAGTGTCACAGTCCCGACCATTAATTCCTCATTTTCTCCTAATTCCCCTTGATTGTGCCATGGTTCCGACCGTTAATTCCCCATTTTCTCCTAATTCCCTTTGATGACTGCACACCTGGTTTTCACCAAGACCTGCAGCATAAGAAGCCCGGGTTTGCACCCACTAGTTGCAAGATTGTTGGTTTTGCCAGTGTGCTTCCCGGCTGCTTAGGATTGTCTGTCCTAAATTTTGCTTCAGTACCAAGATTTACCTGTGAAACCCAGTCTCTCCGTGTCAAGATAAATTCTGCCTGTCTCCTGTCTTCCTGCTCTCCCTCCTGTTTGCCGTTCAACGCTCACGCCCGCATCAGCATCCTAACTAAATTTCCATGCCTGTGTCCTGCACTTGGGTTTTCCTCATTCATTGCCTCAGAATGATCTGGCCACTATGGACCCAACAGACACGAATCCACTTCAACAAGCCCTCGCCAGCCAGGGTTCCGTACTGGGTCTGCACGACCAACTCCTCTGGGAGATCAAGGAGAATCTCTGTTCCCTGTCTGCTGACGTAATGAAGATCGGTGACCAGGTGGACCGTGTATCCACCCACTTTACCCCATCCACTCCTGGAACCCTGTCTAACCAGACCAGACAGCCTGTAGTGGCAACCCCCTACATGCCAGCAACACCCTCGCCAACAGACCCTCACGTACCTGAACCGGAACACTACACTGGGGATTTGGGGGAGTGCCGGGCCTTCCTTCTTCAGTGCTCCTTCGTGTTCGAACAGCAGTCGTCCACGCACTCCACGGATAAGTCAAAGATTGCTTACATCATGTGGTTGTTGCGGGGAAGTGCCTTAGCGTGAGCCACAGCTGTTTGGGATAACCAACCGGATATCTGCTCCTCTTTCATCACCTTTATCGCGGAAATGAGAAAGATTTCTGACCACACAGTCCGTGGTAAATACACCGCCAAGCGTTTACTCACTCTCCGCCAGGGCTCACGCAGTGTTGCCGATTATTCCGTGGAGTTCCGGACGTTAGTGGCCGACTTGGGGTGGAACGATGAGGCACTCCAAGGGGTATTTTGGAATGGACTCAGCTACCTGGTGAAAGACGAGTTGGCGGCAAGAGACAACACCGACAGCCTGGATTCCCTGATCTCCATAGTCACCAGGTTGGACAATCACCTCTGAGAATGCCATAGAGACAGAACTGGTCGTCCACCACCTTTGGCCACTCCACAGCACTCATTACCGCCTCCTGCCAGAACAAGCCTCTCTCCTCCTCCTGCACCCCGAGTGGCTCCCAGCTCTGCCGTTTCCACCGCCCGGGAGAGGAACCCACGCAGCTGGGACGGAACCGCCTTTCTCCCACTGAACAACTCCGGAGACTGAAAGCGGATAAGTGTCTATATTGCAGCCAGTCTGGCCACTTCCATGCCACCCGTCCCCTTCGGCCAAAAGGGAAGGCTCACCAGGTGAAAGGGGGACCCTGGTGAGCCAGACAATATTCCCTTCTGTTCCCCGAACCCGGCTGCAGCTTCAAGCTACTTTGCGTTACAACCCATGGTCCCTGCCTCTGTCAGCACTAGTGGACTCCGGTGCTGAGGGAAACCTTTTGGATGAAGACTTAGTTTTCCGGGCTGGAATTCCTCGTGAGCCGTTGAGTGCCCCCCTGGAAGCCCAGGCACTGGACGGTGAACTACTGGCCCGAGTCACACACTGCACACCATCCCTGTCTCTCCTTCTCTCCAGGAACCATCTGGAACAGGTGTGATTCAATTTAATTTCCTATCCTCAAGCTCCTATAGTTCTTGGGTACCCCTGGTTAAGCCGTCATAACCCCCATATTGACTGGTCCACTGGGAGGATAGTCAGCTGGAGTTTGTTCTGCAAACCCACTTGTCTGCAATCAGCCCTTTCCCCAGTGGAGGTCACCGTGACCTCGTCTGCCTCTGAATCCCCCGACTTATCCAAGGTTCCAGCAGAGTATCACAATCTGGGAGAAGTGTTTAGCAAACAACAGGCTCTTTCACTGCCTCCACACCGCCCTTACGATTGCGCAATTGACCTTCTCCCCAGAGCCCCTCTACCCACCAGTCGGCTGTACAACCTGTCCCGACCAGAAAGGGAAGCAATGGAGGCTTACCTGAATGACTCTCTGGCGGCTGGCATTATCCGACCCTCATCTTCCACTGTAGGCGCAGGTTTCTTCTTTGTGGGGAAGAAAGACGGCTCACTGCACCCCTGCATTGACTACCGTGACTACATGTGTGAAATTCACCGCTGACTTGTTATAAAATGGTAAAGAACTGGATATATTTTCATGGAAACAATATTATTTGTGCACAATTATAATGCATTCTTACCATGCTACTGGTGCTGTTCCTGTTTATTTCCCTTTTTAATCATTAAAAATATTTCAAAGTAAGGAAGCTTGTGATTTAGCAGCAGCAGCAGTATTTGAAGGAAGGAAATCATGATTAGAATAAATGACAATGACTTAGAATCTTAAACATGTACACCCATTGTTAGTTAGATTTTTGTTAACTCTGATTTGGTCACAGGCATAAGCACAATGAATATAATTTTAATATTTGGGTTACTGACCATAAACACTGATGTATAAAATGGTTCAGGACTATTAGTAGTGAAATAGACAGCCAGGAAGTAATGTCTAACAATATTTATTACAGTAGATCCATGAATTCAAGGAACTCATGTAAGTGCAATGAATACAAATATATCTGCAGAATGACAGCCTAGCATTATAAATAATAAACACAACCACCTTATTCTCTTCGTGGGACATCGTATTCAGAGATTTTTGCAGGTACTCCAAAAAGAAAACTTTAAGACTGTCCAGTGAATGGTCTTAAGTAGGTTTCTCAAACAATGTATTCTGTTTTTTTATTTGCAATTTTTAAAGCTGATGATTCATCTCAAGATATTTTAGAGAAGTATAAATTTAATTTAATGCTCAGTTTTCAATAGCACTGGTAAACACAAATAGAACTTCAACAAACTGGGGGCCCTAGATGGTGAAACAGTAGCAATATGGATTCCTAAATCCAAATAGAATTTATCAGAACTAGAGTGTTTCTGCTGCTGTTTATAAATTGTCAAGCAATCATTGAGATTCCTAATTCAAACTTTTGGAATTTTCTTAGATACAAACTTCCTTGTGGATCTGTGTATCTGCCATCTTAACGGAATTTAATAGAAGCACCACTGAGAGTGTCCTGACAAGATACATCTCCATCTGGTATGGGGGTAGCCGAGTATCAGACCAGAAGTCCCTAACAAAAGACTGTGAGAATGGCTAAGAGGATAATAGGGGCTCCCTACTATCAATCAGGGGCGTTTATCAGGAGTGCTGCATACGCAAGGCCCCTACTATTATTAAGGATCCCACCCATCCATCAAGCATCCTCTTTGACTTTCTACCATCAGGCAGGAGACTCCAAAGCATAAAAGCAAGAACGGTCAGGATGGAAAACAATTTCTTCCCTCAGCACTTTAAGCTTCTGAACTCCCTGCTGCATCATATTGAAAGTGCCACTGGTTAATCTGCTCTGCACGATACAATATTTAATTTATGCACCTTAGTTAGTTTATTTATATGTAATCCATCTGTAGATTCCATCCATACTTTCATAAGTTATTATGTGTTATGCATGTTCTATACACTGCAGTGCTCTACACTCCGATTTGGAAAAATACTGTCTTATTTGATGGTATACATGTATATCAAGTGTATAGTTAAATGACAATAAACTTGACTTAACTTATCCTTGTAACTTTGTATAAATTCATCTTTGTCTCTCTCACATTCTCAATTTCAGAGCTATCAGCTTCAGTCTCCATTTATCATCAAATGTAAGGCAACACAGTAGCACAGTGGTTCAATTCCCGGTGCTGTCTGTAACGAGTTTGTACGTTCTCCCCGTGACCACATGGGTTTCCCCAGGGTGCTCCGGTTTCCTCCCACAGTCCAAGGACATAAGGTTGCAGTTAGTGAGTTGTGGGCATGCAATATTGATGCCAGAAGTGTGGGGGCACTTAAGGGTTCTTTTAATTTAAGCTCCCTAATCACCTCTGGTTCCTTGCATAACACCCATTCCAGTATAGCTGATCCCTAGTAGGCCCAACTACAAACTCCTCCAAAAAGAAACCTCACAGGCATCCAGCAGACTCACTCTCTTGAGATCCTTTACCAACCTGATTTTCCCAATCGAACTGCATATTGAAATCTCCCATGACTATCATGACATTGCCTTTTTGACATGCCTTTTTTATTTTCCATTATAAGCTGTAGTCCACATCCCAGTTACTGTTGGGCAGCCTGTATATAACTGCCATCAGGGTCCCTTTACCTTGCAGTTTCCTAAACTCGACTTACACAGGTTCTACATCTTCCGATCCTATATCACATCTTTCTACTGATTTGATGCCATTCTTTACCAGGATGCCACCTACTCTGTGTATCTTCCTATCCCTCTGACACAACGCATATCCTTGGATGTTTAGCTTCTGACTACAACCAACCTTCAGCCACAATTCAGTGATGACCACAACATCATACCTGACAATCTGTAATAGTGCAACAAGATTATCCACTTTATTTCTTGTACTCCGTGCATTGATATGTAACACTTTGAGTACTATATTTGCTACCCTTTATGATTCTGCATCCCTAATAGAGTGATACTCACGCTGCTGGTTGCAATTTTGTCCTAACATCTGCCTGCCCTTCATGACAGTTTGACTGCAAGTTATCTCTGCTTTTTCATCATCTGTCCTATCCTGAGTCCCTTCACTCCTGTTGGCACCCCTTGCCAAATTAGTTTAAACCCTTCCCATCAACTCTAACAAACCTGCCCGCCTGAGGTTCATTTGCAACCCGTTACATATACCGAATGACCTCAATAAATACTAAGTTGGAAGTAACCTCATGAACTGGGGCAGGAGGCTGAGAGTTGTGAAAAAGAGACCATTGGCTGATAAGCAGCATATAATATGGCATTCGCAATTATCCTCCACCACAACATGTATCATTAAGGACCCTACCATCCAGGCCAGGCTCACTTCTCACCGCTGGCATTGGCGAGGAGGTACATGGGCCGTAGTTCTCCCAGCACCAGGTTCAGGGAAGTTATTACCCTTCAACTGTCAGGCTTCTAAACCAGCGTGGGTGACTTTACTTACCACAGCATAGACTGACGTTCAAGGACTCTACAACTCATGTTCTCAGCTATTTATTTATTATTTACACACTGTCTTCGTTTGCTCATTGGATGTTTGTCAGTCTTTGTGTGTAGATTTTCATTGATCTATTGTGTTTAACGTATTGTATTCTATGCATATAACCAATGTTATACATTTATTGTGTTTTTATTATGTTCATTACGATTGTTGTTTTTTTATGTGCCATTGGATCCACCATAACATAGAAACATAGAAACATAGAAAATAGGTGCAGGAGTAGGCCATTCGGCCCTTTGAGCCTGCACCGCCATTTATTATGATCATGGCTGATCATCCAACTCAGAACCCCGCCCCAGCCTTCCCTCCAATGACAATCATGTCATTCTCATTTACAATCCTGTGTTGAAGAATCACAACAAACAATCTTGAATCTTGAACTTCTTTGTTCTACTGTGAATGCCCACAAGAAAACGAATCTCAAGGTAGTATATGTGACATATACGGGCTTTAATATTAAATGTACTTTGAACTCTGAAGAAACTTGGCTTTTTTATTATCTATAAGTTTGATGCGAAGAGAGAGAGAGTTATAAATTGGGATATAAAATGTGGCTAAAATAAGCCAAGAAACAATTTGTGAGGATGTGATTGAATGGCAACAAATAGATTTGGAGGCTAACCCAAAATCATGATCAGGTTGTAGCAAATAATTTCAAGCTAGATTGGAGTTATTAATGGAGTTGAATGATAACTGGGATCAACCATGATGGAATGGCGGAACAGACTTGATGAACTGAATGGCATAATTCTGCTCCTATGTCCTATAACCATATGGTATTATAAATACTAAATTTCTTTTTCTAGGTATCATTTCCTTCAGCAAAACAAAGTACAAGTAACAAGTACAGATTTCATCCTTCATGCTTGAATAAAGTTTGGACAAGATTTTCTGCACTTGAAATAAACCTTTTCTGTTGCACATATTCTCTTGCTATTACACAAATACAGTAAAATAATTAATCATATAAAATGATGTTTCTCAAAATTATACTTTCACTTTAGTGTCTAAAAACCATTTAAAGGTACATTAAGCCTGCACAAAATATGAATTTAATGTTAGCTGTATACATTATTCCAATCCTCTCACTAAATCATCAGAAAATTCCAATGTCTAAGTCAGTTGGGTACAGAATAAAGAACTTGGTCACATTATGGTACTGGATATGATATAATTATGCACAGCAGTCTAATTAACTGTGTAACAGTTTCTTCCCCTGAGCCATTAGACTCCTCAATTCCCAGAGTCTAGTCTGACACACACACACACACACACACAACTGAACACCACTCCACTCCCTTTGCAATTTTTGCTCATTTCTTCAATTCCTGCTAAAACATTATTTACATTTTACTTTTATATTTACATCATTTATTATTACATTGTAATTTGTCCTTCACTGTGCCTATTGCCTTGTTTATTAATTATTGTACTGTCTTGTGCACTTTATGTAGTCCCATGTAGGCCTGAAGTCTAATGTAGTTTTGTGTTGTTTCATGTAGCATCATGGTCCTGGAGGATCATTGTTTCATTTTTACTGTGTACTGTACTGGCAGTTATGGTTGAAATGACCATAAAAATGACTTGATTTGATTTGACTTTATGTGAATAACATAAATCACAAATAATTAGTTTATTGAAACACCCTACCATTATAAAAATGTGCTCAGATTCAATGTTAGACTGGAAATTTGCAAAGCAGTTTTCTTTGCTACAATATTCAAGTAGAAAGAGAGACTGGTAAATTTTCATCATGTATTGAAAATGTGAGAGTGACTGCAATAATTGAGTGCAGGAGAATTTTTGTCTCCTGATGCTTCTGGAAATTCAGATACCTTTTTTTTTCACATCCTGTCTTTTTTTTTCCTTCAATCTTTCTCTTAATCTCTCTTGATGCATTATTTGAAAGCCACCAATGGTGACTACAAGTGAAAAAATATGGTCTCCGGACTTTTCCCTCAGTTTTCCAGTGAAGCATTCATGCTCTCAAACTTACTTGATTTGGTTCTTGACAATGTCTGTGTTAGTCCCTTGCATAACGTTCTGCACGAGTTCTCTAGACTGGCATTTGTCACACTTTTATCAAATCAGAACACTTTTTTATTAAAAACCTCCCCTAATCAATGATCTGTAAAGAAATAATAAGCACGGATTAATACATCCTTAATGATTTCTACCAAAGCTGTATGGTTTTATGTGTGGTAGAATATTATTGCTGAGACAGAATTTGAAAGCAATAATTTAACTTGTTATACTTTCCAAGTATTAGAAGCTTTATAATCACCTGGACATGGTTCTGTGCTACAGCATGGAACAATGGTCCATATGTATTTATCATCTCTGTCCATAAAAATGATCCTGGATTAGTTGAAATGAAATAATTCTATCGTGCGAGCACTGCAAATTGAATTTGTCAAAGACATTGTGATGATATTGTTGAAAATGAAACCCAAATTCAAATCAAATGCTTATCAATGTCTGCTCCTATATGATTTTTTTTCAAAGCACCTTTGAAAATCCATGGTGGCAAGTTATTTTGCATTTACTGTATTCAGGGACAGTTAATAGATCACAATCTGTAGTTCAACCAAGAAGAAAATAGAATTGTGTATGCTTTGTTATCTTTATCTTGTGGAAGAAATAGAAATGTAGATAAAATTAATATAAGCCCACATTGCTTTTTAACAGAATGTGGAGTATTTCATAAAAAAAGTTCCTGAGTGTGAACAATGTTCTAGGTTATTGAAAAGTGTTTGTTGTCTGTCGTATCCAACAATGACAGGAAACTTGTGTGGGAGAGTTTTTAAAGTGGAAGAACCATTGCACTGGTCCAGTCCCACTCTTTTGACTTCGAATGACTGGGTCCAGTGGTTCGTGTAATTGAAGGCTTCCTTGGTTGCAGTAAATGATATGACTTCTTCTGTGCATTGTCATTCCCTTTGCTCTCCACAAAGTGTGCCAGAACCAGCTTCCTGGCCATTGGATCTCACTTTTGATCTGATCCAGCCAGTCCACCAGAGCTGACGTCACATATGAAGGCAGGGATGTCATGATCTCAGCAGGGTATGCAATCCACCAGCTACCATCGCTTGGTTTAGCTGGTCAATGCACTCAGTTGCCACTTCATTAGTTGTACCTGTACATCTGCTCGTTCATGCTAATATCTAACCAGCCAGTCATGTGGTAGCAAATCAATACATAAAAGCATGCAGACATGGTCAAGGGGTTCAGCTGTTTGGACCAAACATCAGAATGGGGAATTAAAGGCAAAGTGAATAGGAATAAGGAACCTTGGTTCTCAAGGGATATTGCAACTCTGATAAAGAAGAAGAGGGAGTTGTATGAAATGTATAGGAAACAGGGGGTAAATCAGGTGCTTGAGGAGTATAAGAAGTGCAAGAAAATACTTAAGAAAGAAATCAGGAGGGCTAAAAGAAGACATGAGGTTGCATTGGCAGTCAAAGTGAAGGATAGTGGTATATAAAATTACGATGGGTATAGATAGAGTGAATGCAAGCAGGATTTTTCCACTGAGGCTAGGGGAGAAAAAAACCAGAGGACATGGGTTTCGGGTGAGGGGGGAAAAGTTTAAAGGGAATATTAGGGGGGGCTTCTTCACACAGAGAGTGGTGGGAGTATGGAATGAGCTGCCAGATGAGGTGGTAAATGCGGGTTCTTTTTTAACATTTAAGAATAAATTGGACAGATACATGGATGGGAGGTATATGGAGGGATATGGTCCGTGTGCAGCTCAGTGGGACTAGGCAGAAAATGGTTCGGCACAGCCAAAAAGGGCCAAAAGGCTTGTTTCTGTGCTGTAGTTTCTATGGTTCTATGGGAAAAAGTGACCTTGGGCATGAAATGATTGCTGGTGTCAGACAGGGTGGTGAGAGTATTTCAGAAGCAGCTGATCACCTGAGGTTTTGATTGGCAAGTCTCTGGAATTTACAGAGAATGGTATGAAAAACTAAAAAAAATACAGTGACTGATAGTTCTGTGGGCAAAAATGCATTGTTAATGAGAGACGTCAGAGGGGAATGGCCAGAAGAGTTCGAGCTGACTGTAATTCAAATACCCATAAGTATGGTGTGCAGGAGCATCTCTGAATGTACAACACATGGATGTGCCACAGTGGAAGCAGACCACATTCAGTGGCCATTTTATTAAGTACAGGAAATACCTAATGAAGTTGCCACTGGGTGTATTTTTTTAATATTCTTCACCTACAAGAGAACAATCCATTATATATGAAAATTAAAGTATACCTAATCCCCGCCTATTTCATTGCTACCTGTGTCAATAATTGGAAATCTTAAGAAAGTTTTCATACAGCCATCTTCTAGTAGCATGTATCAAGGATGGAGCATTGAAAAGGATATTTGGTGGTCTTATTGACAATATACCTAAAAGGAATAGTGGATAGGTTATTTATTTTATATATTTTAAAAAAGGAGGGAGAGAGAAACCGGGGAATTATAGACCGGTTAGCCTAACGTCGGTGGTGGGGAAACTGCTGGAGTCAGTTATCAAGGATGTGATAACAGCACATTTGGAAAGCGGTGAAATGATCGGACAAAGTCAGCATGGATTTGTGAAAGGAAAATCATGTCTGACGAATCTCATAGAATTTTTTGAGGATGTAACTAGTAGAGTGGATAGGGGAGAACCAGTGGATGTGGTATATTTGGATTTTCAAAAGGCTTTTGACAAGGTCCCACACAGGAGATTAGTGTGCAAACTTAAAGCACACGGTATTGGGGGTAAGGTATTGGTGTGGGTGGAGAATTGGTTAGCAGACAGGAAGCAAAGAGTGGGAATAAACGGGGCCTTTTCAGAATGGCAGGCGGTGACTAGTGGGGTACCGCAAGGCTCAGTGCTGGGACCCCAGTTGTTTACAATATATATTAATGACTTGGATGAGGGAATTAAATGCAGCATCTCCAAGTTTGCGGATGACACGAAGCTGGGTGGCAGTGTTAGCAGTGAGGAGGATGCTAAGAGGATGCAGGGTGACTTGGATAGGTTGGGTGAGTGGGCAAATTCATGGCAGATGCAATTTAATGTGGATAAATGTGAAGTTATCCACTTTGGTGGCAAAAATAGGAAAACAGATTATTATCTGAATGGTGGCCGATTAGGAAAAGGGGAGGTGCAACGAGACCTGGGTGTCATTATACACCAGTCATTGAAAGTGGGCATGCAGGTACAGCAGGCGGTAAAAAAGGCGAATGGTATGCTGGCCTTTATTGCGAGAGGATTCGAGTACAGGAGCAGGGAGGTACTACTGCAGTTGTACAAGGCCTTGGTGAGACCACACCTGGAGTATTGTGTGCAGTTTTGGTCCCCTAATCTGAGGAAAGACATCTTTGCCATAGAGGGAGTACAAAGAAGGTTCACCAGATTGATTCCTGGGATGGCAGGACTTTCATATGAAGAAAGACTGGATGAACTGGGCTTGTACTCATTGGAATTTAGAAGATTGAGGGGGGATCTGATTGAAACGTATAAGATCCTAAAGGGATTGGACAGGCTAGATGCAGGAAGATTGTTCCCGATGTTGGGGAAGTCCAGAACGAGGGGTCACAGTTTGAGGATAGAGGGGAAGCCTTTTAGGACCGAGATTAGGAAAAACTTCTTCACACAGAGAGTGGTGAATCTGTGGAATTCTCTGCCACAGCGAACTGTTGAGGCCAGTTCATTGGCTATGTTTAAGAGGGAGTTAGATATGGCCCTTGTGGCTATGGGGGTCAGGGGGTATGGAGGGAAGGCTGGGGCGGGGTTCTGAGTTGGATGATCAGCCATGATCATAATAAATGGCGGTGCAGGCTCGAAGGGCCGAATGGCCTACTCCTGCACCTATTTTCTATGTTTCTATGTTTCTATGTTTCTATATAATGTGTAGTATTTCATAAACAAAGCAATCCTCTTAGATCAGAGTGCAAAAGGCAATGTGAGCTTGTTGCAATTAAGAGGAACCTTCAGATATCCTCAAATGCATGTGCGCTGCTTGTAAAACATTCTCTAAGTTTGTCATAGCCCACAGGCATATATTTGGTTTGATTGAAGCAGAGATTTTGCACTCACTAGCTCACCCAAAATGAATGACCAGAGAAACCGTCTGAATGCCCATGTACGTTTGTACATAAAGTATAATAATTCACCAAGAAATAAAGGAAACTAACATAGGGGGATCAAGCCTTTCTGAGGCATTACTGAATGTATTTTACATAGTCATTGTCAGTTTATTTTTAAGACTACAGAATGCACAGCATTGTCAGCTGATTTATGCATTTATTTATTTGGAGATGCAGCGTAGAATAGCCACTTCCGGCCCTTCGAGCCGCACCAGCAGCAACCTCCAATTTAACCCAGCCTAGTTATGGAACAATTTACAATGATCAATTAACCTACAGACCGGTATGTCATCGGTCTGGTGCGTCTTTGAGCACCAGGAAATAAACATGCATTCCGTTGGGAGGACATACAAAGTCATTACAGGGGCTGCCAGAATTGTACTGCAAACTCTGACGCTTTGAGGTGTAATAGCATTGCACTGAGTATGGTACTACTGTGGCGACCCAGAAGTAAAATCTGCAAATTTAATTTGGAGTGATAATAGAATATCAAAAACTTTTTCAGTTTTACACTGTTTTATTTTCTAATGGAGGACTACAAAGTTGTTCTATTTATTTCCATCTGAAGTATTCATGATTTACCACCTTCCATAGGACAATTTTCACTCTGGGGGCAGGAAGACATGCAAGGAACAAACCCCCTTTCACTAGAACTCTCCAGAGGATAGAGATATTTTCCTGTGATTTCACTTCCAGTTGATAGTCAAGACAGCACCTCATGTTTGCAATTTATTCAATTGACAGCATAGGATCATATTGGGTATCCAAGACAAAATTCAAAGCTTGCAGATGAAATGATATCCAGAAATTCAATAAACCATGAGATGCAGGGAGGAACAACACAGGGTGATAAAGACTGGTGAAATTGGCAAGTGTATGGCAGATGCAATCCAACCCATACAAATGTGAACAGATATAATTTAGTGGGAAGGTATCCTGGATTAAAGGTACAGTTTTAAAATAGATGCAGGAGTAGAGACACTTGGCTATAATTGTTGTGTTTGAAGGTGGAAGGAGAATTCAGAAAGGCTGTTAAAAATACAAGGAATCAGAATCAGGTTTAATATCACTGTTACATAGAAATATAGAAATCCACACCACAATACAGGCCCTTCGGCCCACAATGTTGTGCCGAACTTGTAACCTACTCTAGAAACTGCCCAGAATTTCCCTACTGCACAGCCTTCTATTTTTCGAAGCTCCATGTACCTATCGAAGAGTCTCTTAAAGGATCCTATTGTATCCGTCTCTACCACCATCGCTGGCAGTGCATTCCACGGACTCACCACACTCTGTGTGGAAAAACTTACCTCTGACATCCCCCTTGTACCTACTTCCAAGCACCTTAAAACTATGTCCCCTCAAGTTAGCCATTTGGGAAAAAGCCTCTGGCTATCCACACAATCAATGCCTCTCATCATCTTATACTCCTCTATCAGGTCATTCCTTATGAACCTGATTGAATTCTTTGAGGATGTAACAAAACACATTGATGAAGGTAGAGTAGTGGATGTAATGTATATGGATTTCAGTAAGGTGTTTGATAAGGTTCCCTGTGGAAGGCTCATTCAGAAAATAATGAGGCATGGGATCCGAGGAGACCCTGCATTGTGGATCCAGAAATGGCTTGCCTATAGAAGGCAATGGATGGTTGTAGGTGGATCATATTCTGCATGGAGGATGGTAACCAGTGATGTTCTGCAGGGATCTGTTCTGGAACTCTTCCTCTTTGTGATTTTTTATAAATGACCTGGATAAAGAAGTAGAGGGTGGGTCAGTAAGTTTGCTGATGATACAAAGAGTGGGGGTGTTGTGTATATTCTGGAGAGTTGTCAAAAGTTACAGCAGGACATAAATAAAATGCAGAACTGGGCTGAGAAGTGGCAGATGGAGTTCAACCCAGATAATTGTGAAGTGGTTGATTTTAGTATGTCAAATTTGAAGACAGAATATAATATTAATGGTAAGCCTCTTTGCAGTGTGGAGGATCAGCAAGATCTTGGGGTCTGCAGAAATGCACATTTCTGCCGTGCATTTCCCTAAGAACATCTGCTCCCAATTTATGTTACCAAGTTCCTGTCTAATAGCATCATATTTCCCCCTAACCCAATTAAATGTTTTCCCAATCTGTTTGCTCCTATCCCTCTCCAGCGCTATGGTAAAGGAGATAGAGTTGTGACCGCTACCTCCAAAATGCTCTCCCACCGAAAGATCTGACACCTGACCAGGTTCATTTCCCAATACCTGATCAAGTACAGCCTCTCTTCTAGTTGGCTTATCTACATATTGCATCAGGAAACCTTCCTGAACATACCTACACCCCATCTAAATCCCTTGCTCCAAGGAGATGCCAGTCAATATTAGGAGAGTTAAAATCACCCATCACAGGGGGAAGGGGGGGAATGTCGACTCAGACCTAGAGAGGCCTGCGATGGGCATTTTCATGCCTTACAAGGCGCAGATTGGAAGTCTATGTGGCACCACTCCTCGCACAGACTAGAGCAATGTGTGATTAAGTGCCTTGCTCAAGGGCACAAGCACGCTGCCACAGCTGAGGCTTGAACTAGTGACCTTGAGATAACTAGACGAATGCCATAACCACTTGGCCACATACCCAACCCATCACAGCAACCCTATTATTATTGCACCATTCCAGACTCTGCCTCCCTATCTGCTCCTCAATATCCCTGTTACCATTGGGGAGTCTATAAAAAGCACGCAGTAGAGTTGTTGTCGCCTTCCTGTTTCTAACTTTCACCCACAATGACTCAGTAGACAATCCCTCCATGACTTCCTCCTTTTCTGCGGTTGTGATACTATCCCTGATTAGCAATGCCACAAAAAGTTCCATTTTAACTTCATCAGTCAACAGGACTTGTTTCCAAAATGCAACAGGCTTGTTTAGATGTTCCTTAACCTTTTGAATAGAACGTTTTGGCTGCAATGAGCAAAGGTATGTTTGGAGAAAAAAGCACCTTTATTTCCTGTGGAGCATCAAGAAAGCTCACCTCTGTCCCAGGATACTGATGGACTTTTACTCCTGTACCGTTGAGAGCATACTCACCAACCGCAACTTAGAGTAGTATGGCAATCGTTCCGTATCAGACCACAAAGCACTCCGGCGTGTGGTGAAAACTGCCCAGAGGATTATCGGCACCTAATTGCCTACCACTGTGAACATCTACCATAAATGCTGCCTGGGCAGGGCGAAAAGCATTATCAAGGATGCATCTCAACCTAACCATGGACTTTTTACTCTCCTCTCATCCGGTAGGTGCTACAGGAGCCTCTGCTCCCGCACCAGCAGGCACAGGAAGAGCTTCTTCCCTGAGGCTGTGACCCTGCTGAACCTAACATCACAGCGCTAAGCAGTATTGCACCCATATTGTACTGTCTAAGTACTTTTATATTTGTGTGCTGTAGCACTTACTTTTTATTAGCAGTTAATAATATTATAACACTATTCTTTGCATTTCTGGTTAGATGCTAACTGCATTTCATTGGCTTTGTATCTGTACTTGGCACAATGACAATAAAGTTGAATCTAATCTAATCTGAAAAGGGTGCATAGTTTCATGAAAAGAACCCCTCTCCAACCGTTCAGCATGGGGTGAATCGACCACTCTTTGAGCCTGTGTTGCAGCCAGTGGCACGGGGAACATTTACTGGTAGAGGGAAAAATGAATTCAATTAAATACCAGCAAATTCTGGAAGCAAACATCATACAGTCTATGAAAAAAAGCGGAAGATGAAAAGAGGATGGCTTCTACAACAGGATAATGAACCTAAACACACCTCAAAATCCACAATGGACTACCTCAAGAGGCACAAGCTGAAGGTTTTGCCATGGCCCTCACAGTCCCCTGACCTAAACATCATCAAAGAATCTGTGGATAGACATCAAAACAGCAGTACACGCAAGATGGCCCAAGAATCTCACAGAACTAGAAGTCTTTGGCAAGGAAGAATGGAAAAAATCCCCCAAACAAGAATTGAAAGACTCTTAGCTGGCTACAAAAAGTGTTTATAAGCTGTGATACTTGCCAAAGGGGGTGTTACTAAGTACCACCATGCAGGGTGCCCAAACTTTTGCTGCGGGCCCTTTTCCTTTTTTGTTATTTTGAAACTATAAAAGATGGAAAAAAAAGCTTTCTTGCTTCAAATATTAAAGAAAGTTAGTGTGCAAACTTAAAGCACACGGTATTGGGGGTAAGGTATTGGTGTGGGTGGAGAATTGGTTAGCAGATAGGAAGCAAAGAGTGGGAATATACGGGACCTTTTCAGAATGGCAGGCGGTGACTAATCGGGTACCACAAGGCTCAGTGCTGGGACCCCAGTTGTTTACAATATATATTAATGACTTGGATGAGGGAATTAAATGCAGCATCTCCAAGTTTGCGGATGACACAAAGCTGAGTGGCAGTGTTAGCAGTGAGGAGGATGCTAAGAGGATGCAGGGTGACTTGGATAGGTTGGGTGAGTGGGCAAATTCATGGCAGATGCAATTTAATGTGGATAAATGTGAAGTTATCCACTTTGGTGGCAAAAATAGGAAAACAGATTATTATCTGAATGGTGGCCGATTAGGAAAAGGGGAGGTGCAACGAGACCTGGGTGTCATTATACACCAGTCATTGAAAGTGGGCATGCAGGTACAGCAGGCGGTGAAAAAGGCGAATGGTATGCTGGCATTTATAGCGAGAGGATTCGAGTACAGGAGCAGGGAGGTACTACTGCAGTTGTACAAGGCCTTGGTGAGACCACACCTGGAGTATTGTGTGCAGTTTTGGTCCCCTAATCTGAGGAAAGACATCTTTGCCATAGCGGGAGTACAAAGAAGGTTCGCCAGATTGATTCCTGGGATGGCAGGACTTTCATATGAAGAAAGACTGGATGAACTGGGCTTGTACTCGTTGGAATTTAGAAGATTGAGGGGGGATCTGATTGAAACGTATAAGATCCTAAAGGGATTGGACAGGCTAGATGCAGGAAGATTGTTCCCGATGTTGGGGAAGTCCAGAACGAGGGGCCACAGTTTGAGGATAGAGGGGAAGCCTTTTAGGACCGAGATTAGGAAAATCTTCTTCACACAGAGAGTGGTGAATCTGTGGAATTCTCTGCCACAGGAAACTGTTGAGGCCAATTCATTGGCTATATTTAAGAGGGAGTTAGATATGGCCCTTGTGGCTACAGGGGTCAGGGGGTATGGAGGGAAGGCTGGGGCGGGGTTCTGAGTTGGATGATCAGCCATGATCATAATAAATGGCGGTGCAGGCTCGAAGGGCCGAATGGCCTACTCCTGCACCTATTTTCTATGTTTCTATGTTTCTAAATGTGTCATCTTTAACTTTATGCCTTTTGGAAATCAGTTCATCGTTTACTTGCTTAGCTATTCACAGTAATAGAAATTTTGACCCGGTTGCCGAAACTTATGCCACTGTATATATATATGTGTGTGTGTGTGTGTGTGTGTGTGTGTGTGTGTGTGTGTGTGTGTGTGTGTGTGTTTGTCTGTGTGTGTAGTGCAAAAAGAGGGGTAAAAGGAGAAAAGATACTGAGAATGTGTTCTTAGGTTCATTATCCATTCTGAAGTCTGATGGCAATGGGAAAGAAAGCTGTTCCTGAAACCTGAGCTTTATTACTGGATGAATAAGTTACAGAAACAAAGAATGTCTGTCAATTCTGGGCACACACTTCACAAAGGAAATCAGGACATTTGTTAGGGTAAAGAAGGATTGTTTATGTACAGAAAAAGGAGAAATTTTGAGTTGTTCTTCTAGTTAGAGAATGTTCAATAGAGGCATTCAAAATCATAAAAGGTTTGATTGGGTAAGTAAGGATAATTTGTTTCTAGTGACATGGGAAAAAAACGGCATAAATGTTTTGTTTCAAAAACTGAGTTGATTTTAGTAGTGCTGCCAAAGGGAACAATCAATTGCAACATTCAAGTATTTATCCTTGAAAGTGAAAAATTGTACAACTATCAGAAAGAGCATAAGAATAGCATTAATTGAATAGTTTTATATGTCTGCAGAAGCACAATAGACTGAATGGTTTCATTATATTATGTGATCCTAGGATGATTCTGTTCTCTAGTTTTAGATATATATCAGATATTCCCAGAGCAGACTTGATCATCAGAATGGCCTAATTCATCTGCTGACTATCTTCTCTGCCCTATGATCATTCGGTCCTGGACCAAATTAGCTCCCTGCCAATTTCCATAAACTTCATTCAAGTATTGTTTGGTTGCTTCTTCAATATTTCTCAGCACTCCTTTATAAATAGTACAGTAAACAAAATAGGTTGAATTATTTTTAAAAAAGAGTTAGAAATAATTTGCTTGAGTTTAATTATTTTGTTGCATCTACTTGAGCTTCTGTGTTGTAATTTTCTGCATTGCAGAGAAGCGTTGAAAATTAAGAAACTCTAAAACGATCGAAAGATTTGGAAATCTCTTGTGCAACGCTACATCGTTTCAGGACAATGAGTAGTAACAGTTGGATTTCTCACACCTCCGAGCTCAAAAAGTCAGGTTGTAAAAGTTCACACCATTATTTCTCCAGGACTCTTCTAGCTCCTGGGGAGTGATGATGAGCAAAGTCAACATTCTACTATAATTGGAAGAGGGTGACAGACTGTTCCCAGGGGAGAGGGGCAATGGTGGCCTAGATGTAGCACAGTTAGTGAATAAAATACAGAAACTGCAAGAACCATCATTTTTATTCAAGGCAGTATCTGCTAGAATGTTACCAAGAAGATGACCATAACGAAACACGTGTTTACTTTGAACACCCATACTTTGGGAAATCAAGGTCACGAGAATGATCCCAGGAATGAAAGTTTGAACATTTGCCTTCCTCTTGTTCGTCGCTCACATTTCATTTAACGACAGGGGTCACCTGTTACAACCAACTGGGAGATGAGGTGCCAGAGGTGGTGTGGCGGGGGACTGCAGCGTGGTGAATCTGCTGCAATCCGTGATGGACTGGGGGCTGGCCCCTGCGGTGTGGCTCTCCCAGCGATGCTGTCCTCCAATGTATGCTCCAGGGAAGATAAGATGATATGCCTTCATCTGCACTTGACCCAGCACTAGATGAGAACGGCTGCGTGCTTGTTCTTGCAGAAATGTGGCTGAAGACAATATCCTATGCACCATGAATCTTCAGGCCATGCCAGTCAGGGACTTGAGCTAATATTATTTTGTGACTGTATGTGCTATCATATCTTTTTTGTGCTGTGTATCACTGTATATACTGTGTTTTGCATTTGGCCTCGAGGAACGATGTTTCATTTAGGTGTATAGATGGATGACAATTAAATTTCACTTGAACTACAAAAGCACTAGTTTCTATATTATTAGGATTTCTTCTGGCATTTCTGGATAAGTTTTGAGAGCAAACCTTCTCCCTACCTTCTGTCCAAGACCTCTTTCAGAGTCGATTCCTCCAGAAGACACGTACATCATTAAAGACCCCTCACACACTCTCCATGAACTGTTTGTTCTTCTGCCATCAGGCAAACATTACAGGAGCATCAAAACTAAAACCACAAGGCTACTAAACAGCTTCCTCCCACAGGCAGTCAGACTGCTATATAGCTGCTCTACCCGACTGTGCTCTGGACGCTTTTAACTTGCACTGGACACTTATAACTTGATTTTAACTGACATATGGCTGTTATGTTTTACTATTTATTGTTATGTTTATTATTTAGTGTTGCGTTTGTTATGTTATGATTGCACTGCCCCTGAGAAATGCTGTCTCATTCTGCCCTGCAGAGCTGATGTATGGTTAGAATGACAATAAAGTTTTTTGAATCTTGAATCTTGAATCTTGGAACCCGCTAGTAGTGCAGTGGCTGGATCCCCGCTTGTGTAAGTTTACTTGAGGATGGTTCTGCAACACTCTGACAATCAGTGCAGAACTGAAAACCTAGTCCAGTAAATGATGCTTATTTGATGATCCAACATTCATACAAAAAATGTTTACCGTTATGCACAGAACAGCCATAACTTCAGCTAATTTGTTGAAACCTTGCAGGAGAGGAATGTGGAGCATTATTTCTGCACCAATTCGTTTTGTTTTCTATCAGGGGTTTCCAGCAATTTTATGCTATGGAAGCCTGCCATTAACCAAGGTGTCTGTGGACCCCAGGTTGAGCACCCCTATTTCACATACAAATTGCATGGTGAGAAGAAGTGTCCAAAAATATTTGAAGAATTGTCTTGCTGCCAGTGCTGCTGATAGATCACACTTATAAAAATGGTTTTCTGATGTTTACTAATTTTCATTATACTTTTGCTCCTTTTGATTTATGCATGTTTAGTCTATTGGATAAGCCACTGTTTCTGTTTTCCTGATGACAATGGCCTGAAATAAATCATATCTAAAGTTGCAAACACAAGGAAATCTGCAGATGCTGGAGTTTCAAGCAACACACATAAAAGTTGCTGGTGAACGCAGCAGGCCAGCTCTTACTAGCTCTTCTTTCAGTTGGACCTGACAAAGGGTCTCGGCCCGAAACATCGACTGTATATCTTCCTAGAGATGCTGCCTGGCCTGCTACGTTCACCAGCACCTTTTATGTGTGTTGCATATCTAAAGTCACCCATTTTATAAGACCATAAGGTATAGAAGCAGAATTAGGCCATTTGGCCCAAGGAAAATCATGTCTGACGAATCTCATAGAATGTTTTGAGGATGTAACTAGTAGAGTGGATAGGGGAGGACCAGTGGATGTGGTATATTTGGATTTTCAAAAGGCTTTTGACAAGGTCCCACACCGGAGATTAGTGTGCAAACTTAAAGCACACGGTATTGGGGGTAAGGTATTGGTGTGGGTGGAGAATTGGTTAGCAGACAGGAAGCAAAGAGTGGGAATAAACGGGACCTTTTCAGAATGGCAGGCGGTGACTAGTGGGGTACCGCAAGGCTCAGTGCTGGGACCCCAGTTGTTTACAATATATATTAATGACTTGGATGAGGGAATTAAATGCAGCATCTCCAAGTTTGCGGATGACACGAAGCTGGGTGGCAGTGTTAGCAGTGAGGAGGATGCTAAGAGGATGCAGGGTGACTTGGATAGGTTGAGTGAGTGGGCAAACTCATGGCAGATGCAATTTAATGTGGATAAATGTGAAGTTATCCACTTTGGTGGCAAAAATAGGAAAACAGATTATTATCTGAATGGTGGCCGATTAGGAAAAGGGGAGGTGCAACGAGACCTGGGTGTCATTATACACCAGTCATTGCAAGTGGGCATGCAGGTACAGCAGGCGGTGAAAAAGGCGAACGGTATGCTGGCATTTATAGCGAGAGGATTCGAGTACAGGAGCAGGGAGGTACTACTGCAGTTGTACAAGGCCTTGGTGAGACCACACCTGGAGTATTGTGTGCAGTTTTGGTCCCCTAATCTGAGGAAAGACATCTTTGCCATAGCGGGAGTACAAAGAAGGTTCACCAGATTGATTCCTGGGATGGCAGGACTTTCATATGAAGAAAGACTGGATGAACTGGGCTTGTACTCGTTGGAATTTAGAAGATTGAGGGGGGATCTGATTGAAACGTATAAGATCCTAAAGGGATTGGACAGGCTAGATGCGGGAAGATTGTTCCCGATGTTGGGGAGTTCCAGAACGAGGGGTCACAGTTTGAGGATAGAGGGGAAGCCTTTTAGGACCAAGATTAGGAAAAACTTCTTCACACAGAGAGTGGTGAATCTGTGGAATTCTCTGCCACAGCAAACTGTTGAGGCCAGTTCATTGGCTATGTTTAAGAGGGAGTTAGATATGGCCCTTGTGGCTACAGGGGTCAGGGGGTATGGAGGGAAAGCTGGGTTCTGAGTTGGATGATCAGCCATGATCATAATAAATGGCGGTGCAGGCTCGAAGGGCCGAATGGCCTACTCCTGCACCTATTTTCTATGTTTCTATGTTTCTATGAGTCTGGTTCACCATTTCATCGTGGCTGATCCAATTTTCCTCTCAGCCCCAATCTCCTGCCTTCTCCCTGTATCCCTTCATGACCTGACCAATTAAGAATCTATCAACCTCTGCCTTAAATATGCAGAAAGACTTTTGGCCTCCAGACCTGCCTGTGGCAAAGAATTCCACAGATTCACCACTCTTTGGCTAAAGAAATTCCTCATCTCCCTTCTAAAAGTCTGCCTCTCTATTCTGAGAATTTGTCCACTGGTCTTGGACTCTCCCATCATAGGAAACATCCTCTCCATATCCACTCTATCAAGGACTTTCACCATTCAATTGTTTTCAGTGAAGTCACTCCTCATTCTTCTGAATAAGTGCGGTTATTTGCTGCTTCTGTAAGTGTGGTTCTCCGGACAAACACATTACACCAGGGTGGACATTTTACAATCTGTTCAGATGTGGGAAACATTCCTTCTTTAAATATTGGAGGAAAGGATAATTAAAGTATGTAGGCAGCTATGCTTGTGACAGTCTATGGAGATGATAAACAAGTGCAAATGGCTGATCTAATGAGGAAATCAAAATGCATTGATAATATCTACAATAATTCCTGTTGACAGGTGGAGCAGCTTAACATAAATAATCTACCTCTCTTGTTTGTTTGGAGCCTTCTGAAGTTCCAGCACAGATCCCTGCAGAAAGATGCACAGAAAGTTTTGATGGAATTATTTCAGCGGGTGGAGGAAAGCAGAGATATAGAAAGCAGAATGACAGGCCTGGGTGGTATAATTGAACTGTCAGTCTTTGATTATGTGTAGATTTTCATTGATTCTATTGTATTTCTTTGTTCTACTGTGAATGCCTGAAAGAAAATGAACCTCAGGATAGTATGTGGTAACATACTGTTTATGTACTTTGACAATAAATTTACTTTGAACTTTGGAAGAACAGTATTGGTCTTTATTTTTTCATCTTTTACCTGCAACAGCTTATATCCATACAGAAATGACCCCACACCAAGTTTGTCTTTCTTTGTGGCATTAGTAGGAAAGTTAGGATGGTCATGTGAGTAGCTGGTGCATATCACAAGTCCTGGTCATGCAACCATTGATGCCAGCAAACAATCTCTGAAGAGTGTTGATAATGGCTGACATCACCCATCTTGTAAAGGCACTGCCCAGAAGAAGTCAACATCAAACCACTTCTGCAGAAAAATTTGCTAAGAACAATCATGATCATTGGAAGACCTTGACTGTCAATGTCACCATGTCTGATTTCCAGAGAATCTCTAGTCCATTGGGCTCAGCTGCCAATGGATTAAAAATAATCTTGTCTAAGAGTTCAGAGACACTGTATTCAAGGAGCTTTGGTTGACTGAAATCCTTGACTAGAAACTTTGAAAAACTATCTAAGAATATAAAACTAACACCATTATTGGAAGCTGGAGAAGTCACTGCATCTTTGTACTGCCATTAACAAAGTAGGGTGTCTATTAAAGTATAAAGAGAAAGTTTGGTGGTTCAGAGGGAACCTATGCAAGAAATATTTCACATGTGGCGGAGAGGAAGACCACCCCTCCTCCAAACGACCAGGTGATGTTCTTACCGTGGCCGATGTGAGGAGAACCCAGTGCAGGGTCAACCCACGGAAGGCTGCTGGACCAGACAATATTCCTAACAGAGTGCTTAGAGGATGTGCAGCCCAGCTAGCTGAGATTCTCATTGACATCTTCAACAACTCCCTGAGCAGCACCATCATTCCTACGTGCTTCAAGGCCGCCACCATCGTCCCCATGCCAAAGAAGTCTTCAGTGTCCTGCCTCAATGACTACCGTCCTGTCGCACTCACATCCATCATCATAAAGTGTTTCAAGAGGCTCGTCATGAGGCACATCAAGACCCTGCTGCCCCCCTCACTGGACGCCCTGCAGTTTGTGTACTGTCCCAACCGTTTAACAGAAGATGCCATTGCCATCACCCTCCAACTGGCCCTAACCCACCTGGACAAAAAAGACACGTATGTTCAAATGCTGTTCATAGACTTCAGTTCAGCGTTCAACACAATCATTCCTCAGAAACTGATTGGAAAGCTGAGCCTACTGGGCCTGAACACCTCCCTCTGCAACTGGATCCTAGACTTCCTGACTGGGAGACCTCAGTCAGTCCGGATCAGGAGCAGCATCTCCAATATCATCACACTGAGCATGGGGGCCCCCCAGGGCTGTGTGCTCAGCCCACTGCTGTTCACTCTGCTGACCCACGACTGTGCTGTAACACACAGCTCAAATCACATCATCAAGTTCGCCGATGACACGACCGTGGTGGGTCTCATCAGCAAGAACGATGAGTCAGCATACAGAGAGGAAGTGCTGCGGCTAACGGACTGGTGCAGAATCAACAACCTGTCTCTGAATGTGAACAAAACAAAAGAGATGGTTGTTGACTTCAGGAGGACATGGAACGATCACTCTCCCGCTGAACATCGACGGCTCCTCCGGAGAGATAGTTAAGTACACCAAATTTCTTGGTGTTCACCTGGCAGAGAATCTCACGGTCCCTCAACATCAGCTCCATAGCAAAGAAAGCCCAGCAGCATCTCTACTTTCTGCGACGGCTGAGAAAAGTCCATCTCCCACCCCCCATCCTCACCACATTCTACAGAGGTTGTATTGAGGGCATCCTGAGCAGCTACATCACTGCCTGGTTCGGAAATTGCACCATCTCGGATCGCAAGAACCTGCAGCGGATAGTGAGGTCAGCTGAGAAGATCATCGGGGTCTCTCTTCCTGCCATTAGAGACACATACACCACACGCTGCATCTGTAAAGCAAACAGCATTATGAAGGACCCCACACACCCCCCGTACAAACTCTTCTCCCTCCTGCCATCTGGCAAGAGGCACCGAAGTATTTGGGCTCTCACGACCGGACTATGTAACAGTTTCTTCCCCCAAGTCATCAGACTCCTCAATACCCAGAGCCTGGACTGACACCAACCTACTGCCCTCTATTGTGCCTATTGTCTTGGTTATTATTTATTGTAATGCCCACACTGTTTTGTGCACTTTATGCAGTCCTGAGTAGGTCTGTAGTCTAGTGTAGTTTTGTGTTGTTTTTTTACATAGTTCATTGTAGTTTTTGTGTTGTTCATGTAGCACCATAGTCCTGAAAAATGTTGTCTCATTTCTACTGTGTACTGTACCAGCAGTTACGGTCGAAATGACAATACAAAGTGACTTGACTTGACTAGACTTGACTTGATATTGGTATCTCAAGCATGCTCCACATAATGAAGGAAGGTACCTCCACAACATTTAAGAAGCAGCTGAACAAGCATTTGAATCACCATGGCATAGAGGGCTACAGTCTAAATTCAGGGAAATCGGACTAGTACTGTTAAGTATAACAATACCAAGGACATGGACACATGAAAGGCCTCTTATCTATTCATAACTGTGATATGATGTAGTCTATCCTCAGAATGATGCCATCAACTGCATTGAAAACGAGCTTCATTAATTCCGCCCAGCAAAGAGGAAAGTGGATCTCATAGCAGTGAGCACAGTGGCTTCACAGCACCGGCAATTATTGATTCATTTCCCACCACTGTCTATAAGAAGTTTGTACGTTCTCCCTGTGACTGCACGGGTTTCCTCCAGGTGCTCCAGTTTCCTCCCACATTCCAAAGAGAAGTATCAAGTATTAATTCAAGTTTATTGTAATTCAACCATATATATGTATGCCACCAAATGAAACGACATTCCTCCAGACCAAGATGCACAACACATAAAGTAATATTGCCAAAAATAAATTAACAAATAATAAAAGGAGGAGAAGATGGCAGCACGACGCAGCACGCGCGGCCTCTCCAGTGATGAATATCTGTAATCTGTCAAGTAGGAAGCTATGCACAATTCAAATTTGACAGAGGCGGACGTGAGAGCACGGAGGAACATCTGGTGAAACTTCTGAAGTGCCTGCTTTGCTGCTGCTGCTACTGTGTGATCCAAAATCTCCAGAGGGGAAGGCCCCGAATCCTTGGCTTTGCCTGTTGCTTGGCGGCTGGAGCCAGGGTCGAAGCGCTCAGCAGAGATGGTGCTCGGTGCTCGGTGTCGGAGGGCTGGTCGGAGGCTCGAAGTTTTCGGACGGACTCAGAGTCGGACTGTGGTCAGGTGCTACCAGGATGCTGCGTCGGCAAGTTTGCGGCGCTGGAGGTTCATGGTAGGGAGAGTTTTTCTTCCTTCTACCATCTGTGTGAGATGTTGGGGCTATCGGGACTTTGAGTCTTTTTTTTACCGTGCCCATGGTCTGTTCTTATCAAATTACGGTATTGCTTTGCACTGTTGTAACTATATGTGATAATTATGTGTTTTTTGTCAGTTTTAGTCTTGGTCTGTCTTGTGTTCCTGTGATATCATACCGGAGGAACTTTGTATCATTTTTTAATGCATGCGTTGCTAAATGACAATAAACGAGGACTGAGTGTCCTCATAACCTAACATATTCCAAAACTTATATTTAGCATGAAGTCAAAAAGTAAACAGCATAACGCCACTGACACTTCCAAATCGATGCGACCTGGGTGGTGGCAGGAAGAAGCTATTCCCATCTTAACAGTGTGTATGCAAGGCTATTGATAAATACCTCGGGTGGGTGGTCGAGAGACCCAATGATCCTCTTAACAGTTTCTGCAATCCTTTGTAGGGTCTTGCGGTCAGATGCCTTGCAATTTCCATACCAGGCAGTGATGTAGCTGGTCAGGGCTGTCTTAATGCTGATCCTGTAAAAGTTATTTGGAATGGCAGTGGGAGGGAGGGACGTCTTGCTCACCTCATTCTTCTCAGGAAGTGGAGACGCAGCTGTGCTTTCTTGACTAAAAAGGTAGTTCTGTGGGACCAGGTGAGATTACCCATTATATGCACTCCCAGATACTTGGTGCTCCTAACTCTCTCCATAGAGGAACTGTTAATGTGCAGTGAGGAGTGATCATCCTACATCTTCCTAAGTTCCTCAAATATCTCCTTAGTCTTGTCCACATTTGTTCTGCTCACACCATTCTACCCGTTGCTCTGTGCCCTCTCTGTGTGCCGTCTCACTGTTGTTGTTGATGAGGCCGACCTGTCAAGAAGTTCAAGCTCCAGTTACAGAGAGAGGTGTTGAGACCCAGCAAGGACAGTTTACCTGGTTCTGAGGGATAATTGTATTAAACATTGAGCTGAAGTCCAAAAACAATATCCTGGTGTCTGAGGTATCATTTTCCAGGTGGAACAGGAGTGGACGGCAGAGGCTATGGCACCATCGGTGGGCCGACTTGGGTGGTAAGTGAACTGAAAAGGGTCCAATGTGGCAGGAAGATTGGATTTAACGTGGTCCATTACCAGCCGCTCAATTGTCATTGGGATCAGTGCCACTGGACAGTAGTGTTTTGCAGGTTACCTCTTGGGCACTGGGATGATGGTGGCTGCCTTGAAACTTGTTGGGACAATAGACTATTTCAGAGAGTCTTGTTGAAGATACCTGATAGAACCATTGTTAACTGGGCTGTACTTGCAAGCTGCCTGCAGCACAATCTTCATTGATGTACTGCTATTTATTTATTTGTTTATTTGTTTGTTTGTTTGTTTATTTATTCCTTTTTTCCTTCTATATTATGTATTTCATTGTACTACTGCTGCTAAGTTAACAAATTTCATGACAATGCTAGTGATAATAGACCTGATTCTGATTTGGTTTGACAATAACAATGAAAAATGGCGTGCTCATAACTTACTAACCTGAATGTGCTAAGACATGCTGGAGCCCAGTTAACCGAAGTTCTAATAGACCTTAAACCTAACTCTCTGGAATAGTCCACTGTATATTTCAATGCTTTGATGTACAAATAAAACTAATCTTCAATCTTTCAAGATCTCACATAAAACCATCATGGTTCCCCCATTTTTTAAAGGAACAAAAGTATATTGTATTTTTTAATCACTATGCCCGATTAATAAGTTTCTCTAAAGTCAAATAACAGTAAAGAATTGCAAGAAGCAAAACTGAACTGAGAATAAGAGGTCAAGAAGGGATCAGATATCCGGTATTGGAAGTATAAAAGTTCCCGCTAAGATGAGCATTATTTTCAGACCATGCCAGAAACTCTGTTGGCTGGACACTATCTCCATTCATCTCCTGACAACTGTTTGAAATCTTATGAGAATATTTACAACCTCAATGCCATGTCTGACACAGGGGACCATGCAGAAATGTCACTGGAATTAGCTATGGGCATCCACATGGGCTCCAGTTACACTGCCTTTTCATTGGCTATGTAGTACATTCCATTTTCCAAGCCTTTGTCTCGACTGCAGCTGTTTCCAGGATGAGGCTTTCCTTTTCAAGACATCAGAGATGTCGTTCTTCTTCACAGTATGGGGTTTTGCTTCCTCCACCATTGATGCTGCCCTTACCTGCACCTCTTCTATTTCCTGGACATCCTCATTCATCCCATTTTCCCTTCGCCTTAACAGTGATAGAGTACCTCTTGTCATTGTCTCCCACCCCATCAGTGTCCACATCCAACATATCATTCTCCACAACTTCTACCATCTCCAAAGGGATCCTACCTCCTCTCTACTCTCCAGTTTCTGCAGGGATTGCTCCCTCCATGATTCCTTTCTTTATTTGTTTCTCCCTCCAATCACTTAGCTCTGCAAGCAGCCAAATTGGAGAGTATTCACCTTCTCCTTCACCTCTATTCAGGGCCCAAACAGTCCTTCCAGGTGAGGCAACACTTCACCTGCGAATCTGCTGGGGTTGGCTTTTGTGTTCGGTGCTCCGGATGCAGCCTCCTCTACATTGGTGAGACCCATCGTAACTGGAGGGACGCTTCGTCAAACACCTCTACTCCATCCGCCAAAAGCAGAACTTCCAGGTGGCCAAACATTTTAACTTTGACTCCAATTCCACTTCTGGCATGTCAGTCCATGGCATCCTCTTGTGTCACAATGAGGCCACCCTCAGAGTAGAAGAGAAACACCTTATATTCCATCTGGGTAGCACCCAACCTGATGACAGAAGTATCGATTTCTCCATCTGGTAATAAAAACATTCCTTCCCTCTCCCCTCTTCCTCTACTCCCCACACTGGCTTTTTACCTCTTCTCACCTGTCCCTGGTGTTCCTCCTACTTCCCTTTCTCCTACGGTCCGCTCTTCTCTCCTATTAGATTCCTTCCTCTCCAGCCCTTTACCTGACTTCACCTATCACCTTCTAGCTAACTTCCTTCCCCTCCCCCCACCACTTTATGCTGGCATCTTCCCCCTTCCTTTCCTGTCCTGAAGAAAGGTCTCAGCCCTGCCTATCTCCATAGATGCTGCCTGATCTGTTGAGTTCCTCCAGCATTTTGAGTGCACTGAACTATAATCAGTATTTCTACCATTGTAATTGTGTCATCTGCTACAGTTGTCCTCTCCACTATCTCCACTTAGCTATTCCACCACCTCGTGGTTGGGTTCACTGTAAACCTGAGGTTAACCAAAATCCTACACTCCAAGATACAGCTCGTACTGTCTCATTCAAACCTCTCAACAATGACTTACACCAGCTCCCAGTTAAACATCATCTTCTTTTCAAAGCTGTTTTCAGAATCGATCTGTAGTCTCCTCAAGCACTACAAATCTTCCTAAATATTGATCCACTTCTCATTCAGTCCCAATCATTATTACTCAACTGGTGAATGAGTCTTCAGCTGGCAAGACCTAAGCTTTAGAATTACCTCCAAACTTGTCATCCTACCGCCACTGTTTCCTCCTCAATATCTACCTCTATAGATAAACTTCAGCATTGACTTCTGAATTTGCTAGTGATGCCCACATTCTGAAAAATGGAAACAAAAACCATTATGCTAGGATTAAAAAAAAATCTTTGTGCTTTTCTTTCAAAGATGATGAACTAATAAACATGTTCCCTGAAAAACAAAAGCCATGGTAAGTTTGAAAATGGATATACTTCTTGCACTCAGATCAAAGAGGAATTTATTTGTAAAAAGATTTTATATGGGCAGGAGATAGAGTTTTAAATATGGCTTTATTTTGTTTAGTAATACAGCATGGTAATAGGCCCTTCTGGCCCAATGAGCTCATACCAACCAATTGTATCTACGTGAACAATTAGCCTCCTAGCCTATAAGTCTTTGAAATATGGGGAAAAAACCGGAGCATCTGGAGGAAACCCACAGGGTCACAGGGAGAACAGATGAGCTCCTTACAGACAGTGGCTGAAATGATCCCGGGTCACTGGCACTGTCATAGCGTTGTATTAGCCGCTACACTGTTGTGCCGCCCCAGAATTGACAAACCGCGTTTTGAGTTCAGGCCTGAACTTCCAAATCAGATCAAAAGTGAAGCATAGTTATTTAAAGCCTTTACAAATCACAATTTTGACCACTAAAATATCCAACAGCACAGATTTTATAACGGCCTATACTGAACCATTTGTAAGCAATAAATTATTTAGTTTTATATTCTTAATACTCTTTTTATTGATTTATAAGCACTCGCACAATGCTGACAATGCATCAGCCTTCTGTTTTCCTAAAGGAATTATTCACAAAGTAATCAGTTAGTGTGACAGAGAATATTTAACTTCTCTAAAGGCCTAAATATTGGCTGGCTTAGTTCTTTAGTGAACAGCTGCAGCAGCTATTTTATTTTCATTCCGAGTTATTTCCCAGCATAGGCCATCAATCAAACTCTTTGTTATCACATGTCAGCAGCTGATTATTAACCTTGCTTCTGTGTCTAGAACATTGCTGTCTCAACATGCGCTGCGTGAACTAACTAGTCCAGTTATCATTGGCAGTACAAGGAAGGCAAAGCTTAACCTCAAACACCCAATGCTCTAGGTTGAAGCCCTCATGTTCAAAACCAGTTAAATGGCCAATCTCAAGGCCTAGGGGTTAGTAAATACTTCCATGAGCATCACTCATTCCATTCCTTTGTGATTCAACTCAGCCAAGTATCCTTCAATACTTGACACTAACATGAGATATTTTTCAGCAACAAAAAATATTCTTCTCATTTAAACTGATTGCTTTGGTGGCGGATGGGGTTGAGACATTTCAAAGACCCAAAGGGATTTAACCCAGATCTCAATTTGCATAAATTTCACTGATACTTTTCAAGGGTAATAAGAATAGATCTTTGATGAGAGTTCCTTTGTACAAGGTATTATAGTGAGGGAAGGATGGAGTCAATATTGCCTCCCCTTGGCTATTTCATCAGATTTAAGAAAGATCTGGGTAAAGTGGATAACATCTTAACATCATTTGGAATTGGCCAAATCTTGAAATCTACCAAGTGTTTTTCTCAAAAAAAAAATCAGCTGTTGGAATTTGGAAACAGGACTAGAAAATGCTTGAGACCTTCAGCAAGTCAGACGGCATCTGTCGAGATAACCAGCCTTTAACTGCTAAATGGGTTATTATTGTCAGATATATTGAAACTCAGTGAAAAAAATTGCTTTGCATACCATCCAGACTAGATAATTCCAAACAAATTGAAAACCAAAAATGGAATGGAGAAAATAATGTGACAGCTAGAGAGAATGCAAAGCAGGGAGACAAACAGGGTGAAAGGACCATGATGAGTTAGATTGCGACACCACAAATTTATCTTTATCACACAAGAAGTCCAATGAAGAACAGCATAGCACAGATCAGGCCCTTCATTCCACCATGTCTGTGCCGACATAACTAGACCCATCTGTCTGCACTTGGTTTATATCCGTCTATTCCCTGACATGAAAATTCCATCTGCCATTTCTTCAACAGAAAGGTGGTCACAAGAGCAGCTGTGGGATTGTTTTGAGTCAGGGGACTGGGCCATGTTCACGGACTCATCTGTGGATCTGAATGAATACATCACTGTTGTCACAGACTTTATATGAACAGTCGTAGATGAGTGTGTCTGCACAAAATCATACAGCATCTTCCCTAACCAGAAGCTCCAGATGAACCATGAGATCAGAAATCTGCTGAGGGGACAGATCTGAGGCATTCAAGTCTGGCTATCCAGGAATTTATAAGATATCCAGTTAAGACCTTCAGAAAGCCATCTCATGGCTGAACTGGCAATTCCGGACTAAACTTGAATCAATGGAGTATGCTTGACAGCTGTAGCAGGGCTTGAAATGCTACCACCTCTTACAGAGTGAAATCAAATGACATAAATGACAACAGGGCTTCACTTCCAGATGAGCTCAATGTCTTCTGTACTCACTTTGAGCATCAAAGCATGGAGAAACTATCACAAACTCCCACAGCCTCTGATGACCCTGTGATTTCAGTCTCTGAGGCTGACATGAGAGTGTCCTTCAGGAGGATGAACCCACAGAAAGTATCTGGCCAAGTACTAAAGATTTGTGCTGATCATCTGGCTGGAGTGTTTGCTAAGATCTTCAACTTTTCACTTTTACAGTGTAAGGTATCCACCTACTTCAATTATACCAATGCCTATAAAAATGTGATAACCTGCCTCAAAGACTATCATCCACTAGCACATGCAACTGCAGTGATAAAGTGATTGGCAGGCTGGTGATGAAACATATCACCTCCTACCCGAGAAGTGATTTGGATCCATTTTAATTTGCCCTCCGATACAACAGGTCCACTGCAGATACCATTTCATTGGCTCTTCACACAACCCTGGAACCTCTGGATAGCAAAGATGCATATGTTAAGGTGCTCTTTATTGGCTACAGCTTGGCATTCAATACTATCATCTCCTCAAGACTTCAATACCTTGGCCTCAATACTCCCTTGTGTAATTAGATCCTCTACTTCCTCACTTGCAGACATGAGTCAGTTCAGATTGGAAACAATATCTTCTGCACAATCACCATTAACACAGGTGCACCACAAGGCTGTGTGCTTAGCCCTCTGCTTTACTTGCCTTACCCTTATGACTGTGAGGCTAAGCACAGCTCCAATGCCATATTCAAGTTTGCTGACGTCACCATCGTCATTGGCCAAATCACAGGTGGTGACAGATCAGCATATAAGAGGGAGATTGAAAAATCTAGCTGAATGGTGCCGTAACAACAACCTCTTACTCAATGTTAGCAACATCCCAGCATGGTTGCACATATCCAAAATGATTAATTGAAGGTAGTGAGCATGGCCCTGTCCATCTCGGGCAAAGCCCTCCTCACCATTGAGCACATCTGCATGAAGCATTGCTGCAGAAAAGCAGCATCCATCATCAGGGACACTCACCACCCAGGTCATGCCTCCGCTTCCATCAGAAAGAAGATACGGGAGCTCAGGACTCACACCACCAGGTTCAGGAACAGTCACTACCCCTCAGCTGTCAGGCTCTTGAACCAGAGGAGATAACTTCACTCAACTTCACTTGCTTCATCACTGGACTGTTCCCATAATCTAGGACTCACTTTCAACAACTCCTCAACTCGGGTTCTCGATATTTATTGTTTATTTATTTGTTATTGTTTCTTTCTTTTTGTATTTGCATAGTTTGCTGTCTTCTGGTCATTGGATGTCCACCCTGTTGGGTGTGTGGTCTTTCACTGATTCGATTATGGTTATTGGATTTATTGAGTATGCCGGCAAGAAAAATGAACCTCAGGGTTGCATATAGTGACATATACTGTATGTATATTGATAATAAATTTACTTTGAACTTTGAAGTTTGAAATGTTGGAATGAAATTTTTCAAAAGCCTTATTCTGTATCCATAATTCCACCATTTTTTTTGCATCATCTGGAAACTTCCTAATTATGTTAGGTTTTCATCCAAATAGTCATAGTCATACTTTACTGATCCCGGGGGAAATTGGTTAAATCATTCATGCATCTTACAAGCGACAAGGTCTCTGCACTGATCCTTGTGGAACACTACTGGAAATCAACCCCTAGTCAAAGAACTCCCATCCACCACTATCCTCTGTTTTCTATGACAAAATCAATACAGGATCCAGTTTATTAACTAATCCCTTCTGTGCCAGCAACCACAAAGGACTTTGTCAAATACTTTTACTGAAGTCCATATAGATAACATTCTCTCCTCTACCCTCATCCATCATCTTTGTATCTCTGTAGATCTTTCAACTAAATTTGAAGGACACAACCTCTCAATGTTGCTTCCATCAGCACTGACCACTCCTAATGTAAAGTCATAGTATTAGCTTAATTTTCTCTCCACAAATGATGTGTGATCTACTGATTTCTTTTTAGGTTTCTCTATCATTTGGAATTCCCAGATACTGCAATGTTCTGAATTTCACATTTCAGATTTTTTTTTCTCTCGCATTCATTCACAAACATTCGCCACCTTCTCTAAGGTGGCACGAATAACAAACATGTGTAATACACACAAAATGCTGGAGGAATTCAGCAGACCAGGCAGTATCCATGGAAAAGAGTAAACAGTTGATACTTTGGGCCAAAACCCTTCCTGTGACCTGGACTTCTCTGATCTACACACCATCAGACATTCACTTTGTTCCATCCACTTTCCTGTATTCATAACCTAAGGGATACTTCATTTCCCACTTTTCCAAATCTGATTAAATGTTATACACCTGAAATATTAACTCTGTTTCCATCTCCAGAAGTGTTAGCTCACCTGCTGAGAAATTACATTATCAGTTTTTTTTTGTTCCGACTGAAGCCTCATTGCAATGAAAAAGTTAAAAGATGTATGAGAAGTCTAATTTCATTTTCTAATGATTTATTTAGTTGTGGAAAGAAGGCTCCACATTCAAATGCATATGAATCCAAGAGTAGGTGACAATTTTCCAAAGACAGAATAAAATGTCAAGTAATCTAGCTTAGACAAGCTGTGGTAACCATAAAAAATGGTGCAAAATGTTGTAAGCATAAAAACAAACTGTGAAAGAGCAGATCTATATTCCCAAATTAGGTAATTACATTAGATAACAGCAATAAATAGAGATTTCTTTTCTGAGCTGTGCCAGTGCAATGGCGAATACAATTTAAATTTCTTTCTCACACAGATAAACCACTTCTTCACCATGTCTGACTCCATCTGAAGGAGGCCACAGAAAACTGGAGCCTTTTGTATTTTAACTTTTTATAAAACACACATAATTTAAGAATTCTGATCAGAAGTCATATACTTGAAACATTCTGCATGAACTATTGAATGTATCCAACTTTTCTGTTTTACATTTTCTTGTTTCAGGGCTGTGTGCTTAGTCCACTGCTCTACTCACTCTATACACATGACTGTGTGGCTGGGCATAGCTCAAATGCCATCTACAGTATAGATTTGTTGATAATACAACCATTGTTGACAGAATCTCAGAGGTAGACAAGAGGACATACGGGATCAAGAAATACCAGCTAGTTGAGTGGTGTCATAGCAACAACCTTGCACTCAATGTCAGTAAGACCAAAGAGATGATTGTGGACTTCAGAAAAAGGTAGGATAAGGGAACATGAACCAATCTTCATAGAGGGATCAGAAATGGAGAGAGTGAGCAATTTCAAGTTCCTGGGGGTCAAGATCTCTGAGGATCTAATCTGGTCCCAACATACTGTATGAAAATAGTATGGAAATGGACATGGAGAGCATACAATTCACCTGCACTTCTTCAGCTTCTTTAACAATAGATAGTTAGTTCTGAAACAAAACATTCTGGATTTGTATATGTATTATTTAAAAGTTTAAGGAAGATAATAAGGAGCATACCTTGTATTCCGGCACTCAGAATATAATAATGAGATTGGCATCAAATGACATTTACTAGACCAACAGTATTAATGAAGTACATTGGGGTTTAGCCGTAGCTGCAGATGGTAGGCATTCACAAACCACCTGCCACTTACTATGATTGTAAGCCAACAGCAATATCTTTATCTAAATGGTATAAGCTATGCCAATACTCCGATTTATAGAGAAGCTTAATGATGGAGTGATCACAGAAGCCAGACTCCATAATGCATTAAACACGGTGTGGAATACAGATATTTTCTGGCAAATTGTTTGTTTGGATGATCTTGCATTGATGCAACTGGTAAGACTTTAAGAGGATGCTATACACTCTTAGAAACTAAGACTGGTGGAATATTAGTTTAGGCACAATTTGTGGCTAAAATTTAGAACCTTAGAACCATAGAACACTACAGCACAGAAAACAGACCATTCGGCCCTTCTAGTCTGTGCCGAAACATTATTCCGCTAGTTCCATTGACCTGCACCCAGTCCATTACACTCCAGACCTCTCCCATCCATGTACCTACCCAATTTATTCTTAAAATTTAAGTGAGCCTGCATTTATCACATCAGCTGGCAGCTCGTTCTACACTCCCACCACTCTCTGAGTGAAGAAGTTCCCCCTAAACCTTTCCCCTTTCACCCTAAAGCCATGTCCTCTCGTATTTATCTCTCCTAATCTAAGTGGAAAGAGCCTATTCGCATTTACTCTGTCTATGCCCCTCATAATTTTGTAAACAATTATCAAATCTCCCCTCATTCTTCTATGCTCCAAGGAATAAAGTCCTAACCTGTTCAATCTTTCCCTGTAACTCAACTCCTGAAGACCCGGCAACATCCTCGTAAATCTTCTCTGCACTCTTTCAATCTTACTGATATCCTTCCTATAGTTAAGTGACCAGAACTGTACACAATACTCCAAATTTGGCCTCACCAATGTCTTATACAACCCCACCATAACATCCCAACTCCTAAACTCAATACTTTGATTTATGAATCCCAAGATGCCAAAAACCTTCTTTACAACCCAGTCTACCTGTGACGCCACTTTCAGGGAATTATGTATCTGAATTCCCAGATCTCTTTGCTCCTCCGCACTCCTCAGTGCCCTACCATTTACTGTGTATGTCCTACCTTGATATGTCCTTCCAAAATGCAACACCTCACACTTGTCTGCATTAAATTCCATCTGCCATTTCCTGGCCCATTTTTCCAGCTGGTCCAGATCCCTCTGCAAGCTTTGAAAGCCTTTCTCGCTGTCCACAATGCCTCCAACCTTAGTGTCATCAGCAAACTTGCTGATCCAATTTACACATTATTATCTAGATCATTGATATAGACAACAAACAACAATGGTTCCAGCACAGTTTCTTGAGGCACACCAATAGTCACAGGCCTCCAGCCTGATAAGCAATCATCCACTACACTTTCTGCCTTCTCCCACACAGCCAATTTTGAATTCAGTTTACAACCTCTCCCTGGATACCTAGTGTCTAAAACTTCTGAATTAACCTCCTATGTGGGACCTTGTCAAAGGCCTTACTAAAGTCCATGTAGACAACATCCACAGCCTTTCCTTCATCTACTTTCTTGGTAACCTCCTCAAAACACTCTACAAGATTCGTTAAACATGATCTACCATGCACAAGGCCATGCTAACTATCCTTAACCAGCCCGTGGCTGTCCAAATATTTGTATATCCGATCTCTCAGAACACCTTCCAATAATTTACCTACTACTGAAGTCAGGCTCACTGGCCTGTAATTAGTTGGTTTACTTTTGGAGCTTTTTTTAAACAATGGAACAACACGAGCTACCCGCCAATCCTCCGGCACCATACCCGTGGCTAAGGACATTTTAAATACTTCTGCCAGGGCCCCTGCAATTTCTACACTTGTCTCTCTCAAGGTCCGAGGAAATATCATGTCAGGCCTGGAGGATTTATCTACCTTTATTCACTGTAAGGCAGCAAGCACCTCCTCCTCTTTAATCTCCGTATGTTCCATGACACTACTGCTTGTTTCCCTTCCTTCCATATACGCTATGCTAGTTTCCTGATTAAATATTGATGCAAAAAAACTGTTTAAGATCTCCCCCATCTCGCAAGGCTCCACACATAGACGACCACTTTGATCTTCTAGGGAACCAGTTTTGTTCCTTACTATCCTTTTACTCTTAATATACTTGTAAAAACCCTTTGGGTTTACCTTCACGTTATCTGCCAAAGCAAAGTCATGTCTTCTTTTTGCCTTCCTGATTTCCTTCTTTAGCATTTTCTTATATTTTGTATACTCTTCAAGAACCTCATTTGTTCCTTGTTGCCTATACCTGCTATAAACTTCTCTTTTTTTCTTACCCAGTTCGCCAATATCCCTTGAACCAAGGTTCCCTATGCCTGTTAAATTTGCCTTTAACCCTGTCAGGAAGATGCAAACTCCGCACTCTCAAAATTTTACCTTTGAATGCCTTCCACATACTGAACACATCTTTGCCAGAAAACAACTTATCCCTCTCCACTCTTCCTAGATCCTTTCTCATTTCCTCAAAATTGGCCCTTCTCCAATTTGGAACCTTAACTCGAGGACCAGACCTATCCTTATCCATAATTAACTTAAAACTAATGACATTATGGTCACTGGACCCAAAATGTTTGCCTACACATACTTCTGTCAGCTGGCCTGTCTGGTTCCCTAATAGGAGATTAAGTATTGCTTCCTCTCTCGTTGGTACCTTTATATATTGATTTAGAAAACTTTCCTGAACACATCTGACAAACTCCACACCATCTACCTTTTCACAGTGTGGGAGTCCCAGTCAATATGCTGCCGCTGCTACTGCGTGATCGAGAATCTCTGGAGGGGAAGGCCCCAAATCCTCAGCTTTGCCTATTGCCTGTTGCCGGGGCTGGGGTCAAAGTGCTTGGCAGAGATGGTGCTCGGTGCTCAGTGTCGATGGGCTGGTCGGAGGCTGGAAGTTTTTGGATGGACTCAGAGTCGGACTGTGGTCGGGTGTTTCCAGGATGCTGCATCGGCAAGTTTGCGGCGCTGGAAGCTCATGGCAGGGAGAGTTTCTCCCTTCAACCATCTGCATGAGATGATGGGACTTTCGAGAGACTTTGAGACTTTTTTTACTGTGCCCATGGTCTGTTCTTCATCAAATTACTGTATTGCTTTGCACTGTTGTAACTATATGTTATAATTATTTGGTTTTTGTCAGTTTTTTTTAGTCTTGGTTTGTCCTGTGTTTCTGTGATATCATTCTGGAGGAACAAATTGTATCATTTCCTAATGTATGCATTACTAAATGACAATAAAAGAGGACTGCGTGTCCTCATAATCTAATCTAAAGTTAAAATCCCCTACTATTACAACTTTCTGTTTCTTACATCGGTCTGCCATCTCTCTACAGATTTGCTCCTCCAATTCTCTCTGACTATTGGGCGGTCTATAATACAACCCTATTAGTGTGGTCACACACCTTCCCCGTTCCTCAGCTCCACCCATATGGCCTCTGTAGACAAGCCATCCGGGCTGTCCTGTCAACACATAGCTGTGATTATCTCCCTGCCTAGTAATGCCACTCCTCCCCCTTTCATCCCTCCTCCTCTATCACATATGAAACAACGGAACCCCGGAACACTAAGCTGCCAGTCCTGCCCCTCCTGCAACCAAGTCTCACTAATAGCAATAATGTCATAATCCCACATGCCAATCCATGCCCTAAACTCATCTGCCTTACCTACAATACTTGTTGCATTGAAATAGATGCACCTGAGAACATTTCTATCACATACAAACCTTTGATTACTGTCTATACATGCAGTCCTTGCATGACCTTTATCCTCCTCCACCTCACTATCTGCTCTAACACTCTGGTTCCTCTCCCCCTGCAAATCTAGTTTAAACCCCCTGGAGCAGCACTAGCAAACCTACCTGCGAGGATGTTAGTTGCCCTCCAGTTCAGGTCCAAACCATCCCGTTGGAACAGATCCCACCTTCCCTGGAACAAAGCCCAATTGTCTAGAAACATGAAACCCTCCCTCCTGCACCAACTCCTTAGCCACGTATTTAGCTGCATTATCTTCCTATTTCTAGCCTCACTAGCACGTGGCACGGGTAGCAATCCTGAGATTGCAACCCTGGAGGTCCCGTCCTTCAACTTTGCCCCTAACTCCCTATACTCTCTTTGCAGGACCTCCTCTTCCTTCCTATCCTCGTCATTGGTCCCTACATGGACCACAACATCTGGCTGCTCACCCTCCCTCCTGAGAATACCGAGAACTCGATCCGAGATATCGCGGACCCTGGCACCAGGGAGGTAAGGGACCATGCGGGATTCTTGATCTCTCCCACAGAACCTGTTATCTGTCCCCCTAACTATTGAATCCCCTATCATTACTGCTCTCCTGTTTTCCCTCCTTCCTTTATGAGATGAGGGACCAGTCTCGGTGCCAGAGACGTGATCACTACAACTTGTCCCTGGTAGGTCGTCCCCACCAACAGTATCCAAAACGGTATACTTATTGATGGGAACGGTCACAGGGGTGCTCTGCTCTTTCTGTCTATTCCCCTTCCCTCTCCTGACAGTCACCCAGCTTCCTGTCTCCTGACCTTTAGGGGTGACTATCTCCCTGAAACTCCTGTCTATTTCTGCTTCTACCTCACAAATGATCCAAAGTTCATCCAGCTCCAGCTCCAGTTCCTTAACTCGGTTTGTCAGGAGCTGCAGCTGGATGCACTTTTTACAGGTGTAGTCATCAGGGACAACTGTGCTGTCCCTGACTTCCCATGTACTGCATCCGGAGCACTCGACTGCTCTAACTGTTGCCTCCATTACCTACTCCTAAGTTAACTAAATTAATTAAAGGAACTTACCCGGCCTTACCTCACTGGGAGCAGGCTCGTCCTCAGCCTCTGTTCACCGAAGCCTCTCGAGCCAAAGCCTCAAAGCTCCACTCCTACCCTGAGCCACTCACACACTGGCCGCTCCTCTTCAGTTACCTCTCCTTTTATTTGTCCCTGCCAATTATCTCAAGTACTCACTTCTCTAATCAACTAATCAACACACTGTTTAACCCTTCAGTTGCCCTCCATGCTCCTTTTTAAAGCACACCCACCTGAGCTGCTTCCCAGCACTCAGCGTTCTCCTGAGCCTCTCGCTCCCCTCCTCCTGCCGTGACTGTTCCTCGACCACATTATATGTTTTTTATTGAAATGAGAAAAAGCTGGAAGAAAGTATATAGATGTCTTACTGTAGTAATTTCATTCATTATGTTCAATTCTTTGGATCAACACCAAAGCAGCCCTATTCTTGTGTTCCATTTCAATTTCTTTTTTTTCTATGCTTAAGAGATACAAATACCTGCACCTCAAATATTCCATGAAATAAAAGTCAAAGTTCAAAGTAAATTTATTATTAAAGTACATATATGTCACCATATACAACCCTGAAATTCATTTTCTTGCGGGCAATTCACTGCAAAGTTCTCCTGTATCTAATAAAGTGGTTTTCTGCTGCTGTAGCCCATCAGCTTCAAGGTTCAGTAGGTTATGCATTTAGAGAAGCTGCTCTGCTCACACCACTGTAGTAGCATGTGATTATTTCAAAGTTCAACATAAAATTTATCATCAGAGTACATACATGTCACCACATACAACCCTGAGATTTTTTTAATCCTGCGGGCATACTTAGCAAATCTATAGAAAAGAATCTGTAAAACAGGATCAATGAACAGCAAACTGTGCAAATGCAAATATAATAATAAGAGTATGATATAACAAGTTAAAGAATCCTTAAAGTGAAACCATTGGATGTGGGAACATCAGAAATTTTTGTTTTTTTTTCCACGATAACACGTCGAAGCTGCACCCTCTCTAACATGCTGGTAGAGAGAGTTTTATTTGGGTTTTTAGCGCTGGAAATAGTTACATCCCGACACGCGGGACAGAAGCAAGGTTGCATTGTGTATTCCAGGGACCAGCTGTTTGCGCTAATGCCGGCCGGTTTAGCGAGCAGAGTGGCGGACACCCCTGCTGAAATCTGGAGGAAAACACACAGAGGATGCAGAGGGGGATCACAAAGTCGAGGAAAGAGGACCAGGTCGAGACAACAGAGACTTATGGTGAAGAGGAGTTCGGTGGGTAATAAAATGGTTGGGTTCACGGCACTAGCCAGGCATTGGAGAACATTCCTGGAGTGCAGGGTTATGTGCTTCACTGGAACGGTGCTGCATGAGGACATTCCCGATCAAAACTTCTCCATGGACGGCTTCCAGACCGTTCTGGCTGACCGGAAGTGCACTGAGAGCGGTAAGCGTAAAGGAGTTGGGTGCTTACTGTTCTGGATAACAACAGATGGTATAATCCGGGTCATAATACGATCGAGGAATGTGTTTGTAGACTGGATATTGAACTTTTTACTATTGGACTTCGGCCACATTCCACTGAGATACAACACTGGGCGGCACGGGAGGTCGTTCCTGCCTGTGGCCATCGAACGTGCAGCTCCTCCCGTGGAGGGTCAGACACCCTGAGCCATAGACAGGTCCTGGACTTATTTTCCATCTGGCATAGTTTGCATTTTGTTGTTTGATTGTTGGGGTTTTTTGTATTGCTATATTTACACTCAATTCTTGGTTGGTGCGGCTGTAACGAAACCCAATTTCCCTCAGGATTAATAAAGTATATCTATCTATCTGTCTATCTATAAATTGAATGAGTGTCGCTATCCACCTTTGTTCAAGAGCCTGATGGTTAAGGGGTAGCAACTGTTCTTGAATTTGGTGGTGGGAGTTTATGCATTGAGTTGCTGCCAAATGGCTGATTGGATATTTCAAGATTCAAGATTCAGGATTGTTTAATGTTATTTCTGGTACACAAGTGTAAAGGAGAATGAAATAATTGTTACTTCTGACCCTTGACTTTCTAACTGGAAGATCACAATCTGTGCGGATCAGAAATAACATCTCCACCTCACTGACTATCAACACTGGATGTCTGCGTAGCCCACTGCTCTACTCTCTCTACACCCATGAGTGTGTGGATAGGTAAAACTCAAGTACCATCTATAAATTGACTGATGATACAACCATTGATGGCAGAATTCCAGATGGTGTTGAGAGAATGTACAGGAGCGAGATATATTAGTTCTTTCAGTAGTCAGCAGCATCAACCTTACACTCAATGTCAGTAAGACCAAAGAACTGATTGTGGACTTCAGAAAGGGGTAAGATAAGGGAACACACATCAGTCCTCATAGAGGAATCAGAAGCGGAAAAGAGTGAGTATGTTCAAGTTCCTGGGTGTCAATATCTGTGAGGATCTATCCTAGGCCTACATATCAATGCAGCTGCAGAGAACGCATGACTGTGGCTATATTTCATTAGGAGTTTGAGGAGATTTGGTATGTCACCAAAGACACTCACAAATTTCTATAGATGTACCGTGGCGAGCACTCTAACTGGCTGCATCACCATCTGGTATGGTATGTGGGAACCTCATGGCAGGCAGGCTGTGAGCTGATGTTTGACTCCGTTTCACCAATTAAAGACTCTAAAGTTCACTGAATAAAGCAGTGAGGGAGCTTGAAACATCAAGGCGAATGTGGAAGCTTAGAGATTGTTTGGATACTTCTGCATTCTGCAGTCAAATAGACGATTCTGCGAGACAGAGCCGGTGTGCGCGAACTTCGTGGCAGGAAGGCTGTGGGACTGGGCACAAGATGTCGTTCAACTCCATTTCGCCGTCAAATCTTCCATTGTTCGCCAATGAAAGCAACGAGAGAGATCGCAGCATCAAGGTGAATGCAGAGAATGAGCACTGACTGTCTGTCTCTGCTATGGAGAGGAAAAGGTCTGCCACTGGGCCCTGAGAATGTTACCCAGGTTTTCTGCATTTTGGATGTGGACTTGGTCTATAGACTTTTTCTCTTTCTTGTAATTTTTTATATTCTATGTTTTTCGCCTGATGTTTCTTAATTATTTTCCATGCAAGGAGGGGGATTTGGGAATCAATGTGCCCATTTTATTTTGTTTGTCTTTTTGTGTCGAGGAGGGATGTCGGTGCTGATGTACCTGTTCCATTTTGTTTGTTTTTTTGTGTGGGAGGAGGAATTTGGGGTTGATATGCCTGCTCCATTTTGTTTGTTGTTTTGTGCAGGAGGAGGGATGTGAGGATTGATGAGCCTGTTCCATTTTTGTTTGTAGTTTTTGTGCGGGAGGAGGGATTTGGGGGTCAAAGTGGCTGTTCTGTTTTTGTTCAGTTTTTTTTGTGCGAGGAGACAGATTTTGGGGATTGATGATCATCCTGCCTTTCTTTTCTTTCTTGGTTTCATGGCTACCTGGAGAAGAAAAATTTCAAGTTGTATAGTTTGATTAAAAAAAAACCTTTAAACATTTGAACTTTAGTGCCATTAGGAAGGAGGTACAGAAGCCTGAAGGCACACACTTAATGATTCAGGGACAGCTTCTTCCCCTCTGCTATCTGATTTCTGAATGGACATTGAACCCATGAATACTACCTCACTGTCGGCCTGAAACGTGGACTGTATCTCTTCCTAGAGATGCTGCCTGGCCTGCTGCGTTCACCAGCAACTTTTATGTGTGTTGCTCACTATTTTATTTCTATTTTTGAACAACATATTTAATTGAACTATTTTATACATGTATATATATATATACACACACTGTAATTCATGTTTTCTTTCTACTATTATGTATTGCACTGTACTACTAACACAAAGCCAACAAATTTCATGACATATGCCGGTGATATTAAACCTGATTCTGATGCAACACAATAAACACATTAAAGTACACAATAATAACAAAAATAAATATAAATACATAAGATAGTTTATACATAAATGTAGATGTATATAAATACCCTTGAAGGCAGCTGGACTAGTACTGCTGATGCATTGGGCAGTTTTGATGACCCGTAGTAGAGTCTCCCTGTTCACTGCAGTGGAGTTTTCATACCATGCAGAGATACAGCCCGTAGGTTGCTCTGTACTGCATATCTGTAGAAGCTCATAAGAATTGATTTGCGTCGTTCATCTCTCTTCAGCCTCCTCAGAACGTAGAGGCGTTTGTGTAGGGTGTGCTCCAGGATCATAAGAGGTTGACCAATACGTGCACTCACAGGAGTTTGAAGCAGCCCGTAGTTTCCACTGCTGTGCCACCGATGTAAAGAGGGCTGTGACTGGTGCGAGTTCTCCTGAAGTTGATAACCATCTCCTTTGTCTTGTTGACACTGGGGAAGAGGTTACTTCCCTGGCGCCAGTCCTCGAGTTCTTCCTTCTCCTCTCTGTAGGCCATCTCATCATTGTTGGTTGATTAGCGTTAATGAGCAGCTGTACAGGTGCACCGAATAAAGTGGCTACTGAGTTTGAAATATTGCAGAATATTGGACCCCGGAGGAGTGTATAAGCTGGCATTCTGAGAAGACAGCCTCAAATGTGCACTGATGATGGCTTCTCGATTGGAGCCGAAACATTTGCAGACATCTTGCCAAACTCGACGATCAGCCAAACTTCCAAATGGTCACTGAGTGTATGTGATTACATATTTCTTCTAATCCTTTTGTATTTTTGAAATGATAAATCAAAATTATCTGAGGCAAGTGGAAATTGATTTTACCTCCAATTTCAACAAGCAACTGTACTTTAAAAAACCTCTGATTAATTCTTTTAGCGTACCTTGTTGCTGGATTCGTTGGGATAGTGGAAAGAATGGATTTACATTAACCTAAATCTGTCTGGATATTCTGTGGGACCAAAGTTCCTTTCACTGAGGTAAATTGTCCACTGAGCACTTATACATGGAGAGTATCCTTTCTGGCTACATCATTGTCTGGTATGGCAGAGCAGCGGGTGGGGACTTCTGCACAAGATCAAAATAAGCTGCAGAGGATTGTAAACTTAATCATCTCCAACAGGGGCACTAGCCTCCATAGTATCCAGGACATCTTCAAGGAGTGATGACTCTAAAAGGCGGCATCCATCATTAAGGACCCCCATCACCCATGTCATGCCTTGTTCTCATTGTTACCATCAGGAAGGAGGTGCAGAAGCCTGAAGGCACACACTCAACGATTCAGGAACAGCTTCTTCCCCTCTGCCATCTGATTTCTGAATGGGCATTGAACCCATGAACACTACTTTCTTTATTTTTATTTTTGCACCTCTCATTTAACTCAAGAGTTAAAATTGGCATGTCGCAAAGGTATTGCTACAGTTGTTATGGGGGACTTCAACATGCAGGTAGACTGGAGGAATCAGGTTGATGCTGGATCCCAAGAAAGGGAGTTTGTGGAGTCCCTCCGAGATGGATTCTTAGAACAGCTTGAACTGGAGCCTACCAGAGAGAACGCAATTCTAGATTTAGTGTTGTGCAGTGAACCGGATTTGATCAGGGACCTCGAGGTAAAGGAGACATTAGGAGGTAGTGACCATAATATGATAAGTTTTAATCTACAATTTGAGAGGGAGAAGGGAAACTCGGAAGTGTCAGTATTACAGTTGAACAAAGGGGACTATGGTGCTATGAAGGAAGAGCTGGCCAAAGTTCAATGGAAAAATACCCTAGCAGGGATGACAGTGGAACAGCAATGGCAAGTGTTTCTGGGAATAATGCGGAAGGTGCAGGATCAGTTTGTTCCAAAGAGGAAGAGAGATCCTAAGGGGAGTAAGGGGAGGCTGTGGCTGACAAGGGAAGTAATGGACAGCATAAAAATAAAAGAGAAGAAGTATAACATAGCAAAGATGAGTGGGAAGCCAGAGATTGGGAATCTTTTAAAGAGCAACAGAAGGTAACTAAAAAGGCAATACGCAGAGAAAAAATGAGGTACGAAGGTAAATTAGCCAAGAATATAAAGGAGGATAGTAAAAGCTTCTTTAGGTATGTGAACTGGAAAAAAAATAGTTAAGACCAAAATTGGGCCCTTGAAGACAGAAGCGGGTGAATTTATTATGGGGAACAAGGAAATGGCAGACGAGTTGAACAGGTACTTTGGATCTGTCTTCACTAGGGAAGACACAAACAATCTCCCAGATGTAATAGTGGCCAAAAGACCTAGGGTAATGGATGAATTGAAGGAAATTTATATTAGGCAGGAAATGGTGTTGGATAGGCTGTTGGGTCTGAAGGCTGATAAGTCCCTGGGACCTGATGGTCTGCATCCCAGGGTACTTAAGGAGGTGGCTTTAGAAATCGTAAACACATTGGTAATCATTTTCCAATGTTCTATAGATTCAGGATCGGTTCCTGTGGATTGGAGGGTGGCTAATGTTGTCCCTCTCTTCAAGAGGGGAGGAAGAGAGAAAACAGGGAATTATAGACCGGTTAGCCTGACGTCAGTGGTGGGAAAGATGCTGGAGTCCATTATAAAAGATGAAATTACGACACATCTGGATAGTAGTAACAGGATTGGTCCGAGTCAGCATGGATTTACTAAGGGGAAATCGTGTTTGACTAATCTTCTGGAATTTTTTGAGGATGTAACTATGAAAATGGACAAGGGAGAGCCAGTGGATGTAGTGTACCTGGACTTTCAGAAAGCCTTTGATAAAGTCCCACATAGGAGATTAGTGGGCAAATTTAGGGCACCTGGTATTGGGGGTAGGGTACTGACATGGATTGAAAATTGGCTGGCTGACAGAAAACAAAGAGTAGCAATTAACGGGTCCCTTTCGGAATGGCAGGCGGTGACCAGTGGGGTACCGCAGAGTTCAGTGCTGGGACTGCAGCTGTTTACAATATATATTAATGATTTAGATGAGGAAATTAATAGTAACATTAGCAAATTTGCCGATGACACAAAGCTGGGAGGCAGTGTGAAATGTGAGGAGAATGTTATGAGAATGCAGGGTGACTTGGACAGGCTGGGTGAGTGGGCAGATGCATAGCAGATGCAGTTTAATGTGGATAAATGTGAGGTTATCCACTTTGGTGGTAAGAACGGGAAGGCAGATTATTAGCTAAATGGAGTCAAGTTAGGAAAAAGGGAAGCACAACGAGATCTAGGTGTTCTTGTGCATCAGTCACTGAAAGCAAGCATGCAAGTACAGCAGGCAGTGAAAAAAGCTAATGGCATGCTGGCCTTCATAACAAGGGAAATTGAGTACAAGAGCAAAGAGGTCCTTCTGCAGCTGTACAGGGCCTTGGTGAGACCACACCTGGAGTACTATGTGCAGTTTTGGTCTTCAAATTTGAGGAAGGACATTCTTGCTATTGAGGGAGTGCAGCGTAGGTTCACAACGTTAATTCCCGGGATGGCGGGACTGTCATATGTCGAAAGATTGGAGCGACTGGGCTTGTATACTCTGGAATTTAGAAGGCTGAGAGGGGATCTTATTGAAACATATAAGATTATTAAGGGATTGGACACGCTGCAGGCAGGAAGCATGTTCCCGCTGATGGGTGAGTCCAGAACCAGAGGCCACAGTTTAAGAATTAGGGGTAGGCCATTTAGAACGGAGTTGAGGAAAAACTTTTTCACCCAGAGAGTGGTGGATATATGGAATGCTCTGCCCCAGAAGGCTGTGGAGGCCAAGTCTCTGGATGCTTTCAAGAAAGAGATGGATAGAGCTCTTAAAGATAGCGGAATCAAAGGTTATGGGGATAAGGCAGGAACTGGATACTGATAGTGGATGATCAGCCATGATCACAGTGAATGACGGTGCTGGCTCGAAGGGCCGAATGGCCTACTCCTGCACCTATTGTCTATTAACGATTATATGTATGTATATATTCTGAGTTGCTCTTATCAGACATGCCAACCTGAACCCTGTACAAATGGATCACTTCACCCCTTTAGCAACACTCAAATGGAAATCTGTTGATTTGGAGAGGACGTGAACTTGGTGCTTAAAGACATGCAGGCACCAGATTGTTGAGATGTACTGGGCAGGTGAGTACTGGAGGAGCATTTATAGTGATCTTTTAACTCAACTGTCCAATGCAAGTCAAGATTTTTATAGCCTGTATCTTGTTTTACATTGCTGGATGATAGGAAGAATGACTTCATCTGAGGTGATAATAATTCTCCAAAACATAATTAGTACTTTCCTTCATTACAATTTGCAGCATTTGCCCCAAGAATTTGTGTACATGTTGTACTGAGACACAATAGACCACATTCTCAGCTGTCAGTAAAATTAAGAAACAACAATGGAAATAAAGTTGCTAGCTTTCTGTTTTTTGAACATAACCATTTGGCAGAAGTGTGCATGCTTTGTATTATCTGCACTGATCATAAAATGTTTTCAGAGTTGAACATGCAAACTTACAAATAAAATTCCCCTCAACAACTTCATAATTCTTCGTTTCAGTCAGAGTTTTCAGGAATCCCAAACTTACAGCCTTCCTTTGAGTGAATTCTTCATTCAGAATAGAAGTGTTATATCACCTTCCCGCAGTTTGCTACAAATTAAAATTTCCTGCAGTTCCCCAATGGTTATGCCTGAGCATCAGCCCCTTGAACCAGTGCCAGCTTAGACCTGGTACAGGAACAGTGAATCCACTTTTCTTATTGGAGAAAAAAGGCTGGCAAGTAATTTAGAGTTTGTTTTTAATTTTGTTTAAATGTTTCCAATTGTGTATATGCCTTATGTCTTTTTGTTTCCTTTTGAAGAATTATTTACTAAGAGTTTAAAATGTGTAATTGTTTCATTGACATTTTAGTCATATTTGAATATTTTGAAGGCCTCTGAATGTCAATGATATTTCAGAACTATGCAAAGCCCTTTATAAATTAGATGGATGCTAATTCATAGATGCACCTGCACTAACTGTTTTGTAAGTGGGGTTTATACAGGCCACCCACATTATGGTATTACACTGGGTGAGGCCCACCCATTACGCTAAGTTTTGCTAGTTTGAGTCAAGATGGCTTCAGGCTGTGGTCAACATTGCTGCATCTTGAAAATGCAAGTCTGTATTTACACATCAGGAAATATTGATGGCTTACCACTGGGCAAATTTATGGCTTTTTTACTTACAGAACATGTGCTTGATCTCCATCTTTGTTAATTTTATATCATTCCCCACTCAATCTTTATCCAGCCATCCAGGATTCCCTAAAGGTTCATTTGCAGGTTAAGTTGGTGGTAACCAAGGCAAATGCAATGTTTGTACTTCTTTCAAGAGGACTAGAATATAAAAGCAAGGATGTAATGCTGAGGCTTTATAAAGTATTGGTGAAACCGTACATAGAGTTTTGTGCGCCTTATCGAATAAAGGACCTGCTGGCATTGGAGAGGGACCAGAGGAGGTTCACAAAAATTATCCCGGGATTGTAAGGGTTAACATATAAGGAGTCCAATCACAAAGAAGAGAAAATCTGCAGATGCTGGATATCCAAGCAACACACACACAGAATGCTGGAGTAACTCAGCAGGTTGGGCAGCATCTATGGAAAAGTGTACAGTCAACATTTCAGGCCGAGGCCCTTCAGCAGGACAAATGAGGAGTGTTTGATGGCTCTGGGTCTGTACTCACCGGAATTTTGAAGAATGAGGGGGGATCTCATTGAGAGGCCTAGATAGAGAGGAGAGTGGGGGAGTCTAGGATCAGAATAGAAGGACGTCCCTCTGGAACAGAGATGGGGAGGAAATACTTTAGCCAGAAGGCGATGAATCTGTGGAACTCATTGCCACAGACAGCTCTGGAGGCCAAGTGGTTGGGAATATTTAAAGCAGAAGTTGCTAAGTTCTTAATTAGTAAGGGTGTCAAAGGTTGCAGGGAGAAGTAGGGAGAATGGAATTGAGAGGGATAATAAATCTGCAACGATAGAATGGCAGAGCAGGCTCAATTGTCTGAAAGGCCTAATTCTGCTCCTTTGTATGATAATCTTATGGTCTTAAACAACCCCTTTCTATCCCACCGTCCAGCCTTAGCTGATTTTCCTTTGATACCATAATCCAGCATTCCGCTGTTCATGTCAGGTACATGGGACATAATTCTGTTTTAATTTTGGATATTGTTCTTCCCCTAATTGATTTAAACAAAGACCTAAGTCTGCCATTTTCTGGTAATTCGACCCATTAACAAATGTTAAAATTGACTGGCATCATTATTGCTGTTTGCCAACAGTCTTTGGTATTTGTATAATGTATTCTGGTGCTAACAAAGTTTCTGTGGATTGGCATCATTTATGTACATTTTGATAAGGAGCATTAGTGTCACTCCTCAACATTGAATTAACACATTCCTCTTCCTCACTGCCTTCCTGTTTGCAGCTCCTGCTGCTTGATTTCCATCTGGGGAGACTTAAACAACAAGACAAAGTCAGCACTAGTAGGCATAACATTACAGCAATGGTACTTAATGAGAACAGACATTTCAGTTGAGATTTTATCAATTGTATCGGAATATATTGGAAAAATATAACAATACATCAATAACACCATGACAGTTCATAGTTTAATTTTACAATAGGAGTTATGCTGTGAAAGAGCTGAAGAATCAAACAGGAAATAGAAAATAAAAAAAAGTAAACTATTGGTGTTGTTCATTTTAATTTTAAATAATTATGACAATTTCAAACAAATTAATAAATAACCTAACTAAGTTTGAGACTCCTTTCTACATAAAAACTGGCTTATTAGTCTAATTCTTCTTTTCAGTTAGTCTATCAGCAAGTAAGTTATTAATGTTCTCTGTTTTGTATGGAATGAATTATTTTAATCTTTGCAGCAGGTTTTTCAGTTTATTAATTCTGAAAATAATTCTGACTGACATGGGATATATATGCAATAACATAAGAATTACAGTGTTAACACTTGAATTTTTCAGGATTTTTTTATATTTGAGATAAAATGGGGGCAAAAAGTGCTATTTTTCACACACTATAATACAGAAAATAGACTCAGGTTAAAAAGATACATTCACTGTTATCAACATGAAAAATTTGATTTTTCTTTGATTTTCCAAGTAAGTCTGCAGATCAGCAATGAGCAACATCCATGTAAGTTATGTAAGTCATGAACTGTATGTGTGTGTATACACAGTAAGTGTGTGTGTGTGTGTGTGAGAGAGAGAGAGAGTGAATGTGTGAGTATGTGAGTGTGCATAGTGAATAATAAGTTTTTGGATGTGGATCTTATTAGAATTAATTGAAATTAAACTGTTGGTTGTTGAGAATTTCAGTAGAACTGAAATCTTTAAAATGTTGCTGCTGATTTAAAGGTTTAAGTTTTCACGTCTGATGCAGAGCATCAGCGAATCAGGAAGAAACAGTTCCAGACTGAGATGAACACGGCGGGTACTGTGGCTGGCCAGAACTGTAGCTAACAGGCAAGTGACTGCCTGCAAATTGCCAGAAGGAATCTAACTGGATGTTGTAGGTGATTTTCAGGCTTCTAATTTTGGATTCTAAACACATTTTTTTCTCCAAGTTGTCAAAAACAGATATAAAGTCAAGACCAAGGGAAGGTCTGTTGGTTTTATGAAGGTAAGCAGCCTTTGGAATTGTGCAAGGTCGCAGAAGTGTGGTAAGCACACCAGTATTCAAGTGAGACTTAAAGCAGGTCCTTGCTGGCCTGCACTCCTGACGATTCCAGTTGCTAATGTCCGCTGGTTACAAAATTAGCTGCATTATCGTGAACAGAAATGCTGCTGCTTCAGGCAAGACCTGCAGAGGTGGGCTATCAGTTTTTAATTGTGAAGTTGCTGTTTACATCCCCCAACCCCCTCCCCCCCCCCATGCTAGTGCTAAGGAAGCACTGCAGGAGCTCTACGACACCATCTTCAACCTCGAAGACACTCACCCTTCATTGTCACTGTTGACCTCAAGCATGCCAACTTAAAAACAATCCTGTCAAAGTTCTACCACCATGTGAACTTCACAGCCAGAGGAGAGAATATATTAGATTTGGCTTACACCAACATTCATGGAACTTCCAAGGCTGTCCCCATCCTCCCCTTGGATACTCAGACCACGTATCCATTTTGCTAATCCCTGCCAGTGGTGAAATGTATGTTGAGTAAGACAAACAAATTTCCACAGAGATCAGGACCTGGTGAGAAGATGCCTCCTCAGCATTGCAGGACTGTTTCAAGAGCATATCCCCTGCCTACCATCAGCTTGTCAACATTGATGAAATTGCAGCAACATAGGAAAATGCATTAAGGACATTACCATGATTAAACACTATACTGCCACGGCAAACCAGAAACCAAGGACCGTGCATTGATTAGGCATCGAGTTTCTGCCTTCAGATCATCAATAAGATGACTCTAAGGTCAGTGAGAGCCATGCTGTCTCATGCCATTTGGAAGACAAAGCATGAGAACTCACAGAAAATTGACAAACAGCTTTGTGACACTAGGGACACACAGTGCATGTGGCAACGTATACAAACCTTAACAGATTACAAGTCCACCCTGAACATTAATGACAACGACACTTCACTTCCTGATAGGCTGAATGCCTTTTATGCCCAATTTGATGATTTGAATGATGAGACATAGAGGAAAGTTACCTTTCTCCCAAGGAACATGCGTCATGTCTGGTCGCGGCTGAGGCGCGCAATATCCTACCCAAGGTAAATGCTGGTAAAGCTGTGCGGCTGGACGACATACCTAGCCAGGTGCTGAGAGATTGTGCAGTCCAGCTAACAGAGGTCTTAACTGATATCTTTAACATCTCTTTGAAACAGTCCCCTGTCCCTTCAGGCTTTAAGGCAGCTACCAACACTCCGGTGCCTAAGAGAGCAATAGTAACTGGCCAAAATGATTACCACTCAGTCACAACAATCGTGGAGTGATTTGAGCAGCTGGTAATGGATCATATAAAATACTACCTTCCAGCTGAATTGAACCTTTTCCAGTTCACCTACTGCTCGAACCGTTCCACTGATGATGCCACAGCCCTGACCCTACTCTGACCTGCCCTACCTAGAAAACAATGACTCGTACACCAGGAGGTTGCTCATTGACTTCAGCAAGGCATTTAACACGATCTTCCCTTGGAGACTGGTGGGTAAACTGTCCACATTGGGATTCAACACCCCTCGTAGTAACTGGAACTTGGATTTTTTGAAGGATGGACACCTGTAAGTTTGAGTTGGCAGCAACATCTCAGGCTCCATCATGCTGAGAACTTGTGTCCCCCAGATCTGTGTGCTCAGCCTACTGCTGTTCACACTGCTGACCCATGACTGCTCTGCCAGATCCAGCTCAAACCGCATCAAGTTCCCTGATGATACTGCAGTGGTTGACCTCATTAGCAGCAATGATGAGACAGCATACAGAGGGGAGGTTGAGGGAAGTGTTAAATGGTGCGAGAACATCAACCAGAGTCTCAACGTGGACAAGACAAAAGAGATGATTGTGGACTTCAGGAAGGTGCAGGTTGATTGCTCTCCATTACAGGTCAATGGCTTTGCTGTGGAGAGAATGAAGAACACAAAGTTCCTGGGTGTGCACATAATGGACGATCTAACCTGAACCCACAACACTTTATCATTAGCCAAGAAAGCACAGCAGTGTCTACATGCTATAAGGAGGCTGAGGCCTCCAAGGCTCTCTGCACCCATTCTAACAACTTTCTACAAGAGCAACATCGAGAGTATCCTGTCTGACTTCATCATTGTGTGGTAGGAAAGCTTCACACGACCCTAAAGAGGATAGTAAAGCTGGCAAGAGGGGTCTCCCTTCCCCTATTTGTGACATCTACTGGGAGCATTGCAGACAAAGGGCCCAAAGCCTTGTTGAGGGTCCTTGCAACTCATCCCACAATCTCTCTGACCCACTGCTGTCAGGGAAAAGGTACAGGAGCATCAGGACTAGGACTGTCTGACAAGATAATAGCTTCTTCCCTCAGGCTATGAGACAAATGAATACCTGGTCACTAGGACAGCAAGCTGTTTACTGTTTACCTATACTCTGCACTACATGCATTCTGAATTACATTTTATGAACTTATTTGTGGTAATATTTTGTTTTATGTGCTGTGAGTGATATATGCTTTCTGGGTGCACCATAGTCCAGAGGAACATTGTTTCGTTTGGTTGTACAGTCAAATGAAAATAAACTTGAACTTGAACTTCCAATGTGTCAGATGGTGAGTGACAATCCCTTTACCTAAGGCTTAATGATACATTCATAACCTCAATGAGCTTTTACCAATCGTAACTAATTTTATATTAACCACAGAACATGATGTTATTTTAGCAAACAATACTATTGGGGTGTATGAGGTGGGTTGGTCCTGACTAAATACCAGGAAAAGCCAATAGCGATTATATAGCTTCTCCCACCCAAGACAACTCTGCCTTCATGTAGGACTTGGGTCCGGGTGCACCCTGTCTCGCTGAAGGAGCTCTACGGCGAGTGTTTGGCACCAGAAAAATAACCAGACCAATGGTGGTGGTGACACCTAAAATCACCGAAGTCTCCGGCAGCAGGGAGACGGATTCCGAGCTTTGGTGGAGGATTGTCTTTGAACAACAGCAGCAAAGGTTGGGCGATGTCTAGTGTAGGATTCCCAATTGGGAACACCAATAGAGGTCAAATGCTCTAGTTAGATGAGCACTGCGGCAACAGAAGGCAATGGCAAACCAATGTTGAAATTTCTGCCTAGTCAATCATGGAAAGAAACAAAAGAAGGAAACCAGACTACAGCGTGAATGGGGTTGATTCTAATCAGCAGAACGACACCTCGCTAAGTAGGGGTAGTCATGTGCTGCAGGTGACACCAGACCATCACCCAGAGACTGTAAGCAACAGGGAAAGGCTCAGGGTGGCGACATGGAACATCCATACACTTTACCAGAAAGGAAAGTTGGACAACACATTAAATAAAATGAAAAGGTTGGAAGTTGATATCTTAGGCCTGTCAGAAATTAGATGGACTGACAGTGCAAATTCACAAAGAATAGTTCTCTGATAATGTATTCTGGAGGTCAACAGTATATGTATGGAGTTGGAATTATTTTAAACAAACAAGTATCAAAATGTCTTATGGGATATTGGGTGATACACGAATGGCTGCTTTTAGATAAATTAAGGGGTAGCCCTTTTAATATTAGCATAATCCAAGCCTATGATGCCAACAAATGATGCAGATGAAGAGGATATCAACAAGTTTTATGAAGATCTCGACAGTGCTTATGAGGAATGTAAATCTCAGGATATAAAACTAGTCGTGGGAGATTTTAACTCTGAAGTTGGACAGGAAAGGGTTGATAACATCATAGGACCTTTTGGATTAAGGGAGAAAAATGAAACTGGAGAAAGGTTTACTGACTGGTGTGTCAGAAACAACCAAGTTATCACCAATACTTGGTATAAAAACCATCCACGAAGATTGTGTACTTGGATTAGCCATGGAGATAGAACAAGGAATCAAATAGATTTCATTACCATCAATGAACATCTTAGAAATAGTATTACAAATTCTAAAGCCTACCCAGGAGCAGACTGTGGTTCAGATCACCATCCAGTAATAGCTACCATTGAAACAAAATTAAAGAACTGAAACATGGAAAAAAGAGAACGAAGTATATGTTGGGAGAACTTAAAAATGATAGCAACAGTTCAAAACAGCTGTAGAAGAACACCTCAATGAAAACAAAACAACACCTATTTGGGACAGATTTAAATATGCTATACAGAAATCAGCAGAGGAGATAATCCCAGTGCAAGAAATCCAACACATCAACAACAGGTGGGTAACCCAAGAAATTCTAGATCTGATGGAACAAAGAAGGTTAGTGAGGAATAATGAGGTGCAATACAAAGAGCTAGACAGACTGACCAGACAATTGTGCAACATTGCAAAGGAAAAATGGCTGAATCAAAAATGCAATGAGGTAGAAGGCCATATTAACAACAACAAAGAAACGCACAAGAAAATTAAGGATATTACTGGAATTAAGACAATCTCCTCTGCAGGATGCATAAGATCAGCAGACGGATCCATACTAACAGATCCAGATAAAGTATGTGAGAGGTAGATTCAGTACAGAGAGAAGCTTTTTGAAGATAATAGAGGGGAACGCCCCGGATTCTAAACACCCTAATTCTGGCACACCTATTACCAAAGAAAAAATAACTAAAGCAATGAAAAGCATGAAACATGGTAAAGCCACTGGACCTGATGAAATTTCATAGAAACATAGAAAACCTACAGCACAATACAGGCCCTTCGGCCCACGGAATTGTGCCGAACATGTCCCTACCTTAGAAATTACTAGACTTACCTATAGCCCCCTATTGTACTAAGCTCCATGTACCTATCTAAAAGTCTCTTAAAAGACCCTGTCGTATCTTCCTCCACCACCGTTGCCGGCAGCCCATTCCAAGCACTCACCACTCTCTGCGTAAAGAACTTACCCCTGACGTCTCTTCTGTACCTACTCCCCAGCACCTTAAACCTGTGTCCTCTTGTGGCAACCATTTCAGCCCTGGAAAAAAGCCTCTGACTATCCACACGATCAATGCCTCTCATCACCTTATACACCTCTATCAGGTCACCTCTCATCCTCCGTCGCTCCAAGCAGAAAAGGCCGAGTTCACTCAACCTATTCTCATAAGGCATTCTCCCCAATCCAGGCAATATCCTTGCAAATCTCCTCTGCACCCTTTCTATGGCTTCCACATCCTTCCTGTAGTGAGGCAACCAGAACTGAGCACAGTACTCCAAGTGGAATCTGACCAGGGTTCTATATAGTTGCAACATTAACTCTCGGCTCCTAAATTCAATTCCACGATTGATGAAGGCCAATACACCATATGTCTTCTTAACCACAGAGTCAATCTGTGCAGCTGCTTTGAGTGTCCTATGAACTCAGACCCCAAGATCCCTCTGATGCTCCACACTGCCAAGAGTCTTACCATTAATACTATATTCTGCCATCATGTTTGACCTACCAAAATGAACCACTTGACACTTATCTGGGTTGAAGTCCATCTGCCACTTCTCAGCCCAGTTTTGCTTCCTATCAATATCCCGCTGTAACCTCTGACAGCCTTCCACACTATCCACAACACCGCCAACCTTTGTGTCATCAGCAAACTTACTAACCCATCCCTCCACTTCCTCACCCAGGTCACTTATAAAAATCACCAAGAGTACGGGTCCCAGAACAGATCCCTGAGGCACTCCACTGGTGACTGACCTCCATGCAGAATATGACACGTCTATAACCACTCTTTGCCTTCTGTGCGCAAGCCAGTTCTGGATCGACAAAGCGATGTCCCCTTTGATCTCATGCGTCCTTATTTTCTCAATAAGCCTCGCATGGGGTACCTTATCATATGCCTTGCGGAAATCCATATACACTACATCTACTGCTCTTCCTTCATCAATGTGTTTAGTCACATCCTCAAAAAGTTAGATTAAGCTCGTACGGCATGACCTGCCCTTGACAATGGCATGCTGATTATTCCTAATCATATAATACCTCTCCAAATGTTCATAAATCCTGCCTCTCAGGATCTTCTCCATCCACTTACCAGCCACTGAAGTAAGACTCACTGGTCTATAATTTCCTGGGCTATCTCTACTCCCTTTCTTGAATAAGGAAACAACATCCGCAACCCTCCAATCCTCCGGATCCTCTCCCGTCTCCATTGAAGATGCAAAGATCATTGCTGGAGGCTCAGCAATCTCCTCCCTCTCCTCCCACAGTAGCCTGGGGTATATTTCATCTGGTCCCAGCGGCTTATCCAACTTGATGCTTTCCAAAAGCTCCAGCACATCCTCCACCTTAATATCTACATGCTCAAGCTTTTCAGACTGCTGCAAGTCATCACTACACTCACCAAGATCCTTCTCTATAGAGAATACTGAAGTAAAGTATTGATTAAGTACTGTACCTCTGCTATTTCCTCCGGTTCCATACACACTTTCCCACTGTCATACTTAATAGGTCTTATTCTTTCATGTCTTATCCTCTTGCTCTTCACATACTTGTAGAATGCCTTGGGGTTTTCCTTAATCCTGCCTGCCAAGCCCTTCTCATGGCCCCTTCTGGCTCTCCTATTTTCCTTCTTAAGCTCCTTCCTAGTAGCCTTATAATCTTCTAGATCTCTAACGTTACCTAGCTCTCTGAACCTTATGTAAGCTTTTCTTTTCTTCTTGACTAGATTTATTACAGACTTTTTACACCAGGGTTCCTGTACCCTACCATAACTTCCTTGTCTCATTGGAACGTACCTATGCAGAACTCCACACAGATATCCCCTGAATATTTGCCACATTTCATCTGTACTTTTCCCTGAGAACATCTGTTTCTAATTTAAGCCTCCAATTTCCTGACTGATTGCCTCATAATTCCCCTTGCTCCAATTAAACAGCTTTCTAACTTGTCTGTGCCTAGCTCTCTCCAATGCTATTTTAAAGGCGATAGAATTATGATCACTATCTCCAATATGCTTGCTTTCCCACTGAGAGATCTGACACCTGACCAGGTTCATTTCCCAGTACAAAATCAAGTACAGATCTTGTAGGCTTATCTACATATTGTGTCAAGAAACCTTCCTGAATACACCTAACAAACTCCACCCCATCTCAACTCTTTGCTCTTAGGAGATGCCAATCAATATTTGGGAAATTAAAATCTCCCATCACGACAACTCTGTTATTATTCCATCTTTCCAGGATCTATTTCCCTATCTGCTCCTCGATATCCTTTTTACTATTGGGCGGCCTATAAAAAACACCCAGTAAAGTTATTGACCCCTTCCTGTTCCTAACCTCCACCCACAGAGACTCCGTAGACAATCCCTCCATGGCGTCCACCTTTTCTGCAGCCGTGACACTATCTCTGATCAACAGTGCCGTGCCCCACCTCTTTTGCCTTCCTCCCTGTCCTTTCTGAAACATCTAAAACCCGGCACTTGAAGTAACCATTCCCGTCCCTGAGCCATCCAAGTCTCTGTAATGGCCACCACATCATATCTCCAAGTACTGATCCACGCTCTAAGCTCATCCGCTTTGTTCACAACACTCCTTGTGTTAAAATCGACACATCTCAAACCTTCGGTCTGAACGCGTCCCTTCTCTACCACCTGCCTATCCTCCCTCTCGCACTGTCTACAAGCTTTCTCTAGCTGTGAGCCAACCTCCTCTTCAGCCCTCTCTTCAGTTTGGTTCCCACCCCCCCAACAATTCTAATTTAAACTCTCCCTAGTAGCCTTAGCAAACCTCCCTGCCAGGATATTGGTCCCCTTGGGATTCAAGTGCAACCCGTCCTTTTTGTACAGGTCACATCTGCCCCAAAAGTGGTCTCAATGATCCAGAAATCTGAACCCCTGCCCTCTGCTCCAATCCCTCAGCCACGCAATTATCCTCCACCTCATTCTATTCCTATTCTCACTGTTGCATGGCACAGGCAGTAATCTCGAGATTACTACCATTGCAGTCCTGCTTCTCAACTTCCTTCCTAACTCCATGTAGTCTTTTTTCAGGACCTCCTCCCTTTTTCCTACCTATGTCATTGGAACCAATATGTACCATGACCTCTGGCTGTTCTCCCTCCCACTGCAGGATATCTTGGATGTGATCTGAAACATCCTGGACCCTGGTACCTGGGAGGCAAACTACCATCCGAGTTTCTTTCCTGCGTCCACAGAATTGCCTGCCTGACCCCCTAACTATAGAGTCCCCTATCACTCCTGCCATCCTCTTCCTTTTCCTACCCTTTTGAGCCACAGGGCCAGACTCTGCGCCAGAGGCACAGCCACTGTTGCTTCCTCCAGATAGGCTGTCCCCCCCAACAGTACTCAAACAGGAGTACTTATTGTCGAAGGAATTTCAGTGGAAGTGATACAAGCCCTAGAAGATCTGGGCATAGATATTCTTTTTGAACTGTTTAATGGCATATATGAGTCTGGTGTATTGCCTGACGATCTCTTGAAATCATTATTTATAACTCTGCCAAGAATTCCTGGAACTATTGGCTGCAAAAATTATAGAACAATCAGCCTTACGAGTCACATAATAAAGATTTTGTTGAGAGTTGTTCTGAGTCGAATTAAAAACAAATTAAGTCCAGAAACTTCTAAACTGCAATATGAATTTATTGAGGATAGACGAATTAGGAAAGCAATTTTCATACTACGAATGCTTTCAGAAAGGGCAATTGAATATCAAAATGATGTCTTTTTATGTTTTATTGATTTCACTAAAGCATTCAACAAAGTGCATCATGAAAAATTATTTCAAATTCTCGCTAAATTAAACATTAACGGAAGGGACCAACAACTGCTTCAAAATTTATATTGGAATCAAACGGCAGCAGTAAAAATTGATGATAATATAAGCAGTTGGACTAAAATTCAAAGAGGAGTTAGACAGGGATGCGTTGCCTCACCGGAATGATTTAATATCTTTAGTGAAATGAGTCTGAGAGAAATAGAAGATCTGGATGGGATAAAAATTGGAGGTGTTAACATCTTATATCTTATATCTTATATCATAAGATATGCAGACGATACCAGCCTAATAGCAAGTGCTGCAGAGGACCTACAAATCCTCCTCGACAGACTAGTACAAACAAGTGCAGATTCGGGTCTAACCATCAACTGTAAAAAACCAAATGTATAGTAATATCAGAACAGCAGGATACTCACAACTGCCAATTGTACATTGGTAACCAAGAGATTAAACAAAAGACCAGCTTTAATTACTTTGATAGCTTTACATCACAAGATGCTAGAAGTAAAGTAGAAATAAAAATAAGAATTGCCATTGACAAAACCAACTTCCAAAAAATGAAACCCATTTTTACCAACAGACATATTTCTATGACAACAAGGCTTAGGCTACTAAAATGTTACATTTGGTCTATCTTGCTGTATGCTTTTGAAACATGGACTATAACACCAGAACTCCAAAGAAACTTAGAAGCAACAGAAATGTGGTTTCATAGAAGAATGCTGAACATATCATATAGAGATACGGTGACTAATGAGACAGTACTCTAACATGCCCATACAAAAAGATCTTTAATGAGAATATTAAATGAGAGGAAACTTAGTTTCCCGAGCCATGCCATCAGAAAGGGAGAAATAGAATGCCTTACACTACAAGGCCATATGCCTGAGAAACGCAGAAGAGGAAGGCAAAGAAAAAAATATATGAACACTGTGAAAGAACTAACAGATCTAAACGTGCGAGATATCATTGATGCTGCGAGGGATCGTTCGATGTTGAGAGCCATGATCGCCCAAGCGTGTAACACTCATGAAGAAGAAGAAGACTATTGATCTATTAGTTAGTCCTGATGAAGGGTCTCGGCCTGAAACGTCGACTGTACCTCTTCCTAGAGATGCTGCCTGGCCTGCTGCGTTCACCAGTAACTTTGATGTGTGTTTATTGATCTATTATCTGTTTTTTGCAATTGATGTTGGTAGAAGTGATTTATCCTGGGCTAGGTCACATTAGCAATCTTTTCCTGGTGAAATCCTGCCTATTGAAAAATTAGCCAGGTAGCCTCCATTCCTTATTCACATTATTGTCCCAAAGTCAGTGCCAAACCCAACCTCATTACAAGTTGTGCATCACGTATCTCCTCTAGTTCTAACAAAAATTGGAGCTTATGATTGCAAATTTGGACCTTCACTGGACACTCCAAAAAATCTAGGTGCTCATCGGTCTGATGTTGGCAATGTGTTGTCAATTAAATAGTCTGCAATCTGACATCAATGCCTTGCAAATAGCATCTGTCACCTTCAGTTTCCAATGCTCAGGGGTAATGGAAATTGTCTCATAGGTTATACCTTCACTGTTGATAAATCACATCAGAAACACACGCAGCAATACCATTCCCCTTGTTTGCCATACTTTACAATGGCATGTGGATACTCAAGGATTAGCTCAGGGCAGATAATTGTGTGAGGGGTGATAACTCCCATTAAATATTGCTTATATCCCACTCCCTGAAATTCTCCTGCTGTGTAGCTATCCTGGTAGAATGCCTTTAAGGTCTTGGTACCCTTCTCAATTGTCATTGCAGCACAGTGTTGCTTCTGACAGGAATTGCACAAGTCCTGTTTTAGCCCATCTTAATTTTCTTCCTGCCCAATTTCAAGATTAGTGTTGAGGAATTGATGAGACACTGATGTTAAGTATAGTACCTACCTAATACACCAAATGGGTGGATGTCTAGGTAGATTTTGGTTGTTTGATTTGTACAGTTTATCATGGGGTAAAGCCCTTCCAACCACTGAGCAGAATCATATAGTGAGCTCTGTGGTGAAATATTCAAAGCAGGCTGCGGAACAAAATGTTGAACAGAATTACCTTCCTCTTCCTTCACTGTCAAATAAAATTCAAAGTAAATTTTATTATCAAAGTACATATATCTCACTGCATACAACCCTGAGATAAGGTTTCTTGTGGGCAAACTCAATAAATCCATAGACTATTAACCATAACAGAATCAAGGAAAGGCTGCCTAACTTCCACATGAAACACTGTCGCAGGAAAGCAGCATCCATCATCAGGGATGCCCACTATGCAGGACCTGCTCCCTTCTCTGTGCTGCCATCAGGGAGAGGGTACAGGACCCTCAGGAATCACACCACCAGGTTCAGGAACAGTTACTACCCTTCAAACTTCAAGCCTTTAAACCAAAGGGGATCACTTCAATCAACTTCACTTACCCCCTCATTTAAATGTCCCATAATCAATTAACTCACTTTCAGGGACTCTTCATCTTATGTTCTCAGTATTTATTATTTATTCTTTTTGTATTTGCACAGTTTATTGTCTTTCAGATATGCAGATGACTCTGTGTTAACTGCAAGTACGGAGGAAGAACTACTTAATTGATATAATTGTTGAAGAAAGTGCAAAAATGGGTCTATCTATCAATTGCAAAAAGACAGAATGGATAGTGATATCCAAAAAGAAGGAGAATCCTATCTGCAGGTTCAGAATAAACGGGGAAGACATAAAACAAGTACAGAACTTTTGCTACTTAGGAAGATGGGTGACATCAGGTGGCAGGTGCAACATGGACATCAAAAGAAGAATAGTGATGGCAAAAGACACCTTTACGAGAATGAAGAGGATACTGACCAATACTAAACTAGGCATGACAACCCGCCTCAGAGCACTGAAATGTTACATTTATCCAGTTATGTTATATGGCTCAGAATGTTTGACAATATCTAGTAACTTGAGGAAACAAATTGCAACAGCAGAGATGTGGTTTTTGAGGAGGATGCAAAGGATATCATGGACGAAGTGAATATCTAACAAGGATGGCATGAACAGAGCAAACACAAAAAGAGAAATAATGTAAGAGATCATGAAAAGGCAACGTAACTTCATTGGACATGTGATTAGGAAAGAGGAGTTAGAATGCACTGTAATTATGGGAAAGATTGAAGGGACGAAAGCAAGAGGAAGACAAAGACAAATGATGACGGAGACAGCAGCCAGAGAACTGGAAATGAATACCAATGAATACCAATGAATTGATCCGCTTGACCAGAAACAGGCGCGTGTGGGCCATGGCAGTCAAAGCTCAAACTGGGCATGGCACCTGTTGATGATGAATGTCTCTTGCACTCTAGTCGAATTCCCAAGTTAGGCAGTCGTTCATTAATCCTGTTATGGTTAATATTCTATGGATTTATTGAGTACGCCCTCAAGAAAATTATTCTCAGGGTTGTATATAGTGAAGTATATGTACTTTGATAATAAAATTTACTTTCAATTTTATCTGACAGTGAAGAAAGAGAAAGATAATTCAGTTTCAGATTTTTTTTCCCTCAGCTTGCTTCAAATATCTCACCACAAAGCTCACTATATTTTTGTCATTAATTTCACTGATAACTCATTAAAATTCCACAGCCACAACACTTACGATCACCTTGACTTCATTGTGGTGGGCTCAATTATGAAAAGCTGTTTATCAGCTGAGGCACATCATTATAAGGCAAGCCCTGTAACTACACTGCAGTTCACATTCGGCTCTGTAAAATCTGCTGCGCAAGGTATATTTTGCTCCGAATCATAAATTTCTGTTGTCCCATAAAAAATAATTTGGCAGTAGGGGTCAACACCTACCTAAATCATAAATTTTAAACTAATGATAATTAATTGTAAAGTTTTGTACCCTGGGGGCAGCATAAGACCCAGCATTACTTTCTTCAAATATATGCTGCCGTCAGGCACTGATTATACATCGAGGCTTGTTTTCTACACACTTATTTATTCTGGTAAATACACTTCAGAAGTAATTTACAAAATCTAATTGTCATGTCCATATAAATGCAAATATAGAATGGCAAGTCGCTTTAACCTCCCTGTGTTCATTTCAGTCATTATCAAACCAAACTATACCAGATTTTTAAAAAGTTTTAGAAGTCACTTTTAGCCCAGTTCTAATTGATCCACAACATTTTTGTCTGAGCTGTTTTGACTGAAAGTTAATTTTCAAGCTGCTGCATTATAAGTTAATTATTATTCCTTTTTTTTCTCATATTATTGAAGATACAAGATCAAGTACCTTAATGTTTTTATAGCTGCAACGGGGTGGGGATGGTAATGGGGATAAGCTCTCACTACCTATTAAGTTCTCCTAATGGTGTACACTTCAAATAGCTTCTGACAATCAAGTACAGCTCCTGGTCTTCATGTGTGGCTTAGCTACTAAGCCCAGCAGAACCGTTTCTAGTGACAGGAGAAGGGGCAAAGGTGGGTTACCGGTGCCTTAAAAGCAGGCGCCTTGGGCTCGTCAGCCATGCTTGGCAGCTCATCTAGGAGAAGGAAAGTTTTGATCTCAAACCTCCGCTGCCTTGCAGCTCTACCCACTCATGAGGAAGGTTTCAGGAGTAAACCCTGAGGGAAAAATCCGGAGCTGGATTCCATAAGACAGTCCTACATTGAGTCCAGTGCTGACTGGCAACCCCTGCAAGCTTCTGGTTCCAAACTGTGTCGGTCTCTGTTGTTCCTTTGGGTTTGTCAGATGAGTGGAGCGGGAGAACTTCCTACATGGGCAACAGCTTACTCTTCATATCGTACTGCCCCAGGCTTACATACCTAGGCAGGTAGGATGCGATATCCATCGTCAACTCTGACCGACGGAGGTCCTCATAAGATCATAACAGAAATAATAAAAAACGCAATAAATATAAAAGAGTATGATAGCTTACGTACATATGTAGATTGATTGTATGCCCATAAAGTGAGTGTCTGTACATAAGGTGACCAACAGGAAACGATAAGGAAGTGGTGGTTGGGGGTGTGGAGGGATGGGTTAGTGGTGGCAGTGTTGATCAGCCTTACTGCTTGGGCAATATAACTATTTTTGAGTCTGGTGATCCTGGTGAGGATGCCATGCAGCCTCTTTCCTGATGGGAGTAGGGCAAACAGTCCACGAGCAGGGCGGGTAGGATGCCTTATGATGTTACTGGCTTTTTTCCCGGCATCTTTCTATATACATGCCCTTGATGGTGAGCTGGCAGGTGCTGGTGATGTGTTGAGCAGTTTTGACTCCCGATCACAGAGCCTTTCTGCCCGCCGCAGTGCACTTCCCGTCCAAAGCAGTAGTGAAGTTTGATAGGATGTTCTCCAGTGCACTTCTGTAGAATTGCACCAGTATAGGTGTGCATAGTCCAGCTCTCTTCAGTCACTTCAGAAAGTAGAGGCATTGCCGAGGTTGCCTGATTGTGTAGGATGTTTTCTGGGACCATGAGAGTTTGAGCGAGATGTGCACTCCCAGGAGTTCGAGACTGTTTGTAGTTTCTGCTGCTGTGCTGTCGATGTAAAGATGGGTGTGAGCGGTAGAAGTTTTCCTGAAATGATAACCATCGCCTTTGTCTTATTGACTGGCGCCAGGCCTTAAGCTCTTCTACTTTCTCTCTGTAGGCTGCTGCTGGTGATGAGTCCCACCGCTGTGGGGTCATTGGCGAACTTGACAATGTGATTACTCGGGTGTTTGGCTGTGCACTCGTGAGTGAGCAGAATGTACAGCAATAGGCTCAGCACACAGCCCGGCGGGCGGGGGCGCGGATATTGTGTTCAGGAAGATGGGGGCGCATGAGCAGTTGTGCATCCTGACTATCTGAGGTCTGTTGTTTATGAAGTCTAACACAGTGGTCTTTTTAGACCAAGAAGTAAGAGGTTGTTCATCAAGATCTGTGGGATAACAATGTTGAACGCTGAAATGAAATTCAGAAACAGCATTCTGACATGTGTCCATGTTTTCTCGGTGTGTCAGGGCCAGGTGCATGACAGACTCTATGACATATGTTGTAGAGCGGTTCTGTCAGTATCATATTGGTGAATGTCCATTGTGGCAGGAATGCAGTGTTTGACATATGCCATTACCCATTCAAAACACTTCCTGATGGTTGGTGTCAGTGCCACGGGGTGGTATGCATTGAGTTCTTAATGGGCAGTGTTCTTTGCTACAGGAATGTTGGTGGCTGATCTGAAGCAGCCTGGATGAGTGAAGTGTTGCAGATGTCTGTGAAGGCATCGGTAAGCTATTGTGCATTCTCTCTGAGTTCTCAGCCTAGGATATTTTCTGGCCTGGCCGCCTTATGGTCTTAGTGGCTGATTTCCAGGGAGGTGGGTAACTTTCATGGCTAGCATTGCGTTGCGTGCTTCGAAGCATGCATGAAAGTTGCTTAGGACATCAGGGAGGGAAGTGTCACTAGTATAGTCGACTTGATTTTCCTTGCATCGTCAGTAATAGCCTTGATGCCCAGCCACATACACTGGGGATCATTATCGGACAGGTGTTCCTAACTTTTCTGAGAGTAGATGGCCTTGGTGCTCTTGATGTCTAAGACAAATTTCTCCTGGCTGCTCTGAAAGCTGTTCTGTCACCAGACTTGAAAGTAGTGTCCTGGCTTTTAGTGGGGACTGTGCCTCTGCATTCAGCCAGCACTTCTGGTTGGGCCATGAGATGAGGGGTCTTGAAGTACTAATTCTATCAACATACTTAATGACTTACTAACTTACTACTTTGACAAACTTCTATAGGTACGTAGTGTTGACCAACCGCATCACAGGACTGCTGAAGGGTCTTGGCCCGAAACATTGACTGTACTTTTTTCCATAGATGCTGCCTGGCCTGCTGAGTTCCTCCAGCATTTTGTATGTGTTGCTTGGATTTCCAGCATCTGCAGATTCTCTCTTGTTTGTGATTGAAGCATAGAGATTGCCTCATTTGGCCATAAAGTGATGGTCCTCTTTACTGGTTTCTCCATTCTCAGCAACAGACAGAATGCTGAGATTAACATTATGGCGCTATGGTCAGACAGGACAAATTATAAGAGGCCAAAATATAATTAGATAAATATCACAAGGAGGTGAAGATGGCGGTGCAACGGCAGCTCGCGAAGCCACTCTGGTGAATATCTGTAATCTGTCAAGTCGGGGAGCGTGCACAATTCTGATTTGATGGAGACAGACGTGAGAGTGCGGAGGAACATCTAGAGAAACTTCTGAAATCGCTGCTGCTGCTACTGTGTGGTAACCGGAATCTCTGGAGCAGAAGGCCCGAATCCTCGGCTTTGCTTGTTTCAGTGGCTAGGGTGAGGCCAAAGGCGCTCGGCAGAGGATGGCACTTGGGAGGTTGTATCCGAGGGGCTGGTCGGAGGCTCGAAGTTTTCAGATGTACGGACCCAGTGTCAGCTGTGGTCGGCTGCTTCCAAGGCATCGGCAAGTTGACGGTGCCTGGAGGTTTATGGCAGGGAGTTTCTCCCTTTTGCTGCCTGCTATCGGGGACTCGGGAGTCGATTGACTCGGGGACTTTGAGACCTTTTTTCCTATCATGCCCATGGTTTGCTCTTCATCAAAGTATGGTGTTGCTTTGCACTGCTGTAACTGTATGTTATAATTACGTGGTTCTGTCAGTGTTAGTCTTTGGTTTGTCCTGTTTTTTGTGATATCACTCCGGAGAAACATTGTATCACTTCTTAATGCATGTATGCATTTCTAAATGACAATAAAAGAGGACTGAGTGTTCTCATAACCTAATAATAAAAATACAAAATTCAATATTTGCTAGATTTCAATGAGATCTCCCTCCTTCTTCTAAATCCCAGTGAGCACAGACCCAGAGCCATCAAAAGCTCCTCACGTATTAACCCTTTCATTCCCAGAGTTATTCTCATAAACCTCCTCTGAATGCTCTTCAATTATCTCTTACATTTGATATACAATTCATGGTCATGCTGAGGACTTAGCTGATGAGAATAACTGAATAATAATAAGTGAAAATAATACAGGGAGGTTAAAGTGTTCTCAGTTTAGTGTGCACTTTTCACCTTGGGCGATTGTCAGTCTCTGTGTTACTTTTCCCAATTAATTCCCTTTACACTTTTAAAAGTTATACTTTTTCAGTGCCAATCCTTTTCAATCCAAATCCATTCATTTGCATTTGTTTGGGCACCCATCTTCAAACTAGATGAAATATTGTGGTGCTCTAACACAGAACAATTTTATTGCAGTTCTGATGTTGGTTTTGTTATTTGCTGCCTTGGTTTCCAATGGACCCTCTGGATAATATATCACTGAAATTTATTTGTGTCTTATTTTTCACACATTACCATGTTTTCTTCATTTAACTATCTCATCATACATGCTTTCATTAAAATGGGAACACAGGTGCAAAATTCTAGTGATTTATTCAGGGTTAGTCCAGCTGAGGCTGAAATGTTCAATTTATTACTGAGCTAACAACTGAATCTCTGAGCATTGATATATATTTATATGTTAATAAAATGAACCATTCTGATTTGATTTAAAGATAGTAGTTTCAGATGGAAGAACGGGGAACTATAAAACCCAGAATGAATCCAACAGCGACTGTACACAAGGACAGATGAACACAAGCAAACAGAAACAAGAGTAGGCCACTGGGCTCTGCAAGTCCGTCCCGCTATTTGATATGATCATGTCAGCCTCAAAGATTAGAGGAAATATTTGCTTTGTTTGTTACATGTGCATCAAAACATACAGTGAACTAACACACATAAAAATTGCTGGTGAACGCAGCAGGCCAGGCAGCATCTATAGGAAGAGGTACAGTTGACGTTTCGGGCCGAGACCCTTCATCAGGACAGTGAACTATGTTGTTTGTGTCAATAACCAACACAAGCTGAATATTGGAGTATTGTGTGCAGTTTGGTTACCTACCGACATAAAAAATGTAAATAACGTTGAAAAGGATAGTGAAAATTTACAAGGGTGTTCCTGGTCTGGAGGACCAGGGTTATAAGGAAAGATTGAATAGGTTAGGACTTTGCTCCTTGGAATGTAGAAGATTGAGAGGAGATTTGATAGAGGTATTCAAAATTATGAGGGGTATAGATAGGGTAAATGCAAGCAGGCTTTTTCCACTGAGGTTGGGTGGGATTACAACCAGAGGTCATGGGCTAAAAGTGAAAGGTGAAAAGTTTAAGGGGAACATGAAAAGAAACTTCTTCACTTAGAGGGTTGTGAGGGTATGGAACAATCTGCCAGTACAAGTGGTGCATGTGAGCTCCATATCAATGTTTAAGAGAGGGTTGGATAGGCACATGGATAGTAGGGGTATGGAGGGCTATGGTTCAGATGCAGGCCAATGGGAGGAGGCTTTGGCATGGACTAGATGGGCCAAAGGGCCTGCTTCTGTGCATAAGACACAGGGCAGAATTAGGCCATTCAGCCCGCAAATTAAACGTTTTCAACGTGGATTAGATGGTCTGCCATGCCTGTGTCTGTGCTGTACCCCTCTGTGACTGTATGTGCTGGGGTCAGCCCGCAAGTACCGCCTTGCTTCCAGCACCAACAATGCACACCCGCAATTTACTAACACTAATCTGTGCGTTTTTGGAACGTGGGAGGGAATCAGAGCACCCGGAGGAAACCCACACAGTCACCGAGAATGTACAAATTCCTTACAGATAGTGGTGGGAGTTGAAACCCTATCACTGATCACTGATGCAGTAAAGCATTATGCTAACCACTACGCTACCGTGCTGAACATAAGTCACCTTTTGCATCATTTCTTGAGACCCCTCAATTGTTTAACCTATCAAATATTGAACTACCTCCACTACAAACTAAGGGATGCACCACACTTTCATAACCACACACAATATAAGATCGGAACAGAGAATCTTTATGAGATGTTGCGTTTGGGTCCTAAAGGATTCACACTGGGACAAACACTGGGAATTTTTCATTTGGATGAAAAATGCCTTTCAGTGTGCTCAAAACCTTCTGGTCTTCCAGGGATATGTTCATGAACAAATCTTGAGGACTGCAATGTCCTAAGGTCCAGTGCTATAAAGTAGACGACGTGACGAAGCTTTTTCCAGCCACAACAAAGCATCTGTGGGGAATGGCGGCTGTTTAAGACCTTCTTACCACTGGTTTGGAACCCATGTGAAATAATTCTTGGATTATTTAGTTAAGAATATCAATAAGATAAAACTGATTTCACATGATGTGAATGAAACAAAATGGTTTGTATTAACCAGGGTGAAGTATTTCATTTAGTGGGTCTCATTCTGTCATTTGTGTCGTTTTAATGAAGTTTTCCTCAAGTGCAGCTTCGAATACCCAGAAAAACTCGCTCCAAAGAGTCACTTCCAAAAGAGAGTTGAGGGAGTGAATTAATATTATACAAAAGAGATTCTGCAGATGCTGGAAATCTTAAGCAACACACACAAACAAAATGTTGGGGAAACTTAGTGAGTCAGGTGGCATTTACGGAGAGGAATGAACAGTTGACGTTTTGTGTTAAGTCCTGATAGATAGATAGATAGATAGATAGATAGATATACTTTATTGATCCCAAGGGAAATTGGGTTTCGTTACAGCCGCACCAACCAAGAATTGAGCATAATTATAGCAATACAGAAACCACAAACAAACAAACAACAAAATGCAAATTATGCCAGATGGAAATAAGTCCAGAACCAGTCTATTGGCTCAGGGTGTCTGACCCTCCATGGGAGGAGCTGCAAGTTCGATGGCCAGAGGCAGGAACGACCTCCCGTGACGCCCAGTGTTGAATCTCGGTGGAACGTGGCCGAAGTCCAACAGTAAAAAGTTCAATATCCGGTCTACAAACACATTCCTCGATCGTAATATGATGCAGATTACGCCATCTGTTGTTAACCAGAACAGTAAGCACCCAACTCCTTTACGCTTACCGCTCTCAGTGCACTTCCGGTCAGCCGGAACGGTCTGGAAGCCGTCCATGGAGAAGTTTTGATCGGGTATGTCTTCGTGCAGCGCTGTTCCAGTGAAACACATAACATTACACTCCTGAAATGTTCTCTGATGTCTGGCTAGCGCCGTGAACTCGTCCATTTTATTACCCACCAAACTCCTCTTCTCCATAAGTCTCTGCTGTCTCGACCCGGTCCTCTTTTCTCGACTTTGTGATCCCCCTCTGCATTCTCTGTGTGTTTTCCTCCAGATTTGAGCAGGGGTATCCGCCGCTCTGCTTGCTAAACCGGCTGGCATTAGTGCAAGCAGCTGCTCCCTGGAATGAACAATGCGACCATGCTTCTGTCCCGCGTGTTGGTCTCGGCCCAAAATGCTCCCCTTCATGGATACCACCTGACTTGCTGAGTTCCTTCAGCAGTTTGTGAGTGTTGCAATGAATTAATTCCCCATTTATTTCTGGAATAGTGGCAGTGAGTGTTCTCCACTGCCCACAGAAAAGGCTTAGACCCTCCCTGCTGACTGTTCCCTATCTGTTCACCTGACCATGAGTGCCTCTATCTCTGGCACCCACATGAGCAAGAATTGTTTCCTGGGGTCTTTGGTGGCACTTCCCACTCCACCCAGCATCCTCATATTCTGGATTAATGTTGCCCTGTAATCCCCCAATTTAACCCGAGCCTAATCTCAGGACAATTTACAATGACCAATTAACTAACCACACAGTACGTCTTTACAATGTGGGAGGAAACCAGAGAACCTGGATGAAACCGATGTGTCCCGGGGGTGGGGGGAGCGGGGGTGGAGACGTACAAACTCCTAAAAGGCAGCAGCGGGAATTGAGCCTGCATTGCTGGTACTGCAAAGCATTGTGCTAACCAGTACACTACCATGGCAAGAGACATGCCCACTGATCCAGGATTTGATCTGGGTGCATACTCACCTCCTGGTCCCTGAGCAGCAATAGTTTGGAATCAAGTGACCTTGCTTGTTGTCTCAGGACTGGGTGAGTCTGCACCCAAGCCACCTTTCGCCCCGGCACTCCTTCTCTGTCACTCCACCCTCACTGTACCCAACATCCTTTGCTCCCTGCTGATTTACAAACTCGGTCTCTGCTGCACATTGACAAATACTGTACCGTGCAAAAGTCTTACGCACCTTACCTACATGTGCCTAAGACTTTTGTACTGTAAAATCGCCAGGTCAGGATTGCCCATTCAGGTGAAGAGCTCCCCCAGTCCCTTTGGCAGTTCTGGCTAATGTAAAATGCCTAAGGCAGATTCTCTGGTGTAATACCAGAAGTGGACCTTTGTGTCCCATCAAAGATGGGGACTCTTAACAGCCACAGGCTCCAACTTTGGGCCTCACATGCTCTCTACCAATGAACCAAGGGACAGGTGCACCAACAACAGCAGCACAGACTATCACTTGATTTGTCCTGACCCCATGGTGAGTCTATGTTAACATAAGACATAAAAAGTACAGCACAGTACAGACGCTTTGGCCCACAATGTTGCACCAAGCTTGTAATCTACTCTAAGATGAATCCAACCTTTCCTTTCCACGTAGCCCTCCATTTTCTATCATTCATGTGTCTATCTAAGTTTACTAAATATCCTTAAATTATGTGCTTTTACTATCAGCCCTGGCAGAGCATTCCAAACATCCAACAATCTTTGTGTAAAAAACTTACCTCGGACACCCTGCTATACTTTCCTCCAATCACCTTAGAATTATGCCCACCTCCCTGTATTCACTATTCCCACCCTGGATAAGTGTCTCCGGCTATCCACTCGAATATTGTCTCATCTTTTACATCACTATCAAAGTTGCCTCTAATATTTCTTTGCTCCAAAGAGAAAAGCTCTAGTTCATTCAGTTCATCCTCACAATACATGCTTTTTAATCCAGAATTAGAGTTGGGTACATACTTGCCCCCTGATGCCGGAGAACCATGAGCTCTCTTCACAGGAGCCAGACAAAGCCAGCACAGCCTGAACCGTTCGGCAGTGAGGCCAACCCAAACATAATGCAACTTAAAAGTGAAGCAAAAGTGACACTGGTGTACTACAAATGGAAAGATTGGCTCTTGTTCAAGCGGCAAATTGTGCAAATGGCTTTTTTTTAATGAGGAAACTTCATGAAACTGAAAGATGCTGAGGTGGATGACAACAGCCTGATCTAGAGCGTGATCATTTCAAGTGATGTGGATGTAATAGAAGTCCAAAAGGAATTTCTAAAACCATGCTGAATTTTATATGTGATGAATTCTTCTGAGAACAATGTGTAGGGTAATTACAGGAGACAGCATAAATTTAAAATCTACTTATTGGATTATTGACAACTTTTCTTTTGGCACAAGGGTTTAGAAAAATGCATTTGAAACATAAAAAGCCCTGATCAACATTTTGGCAATGATACAGGGCTCTTTGGCAGCAGTCTCTCTATATTTTTACTTGTTTCTCCTTAGTATTCTTTTCTCTTTAAGTCAAGTTTATTGTCATTTAACTATATACATGTATATAACCATATAAAATGAGATATTGTTTCTCCAAACCTGGGTATAAAGCACAGTAGTACACATAACACACACAACACAAGATAACTTATGAAGGTAAGGATAACATCTACAGATGAATCACACAAAAATAAGAAATTAAAGTGCATTAATATTAAATATGTAAGGTATGGAACAGATTAACCAGTGACACTTAAAACATGGTGCAGCAGGGAGTTTCAGAAGCCTATGGCCTGGGGGAAGAAATTTTTTTCATCCTGAGCATTCTGGATTTTATGCATCGTAGTCCCCTGCCTGAAAGAGCAAGGAGTTACCTTGCCACTCCAAACTGAGGTAAAAATTGCTTAAAGCCATCTTTCGAAATGAATGCCTGACACATTCATGCCCAGTTCTCCAGTCACTTGGGTAGATAAATGATCCATGGATCTCGCATCTCATTGGTTGGCAGACTCCACGATCTTCACTTGTTGCTTATCCCATTGGGTCTGTGTACGTTGTTCCTCCTTCAATGACGGTTTAGTGCTGGCCTTCTAACCCCCCACATTATCTGTGTGAATGAATTAAGCTTAAGGTTGTGGATTACTGGCATTGAGTTCTCTTTATTTATCTTAATGACTATTTAGAGTTAAACATTTTATTTACTCTTAATATAATTATTGTTTTCACTTTACTTCAGAAGTTTATATTCCATTATAAATTATGATTTATTGATTTTTTAAATAAAATGCTTTTAAGAGAGAATTATAATTAAGTGAACATTTCAAACAAATAATAACCACCATTCATAACTATAATCATTGAAATACAAGCCAATTATTCAAAATCAGCCTTAATTAAACAATATAGAGTCAAACAGCCATAGAAAACCAGAGCACAGAAACAGGCCGTTTGGCCCATCTTGTCAATGCCATAACATTTAAACTGCCTTGTCCCATCGACCTGCATATGGACCATAGGTCTTTATATCCTTCCCATCCATGTACCTCTCCAAACTTCTCTTAAACATTGAAATCGAAATTGCATGCACCACTTGCACTGTCAGCTTGTTCCACACTCTCGCCAACCTCCGAGTGAAAACATTTCCTCTCATGTTTCTTTTAAACATCACACCTTTCACACTTAATCCATGACCTCTAGTCTCACCCAAACTCAGTGGAAAACACCTGTTTGCGTTTCTCCTAACTATATCCTCATAATATAACCATATAACAATTACAGCACGGAAACAGGCCATCTCGGCCCTTCTAGTCCATGCCGAACTCTTACTCTCACCTAGTCCCACCGACCTGCACTCAGCCCATAACCCTCCATTCCTTTCCTGTCCACATACCTATCCAATTTAACTTTAAACGACAACATCGAACCTGCCTCAACCACTTCTGCTGGAAGCTCGTTCCACACAGCTACCACTCTCTGAGTAAAAAAATTCCCCATCATGTTACCCCTAAACTTTTGTCCTTTAACTCTCAACTCATGTCCTCTTGTTTGAATCTCCCCGGCTCTCAATGGAAAAAGCCTATCCACGTCAACTCTATCAATCCCCCTCATAATTTTATACACCTCTATCAAGTCCCCCCTCAACATTCTACGCTCCAAAGAATAAAGACCTAACTTGTTCAACCTTTCTCTGTAACTTAGGAGATGAAACCCAGGCAACATTTTAGTAAATCTCCTCTGTACTCTCTCAACTTTGTTGACATCTTTCCTATAATTCGGTGACCAGAACTGTACACAATACTCCAAATTTGGCCTTACCAATTGCCTTATACAATTTCAACATTACATCCCAACTCCTATACTCAATGTTCTGATTTATAAAGGCCAGCATACCAAAAGCTTTCTTCACCACCCTATCCACATGAGATTCCACCTTCGGGGAACTATGCACCATTATTCCTAGATTCCTCTGTTCTACAGCATTCTTCAATGCCCTACCATTTACCATGTATGTCCTATTTTGATTAGTCCTACCAAAATGTAGTACCTCACATTTATAAGCATTAAACTCCATCTGTCATCTTTCAGCCCACTCTTCTAACTGGCCTAAATCTCACTGCAAGCTTTGAAAACCTACTTCATTATCCGATTTTCTATACCTCCATCAAATCTTCCAGGGACTGAAGTCCTAACCTATTCAGTCTTTCGTTATAACTCAGTCCTTCAGGCCCAGCAACATAGTGTAAGTTTTCTCTGCACTCTTTTAATCTTATTTACATCTTTCTTACTGGTAGGTGACCAAATCTGCACACAATATGCTAAATTAGGCCTCACCAATGACTTATACAACTTCAACATAACAATCCAACTCCTGTACTCAGTACTTTGTTCTATGAAGGCCAAAGAGCCAAAAGGTTTCCTTATGACCCTATCTACTTGTGACACCTTGAATGAATTATGGAGCTGTATTCCCAGACCCCTCTGTTCTACAGACTCCTCAAAGCCCTACCACTCACTGTGTAAGACCTACCCTGGTTGGTCCTCCCAAAGTGCAACACTTCACACTTGTCTACAAAATCTCCATCTGCCATTTCTCAGCCCACTTTCTCCGCTAGTCCAGATCCCGCTGCAAGCTCTGATAGTCTTTCATGGTGTCCACCTTGCCCCAGTCTTGGGTGTCATCCACAAAACTGCTGATCCAGTTAAACACACTATCATCCAGATCATTGATGTAGGTGACAAATAACAATGGATCCAGCACTGATCCCTGTGGCATTCCACTAGTCACAGGCCTCCTGTCAGAGAGGCAACCATCTACTATCACTTTCTGGCTACTCCCACAAAGCCAATATCTAATCCAATTTACTACCTCAGGTTTATAAGATCATGAGAGGCATAGGTTGAGTAGACAGAGAGTAGCTTTTTCCCAGGGTAGAAATATCTAAAATCAGAAGACATGCATTGAAGGTGAGAGGGGATGTAAGTTTTTTGTTCAGAGAGTGTTGGATGCCTGGATGTGCTGCCTGCTATGATGGTAGAAGGGTAGAGGCAGATACATTTGAGGATTTTAAGAGATGTTTGAATAGGCACATGAATATGAAGAAGATGGAGGGACTTTGAGTAGGCAGGAGGGGTTTGTTCATTTGTTTTTTTAATTTACCTTTTAGCTGGTTGAACACCACATTGTGGGCTGAATGGCCTGTTCCTGTGCTATATTGTTCTATGTTCCATGTTCATCTTGAATACTGAGCGACTGTGACTTTTTCACTAGCCTTCCATGCAGGACCTTTTCAAATGCCGTGTAGATACCATCCACTGCCTTGTTTTCATCAACATTCCTGGTAACATCCTTGAAAAACTCTGTAAGTTTGGTTAGACACAAACAAAGCCACGCTGACTGTCCCTAATACGTCCCTGTCTATCCAAATACTGATACATCGAGTCTCCTAGAATACTTTGCAATAACTTGTCCACTGCTGATATAAGCTTACTGGCATTATAATTTCCTAGTTTGTTCTTTCAGGCTTTCTTCAGCAGCAGGATGACACTAGCTATCCTCCAATCATCCGATACTGCACCTGTCGACAAGGATGATTTAAATATCTCTGCTAGAGCCTGTGCAGTTTCTGCACTTGTTTTCCACAGGGTCCAACGGAACTCCTTGTCAGGGCCTAGGGACTTGTCCACCCTAGTTTGCCTCAGGACAGCAAACACCTCCTCTGCTGTAGTCTGTTTAGGGTCCCTGACATCACTGCTGCTCTGCTTACTACTGTAGACTTTGTGCCCATCTCCTGAGAATATACCGATGCAAACAGAACTACCTCCCTCATCTCTTTTGGCTCAATGCGCAGAGTACTATTCTGATCATCCAGGGGATCCATTTTCTCCCTTGCAATCCCTTTGTTCTTAACATATCCGTGGAAGCCTTTCAGATTCTCCTTCATCTTTTCTGCAACCTCATGCCTTCTTTAGACCTTCTGATTTATGTCTTAAGTGTTCTCTTACATTTCTTATACTATTAAAGTACTTCATTTGTTGCTACCTCTCTATATCTAATATGCACTTTCTTTTTTTCTTAACAAGGGGCTTAACTATCTCTTGAAAACCAAGGTTCCCTAAGCCTGTTATCCTTGCTTTTTATTCTGATAGGCACATACAAACTTCGTACTCTCAAAATTTCACGTTTGAAAGCTACCTACTTACCAAGCACACCTTTGGCAGAAAGCAACTTGTCCCATTCGACTCCTGTGTGAATGACTTACTGTACATTCCCAAACCAAAAACTGTGGATGAACCAAGAGGTATGTTATCCACTGAAGGCTAGGTCTGTGGCATTCGAGTCTGGTGACCCAGGCATGTACCAGAAAACCAGGTATGGTTTACGCAGGGCTATTTCAAGGGTGAAGAGACAATTTCAAACGAGGTTGGAGGCAACTTCAGATGTACAACAACTCTGGCAGGGTTTGCAAGACATTACTTCCTACAAAGCAAAATCCAATAGCATGAAGGGCAGAGAAGCTTCACTACCAGATGAACTCAATGCCTTCTACGCATGGTTTGAAAGAGAGAATATAACTACAGCTGTGAAGATCCCTGCTGCACCTGATGACCCTGTGATCTCTGTCTCAGAGATCGATGTTAGGCTGCCTTTAAAGAGAATGAAACCTCGCAAGCAGAAGGTCCCAATGGAGTACCTGGTAAGGCTCTGAAAACCTGTGCCCACCAATTGGCACGTTGAAAGAACATTTTCAACCTCTCACTGCTACGGGCAGAAGTTCCCACTTGCTTCAAAAAGGCAACAATTATACCAGTGCCTAAGAAGAATAATGTGAGCTGCCTTAATGACTATTGTCCGGTAGCACTCACATCTACAGTGATGAAATGCTTTGAGAGGTTGGTTATGACCAGACTGAACTCCTGCCTCAGCAAGGACCTGGACCCATTGCAGTTTGCCGGTCACCACAACAGGGCAACGGCAGATGCAATCTCCATGGCTCTCCACATGGCTTTAGACCACCTGGACAACACAAACACCTAGGTCAGGATGCTGTTCATCAACTATAGCTCAGCATTTAATACCATCATTCCCACAATCCTGATGAGAAGTTGCAGAACCTGGGCCTCTGTACCTTCCTCTGCAATTGGATCGTCAACTTTTTAACCGGAAGACCACAATCTGGGTGAATTGGTGATAACATCTGTTCCTTGCTGACGACCAACACAGGTGCACCTCAGGGGTGTGGGCTTAGCCCACTGCTCTACTCTCTACATGCCCATGACTGTGTGGCTAGGCATGGCTCAAATACCATCTTTAAATTTGCTAATGATTCAACCATTGTTGGTAGACTCTCAGATGGTGACAAGAGGATGTACAGGAATGAGATATGCCAACTAGTGAAGTAGTGTCACAACAACAAACTGGCACTCAACGTCAGTAAGACCAAAGAGCTGATTGTGGACTTCCAGAAGGGTAAGATGAAGGAACACATACCAATCCACATAAAGGGATGAGAAGTGGAGAGAGTGAGCAGTTTCAAGTTCCTGGGTGTCAAGATCTCTGAGGATCTAACCTGGTCCCAACATATCGATGCAGTTATAAAGAAGGCAAGACAGCGATTATACAGTACTTCATTAGGAGTTTCAAGAGATTTGGAATGACAACAAATACACTCAAAAACTTCTATAGATGTACCATGGAGAGCATTGTGATAGGCTGCATCACTGTCCGGTATGGGGGAGGAGGGGCCACTACAAAGGACCGAAAGAAGCTGCAGAAGGTTGTAAATTTAGTCGGCTCCATCTTGGGTACTAGCCTACAAAGTACCCAGGACTTCTTCAAGGAGTGATGTCTCAGAAAGGCAGCATCTATTATTAAGGACCTCCAGCACCCAGGGCATGCCCTTTCCTCACTGTTACCATCAGGTAGGAGGTACAGAAGCCTGAAGGAACACACTCAGTGACTCAGGAACAGCTTCTTCCCCTCTGCCATCCGATTCCTAAATGGATATTGAACCCTTGAACACTACCTCACTTTTTAATATGTATTATTTCTGTTTTTGCACAATATTTAAACTATTCAATATACATTTACTATAATTAGTTTACTTACTTATTATTACTATTATTATTATTTTACTTATTTTTTTCTTGTGTATTAGGTATTGTATTGAACTGCTGCTGCCACGTTAACAAATTTCATGAAACATGCTGGTGATAATAAACGTGATTTTAATTCTCTTGTCAGAACCTTTCTGATACCATAAAAATTGTCCTAGGAGCAAAGTGTTCCCCTATACAAATTTCTGTGACCTGCCCTGTCTCACTGGGATCTCTATGTACTGACTAAGGAAACTTCCTTGAACAAATTTGACAAACTCTATCCCATCTAGTCCTTTTACAGTATGTGAGTCCCAGTCAATATGTGGAATGTTAAAATTACCTACTATAACAACCTTATGTTTCTTGCAACAGTCTGTGGTCTCTGTGTAAATTTGTTCTTCTAATTCCCTTGGACTGTTGGGGTCTATAATATAGCCCCATTAACGTGGTCATACTTTTCTTATTCCTCAGTTGCACCCAAAGAGCCTCAATAGACGAGTTCTCCAGTCTGTCCGGACCGAACACTGCTGTGACAGTTTCTCTCCCGCTGTATCACATCTAAAACAACAGAACCCCGGAATATTGAAATGCCAGTCTTGCGTCTCCTGTAACCAATCTTTTCCCCTTTTTCATTCTTATCATAGATGTTTCCACACAGCAGAATAATAAATCCAGAATACTTATGTGAGAGCAGCTTAATCGGTGACCTAAATGTCCTCCAGAAATGCTGCTTCGATGTCAGGAATTCTCATTGTCTGTGGATTCATAATTGACAGCTAAGTTATTTTCACAACTTGGGACTGTTACCTTCACCCAAATTTAGCATTGATCAGTATTATTTTCTACTAAAATAGTATTCAATGCTTTTAGATCATTAAACTTATCACAAATTAAACACTACAGCATTGGTTTAGTTTCTGTTCCTCTGACTTTTTCTAAAACAAAACTTAAAGCTAATATTAGCACCTTTCTGTGAATAAAATATTTCACCATCACAAAAAAATATTGGTGGCAATTATTCTTACTAATTCAGCAGTTTAACTCAGTTGGTTAAAATGTTTTCCTAATCACTTCAAATCCTCTCTAGTACTTGAGGAGAAGTGATCTTTCCTTCAGCCCTTAACCAGTCCCGCCCATCTGGCTTCATCTAGCTATCCATCCACCTTTTTATTCTGGTTTTTTCCCCCTTCCTTTCCAGTCTTGAAGAAGGCTCTCAGTCTGAAATGGTGACTGTTTGTTCATTTCCATAGGTGCTACGGAACCTGCTGAGTTCCTCCAGCACTTTGTGTGTGTTACTCTATAGTGTAACTGTTTTGACTTTTGCCCTGGGCTCAAATTAGGCATGGATCATTATTGAGGAATAATAAATCACTGTAATTTGTTACATATTGCAGAGTTTATATAGAATCCTATTATAATCTAAATAGAAATACCTTGGAGTTTGAGCATGAGAGAACTGTGGAGCAAATTAACAAATTCTCTGGACAATAAGGGAGAAAATGTTCCTTATTTGTCAGGATGTAGGGGTAGTGGTTGGATTAATATGCTAATAATCCATACACTCTTACTTTAACATCAATTGCTATTTTACTGCTTTATATGGGTCTTTATATGGGTTATCTGTTTGATTAAACATGGAAATTTATGGGCATTTATTAGTAAGTTTCACTCCCATTTCTTTAGCTCCCTATTTCCTTTGCAATTGCTCAATGGATAGTTCAGTGGACAGTGCTGTGCTCCCAGACCTTTTATAAGATGGGGTGGCCTCCATAGAGCCCTGATCTCAACATCATTGAGGCTGCCTGGGGCAACAGAAACAAGTGAGACAATCATCATCTGCAGAAGAACTGTGACAAGTCCTCCAAGATGCTTTGAACAACCCACCAACCAATTTTCTTCTAAAAATGCGTGACAGTGTACCTAAAAGAATTGATGCAGTTTTAAAGGCAAAGAGTGATCACACCAAATATTGATTGGCTTTAGCTTTTTTAATGTTCAGAAACTTCTCATTTCATTATTTTATGAAAGCATCTTTGCTTTACAGAATTTTTTTTACAAGTGCTTAAGACTTTTGCACAGAACAGCATACTGTTCACTATCCACTTGGTTTTATTTTTGTTCTTCCACTGCCAAGATTCAAGAATAAGATTGTCATTCTTCAGTACAGGAGTGTAAAGGAGAACAAAATGATTGTTACTCCAGATCTGATGCAGCAAAATAAAAACAATCAGCATAAAAACATAATAAATATAAATATGAAATCAATCTTATAAAACATAACGTACAAGTAACTGTCTGAGTACGGCCATATATACTTAAAATTAGCTCATGTACATAGATTAATTGTATGCACATAAAGTGATGCTATGTGCAGGAATATCTGTAAATAAGGTGACTCTGACAGGAAATGACAAAGTGACAAAGTGGCTCTTGACAAGAGGATCTCTCCTAGGTAGGTTCTCTAGTAGGGCATATGAAAACACAGTAGGAGAGTGACTGTGTCCATGTAGGGGTCGAGTGTAAGCATAAAGCGGCAGTGCATGGGAGAATGAAGGGTGCTGAAGGGCTGTGAAGAGACCTTGCGGTGAAGTGCATAAGGATTAGCGAAGTCAGCATGTTTCCAGTACAGCGCTTCCTGTCTCTTGAAAACCAAACACTTGTGATCATTTTGATCTCATAAACTTTTAAGAGACTTTTGGATAGATACATGGAGCTTAGAAAAATAGAGGGTTATGGGTAAGCATAGTAATTTCTAAGATAGGGACATGTTCGGCACAACTTTGTGGGCCGAAGGGCCTGTATTGTGCTGTAGGTTTTCTATGTTTCTAAACTCTTGAGCTTGCTTTCATATATTTGTATTTGCTCATCTTTGGATCCTACAGTTTAGGAGGAATCTGTTACACAATATCATTTTTTCCCTTTTCTAATTAATTATTCCCACATGAATATCCCTCATTAAATTTGTGCTTCCTTCTTTGAGGTGCTGTTTAAAATATATCACCCTGATGATATTTCTGATCCTTTCCACTAATGTGGATCAATGTCAGTTTTAATTTGATAATTGTTCCAGTGCCAAGTCTTTGGATACTTTACCATGTTCAAAGTTCAAAGTACATTTATTATTAAATATATATATAAAATACAACCTTGAGATTTGTCTCCTCACAGACAGCCAGAAAACAAAGAAGCCCAAAAGAACGAATTTTTAAAAAAAGAATACTGTCAAACACGCAATGTGCAGACACAGTAAAATAAAGAGGTCATGCAAACAATAAAAGTAAGCAAATGGCATTTAGAACAAAAATGAGTCCGTAGACACAAAGCCCAGAGCAGGCAGAGCAGGCCACAATTTCAGTTCAGTGCAGAGCCAAGGAGATGTCACAGAGTCTTCAGACACGGAGCCTGGAGCGACAGCACTGCCTGGAAATTTTCATGTGATATCCATTTATACTTAATTGTTGAAGTGACTCTGTATTACAGTCACTTGCAGAAGAAGTGTTCTATAAAAATTCTGGAGTACTTATGTATTAAATATATAATCAGTTGGTATTTAGCATTATGATCCTTGATTTGAAAGAAAATCCAACTATATATGTGACATCACCTGACTTCCCATTAGATCTGCAATAATTCCAACTCTGCTACAACCAAGTTGTGCTGTAACCCTGTGCTGATAATAGTCCCTCCTGTTGTGGAGCACACCTTTGGTTTATCTTCTCATTTCATGGTTCAACCCATTCTCTGTTCATGGCACTGAATTGTTTTCAATTCTCTACCAAGTGCTCTACTTTCCTGCCTCCAAGGTTGAGAAAACGTTTGATCTTGACTGTTCCTCTGCCGTGAAATCTACCTCCTGTTGGAATTTCTGTGGCTTTTTGGGATGTGCCATTCCCACAGTGCCATTAGTAACATATTCCCAATTTGTTTGGAGATCAAATATTATTATGCTCTATGGATGCTAGCACCACATTTGATGGAGATAAGGTTAGTGTCTTGCTGAAACTATCACAAATGTGAACACATTTAAAGATTCAAACACATGACTCAAAGCTTATAATAATAAGCCAACTGTGTCAAATAAGTATCAGCATTCTTGTAAATCTTGTGAAAGGAACAATATAGAATTATTAACTCCTTCTAACTTTAGTCAGCGTTTGTCTTGAAACAATGTGACAAAAGTGATTTCTACTCCTGCTTCTAATACTAAGTACATAAATTAGTCATTCCTATTAACCAAAACGTCGACTCATCGTTTCTAACTGACGATGCCCGACCTGCTGAGTTCATCCAGCATACTGAAAGTGTTGCTTTGATCACAGCACCTGCAGATTATCTTGTGTTTAGTCATTCCTATTTGCACTTTAGAATAATTAACCACTGAAATCAACTGGCTGATAGAAGTTTTAGTGCTCAGAAATGTAACTCTAAGCTACTTCAATTTGCTAAGGGACTATTTCAAATTATATTTCACATCAAACTATGCATAGGGGATTACAGTATTTCTAAACAAATCCAAAAACTTCAAATCAGCATTTAAAATTTTGCAGCACACAAAATGCTGGAGGAAATTAGCAGGCTAGGAATAATCTATGCAGTGGAGTAAACAAGGACCTTCCATTAGGACTGGAATGGAAGGGGGAAGAAACCAGAATAAGAAGGTGTGGGAGTGGGGAAGGAGTACAAGCTGGCAGATGATAGGTGAAGCCAGGTGAGGGGGAAGTTGAGTGGGTGGGGGAGGGAGGATGAAGTGATAATTTCTTGGTTTCCCCTTCCTCCTTCTCCTTCTCCCATGGTCCACTCTCCTTTTACATCAAATTCCTCCTTCTACTCACTCTTCCACGAATCACCTCCCAGCTTCTCACTTTATTCCCTCCACCCACCCACCCTCTCCTTCACCTGGCTTCACCTATCATCTGCCAGCTTGTACTCCTTCCTCTCCCTCTGTCTTCTTAAGCAGGCTTCTTCCCCCTTCCTTTCCGGTCATGATGAAGGGGCCTCGGCCTGAAACGTAGACTGTTTATTCTCTTCCATAGATGCTGCCTGACCTATTGTGTCTCTCCAGCACTTTGTGTTTAGACCATAATACCATAAGACAAAGGAGCAGAAATTGGTCATTCGGCCCATCAAGTCTGCTCTGCCATTTTATCATGAGCTGATCCATTCTCCCATTTAGTCCCACTCCCCCGCCTTCTCACCATAACCTTTGATGACCTGGCTACTCAGATACCTATCAATCTCTGCCTTAAATACACCCAATGACTTGGCCTCCACTGCTGCCCCTGGCAACAAATTCCATAGATTCACCACCCTCTGGCTAAAAAAATTTCTTCGCATCTCTGTTCTGAATGGGCACCCTTCAATCCTTAAGTCATGCCCACTCATACTAGACTCCCCCATCATGGGAAACAATTTTGTCACATCCACTCTGTCCATGCCTTTCAACATTCGAAATGTTTCTATGAGGTGCCCCCTCATTCTTCTAAACTCCAAGGAATACAGTCCAAGAGCGGACAAACTTTCCTCATATGTTAACCCTCTCATTCCCGGAATCATTCTAGTGAATCTTCTCTGTACCCTCTCCAACGTCAGCACATCCTTTCTTAAATAAGGAGCTCAAAACTGCCCACAGTACTCCAAGTGAGGTCTCACCAGCGCCTTATAGAGCCTCAACATCACATCCCTGCTCCTATAATCTATTCCTCTAGAAATGAATGCCAACATTGCATTTGCCTTCTTCACCACTCAACCTGGAGGTTAACCTTAAGGGTATCCTGCACGAGGACTCCCAGGTCCCGTTGCATCTCAGAAATTTGAATTCTTTCCCCATTTAAATAATAGTCTGCCCGTTTATTTCTTCTGCCAAAGTGTATAACCATACACTTTCCAACATTGTATTTCATTTGCCACTTCTTTGTCCATTCTTCCAATCTATCCAAGTCTCTCTGCAGACTCTCCGTTTCCTCAGCACTACCGGCCCCTCCACCTATCCTCGTATCATCAGCAAACTTAGCCACAAAGCCATCTATTCCATAATCCAAATCATTGATGTACAATGTAAAAAGAAGCGGCCCCAACACAGACCCCTGTGGAACACCACTGGTAACCAGCAGCCAAACAGAATAGGATCCCTTTATTCCCACCCTCTATTTCCTGCCAATCAGCCAACACCCTATCCACGTATGTAATTGTCCCGTAATTCCATGGGCTCTTATCTTGTTAAGTAGCCTCATGTGTGGCACCTTGTCAAAAGCCTTCTGAAAATCCAAATATACAACATCCACTGCATCTCCCTTGTCTAGTCTACTTGTAATTTCCTCAAAAAATTGTAATAGGTTTGTTAGGCAGGATTTTCCTTCAAGGAAACCATGCTGAGTTCTGCCTATCTTGTCATATGCCTCCAAGTACTCCGTAACCTCATCCTTGACAATCGACTCCAACAACTTCCCAACAACCGATGTCAAGCTAACAGATCTATAATTTCCTTTTTGCTTCCTTGCCCCCTTCTTAAATAGCGGAGTGACATTTGCAATCTTCCAGTCCTCCAGAACCATGCCAGAATCTATTGACTTTTGAAAGATCTTCGCTAATGCCTCCGCAATCTCCACAGCTACTTCCTTCAGAACACACGGGTGCATTCTATCTGGTCCGGGAGATTTATCTACCTTCAGACTATTCAGCTTCCTGAGTGTTGCTCTGGAATTCTAGAATTTGAAGAATCTCTTGTGTTTAAAATCTTGCAAAACAGCTAGAAGAAAGAATAATTAAGGATTTTGAGGTCTGGAGAATTATATACTAACATTGTTGCCCTTGCTTTAAACTAATTAGGTGAAGGGAGGAGGAGTTCAAATGAAGGGAAGTTTAAGAAATCAGAAACAAATGGCAGAAGAGTGATGCAGGATAGTGATGAGGTGAATGAAAATCAAAGTGTGACCTTCAGGGGCAGAAAATATAAGCAGACGTACGCAGCAGTAATTGTATCTGAAGTAAGTAAAAATCATAAGAAGTCACAGCTTAAGGCTCCTTATCTGTATGAGAGCAGCATTTGTAGCATGTAGATGAACTGCGACACAAACAGAAATAGATGAGCTGGATCTAATGGCTCCTACAAAGACATGGTTACAGGGTGACCATGACCGGGAACTCAATGTTACTCAATGTTCTAAAAGATCTGAAGAAAGGGGATTTGATTCTTTTGAAAAATAAGGGAGGTATCAAAGAGGCTGTGTGTAACCTACAACTGGAGGTCATGGGTTAAAATGAAGATGAAAAAGATGAAAAGTTTAAGGGAAACTTGAGAGGAAACTTCTTCACTCAAAGGGTCGTGAGAGTGTGGGATAATTTGCCAGCACAAGTGGTGAATGCAAGCTCGACTTCAACGTTTAAGTATAGCTTGGATAGGTAATGGTTGGTAGGGGTATGGAGGACTATGGTCCTGGTTCAGGTCAATGGGAGTATGCAGCTTAAATGGCTTGGCATGGACTAGATGGGCTGACTATATGACTCTATGGTGAGATAGATGCAATGGATAGTGACAGAAATTGGGCTGGTTAGACCAATAAAAAACAGTGGAAAAATATCATAGTGGGACTAGTCTATAAGCCCCCTAGAGTCCTGCCTTGTTATGAAGAAGTGAGAAATGGGAAGTACAAGTAAAATGGGATCTACAATTATCACAGGTGATTTTAATCTATATATTGACTAGATTAATCAAAACAGCAAGAGTGCCATGTGTTGCCGGGTGAAATAAGTCACTGGAGAGACGTAGCTGGTAGATATGAAGTAGTCTTCTATTCAGCAAAATAAGACTCAGCAGTTATCATACTGAGAGCCTTTTGGAAGAAGAGGCCTGCTTGACCCAAGACTGCTGACATTTTATATGCTAAAGATCAAAGGAAAATTCTATATTTACAAAGTATTGACAATGCTCTTTTTGAACCACACATAGCTCTCATACCCCTCCCCTTTCACACCCACTCTTCAGACAATGTGAATCAACATTGTCAACGTTGTCTGGTCCTTCAATCAACTGCTGTTGGTTGTCCGGAGCTGCATTTTATATTTAATCTGCAGTCCATATTCAGATTTGAAGTTTGGTGGCTGAAGTTAGTCACTAAAGTTCTATGCTATATGTTCTAACCCCTGAAATGGCCTAACTCTATGAAAGATGAATTGATGAAGAGTATCAGAGATTGTTTCTTAGGGAAATATGTAATACAATCCATCTGGAATAAAATTTTAAACTAGGTCATATGCAAAGACATAGAATTAATGAGAGAACATGAGGGGAAATTTCTTCACTCAGAGGGTAGTGTGAGTGTGGAATGAGGTGCCAGCACAAGTAATGCATGCAAGCTGAGTTCAACCTTTAAGAGAAGTTTGGATGGCAGGGGAATGGAGAGCTATTGTCCCATGCAGGTCAATGTGAGTAGGCAATTTGAATGGTTCGGTATGGGCTAGTTGGGCTCAAGGGCTGTTTTCTGAGCTGTACTTTTCTATGACTGTAGGACTCTACTTTTAGTTAAGAAGTCTCTAGAAGTTAGTAAATACAACACAATAGAATTTCAGATACAGGTTGAACATAGAACATGAAACAGTACAGCACTGAATAGGCCCTTCGGCCCACAGTGTTTTGCCAACCTTTTAACGTACTACATGATCAACCTAACCCTTCTTTCCTACAAAGCTCACAACAATCCCCACCCCCAAATGTTTCTTTCTTCTTTGTGTCTATCAAAGAATTTCTCAAATTTTCCAAATGTATCAACGTCTATCACCGACCCCCAGCAATACGTTCCAGAGACTGACCACTCTCTGTGTAAAATACCTACCTAGGACATCTCTCCTGAAGCTTCCTCCACTCAACTCAAAAGGGATATCCTCTGGAATTAGTCATTTCTACCTTGAGAAAAAGGTGTTGGCGGTCCACTCCATCTACTTCTCTTATAAGCTTATACACTTCTATCGATTCGCTTTCCTTCTCCCTTGCCCCAAGGAGAACTGATAGCTTGCTCAATTTTTTTTCTCATCAGACATGTTCCGCAATCCTGGCAGCATCCACAAGGTGCCAATCCATGTTAGAAAAACTGAAGTCATCCATTTTGCACCTTTTCAAAATCTGCCTCCTGATCTGCCCCTCCGTCTTTCTGTTGATAATGGGGGAGGCGGGAGAAGGGGGGGTCTATAGCATACTTCAAATGGAATGATTGCTCCCTTCCACCCACATCACATCAGTAGACGATCCTGCCATGATTTCCTCCCTTCTGCAGCTGTGATAATATCCTTGGTTAGCAATACCAATTCCCCACCTCTTTGAACTCCCTGTCCAAGTCCCTTTTGAAACATTTAAACCCTAGAACATCCAATGGCCATTTCTTCCCTTGTGACAACCAAGTCTGTAATGGCAACAGCATCATAGTTCTATGCACTGATGTGTGTTGCAAATTTATCACCTTAATTCCAGATACTTTGCATATTGGACAAAATTTCACCCACCCAACTAACAGCATTTATGTTCTACCAACTGCCTATCGTTTCTCAACTGGGAGGCCATTCATCTTAATCTTTTAATATCTAATTTCCAGGAGCAAATTAAGAATGTAAGTTAAGAAGTGGATCTTCTTTATCAATAGCCATAGCATTATCAATTTCAGAGGATATTACAAAAGGAGACCTTTTAGAAGTATGGAAAATATTAAAGACTACAAATAAGGTGAACATAAAATATAACTTTAAAATAAATTATATTGTAAATATGAAATGAAAATATAAGTTTAAGAACCATGAGAAAAAATGAACTTTATTCAAAGCATAATTAGCATTAGAATAACCAGTATATTTTCAGACAAGTATACTGATTGCATAATAGATTAAAAGAAGTCAAAGACTGTTGGACCTGAACTGTGAATTATATAACAAAAATAATGTTAATTAGAATCTAAAGACAGCACCTTGAAGAGGAAGACACAATTCTTCTAATGCAATAGCTATACTGCTGACACCAATTTATGTATTATGTTAATGACTTCCATAAAATACACCTTTGTGACAGTGCAGTCCCAGTTCAAGTTTTGTAATAGTAATGTAGATTAGTAAAATCCTGAACATTCAACAACTGGGGTTGTAAAAGTGATAATATTTAAATGAAAGCCTATCTTCTCATTGTGTAAATTAGTTCATGATCATTGTCTTGCATTTCTACAATGTCTTTCACGTCTCTTGGATGATTTAAAGTGCTAATTAGCACATGAACAGTGGTTTTGAAGCAACCCACACAAAATGCTGGAGGATCTCAGCAGGCCAGGCAATATGTATGGAAAAGAGTAAACAGTCAACGTTTCGGGCCGAGACACTTCAGCAGTAGTTTTGAAGACTAGTTGCTGTTGTAATGCAGGAAGCACTGATGGATTGCATGTAGCCGTCTCTGAGCAACATTGTTTTTGACTGCGCTGGTATTGCTTCTATTATATGTGTGTGTGTTCGTCCATCGTCGACGTCGATGAGGACCTCGACACCATAATGATGGTGTCGAGACTAGCGTGTGATTTGGATTTAAGTGAGGGAGAGTTGCGCAGTGTCAGCCTCACTCTCTTCCCAATTCCCACCTGGATCCAGTGGCAAGACAGAGTCTAGACGGCTGGAGATGGGACTAGGCGCAGTGGATTACCAGGACGTCTTCTGTGTCTTGTCCTGCTCTACATGTTCCACGACACTTGCAGAGACCGCCTTCTTGACCGTTGGACCTTCCATTGGTCTTGTCCACTCAATCCGCTGGAGTCTGTCTTCACATGCGGTGATAGACAACTCCCTATCTCACCGAGGGTTTGAGACCCATCGGCTACCCTCACCTGGTTAAGCCTGCTTGTCGAAGCTGTTGCCCAGAGTGTGGCCACTGTCGCATGCAAACAGCTACGGGGAGCCACAGGTGAGAGCTGAGTGCCAGGTGAGGACCAAAGGTGGACTAACTGCCTTGAAAAGGACGCGACATGTTCCCCCACCGGAGGTGCTACCCCTCCCTGACACTCCAAACACCCCAAGTATATATTATATAGGCCACTTCTAAAAGCACAATGTATAGTATTGATCTGTTTACTTAAGGAAAAGCAGAGATGCAGTGGAAGGAGTTCAGAGAAGATTCACTAAACTCATCATAGAGTCATAGAGTCACATGGCATGGAAACAGGCCGTTTGTTCCAAATGGCCATGCCGACCCAAATACCCAGATAATTTTATCTCTACTTTCTTAGAAGTTGTGAAGATTTGGCATGTCATCTAGAACCTCTAAAAAATTCTACAGAAGCGCGTTGGAGACCTACAATCTGGTTGCGTCACGGCCGGGCATGGAATCAGTAATGCCCTTGAGTGGAAAAGCCTACAAATGTAATAGAGACAACCTGGTCCATCTCGGGGAAAACCCTCCCCACCATTGAGCACATCTACATGGAGTGCTGCCACAAGAAGGTAGTGTCCACCATCAAGGACCTCTACCATCCAGATCATGCTCTCTTCTCGTTGCTGCCATCAGGAAGGAGGTATGCACACCAGCAGTTTCAAGAACTTATTACCCCTCAACAATCTGGCTCTTGAACCAAAGGGGATAACTTCACTCACTCCAACACTGAGCTCTTCCCACAACCTATGGACTCACTTTCAAGGACTGTTCATCTCATGTTCTTGGTATTTATTGTTTATTTATTTATTTAATTGTTTTCTGTTTGTATTTGCTCTGTTTATTTTCTTTTGCTCATTGTTTGTATGTGTGCATTGTTGTGTGTATTTTTCATTGTTTCTATTGTCTTTCTTTGTATTTACTGTGGATGCCCACAAGGAAACAAATCTCAGTGTTGTATACGGTGACATACATGTACTTTGATAATAAATTTACTTTGATGTGTCTACTGTATGTTTAGCCCATATCCCTCTAAACCTTTCCTGTCCATGCATGTCAAAGTACTTTTTAAATATTGCTAATGTATCTGGCAAACCATTTCAGTAACAGCTCATTCCATTTACGGGCCACTCTCCGGGTGAAACCCGGAAGGTTTCTGGAATGGATGCAGGTTCAGATTATATCAGAAGTGTTTAGAAGACTATGAGGCAACCTGACTGAAACATTGTATCTTGAGGAGTCTTGACAGGATGGAGGTGAAGAAGCTTCAACCACAAAATGCTGGAGGAACTCAGCAGGCCTGGCAGCATCTATGGAAAAAGTACAGTCAATGTTTCAGGGTGAGATGTTGACTGTATTTTTTTCCATTGATGCTGCCTGGCCTGCTGAGTTCCTCCAGCATTTTGTGTGTGTGGCTTGGATTTCCAGTACCTGCAGATTTTCTTTTGTTTGTTGTAGGTGACGAGGTTGCTTCTTTTGAGGAAAAAAAGCCCAGAGCTTTGGCCTGGTGTTCTAAAAGTAAGACATTGCCCTTTTAGAATGGAGATTGGATGATTCTTTTTCTCTTGGATAATTGTGAATCTTTGGAACACTCTAACAAATGATGGTAGATACAAATTTTGTTTATTTTTATAGTAGATATCGATATATCCTTGATAGGAAAGGTTGCCATGGATGGATAGAGATCTGGAGTGTACATTCATTTCAAACATGATTTTATTAAGTAGCGGGTTCAGAGGTGAAGCGGCCAACTCCAGCTCCTATACCTACGTCTATACGTTTGCATGGCAAGGACACTAAGAATAAGTCCACTCCTCTTTTTTGTAGAAGTATCTTTGAACCCACTTTAGAGAATAGACATAGGTTTTGGATCTCATTCCAAAAGATGCTGGTTGCCTGTCTTTTCCTGCTATGACAGGAGAGTTTTTAAAGGAGAGAAGCTGTCGCATTGGGGCAGTTCTACTCACTCGACCTTGGACATCCAGATTCAGTGGTACAAAGTCGTCGTCACAAACTTGGTTGCAGTAAAATGACCATGTCCTGCTGAAGGGTTTCGACCCGAAACGTCGACTGTAGTTTTTTCAATTGATGCTGCCTGGCCTGCTGAGTTGCTCCAACATTTTGTGTGCGTTGCTTGGATTTCCAGCATCTGCAGATTTTCTCTTGTTAATGACATCGTCTGTGCCTTGCCATGCTCTTCACTCTCTATGAAGCATTGTAGATTAGTCAAACATGACCTACCACACACAAAGCCATGTTGACTCTCCCTAATAAGTCCCTGTCTATCCAAATACTTGTAGCTCCTATCTCTTAGTACTCCTTCCAATGACATACCTACTACCGACGTCAAATTTACCAGCCTATAATTTCCTGGTTTACTTTTAGAGCCTTTTTAAACAACGGAACAACGTGAGCCACTCTCCAATCCTCCAGCACCTCACCCCAAGATACCGACATTTTAAATATATCTGCCAGGGCCCCTGCAATTTCAACACTAGTCTCCTTCAAGGTCCGAGGGAATACCCTATCAGGTCCTGGGGATTTATTTACTCTGATTTGCCTCAAGATAGTAAGCACCTCATCCTCTTCAATCTGTATAGGTTCCATGACCTCACTACTTGTTTGCCTTATTTCCATTGACTCCATGCCAGTTTCCTTGGTAAATACAGATGCAAAAAAAAACCATTTACGATCTCCCTCATTTCTTTTGGTTCCATACATAGCCGATCACTCTGATCTTCAAGAGGACCAATTTTATCCCTTACTATCCTATTGCTCTTAATATACCTGTAGAAGATCTTTGGATTATCCTTCACCTTGACTGCCAAAGCAACTTCATGCCTTCTTTTGCCCATCGTGATTTCTTTCTTCAGTATTTTTTTTGCATTTTTTATACTCCTCAAGCACCTTATTTGCTCCTTGTTTCCTATACATGTTATACATCTCTCTCTTCTTTATCAGAGTTCCAATATCCCTTGAGAACCAAACTTCCTTATTCTTATTCACTTTGCCTTTAATCCTGACAGGAACATACGAACTCTGCACTCTCAAAATTTCTCCTTTGAAGGCCTCTCACTTACCAATCACATCCTTGCCAGAGAACAACCTGTCCCAATCCACGCTTTTTAGATCCTTTCTCATTTCTTCAAATTTGGCCTTTTTTCAGTTTAGAACCTCAACCCATGGACCAGATAGTCATAGTCATAGTCATACTTTATTGATCCTGAGGGAAATTGTTTTTTGTCACAGGTGCACCATAAATAACTAAATAGTAATAAAACCATAAATAATTAAATAGTAATATGTAAATTATGCCAGGAAATAAGTCTAGGACCAGCCTATTGGCTCAGGGTGTCTGACCCTCCAAGGGAGGAGTTGTAAAGTTTGATGGCCACAGGCAGGAATGACTTCCTACGACACTCTGTGTTGCATCTCGGTGGAATGAGTCTCTGGCTGAATGTACTCCTGTGCCCAACCAGTCCATTATGTAGTGGATGGGAGACATTGTCCGAGATTGCATGCAACTTGGACAGCATCCTCTTTTCAGACACCACCGTCAGAGAGTCCAGTTCCATCCCCACAACATCACTGGCCTTACGAATGTGTTTGTTGATTCTGTTGGTGTCTGCTCCCCTCAGCCTGCTGTCCCAGCACACAACAGCAAACATGATAGCTCTGGCCACCATAGACTCATAGAACATCCTCAGCATCATTCGACAGATGTTAAAGGACCTCAGTCTCCTCAGGAAATAGAGATGGCTCTGACCCTTCTTGTAGACAGCCTCAGTGTTCTTTGACCAGTCCAGCTTATTGTCAATTCGTATCCCCAGGTATTTGTAATCCTCCACCATGTCCACACTGATCCCCTGGATGGAAACAGGGGTCACCGGTGCCTTGGCCCTCCTCAGGTCCACCACCAGCTCCTTAGTCTTTTTCACGTTCAGCTGCAGATAATTTTGCTCACACCATGTGACAAAGTTTCCTACCATAGCCCTGTCCTCAGCCTCATCTCCCTTGCTGATGCATCCAACTATGACAGAGTCATCAGAAAACTTTTGAAGATGACAAGATGCTGTGCAGTCGTTGAAGTCTGAGGTGTAAATGGTGAAGAGAAAGGGAGACAAGACAGTCCCCTGTGGAGCCCCAGTGCTGCTGATCACTCTGTTGGACACACAGTGTTGCAAGCACACGTACTGTGGTCTGCCTGTCAGGTAATCAAGAATCCATGACACCAGGAAATCATCCACCTGCATCGCTGTCAGCTTCTCCCCCAGCAGAGCAGGGCGGATGGTGTTGAACGCACTGGAGAAATCAAAAAACATGACCCTCACAGTGCTCGCTGGCTTGTCCAGGTGGGCGTAGACACGGTTCAGCAGGGAGACGATGGCATCCTCACTCCTAGTCAAGGCTGGTAGGTGAACTGGAGGGGATCTAAGTGCGGCCTAACCATAGGCCGGGGCAGCTCCTCATTCTCCCGAATGATCTGGAGGTCATCCAGCTCCTGCTCCAGTTCCCTAACGCAGTTTGTTAGGAGCTGCAGCTGGATGCATTTCTTGCAGGTGTCGTTGTCAGGGACACTGGCGGTCTCCCTGACTTCCCACATCCTGCAAGAGGGGCAATCCAACATCCTGCCTGGCATTCTCTCCACTCTAAACAAACAAAACAAAACTTATCGGAAGGAAGGAGTAAGGGATGAAGGACAGAAGGTTAATGAAGGGAGAAAGAAGCTAGGGCAGAAAGAAGGGAGGGCAGAAGGGGTGGAGAAAGAAGGAAATAGCAACAGGAGCAACAAATACATTAATCCATCCCTCATTTCCTGAATACAATGTTGGCAGGTCTAAGTCACACGAGAGTCTGAGACAGGAATTATAGACCATGAAAATTTAATTAGTTTTAAATTAAGTATCAAAAGCAAAATAAAAGATGGAATAAAAATTGAATTAAAAAGATGAAGGAAGGTCTGACAGAATGATTTGTTTTTAAGGTTTCCAACATTAATTAAATGTGAAATTAATCTGTGAGTACAGACAAGATTTTAGAGTGTAGTTTTATCTTTAAAGAATCATTTGTACTTAAATATAATTATCCTCAGATTTTCTACGTGCTTAATTGGTAAATATCACAACTTCAACCTGTTGTATGTACTGTATTTCAATTTGATATGACGTTGATCTGTTCTGTTCACCTTACTACAGGAAGGATGTGGATACCATAGAAAGAATGCAGAGGAGATTTACAAGGGTGTTGCCTGGATTGGAGAGCATGCCTTATGAGAATAGAGCGAGTGAACTTGGCCTTTTCTCCTGATGGAGATATATAAGACGGTGGAAGGCATTGATTATGTGGATAGCCGGAGGCTTTTTCCCAGGGCTGAAATGACTAACAAAAGGGGGCATAATTTTAAGGTGCTTGGAAGTAGGTTCTGAGGGGATGTCGGGGGTAAGTTTTTCACACAGAGAGTGGTGAGCGCGTGGAATGTACTGCTAGCGGCGGCGGTGACAGCGGATACGATAGGGTCTTTTAAGAGACTCTTGGATAGGTACATGGAGATTAGAAAATTAGAGGGCAATGCAGTAGGGAAATTCTAAACAGCTGCTACAATAGGTTACATGGTTGGCACAACATTGTGGACCAAAGGGCTTGTAATGTGCTGTAGATTTCTATGTTCTGTGTTCTCTGTTGTATCTTGCCATAGCTTTCAACACATAATTCAAGAAGATTGTGTTGGATTTTGCATATTCATGCTCTCCAATCCAGGCAACATCCTTGTAAACCTCCTCTGCATGCTTTCTATAGAATCCACATCCTTCCTGTAGTGACGTGACAGGAACTTGTTTCTTTTTAACTAACTCGTTCCCATGGATAGCTCAATTTCTCTGCCTCTAAACATGGTCCCAATTTTGCAGTCACTTCGCCACTTTGTGGTTTTCCCAGTTATTCTCAGTTTCCCACTTTTTCAGCTTTGACTAAAGCATTCCAACCTCCTTCTTGAAGTGTTGAAATTGCTCTAAACGAGAAGCACGAGATTGACAGCCTGCCTGCATGTACAATCCATCTGGATTACACTAAATTTGTCACCAGAGACTATCAAAATGAAAACATTTTTTTCAGACTAATAACAAAACACATTGGTGTGTAATATAAAGACAATGATGTCCAGTTACAACTTATCATTATCGATAACCCAGCATTATCAGTTTTTTTTGCATGACTATAGTTCTTTTCTCGCTACTTTGAATGTGCTGCATATGTTTTACATCTTGGTCCCAGAGGAATGCTGTTTCGTTTGACTGCATCTATATATGGTTTAAAAATAATTAAATTTGATTTGATCTGATCAATAAAGCAAGTTTCAACCTGTTAAAGCACTCCTTATAATTTTCCTTAACTATGAACGTTTCTTTTCTGTTCATTTATAAATAAAGACTGGTGCTTTATGTCTGGTCAGAAGAGCATGCTTTACTCACAGTAGTCGCAGTATCATAAATTTTTTTCAAAAAATAGTTTCAGATTCAAACACTTAAGTAGCTTAATTTTTTTTATTAAGTTGAAAAAAATAGCCAAAAAGAGGTAAAGGCTGTGTCTTAAAATAATTCTGAAGATACTTTTTAAATAGGCAATAACTAATGATGACTCCATATAATTCTAACCGCAGTCACAGAAGAAAAATAAAATTAAATGCAAAGAACATTGGATCAATAGAATCTAATCAGGTCATCTATGTTCAGAAACAAAACAGGAAGTGATTTCAATGTCTTTTAAATACTCCATAAATGACTACATCATGCATTTGGTTCTCATCAGACAGCTGTTAATGTCAGCAAAATTGATAAACCAAGTCATCAGTGAAACCAGCCATAACGTTTACACAATGTGATAGAATGCATTAGGTAACTTGGAAAACACACTGCGCTACAATCTAATCTCCAGTTTCAGGAAAATGGAAAAAATGGAGAACATCTGGACGTTTTGATTAGTTTCGAATAATGTGAGCTGCCTTAATGACTATCGCCCAGCAGCACTCACAGTGACAGTGATGAAATGCTTTGAGAGGTTGCTAATGACTAGACTGAACTCCTGCCTCAGCAAGGACCTGGACCCATTGCAATTTGCCCATCATCACAATAGGTCAATGGCAGATGCAATCTCAATGGCTCTCCACACAGCTTTAGACCACCTGGACAACACAGACACTTACATCAGAATGCTGTTCATCGACGATAGCTCAGCATTTAATACCATCATTCCCACAATCCTGATTGAGAAGTTGCAGAGCCTGGGCCTCTGTACCTCCCTCTGCAATTGGATCCTCGACTTCCTAACCAGAAGACCACAGTCTGTGCGGATTGGTGATAACGTATTCTCCTCACTGACGATCAACACCGGCACACCTCAGGGGTGTGTGCTTAGCCCACTGCTCTACTCTCTGTATACACATGACTGTGTGGTTAGGCATAGCTCAAATACCATCTATAAATTTGCTGATGATACAACCACCGGTGGTGATGAGAGGGCGTACAGGAGTGAGATATGCCAACTCGTGGAGTGGTGCCGCAGCAACAACCTGGCACTCAACGTTAGCAAGACAAGAGAGCTGATTGTGGACTTCAGGAAGGGTAGGATGAAGGAACACATTCTAATCCTCATAAAGGGATCAGGAGTGGAGAGAGTGAGCAGCTTCAAGTTCCTGGGTGTCAAGATCTCTGAGGATCTAACCTGGTCCCAACATATCGATGTAGTTATAAAGAAGGCAAGGCAGTGGCTATACTTTATTAGGAGTTTGAATAGATTTGGCATGTCAACAAATACACTGTAAAACTTCTGCAGTTGTACTGCGGAGAGCATTCTGACAGGCTGCATCACTGTCTGGTATGGAGGGGCCACTGCACAGGACCAAAAGAAGCTGCAGGAGATTGTAAATCTAGGCAGCTCCATCTTGAGCACTAGCCTACAAAGTACTCAGGACATCTTCAGGGAGCAGTGTCTCAGAAAGGCAGCATCCATTATTAAGGACCTCCAGCACCCAGGGCATGCCCTTTTCTCACTGTTACCATCAGGTAGCAGGTACAGAAGCCTGAAGGCACATGCTCAGCAATTCAGGAATAGCTTCTTCCCCTCTGCCATCTGATTCCTAAATAGACATTAAAGCTTTGGACACTACCCCACTTTTTTTTTTAAATGTACAGTATTTCTGTTTTTGCACTTTTTAAAGTCTATTCAATGTACGTAATTGATTTACTTGTTTATTATTATTATTTTTTTATTTTATTTATTTTATTTCTATTTTTTTCTCTGCTAGATTATGTATTGCATTGAACTGCTGCTTCTAAGTTAACAAATTTCATGTCACATGCCGGTGATAATAAACCTGATTCTGATTCTGGACTTGCAATCATTCTCATATATCCTCTATTCATAAAATAATTATTGAGTTTTGGAAGCTGTATGAACATGCAATATTTTGACCATTACAAACTCTAAGGTCATTCCTCTATAATGATAAGGGTTAAACCTATCTTTTATATCATTGTCAATTCAGCCAGACCAGGAGAATGAAGAGAGTTTTATTGTATCCTGTAATGCTTGTGTAAGTACAGGTGATAGAAGAGGTCAATAAAATCTACAGTTCTTGACTCCAGGTTATCTTAAACTAGTTAGCTCTGCTACTTCTCAATGGCTGACATAATGGTAAGTCTGCACTAAGGGAAAAGCAGAACTGATTTGCTGCCTGGATAAAGTAGGTGTCTCTGTTAAATAGGATGAGTATATTTAAATGAAGGAGTGAGGGAGTAACTCACTCTCCCTGGAGTCAGAGCAATGGGCACTATTGCAACCCTGGAACATCTGGAAAGGGAAGATGCATACACCAGGCTGCTCTTCATTGACTACAGCTCAGCACTCAATACGATCACCCCCTCAACCTAATCAAGAAAATTCAAGACCCAAATGGATCCTTGATGTCCTCACCAGCAGACAGCTCCAATGCCATATTTAATTTTGCTGATAGCGCCACTGTCTTTAAAATCAATGGTGGTGACAAATCCGTATATAGGAGGGAGATCAAAAATCTGGCTGTGTGGTGCCACAACAACCTCTCATTAATGTCATCAGGTCCAAGGAGCTGATTATTGACTTCAGGAGGAAACCTGCGGTCCAAGAGGCAGTATTTATTGAGGGTTCTGATGTGGAGAAGGTCAGCAACTTTAAATTTCTCGGTGTTTTCATTTCCGAGGATCCGTCCTGGGTTCAGCGCGTAAGTGCCATTACACAGAAAACACAGCAGTGCCCCCACATGGTTAGAAGTTTGTGAAGATTTGGCATGTCATCTAAGACTTTGACAAACTTGTATAGATGTGCAGTGGAAAATATATTGATTGGTCGCATCAGGGGAAAAACCAATGCCCTTTAATGGAAAAGCCCACAAAAAGTAATGGATGCAGTGCAGACCATCATAAATAAAGACCTCCCTGGAGTTGAGCCCATCTACATGAAGTGTTGTAGCAGGAAAGCAATGTCCCTCATCAAGGTCCCCCACCATCCAAGCCATGTTATTTTCTCATTGTTACCATCAGGAAGACGGTACAGGAGTCTCAGGACTCATACTACCAACGTTCAAGAACAGTTATTAGCCCTGAGCCATCAGGACCTTGAACCAGAGGGCATAATTTCACTTGTTCTAACACTGAACTGTTCCCACAACATATGGGCTCACTTTCAAGGACTCTTCGTTTCATGTTCTCAATATTTATTGTTAATTTATTTATTATTATTATTTCATTGTTTTCTTTCTTTTTGTATTTGCACAGTTTGTCATCTTTTGCACACTGGCTGTCTGTTTGCCTTTTTTGGGGTGGTCTTTCATTAATACTATCATGTTTCTTGTATTTACTGTGAATGCCCACAAGAAAATGAATCTCTGCGATGTATATGGTGGCATATATGTAATTTGATAATAAATTTTCTTCGAACTTTTGAACTTTGCTGCGGAGTATTGCTCCAATGGAGTGAACCTCTCCCCTTGATTTAGTTAAATATGTGCTGGTCCTATGTTTCTACTTCACTCTAAATATGCAGGTCATTCCAAAACAACTTTGAGCTGAATAAATACTTCTGAATTATAGCTGCTATTGTATAAAATCAAGTTATGCCGAACAAAACCCATAAAGAACAATGTAAGACCATCTTGTTAATCTGCCATGATCTTACTGAATGATCTGTTTCTTCTGTTATTATGCTTATCATTTGGGATTGTTGAAAAAATAGAGATCTTCTTACTGTGTTTTATAAACTTAAAATAATTGAAATCACTCTCAAATACTGATAAAAGCAATACTGCATTGAATCAAATTACTAAATATTACTGCAAAACAACTTCCACTCATGATTTTCAAATGGAGATTGCCTTGCTGTCGAGCTCAAAGGAAAAAAAAAGCACAACAAATCCATTGCCCAAGTATAAAGCAGCCACAGATAGTGACATAAAGAGGATTTCCTTTCCTCTTTAGACCAGCACAAGTCCCACCAAAACATAACTAAGACCTGTCATCAGTGATGGCATCAGATTGGAGGGTCTCTCCCTTTACGACAGGTACAAGGACTAATTTCTTTCTTTTTTTTTAATTTTATTTTTATTTGGATAAGGAATTCACAATTATCATGTACTTTTTTCACACATATAACCTTTTCCATTTTTTTATATGTATAAAACTACAATTATTTATACATTCTTAAGTACACATTGAGATGATATAAAAGGAAAATAAACATTTAAATAGATAATTATGTACTGTGGTAAATCTAACCTATTAGGCTAAGTAATGAAATTAATTGTTAAGAAAAATGGTAATAATAGTTTCCATACAACCCTTCTGGACCATTTCCACTGGTCCAAAATGTGGCATACAAGCCTATATACCAACCATTGCAGGTGTTTATATCCCAATTTGTTCGTGCTTGTTCCTGCCCGCAGACATAATTATCCAATCCCTATGTACTTATTTACTTAATTTTTTCATTTTTTTTATCCCTTTCCCAAATCTTTCCCGTTACTTGTGTTAATTCTCTATTTTCCAAAAAAAAAAACAAACATTTAGACTAAGGGTGTTTACGTTAGCAATATTACTGTGTTGATGAGAAGAGCAATATAAATCATTAGGAGAGTCATCTAAAGTTTGCTCGCATTGGGGTTATATATTCAATCCATTTATTTCAGATTTGATAAAATGTTTCTTTTTGAGTTCTCAGGGAGTAAGTCAACTTTTCCATTTTAAATATTTCCAAGATAATTTCGTACCAATCTTCTAACGTAGGTGGTATTGGATTTAGCCATTTTCTAGTGATTGATTTCTTACTTGCCGCTAAGAGGGCCTGCAGCAACTTTATATCTTCCTTCTGTTCAAGGAACAATACATGCCCCAAATAGAGCGTCTCAAAGTTCAGAGGTATCTGGGACCTAAGTACCTTAACTAATGTTCTATGAATACCTTCCCAAAATAGACTTAATTTAGGGCAATCCCAGAAAATATGAAAATGATTCGCATCCTTGGAGCCACACCTTCTCCAACACATCACATTTGTATCTTTATATTTTTCCTGATATGGGGACTTGAAGTATCTTATAATGTTTTTCCAACAATGTTCTCTCCAAGTCAAAGAATTAGTCGAGGACCATTGAAAGCTGCAGATTTTCCCCCAAGCCTCCTCTGAAAGTACCAACCCCACTTCTTTCTCCCACTTCTCTTTAATATACAGTGTATTTACATTTTTAGCATGGGAGAGTGCATTATATAGGCGAGAAACTGATTTACTAGGTATTGAACTGCAAGCCGAATTCAGAATCTTGAAAAATTCTAATTCTACTGTTGATAGGTCTGTATATCTACAACTCTGGTTAACATAGTTTCGTATTTGAAGGTACCTAAAAAAGTCATTATGTTCTAGGCCATGTTTGTCCTGCAGGATTTGGAAACTTTGTAATACTCTTTTATCTATAAATGAGAGGTAGATTGTAAGACCTTTCTTTATCCATAGCTCAAATCTTTTATCTCCTCTGTTGGGAAGGAATTCAGTATCATATGCACACCATCTAAAGAGTTTTAACATGTTATTAATTCCACATGAATTAACCACCTTCTGCCATACTTTTAATGTAAGATTTATCCAAGCATTATTAAATTTTTCCAACTGGGCCATCAATCCTTTGTCAGCTATTGAGGCCTGAAGAGGAAAACTGTCAACTAATCCAAATTCTATTTCCTTCCATCTAGCCTTATATTCCCTATTACACCAATATAGCAGAGGGGTTATCTGTGAGGCATAAAAATAATTTCTCAGGCAAGGAAGAACCATACCTCCTCCTTCCTTCCCTAACTGTAAGGTGTTATATCGAATTCTAGGTTTCCTTCCTTGCCAAATGAAGCGGGAAATCCATTTGTCCCATTCCCTGAATTGATTATCATCCACCTCCACTGGTAAAGTACGGAAAAGATATAATAACCGAGGAAGAATATTCATTTTTATAGTATTTATCCTTGAATTTAAACTTAAAAAGGGGATAAGATTCCATCTATGCATATCTGCTTTTATCTCTGAGATTAATGGCCCATAATTTACCTGTGACAGTGTTGAAAGATCCTTCGGCAGGGTTATTCCTAAATATTTTAATGATTTAGCTTCCCACTTAAGATCGTATGTATCCTGCAATTTTTTGGTGTATAATTTAGGGACATAACCTGCGTTTTCTTTACATTTATTTTATAACCTGATATTTTCCCAAAGTCATCCAACAGTGTAAACAATCCTATAAATGATTTTTCTGGTTCACTCAGATAGACCAAAACATCATCTGCGAATAACGCCACTTTCTGTTCAATCCCTGCCACCTTGATACCTTTTACGATTTCGCTCTGTCTTATTAGTTGGGCAAGTGGTTCAATATATAGCGCAAAAAGGAGAGAAGAAATTGGGCATCCCTGTCTAGTGCCTCTCTCTAAAATGAAGGAGTCAGAGAGGTCCCCATTTATCTTAATTCGGGCTGTAGGGCTGTCATATAGAGTCTGAATTACTTTAATAAACCTTTCTTGAAAGCCGAATCTTCCTAACACTCTGTATAGGAATGCCCAACTAACCGAATAAAAAGCTTTCTCAGTGTCCAATCCTCCTACCATTGTCTCTGTCTTGTTCTTATTAACCTGTTCTAATATGTGCAGAGTTCTCCTTATATTGTCCTGTGTTTGTCTTTGTTGAATAAATCCAGTCTGGTCTAAATGGATTAGGCCAGGTAAAAGCTTTTCCAATCTGCGCACTAATATAGATGTAAATAGTTTGTAATCTAAATTAAGAACACTAATTGGCCAATAATTGCCACATTCTAGTTTATCTTTACCCTCTTTAGGAATAACTGAAATAATCGCTTCTCTCCAGGAAGGTGGAGTTTCTCCTCTCTGCAAGATCCAATTAAAGGTGTTAAGTAGTAAAGGAGCTAACTGTGTCTTCAGGGACTTGTACCACTCTGAGGTAAACCCATCAGAACCCGGGGAATTTCCAGCCTTTAACCTAGAGATGGCCACGTTCAGTTCTTTGACAGTTACTGGTTCTAATAAACTTTCATTTTGTAAATCTGTAAGTTTAGGTAGATCTAAAAAATTCAATACACTGTCTATATAGGGCTCATTGGGGGCCCGGGGTTGGGAGTACAGCTCTCGATAATATATTTCAAAACTTTCTTGAATTTTCCCTATTGTACTCTCCACAAGCTTTGTCTTTGGATTCTTTATTTTATGAATTGTATTGTCTGCTTGTTGTTTTTGTAATTTATATGCTAATAATCTAGCTGATTTACCTCCTACTTCATAATTCTTTTGTCTCAGGTAAAGAAAATTTCTTTGAGTTTCCAATGTATAAATATCATCAATTTCACTTTGCAATTTCCTAATTTCCTGTTTTCGATTTGAATTACTTTAGTTGCTATCTACAACTTGAAGTTGTTTTAATTTTCCTTGAAGGTCTGCTAATTTTTGTGCATTGATTTTTTTCATGTGAGTAGTAATGGAAATAATTTTCCCTCTCAGTACAGCTTTCAATGTATCCCATAATATCACTGGTGATGTTTCTCCCGTGTCATTAAGGTCTAGATATTCTTTGATTTCTCCCCTTAATCTCTCCATTACTTTCGGGTTATTGAGTATATGTGAGTTTAGCCTCCATAGTGTTTTCCTCATTTTCCTTTCCAGGATTAGAGACATAGAGACTGGGCTATGATCCGACAGATCAATTGTTGCAATATTACAGTTTTTTATCCTGAGTCTATCTGTATTAAAGATAAAGAAATAGTCTATCCTTGAATAGGCTGAATGAGGGAAAGAGTAATATGTATAATCTTTACTAGTAGGGTGTAATTCCCTCCAGACATCTATAATTCCCAACTCCTCCATCAATGAATTCACTTTCCGAGTCAGAGGTTTATTCTGAGTAACTATTCTTGAAGAATCTAATATAGGATTTAATCTAATATTAAAATCCCCTCCACAAATTACTACCCCTCGAGAACTGACCATTAGGTCAAAAATGTGTCTATAAAATGACCATTCACTACCTGGAGGAGCATAAACATTCAGCAATGTTATTTCTGTACCTTCTATTCTTCCTGTGATTTTTACAAACCGTCCTTCTTTGTCTCTAGTCTCTGAAATATGTTCATAATTAAGAGTACTTGATATTAAAGTAGCTACCCCTCTTTTGTGACTCAATTTATATGATGAATAAAATATATGCTTAAAGCCCATTCTTTTTAATTTTCCATGTTCAGATTGGCTCATATGTGTTTCCTGGAGGAAAGCTATTTGTACCCTCTCTTTTTTCAATTTAGACATAATCTTGTTTCTTTTAATTGGATTCAAAACCCCAGTAACGTTATAGGAAATTATTTTTACCAATTCAGTTTGCATTTTTCTCTTGTAGAAAAAAAGCACTCTCCTTTTCTAACCAAACAGTAAGCAATCCCTTCTCAACAGTAAACCAAGACATATAACCATACCCTAGACATTTCTGAACGTATAGCATTTGAAAATTTTTCCCGACTTCCCACAGTGAGGTCTGAGCACCGACCCGCCTCAGTTCAGAGGGATAACCTCTATCTTCACCCTGTGTTAGAGGGCCCTCAGCAGTTTGAATAATCATAGAGAATTTTCTCCTATTTATGTCTCGACCATATTGTTATCATTCAAGTTATTCCGCCTAGTTTATTTTCAGTTACCAGTTTTCATTTTACTTTTAAGTCCGATTTACTCTTTTCAGTCATTTCTCTTAATTAATCTGTATTCTTTGTACATTCGCGTCTGAATATTTGCAGCTTTTCCTTGTAGTTTGACACTCTGGTTCGAGTGGAGCGTCCTCGCCCCACTAACTGCCACGACTTCTGCCGAATCCTCTCCAGTAGCGACTCCGGTTGGGTGATAACTTTAATAGGTAGTCCCCGGTCCGCCAGGTCCAACGTTGCCTCCTCCACCGTAGCGTAAGTTTTTGTCCCTTCGTCGTAAAAGACTCTCAGCTGAGCTGGATACAGGGTCTGGAATCTGATGTTGTTTTCCTTCAGGACTCTCCGTGTTTCCGTATATTCCTTCCATCTGGCATGAATCCCCGGTGCGTAGTCGTGGTCTAAACTGATTTTGCAGTTGTTCCACATGAAACCTTTCTTTTGCCATGCTCTTTTAAGCACCTCTTCCTTCGTTCTGTAACTGAGAAATCTGATCAGAATCGATCTGGGCTGGGCACCTGCCGGGGGCTGTGGTGCCAACGCGCGGTGAGCTCTTTCTATCTGTAGGTCTTTTGCGGCCGGTATATCAAGGTTCTCTCTAAGCAGCTTCTCCACGAAGGGAATCATCAATCCAGGTTTACCTTCGGTTCCTTCCGGAACTCCGTAAATCCTCACATTTTCCCTTCTCGAGCGGCCTTCTTGATCTATTAGTTTCCACTGGAGCTGGTCTTGTAGCTTCAGCATTTCTGCTATCACTTCCTCGGCATTTTGTAGCTTCTCTTCAATTCCAACAATCCTCGCTTCGGCTTCATCTATCCGCGAGTTAGTTTTTACTATTTCTCCTTTAATATCTTCCAGCTGTTTGCTGTTATCTTGTCGGAACTCGCGAATCTCTCCGAGAATCAAAGACAGAGTCACCGATTCCCCCTCATTATCTCCGTCCTGGCTTGCCGTGGGGGAGCTAGGCCCGTCGCCTTGCTGCGTCTCTTTATGTTTATCAGCCTTCGAAGCGGACTTCTTATTCTTGTTCTTAGACATCATCCTTGCCCCTTTTATTAATATAGTTATGCAATATTAAGTATTTGTCTAAATTCGATTTTGGGGCAGTTTACCTTCTTTTTTGTCGAGAGACCTTTTCCTTACGCCGCCATTCCCTTGATGACCCGGAAGTCCTCCCACAAGGACTAATTTCATGAGCACATCTGGGCTCTGGGTTTTGATGCTGGATTTGCACCTTTCTTTTCTATGTCACAGAAGGGTCATTATTAAATTCTTGTATACTGTTGCATCATATTAATTGAGACAAAGAGACAGAGAGAAGGAGAGAGAAGGAGGAAAAGAAAAAATAATGTAAGAAAGAGGGAGTGATACTGGATAGAGGTCAGGTAGTTTAGTGGCAAGAGATTAGAAGTTACCTCATAATCTGTTCCTGTTGCAAGAAATAGTCCTGTTTCCATGATGAATCTCATTGGCATGAGCTGTTTCTTTATTTCTTCATGGCTGTAGTTTCACATCTTGTGACAAATGGTTGATTCCATTTTTAAAAAAAAGTGGCAATAGAAAATCCTGTGGACTCCAACATGAGCACTTCAAATGTGAGAGACAGTTCAATGACTCACCTGCTGCTCCCTCTTGCTTTATTCAACACAAATGAAGTGGATAATTTATATTCTCAGCAGCATCACTAAAATGATTGGATTGGGCCTCAGGCTTTTATATCAGCACAAAATGTTAAGCTTTGATTTGAAGTGCTCACAATGATTAAATCTAGAATATACAGATTTTAATTTTAGTTGTCAAAAAGTTCTGTCAAGTTTGCATATAAATTCAGCACAATCAGTGATCCAGGTGCAAACTGTTCTCAGATTTACACAGGTTTTGAGAACTTTATTTTTACCCCTCAATTGCAACTGAAATATATTTGCATATATTTGTATAAAAATATATTCCACCATAATCAAGTGCAATCAGACAATGTCATGGAATGATAGTGGCTTGAAAAAAATCTTCTGCATTAAAATATTTCAAAATACAAACAGAACGTAACCTAGTGTAGTTTAAATACTGTAGTCAAAATGTGGTCCTCCTCCAAATAAAAGCTTTTTGATTCAAAGCTATTACTATCTAATTTTAAATATTTTAAGATAAAATGCTAAAGTTAAATAACTCAGAATGGTATAGGTTTCATCACCCGCAGGAGTGGGAGGGGTCGTGTGGCAGGGAGTATACCCCTCAACAGTGATGTGGTAAGGTGAACAACTGGAGTGCCACGTGGGTGTCCATAAATATGGATATGTACTGACTTTAATGGAAATGTATGTAAAGGATGGAAAGTTATTGAATGGTTTATTGTATATATTTATTTTTGAATAAAGTATATTTTGAAATAAAAAAAATACAGAATCTCGTTCAGGAAACAAATTATCAGTCAGTATGTTAGTAAATTTTAAAAAGTTATAATTAAAATTATTTATAACAAGTGCACTCTACACTTCATTAGCTACACATGTGCACCTGCTCATTATTGCAAATATCACCCAATCATTTGGTAGCAACTCAATGCATGAAAGTATGAAGACATGATCACAATGTTCATTTGATTGCTAACCAAAGACCATCACAATGCCTGAGTTTTGTTTTAGACTATCCACAGAGCTGGGAAATGACAGATGTTGCAGCACATTAGCCATTAATTATGCAATCCTGCCCAACATTAACTATTGTTCTTTATTGTAAGGGATTTTCTGTACTTCAATGGGAAATATGTGATATGTTACAACCTCATTATCAATACCCAATATTAAAAGGTCTGTCCTCAGCCAAGAAATAAACAATGGTCTGTACTTTATACACAATAGAGGAAAGGCAAGTTTCCCACTGGCCACAGACCAGCTGCAACTTACTTTACAGTGATGGTCATAACAGGGAGTTGTAGCTGTGTAAGTTCCGAACCTCTGGATAAGTCCACTCCCAGTGGGAATGGGTTAAAACAGTGTAAGGGAGGAGTGGAACAACTGTCTGGGGCTGTAGCATAGATTGACCTTGAGCTGCTGTGAACACCAGAATGGGGGAGGTGGTGTCCGTAGAAGATCTTAACAACAGGTGTGGGAGGCAGCTGCAGGAAAGGAGAATAAGAGAGGGGAAGATGTTGAGGCAGGATAATGTCAAAGGACCAGTCTTTCAATGGAAGAAAAGAAGAATGAGAAAGGCAAAGGGTAAGTCAGCCTGAAGACACTGGAAAATTAGGAAAAGTGACATAGAGGCAGAGGTATGGAGGAGGGAGGGTAGGCGGGCAGGGTAAAAGAGAAGAGGGAAGGAGGTTTTTCCACTGAAATGGCAGTGTCAGGATTTCAGGATCATTGGGACCTCTTCTGGGGCAGGTGGGACCTGTACAAGAGAGACGGGTTACACTTGAACTACAGGGGGACCAAGATCCTTTCAGGGAGGTTTGTTAGTGCTATTGGGGAGGCTTTAAACTAGATTTGCAGGGGGATGGGAACCAAAGTGACAGAGCTGACAGTGTGGTTGGGGTGAAAATAAATAACATTAAAAGTTCAAGCAAAATCCGCTAATAGAAAGGTTGTGAGTGGTGGTAAAAATTTCTGAGGTGTATATATTTCAATGCTAGGAGTATTGCGGGGAAGGCGGATGAGTTGAGGGCGTGGATTGACACGTGGAATTATGACGTTATAGCAATTAGTGAAACTTGGCTACAGGAGGGGCAGGACTGGCAGCTTAATATTCCAGGGTTCCGATGTTTCAGATGTGATCGAGGCAGAGGAATGAAAGGTGGGGGAGTAGCATTGCTTGTTAGGGAAAATATTACAGCAGTGCTCAGGCAGGACAGATTAGAGGGCTTGTCTACTGAGTCCTTATGGGTGGAGCTGAGAAACAGGAAAGGTATGGCCACATTAGTGGGATTGACCACCCAACAGTCAACGAGAATTGGAAGAGCAAATCTGCAGAGATAGCAGGCAACTGCAGGAAACATAAAGTTGTGGTGGTAGGGGATTTTAATTTTCCATATATTGATTGGGACTCCCATACTGTTAGGGGTCTAGATGGTTTAGAGTTTGTAAAATGTGTTCAGGAAAGTTTTCTAAATGAATATATAGAGGGACCAACTAAAGGGGATGCAATATTGGATCTCCTGTTAGGAAACGAGTTAGGGCAAGTGACGGAAGTCTGTGTAGGGGAGCACTTTGGTTCCAGTGATCATAACACCATTAGTTTCAACTTGATCATGGACAAGGATAGATCTGGTCCTAGGGTTGAGGTTCTTAACTGGAAGAGGGCCAAATTTGAAGAAATCAGAAAGGATCTAAAAAGTGTGGATTGGGACAGGTTGTTCTCTGGCAAGGATGTGATCGGTAGGTGGGAAGCCTTCAAAGCAGAAAGTTTGAGAGTGCAGAATCTGTATGTTCCTGTCAGGATTAAAGGCAAAGTGAATAGGAATAAGGAACCTTGGTTCTCAAGGGATATTGCAACTCTGATAAAGAAGAAGAGGGAGTTGTATGACATGTATAGGAAGCAGGGAGTAAATAAGGTGCTTGAGGAGTATAAGAAGTGCAAGAAAATACTTAAGAAAGAAATCAGGAGGGCTAAAAGAAGACATGAGGTTGCCTTGGCAGTCAAAGTGAAGGATAATCCAAAGAGCTTTTACAGGTATATTAAGAGCAAAAGGATTGTAAGGGTTAAAATTGGTCCTCTTGAAGATCAGAGTGGTCGGCTACGTGCGGAACCAAAGGAAATGGGGGAGATCTTAAATAGGTTTTTTGCGTCTGTATTTACTAAGGAAACTGGCATGAAGTCTATGGAATTAAGGGAAACAAGTAGTGAGATCATGGAAACTGTACAGATCGAAAAGGAGGAGGTCCTTGCTGTCTTGAGGAAAATTAAAGTGGATAAATCCCCGGGACCTGACAGGGTGTTCCCTCGGACCTTGAAGGAGACTAGTGTTGAAATTGCAGGGGCCCTGGCAGAAATATTTAAAATGTCGCTGTCTACAGGTGAGGTGCCGGAGGATTGGAGAGTGGCTCATCTTGTTCCGTTGTTTAAAAAAGGATCGAAAAGTAATGTGGGAAATTATAGGCCAGTAAGTTTAACGTCAGTAGTAGGTAAGTTATTAGAGGGAGTACTAAGAGACAGAATCTACAAGCATTTGGATAGATAGGGACTTATTAGGGAGAGAAAAATGGCTTTGTGCGTGGTAGGTCATGTTTGACCAATCTATTGGAGGTTTTCGAGGTGGTTACCAGGAAAGTGGATGAAGGGAAGGCAGTGGATATTGTCTACATGGACTTCAGTAAGGCCTTTGACAAGGTCCCGTATGGGAGGTTAGTTAGGAAAATTCAGTCGCTAGGTATACATGGAGAGGTGGTAAATTGGATTAGACATTGGCTCAATGGAAGAAGCCAAAGAGTGGTAGTAGAGAATTGCTTCTCCGAGTGGAGGCCTGTGACTAGTGGTGTGCCACAGGGATCAGTGCTGGGTCCATTGTTTTTTGTCATCTATATCAATGATCTGGATGATAATCTGGTAAATTGGATCAGCAAATTTGCTGTTGATACAAAGATTGGAGGTGTAGTAGACAGTGAGGAAGGTTTTCAGAGCCTGCAGAGGGACTTGGACCAGCTGGAAAAATGGGCTGAAAAATGGCAGATGGAGTTTAATACAGACAAGTGTGAGGTATTGCACTTTGGAAGGATAAACCAAGGTAGAACACACAGGGTTAGTGGTAAGGCACTGAGGAGTGCAGTGGAACAGAGGGATCTGAGAATACAGATACAAAATTCCCTAAAAGTGGCATCACAGGTAGATAGGGTCATAAAGAGAGCTTTTGGTACATTGGCCTTTATTAATCAAAGTATTGAGTATAAGAGCTGGAACGTTATGATGAGGTTGTATAAGACATTGGTGAGGCTGAATCTGGAGTATTGTGTTCAGTTTTGGTCACCAAATTACAGGAAGGATATAAGTAAAGTTGAAAGAGTGCAGAGAAGGTTTACAAGGATGTTGCCAGGACTTGAGAAACTCAGTTACAGAGAAAGGTTGAATAGGCTAGGACTTTATTCCCTGGAGCGTAGAAGAATGAGGGGAGATTTGATAGAGGTATATAAAATTATGATGGGTATGGATAGAGTGAATGCAAGCAGGCTTTTTCTACTGAGGCAAGGGGAGAAAAAAAACAGAGGGCAGGGGTTAATGGTGAGGGGGGAAAAGTTTAAAGGGAACATTGGGGGGGGGCTTCTTCACACAGAGAGTGGTGGGAGCATGGAATGAGCTGCCAGATGAAGTGGTAAATGCGAGTTCTTTTTTAACATTTAAGAATAAATTGGACAGATACATGGATGGGAGGTGTATGGAGGGATATGGTCCGTGTGCAGGTCCGTGGGACTAGGCAGAAAATGGTTCGGCACAGCCAAGAAGGGCCAAAAGGCCTGTTTCTGTGCTGTAGTTTCTATGGTTTCTAAAAACAGGGAAACTAGTGGAGAGAGTTGGATCAGAGGCTCTACTAGGAAGACAGAGGCAGAGCAGAGATAAATTAGGGACTGGATGTTGGAGGTGGTAACAACGAGGGGGAGAAGAGAAGGCAGAAATGAGAAAGGCAGGTCAAAGAGAGGTGGAGGATAGGAAGAGAAGGCAAGGCATGAGGAAGAGAGATGGAGGAGGTGAAGGATGAAGCAAGAAGAACTGAAAAAAGGTAAATAGATGGTGGTACCATCCATCATTAAATATCCCCACCATTTGATCCATGTCATCTTCACGCACTGCTAAATGAATCTCAGCGTCATTTACGGTGACATATATGTACTTGGATCATAAGTTTACTTTGAACATTGAACTTGGAACTTTAAAGGTACAAAAGCTTTAAGTCCTACAAACCAGGTTCAGAACAGCTACTTCCTTTCAACCATTTAGTTCCTGAACCACCTACCACAACCACAATCATCAGAGTTTAATAAAACTATGACCACTTTGATCATGTTGTACTAAAGTTGATTTTTTTTGCTCTAAATGTTTTCTTTCTTTCTTATGAAAATTGCATCTCATTTATGTTTCTCTTGTGAATGCCGGTTACGCTAAGATATATGCCCTTAATGCTGCTGCAGATAAGTGGTTCATGGATCTCCAGTTTCCCCTTCATGTTGTCACTAACCAGCTTGTTGGTTTTGCTAATATTGATGGAGAGGTTGTCGTCCTGGCTGTCATAAGGTGGTGGCTGGGAACGGGCCCGAGTGCAGGACACAGACACTGAAGTACTAGGGACAGGACAAGGATACAGGGTGAGGGCTAGAACATGGACAAGAAAACCGGGAACTCAGAACAGGACTGGACAAGAGAGCTAGGAGACAGGGCTTGGACTCTGAGCCAGAGACTGGACAAGGACCCAGAACCTGTGTCTTGCCTCTGGCTCGGACTCCAGAACTAGGCAAGGATGTGACTTGGCTGGCAGGCAGGACGAGGCTGGAGTCTTCAGACTTGAGGCGAGGCTGGAGACTACAGCCTTGAGGCTTGGGGTCTTGAAGCTTGGCTTGGGGCGAGGCTCCTCCTGGGTAGGGCACGGATCACCTGGTCAGGGCGTGGTACTCCACCCAATGGAGGCAAGGGACAGGAAGGGACAGAATCAACCGCAGGGTAACAGCAATATGGCCTGGCTTACCCGACGGAGGCAAGGGACAGGAAGGGAGCTAGGTATGGGGTGGCTCCAAGACAAGACTACGGGCAAAGGGAGGCGAGAGTTACCAGCAAGACAAGACAGGGCTTCAGGCAAGGAAACAGAAGGCAGGGGAAGGGATACAAGGAGTAAGGACAAGAACAATCCAGCAGCCACACCCTGTTCTCTGGAGGTATTTATGCAGCCAGCCACAATGAGAATCAGCTGCCTCAATTAGAGCTCAACAGGAACAGAAACAGGGTAGACAGGAAAACCTGGAGCAAGGGTCGATGGACCGGACCGTGAACAGGAATGCGGACTTCACGGACCCGACCATGACAGTGGCACCATTCAACCAGATCTTCAGCCTCCCCCATGTGCTAATTCATCATCACCTTTAATTCAGTCAACAACAACGGTGCGGTCAGCAAACTTTGCTATGACATTGGATGTGTACTTAGCCCTACAAGTGTAATGAACACAGCCTTGTGGCGCACCTGAGCTGATGGTGATTGTGGAGGAGATGTTGCCAATCTGAACTGACTGTTGTCCTCATGTAAACAGTTGAAGTACTGGGTGGAGACCCTTCTTCAGGACTGAATAGGAAGGGCTAAAGTGCTCAACAGTTTATTCATTTCCACAGCTGCTGCCTGACCTGATGAGTTCCTCCAGCATTTGTGTGTGTGTTGCACAAGGATGTATTGAGGCCTAGGTTTTGGAGCTTATTGATTTATTGATGAATTTTGAGGAGATGATAGTGTTGAATTCTGAGCTGTTGTCAATGAAGAGCATTCTGATGTATGCATCGGGAAGCGGGTGCAGGAGCCTTAAGTTCACTATCAGGTTCAGCAACAGTTATAACCCTTCAACCATCAGGCTTCTAACCAGCATGGATAACTTTACTCACCTCAACTCTGAACTGATTCCACAAACTATGGACTCACTTGCAATGCCTCAGCAACTCATGTCCTTAACGTCGATTGATCGATTGATTGGTTGATTGATTTATTGTATTTGCACAGTTTTATTTTCTTGTATACACTGATTGCATGTCAGTATTTGTTGATATGGGGTTTTACATTGAACATGAATCTCAGGGTAGTATATGGTGAATAAATTTACTTTGAACTTTGAACTTTCATGTACCTGTGCATTTGATGATAAATTTGACTGACTTTGATGAGCAAGATATTAAGGAGGTGGGAGGAAGTTGGAGTAGTGATGCTAATAATCCCAAAGGAAGGGACACTCCATCTTTACAATGTTAATTTGGAATAGCATTTCCATTCTCCTGTGCTTGCCTGATCTGACACAGAACAATTTTGGGGCACTAATATTCTAGTATTATACAGAGGATTCTTCTCTGACAATTAAGAATCATAATTAATAAATGAGAGGAAGCATCAGCGAAACTCAACTGTTTGTCATGGCATTCTAATTTTACTAAAATTGAATTTGTCTTACAATAGATAGCCGTGGGATATGTTTTATCGAGCAAGCCACCAAGCCTGACCACTTTATTTCAAGAAACGAAAAGCAAACTGATGAACATACTTCAACAGTTTATAAGCCAGCAAGTTAAAAGACATAATATATTATGGATCCAGTTAGTTGATAACTTATATTGATAAATTGGTCTATTGACTCGTGTCCCAAGGTATAGTGAAAACTTGTTTTGCAAGCCGTCCATATTGATTATTTCATTACAAGTGTGTTGAGGTGGTAAAGGAGAAATATGTACTACCTTATACAAGCACATTTGCATACAAATCCAGTGGGCAGTTTTCATAATAATGATGCTTTAATCCATTTTACATGTGGTCCATTCTCATGGCAATTCTTTGAACAATCCAATCTTGCTTTGTACCCCAGACGGCAGTCAGAGTCTTCCTGAACCAGAAACCCTGGATCAATAGTACTGTACGAGCAGCACTTACAGCGCGACATCGACCTTACATCGCTGGTGATCAACTAGAGCTCAAGAAAAGCAGCTATGATCTGTGCAAAGCTATCAAGGCTGTGAAACAACAATACGGGGAGAAGATTGAGACAAGATTCACAACAAATAGCACATGTGACTTGTGACGAGGGCTGCATACCATCGCAGACTTCAAAGCCAAACGTTGTGGTGCCACCAACATCGCGGCCTCTCTCCCAGATGAGCTCAATCGCTTTTATGCTCAGTTCGATGTCGCTAACTCTGAGCCACCGCTACAACCTGCAACCTGGTCATCTCTGTAGCTGAGGTACGCAGATGTTTCCACCGAGTGGACAGTCGCAAGGCTGCGGGACCGGACGGCATCCCAGGGCGAATACTCAGGATGTGCGCAGTACAACTGGCGGGTGTGTTTACTGACATTTTTAATCTCTCCCTCTGCCAGTGTAGAGTGCCCTCCTGCTTCAAATTATCCACCTTTGTCCCTGTACCAAAAAAGACCAAAGTAACATGCCTGAACGACTGGCGACCTGTCACACTCACCTCAATGCTTTGAGAGGCTGGTCAAGGATTACATCTGCAGCTTGCTACCACCCAAACTGGAACCCCTACAATTCGCCTACTGACACAACCATTCGGCAAGCGACGCAATAGCCACAGATCTACATGCTGTCCTTACACATCTGGAGAAGAAGGATACTTATGTGAGAATGCTGTTCTTGGACTACAGTTCAGCATTCAACACTATAGTTCCATCCAGGCTCGATAAGAAGCTCAGAGACCTTGACCTTGACCCTGCCTTATGTAGCTGGATCCTGGACATCCTGTCAGATCGCCAGCAGATTGTAAGAGTGGGCTCCCTCACCTCCAACCCTCTGACTCTCAACACAGGAGCCCCTTAGGGCTGTGTACTGAGCCCCTCCTTTATCCCCTGTATACCCATGATTGTGCCATCACCCACAGCTCCAATTTGCTAATTAAATTTGCTGATGACACTACATTGATTGGCCTTATCTCAAACAATAACGAGGTGATCTACCAGGCAGAAGTCATCTCTGTGACACAGTGGTGTCAAGAAAGCAACCTCTTCCTCAATGTTGCAAAGACAAAGGAGCTGGTTGTGGATTACAGGAGGAATGGAGACGGGCTAGCCCGAATTAACATCAATGGATCTGGGGTTGAGAGGGTAAACAGCTTCAAGTTCCTCGGCATCCACATCACCGAGGACCTCAGGTGATCTGTACACACCAGTTGTGTAGTGAAAAAGGTACAACAGCACCTCTTTCACCTCAAACGGTTGAGGAAGTTTGGTATGGGCCCTCAAATCCTACGAACTTTCTACAGGGGCACAATTGAAAGCATCCTGACTGGCTGCATCACTGCCTGGTATGGGAACTGTACCTCCCTTAATCGCAGGACTCTGCAGAGAATGGTGCAGACAGCCCAGTGCATCTGTAGTTGTGAACTTCCCATGATTCAGGACATTTACAAGGACACGTGTGTGAAAAGGGCACATAGGATCATTGGGGAACCAAGCCATCCCAACCAGAATCCATTCCAGCTGCTACCATTAGGGAAGCGGTACCACAGCATTAAAGCCAGGACCAACAGGCTCCCGGACAGCTTCTTCCACCAGGCCATTAGACTGACGAACTCACACTGATTTGAGTGTACTCTATGTTACATTGTTCTATTTATTATAAATTATTAAAAATTAGTATGATTGAACATGGCACATTGAAATGGAGACGTAACGAAGAGTTTTACTCCTCATGTATGTGAAGGATGTAATAAATAAAGTCAATTCAATTCAATTCAAGCTGCTACCGTGCTGCTGATCAAATTCTCCATTGAAGACATCCTCATCCTCCTTGCCCTCAGTGTAGCCAATATCTTCAGTGAAGATATGACTAAGTAACAAAGAGTTCATGACCAGCACTCTGATTCTATCTGCCATTGGATCCTTTGTCCATGCGACCCCCTTGTCACTTCTTGTGCTGGGGTCAATCACAACCAATTGTGCTTCATATTCAAGAATTTTAACAGTTGAATGCTGATCAACATGTATAAGGGCACTTCAAAATCAGCACAACTAATTTATGTTTTGAATTTGCCTTATGAGGATTATAGTCTCATAGTGAAAGGAATTCTATTTTTGTTATCTATAGAAATGTTTACTTCAAGCTCAATTTTATTGTCATTTCAACCACTCACGTGTATACCACCAAATGAAACAATGTTCCGCTGGACTAAAGTGTACAACACATTACATATAACTAACACAGCACATTAAATAATATTACCACAAATGCATTAACAATGAGGTACATTTTACATCACAAGGTAAAGAGTAAACAGTGTGACAGCACTGGCAGTTCATATGTGGTGAGACCTGGGTGGCAGCAGAGTTCAGTAGTCTCAGGGTCTAGGGGAAGAAGCCGTTTCTCATACTGTACTGTACCTTCTGTCTGATGGTGGGGGGGGGGGGGTTCTAAGAAATTGTTGGACAGATGGGAGGGAGCATTGACAGTGCTAAAGGCCCTGCATACACAACATTCCTGGTCAATTTCATCAATAACCCTCACCATGACTGCTTGGATAACAAGCTAATTGTAATCGTATATACGTAGCCTACATGTAGAAATATTCACCATTGTTATTACTTGTTGCCTACCAGTATTGTTTGTTTTTCCTTCAGAAACTGCATTACAGTGTCATGGGTTATTCTATGGAATGCTGGGAACTTCCTGTCAGGAATCAATCAGATCAATGTAATCATAGAAAATGTGCAAAATATTCAGCAGGTCAGGAAACATTGGATTTGCTTTAAAAATACAGAGCCTTTCCCAAACTCAGCAAGAAACTCATAAATCAGACCATCGTCATCGGATACTCAATCATTTCCTTGCCTTTTCTGACAAATTAACCTTTTGGTTCTCTTTTTCATTCAGATATGCTCTAATTTTGTAGTTCATAATTAATTCATAGTTCAACTTTTATTACTGAGTCTATTTGCCATTTGCATTGGACCAAATTTCACTGTTGCAAATCCTAATTGTTTGCCATCTTCCTTTATTGATCTTGAAGACTTGAGTTTGAGAGGGATTTCATGCCCTTTTGATATAGTGAAGCTTTGATATTTCAAAAGCTGCTGATCAAGATACTGGGATATGTGTTGGTGGTGAGGACCTGTTTAATTTCCAGCAGCTCTGGAATTGCTGGGCTGCTGTTTGTTTTGACCAGAAGGTAAATTAGATACTGCATTTCTGCAAGTCCTGGAAGTAGCTGAATTGTTGAAAGGGTTGGATTGAGATAGGCTTTCATCTTTGAGGATCAGCAAAAGGAGATATCAACCCCGTTTAAAGGCTTCCTTCTGAAGATGATTTCTGAAGGCAACTAAAAAAATCACAAGGGGAAAAGAAGAAATATGAAGGAAAGCTAGCCAATAATATCAAAAATGATATCAAAAAGTTTTTTCAGATATATAGAGAGTAAAAGAGAGGTGAAAGTAGATATTGCACCAATGGAAAATGATGCTGGTGAAATAGTAACAGGGGACAAGGAAATGGCGGAAGAAATGAGTAAGTATTTTGCGTCAGTCCTCACTGAGGAAGACACTTTCAAGGGTGTCAAGGGGCGGAAGTGAGTGCAGTTACTGTTACCAGGGATATGCAAAGAGGTTATTAGGCACTGGTGAGGCCTCACCTTGAGTATTGTGAAGAGTTTTGGGCCCCTCATCTTAGAAAAGATGTGCTGGCATTGGAGAGGGTCCAAAGGAGGTTCACAAGGATGATTCCAGGAATAAAAGGTTTATCACACGAGAAAAGTTTGATGGCTCTGGGCCTGTACTCACCAGAATTCAGAAGGATGAAGGGGTGATCTCATTGAAACCTTTCAAATGTTGAAAGGCCTAGACGGAGTAAATGTGGAAAGGATATTTCCCATGGTGGGACAGTCTAGGACAAGAGAGCACAGCCTCAGGATAGAGGGATGTTGATTCAAAACAGAGATGCAAAGAAATTTCTTTAGTCAGGAGGTGGTGAATATTTTACCACCTGCAGCTATGGAGGCCAGGTCTTTGGGTGTATTTAAGGCAGAGATTGATAGGTTCTTGATTGGACATGGCATCAAAGATTATAGGGAGAAGTTTGGGACCTGGGGTTGAGGAGGAGATAGAAAAAAGGATTGATTGGCGGAGCCGACTCGATGGGCCACATGGCCTAATTCTGCTCCTATGTTTTATGGTCTTATGGAGATGGCATTTAGGAAACTGAAAGGTCTTAAGTTTGATAAGTCACCTGGACTTGATGGACTGGAAGCCCGAAAGCAGAGCAGACACTGTGGACTGAATGGGCTAATTCTGCTCCTACATTTTATGGTCTTGTCCCTTGAGATTCTTTTAGGTGGCAGTTTAATACTCTTTATTTTGTGTCTTGACCCAAGTCATCATTTTAAATTTTGCTTAAGATAATTTTGGTATGGTCGTTCTTTCCCTCCCCAGTGCCTCACAAATCTAGAGCTCCTTGATCATTAAAGGCAACTGCTGCATCAGCCAGTGATCAATTGGTCTATTGGCTTGAAGATCAGCACTCAGTGGAATAGTCCAATGTTGCCCTTTGCCCAAGAGTGTCTTGATCCAGAATATAATTCCAAAAATATTGCGGAGAGAGAACCAAAGTTAGTCATTCAGATCTTTCAGCAAAATTCAGAAAAGTTAAAACACTGACTGTTTATTCTTCTTTATAGATGCTGCCTGACCTGCTGAGTTCTTTCAGCACATTATGTTTGTGTTCCTCAAGATTTCCAGCATCTGCAGAATCTCTTGTGTCGATTCAAAGGAAGCCATTCCAATTACTTTCTTAGCCTGTCTATAATTAGTTTTCCCCAAACTCAGCTGCCATGATGAATGGAGTTATATATTGGCAGGAAAAACAATATAATTAAGTCTGAAGAACAATTTGAGCTAGATGCCTTGTTAGCTGCAAGCATTTTTTTCCCTTGACTATCTGACTAATTGTTCAGAGAGCCATTTACACCAGTTTCATAGGATCATTAAGAAAATCATTAATTCCCCTTTACCAGGCATTAAATTTGATAATTTTTAAGTCAAGAGTGAAATATACTATTTCTTACAATTTTTATTCATCCTTTACGGAAACCACGATATCAGTGTGCATTAATTAACACTTAAATTGAAAGCCATGATATAAGAGTTTGCTTAATGGAGCAGCAAAGTAAAAATATTTTAAAAGATGGAGAATAGAAAATCAGCGACACTAAGAAGAATGAGGGGATATCATTGCTTTGAGGTCAGTGGGAGCTTCCTGTCCTCCATTACAATGACTGCATTTCAAAAAGGTTTTGTGAGCTAATAGTAGCTTTCTTTCTCTATTTGCACAGTTTTGTTGTTTTTTCATTGCATGTTGGTTGTTGTCCCTCCTGTTTGGTGTGGTATTTCATTGATTCTATAATATTTGTTGTATTTACTGTGATTGCCTGCAAAAAGAAGGAATCTCATGGTTGTAGATGTTGATATGTATATTCTTCTATTTTGCTGTCCGCTATGCAATTGATGTTTAGGGCAACAATGAAGGTCCTCCATTTCTGGCCATCTTTAGGGCTTCCTTCATCATATCAGTAACCTGGTTTTCACTACTGTCAGTCATGCAAGTCCCAGATGGAGACTCAAGAAAATCATCAAGCTCAATGTAGAAGGGCTCTTCATTGCTGTTTCCACAAATTTTGCTTTACCAGTCAGGGTTGTTAGCCCTGAGCTGAACCCTCGAACCTGGAGGACCTGTGGACCACTCTTAGTCTCGCCTCTATCCTTTGACCTGTTTGGCATGGTGACCCTATCAAGAGCCAAAGCATAAAGCCCTAATTTTAGCACTCAAGCCTCCAAACCTTACGACAAGGTTGTGGTCCTATCGGAGGGACATACAGTAGCAAAAGTTTGGGCACCCCAGTCAAAATTTCTGTTACTGTGTATAGCTAAGCAAGTAAAAGATGAACTGATTTCCAAAAGGCATAAAGTTAAAGATGACACATTTCTTTAATATCTTAAGCAAGAAAACTTTTTTATTTCCATCTTTTACAGTTTCAAAATAACAAAAAAGGAAAAGGGCCCGAAGCAAAAGTTTGGGCACCCTGCATGACAGTATTTAGTGACACCCCCTTTGGCAAGTATCACAGCTTGTAAACACTTTTTGTAGCCAGCTAAGAGTCTTTCAATTCTTGTTTGGGGGATTTTCACACATTCTTCCTTGCAAAAGGCTTCTAGTTCTGTGAGATTCTTGGGCTATCTTGCATGCACAGCTCTTTTGAGGTCTATCCACAGATTTTCAATGATGTTTAGGTCAGGGAATTCTGAGGGTCATGGCAAAACCTTAAGCTTGCGCCTCTTGAGGTGGTCCATTGTGGATTTTGAGGTGTGTTTAGGTTCATTATCCTGTTGTAGAAGCCATCCTCTTTTCTTCTTCAGCTTTTTTTTTTACAGACGGTGCGATGTTTGCTTCCAGAATTTGTAAGGAGATAGCAGATATTTATAGTGAGCACAAGGTTGTGATTGTGGGAGATTTTAACTTTCCACACCCAAACTGGGAAACCCATTCTGTAAAAGAGCTGGATGGTTTGGAGTTTGTAAAATGTGCGCAAGACAGTTTTTTGCAGCAATACATAGAGGTACCAACTAGAGAAGGGGCAGTGTTGGATCTCCTGTTAGGGAATGAGATAGGATAGGTGATGGAGGTATGTGTTCGGGAGCACTTCAGATCCAGTGATCACACTGCCATTAGTTTCAATATAATTATGGAGAAGGATAGGACTGGACCCAGGGTTGAGATTTTTGATTGTAGGAAGGCTAAATTTGAGGAGATGCGAAAGGATTTAGAAGGAGTGGATTGGGACAATTTGTTTTATGGGAAAGATGTAATAGAGAAATGGAGGTCATTTAAAGGTGAAATTTTGAGGGTACAGGATCTTTATGTTCCTGTTAGGTTGAAAGGAAAGGTTAAAAGTATAAGAGAGCCATGGTCTTAAAGGGATATTGGAAACTTGGTTCGGAAATAGAGAGAGATCTACAATAAATATCGGCAGCTTGGAGTAAATTAGGTGCTCGAGGAATATAAAGAATGTAAAAAGAATCTTAAGAATGAAATTAGAAAAGCTAAAAGAAGATATGAGGTTGCTTTGGCAAGTAAGGTGAAAATAAATCCAAAGGGTTTCTACAGTTATATTAATAGCAAAAGGATAGTGAGGGATAAAATTGGTCCCTTAGAGAATCAGAGTAGACAGCTATGTGCGGAGCCAAAAAAGATGGGGGAGATTTTGAACAATTTCTTTTCTTCTGTATTCACTAAGGAGAAGGATATTGAATTGTGTAAGCTAAAGGAAACAAGAAGGGTAGTTATGGAAAGTATGACGATTAAAGAAGAGGAAGTACTGGTGCTTTTAAAGAATATAAAAGTGGATAAATCTCCGAGTCCTGACAGGATATTCCTTAGGACCTTGAGGGAAGTTAGTTTGGAAATAGCAGGGGGTCTGACAGAAATATTTCAAATGTCATTAGAAATGGGGATCGTGCCGGAGGATTGGCATATTTGTCATGTTGTTCCATTGTTTAAAAAGGGTTCTAAGAGTAAACCTAACAATTATCAGCCTGTGAGTTTGACGTTAGTGGTGGGTAAATTGATGGAAAGTATTCTTAGAGATGGTATATAAAATTTCTGAATAGACAGGGTCTGATTAGGAACAGTCAACATAGATGTGTGCGTGGAAAGTCATGTTTGACAAATCTTATTGACTTTTTTGAAGAGGTTACTAGGAAAGTTGACGAGGGTAAAGTGGTGGATGTTGTCTATGTGGACTTCAGTAAGACCTTTAACAAGGTTCCACACGGAAGGTTAGTTAGGAAGATTCAATCGTTAGGTATTAATATTGAAGTAGTAAAATGGATTCAGCAGTGGCTTGATGGGAGATGCCAGAGAATAGTGGTGGATAACTGTTTGTCAGATTGGAGGCCAGTGACTAGTGGTGTGCCTCAGGGATCTGTACAGGGTCCAATGTTGTTTGTCATATATATTAATGATCTGGATGATGGGGTGGTAACTTGGATTAGTAAGTATGCAGATGATACTAAGATAGGTGGAGTTGTGGATAATGAAGTAGGTTTTCAAAGCTGGCAGAGAGATTTAGGCCAGTTAGAAGAGTGGGCTGAAAGATGGCAGATGGAGTTTAATGCCGATAATTGTGAGGTGCTACATTTTGGTAGGACTAATCAAAATAGGACACACATGGTAAATGGTAGAGCGTTGAAGAATGCAGTAGAACAGAGGGATCTAGGAATAGTAGTACATAGATCCCTGAAGGTGGAATCTCACGTGGATAAGGTGGTGAAGAAAGCTTTTTGTATGCTGGCCTTTATAAGTCAGAGCATTGAGTATAGGAGTTGGGATGTAATGTTGAAATTGTATAAGGCATTGGTGAGGCCAAAATTGGAGTATTGTGTACAGTTCTGGTCACCGAATTATAGGAAAGGTGTCAACAAAATTGAGAGAGTACAGAGAAGATTTACTAGACTGTTACCTGGGTTTTAAAGTTAAATTGGATAGCTATATGGACAGGGAAGGAATGGAGGGTTATGGGCTGAGTGCAGGTCTGTGGGACTAAGTGAGAGTAAGAGTTCGGCACAGACTAGAAGGGCCGAAATGGCCTGTTTCCATGCTGTAATTGTTATATGGTTATAATTTGCTGGTATTTAATTGAATTCATTCTTCTCTCTACCAGTAAATGTTCCCCGTGCCACTGGCTGCAACACAAGCCCAAATCCACCCCCGTGCTTAACAGTTGGAGAGGGGTTCTTTTCATGAAATTCTGCACCCTTTTTTCTCCAAACATACTTTTGCTCATTACGGCCAAAAAGTTCTATTTTAAAGGTTCAAAGGAGCATCTAAACAAGCCTGATGCATTTTGGAAACAAGTCCTGTGGACTGATGAAGTTAAAATAGAACTTTTTGGCCACAATGAGCAAAGGTACGTTTAGAGAAAAAAGATGCAGGATTTCATGAAAAGAACCCCTCTCCAACTGTTAAGTACAGGGGTGGATCAATCATGCTTTGGGCTTGTGTTGCAACCAGTGGCATGGGGAATATTTACTGGTAGAGGAAGAATGAATTCAACTAAATACCAGTAAATTCTGGAAGCAAAAAAGCCATCTGTAAAAAAGCCGAAGATAAAAAGAGGATGGCTTCTACAACAGGATAATAAACCTAAACACACCTCAAAATCCACAATGGACTACCTCAAGAGGCGCAAGCTGAAGGTTTTGCCATGGCCCTCACAGTCCCCTGACCTAGACATCATCTAGAATCTGTGGATAGACATCAAAAGAGCAGTGCGTGCTAGACGGCCCAAGAATCTCACAGAACTAGAAGCCTTTTGCAAGGAAGAATAGGCAAAAATCCCCCAAACAAGAATCGAAAGACCCTTAGCTGGCTACAAGAAGCATTTACAAGCTGTGATACTTGCCAAAGGGGGTGTTACTAAGTACTGACCATGCAGGGTGCCCAAACTTTTGCTTCAAGCCCTTTTCGTTTTCTGTTATTTTGAAACTGTAAAAGATGGAAATAAATTTTTTCTTGCTTAAAATATTAAAGAAATGTGTCATCTTTAACTTTATGCATTTTGGAAATCAGTTCATCTTTTACTCACTTAGCTATTCACAGTAGTGTGGGCACGTGGCCAAGTGGTTAAGGCATTGGACTAGTGACCTGAAGGTCGTGAGTTCGAGCCCCAGCCGAGGGAACATGTTATGTCCTTGAGCAAGGCACTTAATCACACATTGCTCTGCGACGACACTGGTGCCAAGCTGTATGGGTCCTAATGCCCTTCCCTTGGACAACATTGATGTCGTGGAGAGGGGAGACTTGCAGCATGGGCAACTGCTGGTCTTCCATACAACCTTGCCCAGGCCTGTGCCCTGGAGAGTGAAGACCTTCCAGGCGCAGATCCATGGTCTTGCAAGACTAACGGATGCCTTAACTATTCACAGTAACAGGATTTTTGACCGGGGTGCCCAAACTTTTGCATGCCACTGTATATGTACATTGACATTAAATTTACTTTGAGCTTTGCTGTTCTGCTTAGGGGTTGTCTCTGGGATGTTAATGGAGAACACCGTGACTTGTTCAAAGTAGGAAGGCTGATGCATGGGCAGCCATCTAATGGTCCTTGACGGTTTGTTATCAGGGTCCAGTGGCTTGCAATGTGATATGACTGGCAATGTGAGGTGACTGGGGATCCTTCACTGCTACAGGCTTCTTTACCATTGTGATGTGTCATCAGCTTCTGCCAGCTCCACCATTGATGTCCTGGTTGGATCATTCCTTGTCTGGAACCTCCCCCTTGACATTAACGCCATGGGTATCCATACCAGGATCTAAGCACCAGATGGCTAAGCTCCAGACAGCATCGCTCCTGGCATTTCAAGAACTTACAAACCTCTCCACTACAACAAGATCCTCGGAAAAGTACCTGAAATACCTTGAGCTCATGTGAGATGTTGCATGAAGCAATATTTCTTTTTGCAATTTAATTTGTACAGCAGTATCCATTTACACAGTGTAACAAAGTCCTCTGGTGTGCGAAGTCTGATGTGTAGTCAAGTTGTAGAGGTGAATTGGCAGTACTTTCTTCAATTTATTTCTCTTTCACTTACTGGTTGGTTGGGAAGACAAGGTTTGAATCATGTTCAAAAGAGAGGAGAAATAAGCAAAATGCAATTTTTACTCTCGGCAGCTCTTTAGTCCTAATATGCTTTTGGATGAGGGAGAAATGATGTGAGGAATGGTAACTTTGGTTATTGAAAATTTCCATCAATATATGCCTCTGTATTGCCAAATCCATGAACCCAGTGATGCTGAAATCCAGACACAAGACTTTTTTTTTCCTTTGGAGTTTAAAATGTGCATGTATTTTCCTCCTAACTCCTTTTTTTTCTGGTCTTCTATCTAGTTATGTGCCACCTTCCATGAGTAGGAGGAGAGTCTACAGCTGAATGTTAGTCAACGTAAAACCATAAGATATAGAAGTAGAATTCGGCCATTCGCCCAATCAAATCTGCTCTGCTACTGCATCATGGCTGATTTATTATCCCTCTCAACCCCATTCTCCTGCCTTCTCCCCATATCTTTTGATGCTCTTACTAATCAAGAACCTATCAACCTCCATCTTAAACGACATGATTTGGCCTCCACAGTCACCTGTGGCAAAGAATTCCACAGATTCTGCACCATCTGGCTAAAGAAATTTCTCTTCATCTCTTTTCTAAAGGGATGTCCTTGTATCCTGAGGCTGTGCCATCCAGTCCTGGACCACCACACCCCCACTATAGGAAGCATCGTCTCCACATTCACTCTCTCTAGACCTTTCAGTATTCGATAAGTTTCAAGGAACTCTCCCCTCATTCTTCAAACTCCAGCATGTACAGGCCCAGAGCAATCATATGGTCTTAGGGTCGCAAGTGCTCCTCATACATTAATTCTTTCATTTCCAGATTCATTCTTATCAACCTCCTCTGAACATTCTCCAATGCCAGCACATCCTTTCTTAGATCAGGGATCTAAAACTGCTCACACATTGTGGCTGTGGTCAAATTACTTTGATTTGTAAGTATTAAGATATTAGTGTGCTAAGCAGGAAAGATGAGGTAAATCATATATGTAGTTCGATTGAAGCATGCAAAAATGTTTTGAGAATTTCCTCAAAACCACTTCTGAATTTATTTGCTGTTTATATATGGGGCTCTTTCAATGGCTGGAGGAGTCTGTTGGCCTGCTGTATTGAAGTTCATAGATGCACGTTGACCTTGTGTAGCTCTGACTTGGTTTTGGACTGCACACTCTTAAAGCAAGTGAAAGCAGCACTTCAACTCTGCTTCCCATTCCCATTCGGATATGTCCATACATGGCCTCCTCTACTGCCATGATGAGGCTAAACTCAGGTTGGAGGAGCAACACCTCATATACCGCTGAGGTAGTCTCCAGCCCCTTGGTATGAACATAGAATTCTCCAGCTTCGGTTAATTCCCTCTCCCTCCCTTCCCCTATCCCTATGTCACTCTGCCCCCTCCCCCAGCTGCCTATCACCTCCCTCATAGTTCTGCCTCCTTCTACTACCCATTGTGTTTTCCTCCTATTCTTTCTTCACCTTTCCTGCCTATCACCTCCCTGCTTCCCCTCTCCCACCACTTTATCTTCCCCCTTACTGGTTTTTCACCTGGAACCTACCAGCCTTCTCCTTCCCACCCTTCCCCCACCTTCTTTATAGGGCCTCTGCCCCTTCCCTCTACAGTCCTGACGAAGGGTTCCGGCCTGAAACGTTGACTGATCGTTTCCACTGATGCTGCCCGACCTGCTGAGTTCCTCCAGTGTGTTGTGAGTGTCAGGAGTAGCAGGTGGGCACACATCAAGAGGGCAATAGCAGAGCAGCAGGAGTGGAAGGAACACGTCCAAAAACTCTTGCCTCACAGAGTCACTGTCATTTCCCTGGTACGGTGTTTTAGATCCCACATTTTCCATGATAAACCCACAAGGCCCCATTGAACATTACTACACAGGCCCGTCAGCAAGCAAGCTGGATTTGAATTGCAGATGCTTAATCTTCCACTGCATTACTCAGACACTGAGTGGCTTCTGTAATAGACTTGCTATTCAGGTCTCTGGAGTGTGGGTTGAATCATGTCATTCTGACTCCAGGCTAAGGGACTGACTAACTGAGCCTCCACAACACACTTTTTTATTTGTTTATTTTTATTTTATTGAGATACAGTATGGAATAGGCCCTTCCGGCCCTTCGAGCCACGTCACCCAGCAACCCCTAATTTAACCCTAGCCTAATCATGGGACAATTTACAATGACCAAGTAACCTACCAACCGATACGTATTTGGACTGTGGGAGGAAACCGGAGCACTCAGAGGAAACCCACGCAGTCAGAGAGAGAATGTACAACTTCCTTATGGACAGCAGTAGGAATTGAACTCAAGTTGCAGGGACTGTAAAACTATGTGCTAACTCAAATACATACTGTTCGGGTCAAATTTGATGACCCGTTTTGACATTTGACAGCAGTAAAAACACCCTAAATGCCATTTTTTTAGCTGAAATTTTATGACTTTTCCTAAAGTGACCCAAAATGCGCAAAAATGAAAATATTTAACAATTTTATACTCTTGTACAGGTGCTACAAATTTTTGTACATTGAGGCTATTCCAGGTCAAATTTGACCTGTGTCTATTGAAATGGATTTTAGATCTCTGAAACATTAATTAAGGATTAATTACCCATTTATTAATGTCAGATAGGCTATTTATACATTCTAAATAGATCTGTGGTTCAAAATTTGGTATAGACATTTGTTATGAGGGGATTCTTGGACCTGGTCAAAATTGGCCCAGACCATACTATGAAGGTATAGAATATGATCAGTATGTAAGGGCTAATTTCAAAGTTGCTTTGGGATCACACCAATGTTTTATTTGTGTCTATAGTGCAAGAACTAAGTCTGATTTAAAAAAAAAGTCTAACCAGGAAATCTAAAATAAAAACAGAACATTTTGGAAAACTCAGCAGGTCAGGCAGCACCTGTGGAAAGAGAAACATTTAGTAACTCTTGGTCAGATCTAGGTTTATTGATAATCTTGCATAATAGGCAATGTTTTCAGCCAGACAATATTTTAGCTACATACCAGAGGATTTAAAACTTTGCCTGATGGGAAAACGATGGTGGAGAGGAATTGCTGCATTGTTATGTACAAAGCACTCATTAGAATTGATGAAGATAATGACGTGGAGCTCAGCAGAACGCTGGTGCAGGGGAGTATTAGCTCCACCTCTACGCAAGCTTGGTGTAAGCTTGGATTTATATTTTGACTTTTCAAGCTGGCCTTAGAACATACTAGAATATAGAATAGTAGAGCACAGAACAGATCCTTCATCCCACAATGTTGTGCCGACCTTTAACCTACCCCATCATCAATCTAACCCTCCTCCTCACCTATCTCATTTCTTTCAATGATAACCCCAAATGTATCAACCTCTGCTGCCATGCCTAGCAGTGCATTCCAGATATTCTCTGTATACAACAAGCCCACCTTTGATATCTCCACTACACCTTACTCAACTTACCTTAAAAGGATGACCTCTGGCATTAGACATTGCCACACTGGGAAACAGGTGCTGCTGTCCACTCTATCAATGCTCCTTATAATCTATTGTCTTTCATTTTCCTTTGCTCCAAAGAGAAAAACTATAGTTTGCTCAGCCTTTTCTCATAGGACAACACTTCTCTCCTCTGTTCACTCATTTTTAATGAATTTAGCTCAAAAACTCTATAGAAATGTTTTTTTTCATAATCAATGTAAATACTGGTTAAGTACCCATTATCCGAAATGCTTGGGGCCAGAAGTGTTTTGTATTTTGGAATTTTTTGGATCAGCATCATTGACTAGCTCTGGTGCTAGATTTTCCTAATCAACCGACACTTTAGAAATTTAATGCTGTGTCTTCCTTTCAATTTCTGAAACCAGCCTGCCGAGTATTTACAATTACCTTCTATTTTCAGTCCATCAAGAAAGAACTTTGCTAGTTTCATGATCAGCATACCATTAAGCAGCATATATTAACTCCAACGCTGACAATACATGGTCGAAATCTTCATTTTTCGCTTTATACATTGTTTTTCTAGTTTTCGTTAACTTAAGTTCATTACCTGAATAAGAGAAAGCCTGCAGATGCTGCAAATCCAAGCAACACAGACAGAATACTGGAGGGACTTAGCAGGCCAGGAGGCATCTGTGGAAAACAGTAACCAGTTGATGTCTCAGTCCGATATACAGGAGACCACACTGGGAGCACTGGATACAGCACAAGACCCCAACAGACTCAAAAGTGAAGTGTCGCCTTACCTGGAAGTGTCACCTCCCTTGTCCATTCGTTCCTACCCATTGACCTCCCTCCTGGCACTTACCCTTGCAAGCTGAAGTTGCCACACCTGCCCCTACACCTCCTCCCTCACTACCATTCAGGCCATACTAGGTGACGCAACACTTCAATGGTGAATTTAAACACGCAAACACAAGGAAATCTGCAGATGCTGGAACTTCAATCAACACACGTAAAAGTTGCTGGTGAATGCAGCAGGCCAGGCAGCATCTCTAGCAAGAGGTACAGTCGACGTTTCGGGCCGAGATTGCTGCGTTCACCAGCAACTTTTATGTGTGTTACTTCACTGGTGAGTTTGTTTGGGTCATCTACTGTATCGAATGTTTCCAATGGAACTGTATCTCATTCCATCCACCAGAAAAACCGGGATCTCCTGGTGACCACCCATTTTAATTCTACTTCCCATTCCCATTCCGACATATCAGTGTTGGCCTCCTCTACTGTCGCGATGACGCCACACTCAGGTTGGAGCAGCAACATCTTATATTCCATCAGGGTAGCCTCCGACCTGATGGCATGATTTCTCAAACTTCCCAAAATTGCCCCTCCCCAACTCCATCGCCATTCCCCATTCCCATTCCCCTCTCTCACCTTGTCTCCTTACCTGCACATCACCTCCCTCTGGTTCTCCTCCCCCTTCCCTTTGGTCCATGGGCTCTGTCCTACCCTATCAGATTCCCCCTTCTCCAGCCTTTTAACTCTTTCACCAATTGACTTCCTAGCTCTTTACTTCACCTTCCCCCCCTTCCAGTTTCACCTATCACCTACTACCTTGTATTTCTTCCTTCTCTCCCCCAAACTTCCTACTCTGACTTCTCATCTTTTTTCTTCAGTCCTGCTGAAGGATCTCAACCCAAAACTTGGACAGTTTACTTTTTTTACATAGATGCTGCTGAGTTACTCCAGAATTTTGCATGTGTTGCTTCTGTTCATTACATATGAGATATCACTTCTAGGAACTGTCTGTGGTGTGCAGAGACCTGTGTATCACCTGGGAAACTTCCCTGCCACTTGTGGAATTTTCCTTTTGTGACATCAAGTAAGCACTCAAAAATATTCATATTTTGGAGGCTTTTGGACTTCGAATTCCAGATAAGGGGTATACCCAACCTGTACTTTAGCTTTTCTTAAGAACAGTTTAAAACAGTGATAGTTATCTTAATTGCCTGTTTGGGATATGGAAATAATAGACACTTCCTGTCAGAAACAAAAACAGAGAGGGACGCCAGTGTAGCTCTGGGGATGTATGATAAATTCCAAGGAGTAAACATTACACATCGTGTGATAATTAGCTGCACAGCATCAACACCACACCATTAACCTTTGACAACTGATTATATTGTGGGTAAGAGGCAGTCTGCTTTATTTATGGGAAACCAGCACTTTGCTTTCTAATGCTTTGTAATTAGAAGAATTTAGGACCGAAAGCTAAGAGGAAAACTTCACTCAGTTTTCATATGATGGAAAAATCCAAAGTTTGATTCCTCTGAAGGAATCTTGTTGCTCAAAACATTATTATTTATCAATTCCTTGCAGAGAAATGGTAAAGACCATAAGACCATAAAATCTAGGAGCAGAATTAGGCTATTTGGCATGTTGAGTCTGTTCCGCCACTTCATCCTGACAAGTCCATTTTCCCTCTCAACCCCATTCTCCTGCTTTCTCCCTGTAATCTTTCATTCCCTGAGTAATCACGAACATTTCAACTTCCACCTTAAATGCACCCAATACCCTGGTTTCCACAGCCACCAGTGGCAAAGAATTCCAGAGATTCACCACCCTGTAGCTAAAGAAATTCCTCCTCATCTCTGTTCTAAGTGGACTTCCTTCTATTCTGAGGATATGCCCTCAGGTCCTAGACTTATGCACTCCTGGTGAAGTGAAGTGCTAGTGAAGTTCAAAGGTCTAAAAGTGGATAAGTCATAGCGACCAGATGGACTTCCACCCGGGTTCGGAAAGAGGGGTTGGAGAGATTGTGGAGGCATTGATAATGATCCTTCAAGAATCACTAGATTCTGGTATGGTTCTGGAGGACTGGAGAATTGCAAATGTCACTCCACTTTTCCAGAAGGGAGGAAGGCAGATGAAAGGAAATTATAGGCCAATTAGCCTGACTTGGAGGCACATAATAAAATAGGGCAAGGTCAGCATAGTTTCCTCAAGGGATACAACACCTTCAGAACTGTATTCATCACCCTTTTAGATGCTGTCCCCATGTTGCACTGCAACTCATTCCACCGACTGCAATTTTGTCCTATCATCTGCCTGTCTTTCTCGACAATCTCACTATACTCTGCATCTAGTTGTATACCAACTGCCCCATCCTTAGCCCTATCGTGCTGATTCCAATTTAGTTTAAAAACCCTCCCCTCCAGTGACAGCTAGGATATTTGTGCCCCTCGGATTCAGGTGTAATATGTCTCATTTGTACAGGTCATACATTCCCCAGAAGAGATCCCAATGATCCAGAAATCTGAAGTCTTGCCCTCTGCACCAGTTCCTTGGCCATGTATTCATCTGCCAATTCTTCCTATCCTTACCCTCACTGGCAGGTGACACAGGCAGCAATCTTTTGATTGCTACCCTGGAGGTCCTGCCTTTCAGCTTTCTACCTAACTCCCTAAATTCTCTTCACAGGGCTTCCCCCCTTTTCCACCTATGTCAGTGGTGCCAATATGTACCAAGACTTCCGGCTGCTCACAATCACCCTTTAGAATGCCATGAACCTGATCCAAGAAATCCCTGACCCAGATACCTGGGAGACAACATACCGTTCAGTCACAAAGGGGGGCGTTAGTAATGGACCCAAATGCAAGACACAGACACTGAAGCACCATGGACAGGACTAGGATGGAGGACCTGGGCAAGGACATGGACAAGAAACGGGGAAACTGGACAAGGAACTATGAACTAGGAGCCTGGGCTTGGACTCCAAGCCATAGTCTGGACAAGGACCCAGAGACTGGGTCTTGCCTCGGGCTCGGACCCCAGAACTAGGCAAGGACATGACATGGCTAAAGGACTGGACGTGGCTGGGGTCTTGAGGCTCGAGGCTCGAGGCTGGGGTCTTGGAGACAGACTGAGAACTGTACATCAACATAGAGCCGGGACTTATCCTTAGACAAGCCGGGACTCAACTTTATCATGACACTAACATGAGACTGGAGAGTACATAGACATAGAGCCAGGACTTATCCTTCGACAAGCCAGGACTCAACGTTATCTCCACACCAAGGTGGGATAGGTCCATCCATCGGCTAATGGCAGAATGGCTGGACTTACCCAACAGAGGCAAAGACAAGACAAGACAGATTCCCCCGCAGGGCAATGGCAGAACAACCTGACTTACCCCACAGAGGTGAGGACAAGAAGAGACAAACACCGAAGAACAACAGACAGTTCCATCTCTGCACCAGGGTTTCTCCAAGTCGCAGTTATGGCCAGCAACCTCAGCTGGCTACGGAAACAGCCGGATCCCTACCTAGCTTGGAGTGGCTGGCCCGGGAAACAGCCGAATCCATACCACAAAGACAGCTCCGACTACCGACAGCAAGGCTCCATGAAGCAATGGTTCTCCAAGGCAGCCTAAAGATGGCAAGTGGCCGCTCTAGCCTTCCACCAGTAGGTTGCTCTCAGGGAATCTTGACAAGACAAACCAGCAGCTCACACTCAACCCCAAGGTGACTTATATTCCAAGCCCCAAGATGGGAATCAGGTGCCTCTGATTAACCCAATGGAAACAAGGGACAGCTGGAAAACCCAGAGCCCTGAGTCCACAGACCGGATCGTGAACTAGAATGCGGACTTCATGGACCGGACCATGACACGTTCAGGTGTCCAGGCATGTAATAAGGGTAATGACGCAATTGTAGTGGAGGAATTCAATATGAAGGGGGATTGGAAAAATCAGGTTGGTGTCGGATCACAAGACAGAGAACTTGTTGAATGCCGATGAGATGGTTTTTCAGAGGAGCTTGTGCTTGAGCCTACTCAGGGAAAGGATATCTTAGATTGGGTGTTGTGTAATAACCCATACCTTATTAGGGAGCTTAATGTAAAAGAATCCTTAGGAGGCAGTGAATATAATATGATTGAATTCATACTGCAATTTGAGAGGGAGAAGCATAAGTCACATTAATAAGTATTGAAATAGAATAAGGGGAATTACAGATGCAAGAGAGAGGAGCTTGCCCAGGTGGATTGGGGGAGGATATTGACAGGGATGACGGCAGAGGTCACTGAACTTTCTGGAAATAAAGGTGCAGGATAGATATGTCCCACAGAAGAAGTTCTCAAATGGTAGGAGTAGGCAACTATGGTTGACAAAGGAAGTTAAGGACTGCATAAAAGCCAAGGAAATGCCATATAAAGTAGCAAAAGTGAGTGGGAAGTTGAATGATTGGGAAGCTTTTAAAATCCAACAAAGGCAACTAAAACAGCTAGAAGAAGGGAAAAGATGAAATATCAGGGCATGCTAGCCAATAATACAAATCACGATACTAAATGTTTTTATCAGTTATATAAAGAGCAAAAGGGAGGTGACAGTTGATATTGAACCACCTGAAAATGATGCTGGTGAGGTAGTAATAGGAGACAAATAAATGGCAGAGGAAATTAATGGGTATTTCGCTTAAATCTTCACTGTGGAAGACACCAATAGAGTGCCAGAGGTCTTGTAAATGTTAGGGGAGCAGGAGGGAGGGCTATTGCTATTTAAAAGGAAAAAGTGCTGGATAAGCTCAACAGTGTTAAGGTGGATAAATCACCTGGACCAGATGGTCTACATCCTAGAGTCCTGAGAGAGGTTGCTGAAGAGATAACAGATGCATTGGTCATGATCTTTCAAGAATCACTTGATCCTGGTGTGGTCCCGGAGGACTGGAAGATTACAAATGTCACTCCACTCTGTGAGAAGAGAGGAAGGCAAAAGAAAGGAAATTATAGGCCAGTTAGCCTAACCTCAGTGGTGGGAAAGTGTTGGACTCTATTATTAAGGATGAGGTTTTGGGATACTTGGAGACCGACAGTAAAATAAGTCAAAGTCAGCATGGTTTCTGTGAAAGGAAATCTTGTTTGACAGATCTATCAGAGTTCTTTAAGGAAGTAACAAGCAGGGTGAACGAAGGAGAGGTTTCAAAGGTTTCAAAGGTACATTTAATGTCAGAGAAATGTATACAATGTACATCTTGAAATACTTTTTCTTCACAACCATCCAGGAAAACAGAGGAGTGCTGCCAAAAATTGAATGACAGTTAAATGTTAGAACTCCACAGCCCCTCCCCAGCTCCCCCTCCCATGTATTTTCAGCAGGAAAGCAATAATCCCCCTCCCCACAAGCATATAAAAGCATCGGCACCCACCACTGAGCACTCAGGTGTGCAGCAAAGCATCAGCAAAGATACAGACTTGCAGTACCCCAAAGACAATTCATTCACCCGGTATTCAACATGCCACAGGCTCCCTCTCTCTCTCCTCCAATAAGGGAAAAAGAGGTGTCTCCATTTCACAGCGAGAGGGGAGACATAGCAAAGAACTCGCTGATTTATGATGTTAAAATTTCACTGCATTGCTTTTTCTGAGCTCTGTGCCCAAAGAACTCGGGTTTCTGGGCACAGAGCTAGCAGCCAGCTTGCTGCTTTCGATCTTCTGTCTCCACGAAACCCCAGATACCTGCAGAGACACCAACCTTCGGACTGCTCATTTCCAGAGCCACGAGATCCTGGAACAGCTAAGGTGAGCTAATCCTTGGCATATCGAATAACGGCTGGTCGTGAAACCCCAAGAGCGGGTCCCAGTCTCACAAAGAACCGAAGTCAGTGTGTAACTCCAGGTCAGGGTCTTCAAAAGAACCCAGAAAGGGGAAAATAGAGATATAAAAGATGGAACTACAGCTGTTTTCGAAAATGCAAGCTAAAGAGTCACCGTTAAGTGCCATTGTCTCCTCCTAAGCTCTTGACAGGGGATTTCATTTCTTTAGATTTTCAGAAGGTATTTGTTAAGGTGTAGCACATGAGGCTGCTTAACAAGGTAAAATTCTGTGGTGTTAAGGGAAAGATACTGGCATGGATAGAGGAATGTCTGACAGGCAGGAAGCAGCGAGTGGGAATAAAGGAGGTCTTTTCTGGTTGGCTGCTGGTGACTAGTGGTGTTCCACAGGGGTCAGTATTGGGACTGCTACTTCTCACATTGTTTGTCAATGATTGGGATAATGAAATTGATAGCTTTGTGGCAAAGTTTGCGGGTGATACGAAGATAGACGGAGAGGTAGGAAGTGCAGAGGAAACAATGTGATTGCAGCAGAACTTAGACAAATTGGAAGAATGGGCAAAAATGGTGCCATATGGAATATAGTGTTAGGAAATGAAAAATAAAGCATTTTGGTAAAAGGAACAATAGTGCGGACTATTATCTAATTGGAAGAAGGTTCAAATATCAGAGGTGCAGAGGGACTTAAAAGTCCTCGTGCAAGACTAACAGAAAGTTAATCTACAGGTTGAGTCTGTGGTAAAGAATGCAAATTCAATGTTGGCATTTATTTCAAGGGGAATAGAATATAAAAGCAAGGAGACCGTTTTTAAAAAAAAGGATCATCTACATTAGGTCCATATAGATAAATCAGGACAATGTTTCTATTACAAATTGTTCCTTTAACAATTAAAAATCTACCATTAGTATCTGACACAATGTCTTCTTGGGTAAATAGAATATTAGATTTGGAATTGAAAGCTGTGAAACAGTTTCACTTAACCTCGTTATTAGGAGCTTCTTTACCTGTACAAGGGGCCAAAATTTCTAACCTAAATTTATATCCTATGATTAAGCAGTCATTACGAATTTGATACCAGTTTTTCAACTTTTTTAATCTCAAAAAATTTAACCTTCTTAGTATAATTTATCAAAATTATTTATTTAAACCTTCATTAAGTGATCCTACCTTTCTTCTTTGGAGGAATAAAGGAGTTTATTCCTTCATGGATCTGTCCCAAGAAGGCCGATTGATGTCTTTTTAGAAATTAGTTACTAAATACTCTCTCTCATACTCACATTTCTTGCAATATCTTCAGGTCAGACATTTTTTACAAGAATATTTAAGTAATTTTCCATATATACAGGATTCTGACCTGTTAGATATTATTTTAAAAATGAACCCATTAGTGAAAGGTTTTAATGGGAAAACTTATAATTTACTGTTACAACAGCACAATTACCCTTCACTTAAGATTAAGCAAGATTGGGAAAGAGAGCTTACCATGACCTTGATAGCAAAGGATTTGTTGCGAATTTTGAAGTTGGTTAACTCTTCTTCGATCTGTGCCAGTCACTCTTTAATTCAATTTAAAATTGTACATCGTTACTATTTGACAAAGGAGAGACTACCTAAAATATTTCCTAATGTTGATAGTCAGTGTGATAGATGTAAAACCGAAACAGCTACATTGCCACATATGTTTTGGTCATGTTCTGTATTGAAACATTATTGGAAATCTGTTTTCTCTACAATTTCTAAAGTTTTAAAAATTAATTTACATCGCCATGTGTGACGCCCAGCAGACGTACCGGACTGATAATGCTAATGAGAGAGATAAGAAAGACAATGGAGAAACATTCAAAATGCTAATAAGAGAGAAGAGAGGGATTAACGGGAAAGAAACACAATTCAGCTATTGACAGACCGGTTGCCTTGAACCTGAACTGTTTGAAGTTTGATGGACAGATGATACCCCAGCAGCCAGGCAAGGGCGGACACCACACCCCAGGTTCCCACCAATCGTACCTTTACACCATGTGAGCCTCTGGTCGGTTCCTGCGAACCGGACCTCCAAACTCCCACCAACTTGTGGGGGCACACTGCTCCTTTCAGGGTCTCGTGGTGTGTCGCATGCCTTAGCAAACCTGCTCCTTTTATCTCCCTGTGCCAGGTTCACCGCGGAAGAACGATCATATCTGAAATGGAGGGGTCACAGTCGGTGACCATAGCGGGATTAGAAGACATCAAAATGTCTGCCTGAAACCAACTGCATTTCTCTCTCTCTCTCTCTCTCTCTCTCTCTCTCTCTCTCTCTCTCTCTCTCTCACTCTCTCTCTCTCTCTCCCTCTCTCTCTCCCTCCAACGGTACAACAGCAGTGACTCCTTCGAACTGCACTAAATTGAACTGAATTCTGCTTCACTTAAGACTGATCATTTTACCCCTAGACTGCAATAGAGCTTGGTTGATTCCTATTACCCTAGTTCTGTGTATATATGTGTATTATCATTACTAATCTGTTACATTTATATCCTTACGATTAGTGTACTGTATTACTTATTTCTTTAATAAAACTTTATTAGTTCCTAGTAATCACAGACTCCAACGAGCGTTCCATTTCTGCTGGTTTGGCAACCCAGTTACGGGGTACGTAACAACATCCTAATAAATTGACAGTTTTTTTTGGTATAATCCCTCAATATATTCATGGCATTTCTATATCAGACCAACATGTAATTGCATTTGTTACATTATTGGCTAGAAGGGCTATTTTACTGAAATGGAAAGATGCCTCTGTTCCCAATGGTTCAATGGTTTTCTCAGGTGATGTTATGTCTTAGTTTGGAGAAAATCAGAAGTCAAACTTTTGATCCTCGATTTGACTTTGAGAAAAGGTGGGGTTCATTTGCCTGCTACTATCATTTGATTTGAGTTAATTAAGATGGTTTCCTTCTGATGTTTCTTTAAATGGATTTGAGTTGGCGGATTGACGTTTTTCTTTTATGGAAGCTTCTATGGCGTATAGCTCCGGGGTTGTGCTCCCAATGGTTTTTCTTCCGGTTTCTTTTGTTAGTAGGGTTTTTCTTTTGTTTTAGTTGGTAGGGGTTCTTTTTTTCCCTTCTTTTTTTCTTTAAAAAATATTCTTAAAACTTTATTTTTTCTTATTATTGATATATTGTTTAGCTTTGTTAATCAGTTATTTGGTAATTTAATTCTTCATTTTACATATTGACATGTTGACTTGATTACCTTAATGTACTTTTTGTTGATCTTTAATAATAATTAATAAAAAAGATTTTAAAATGAAAATAAAAGCAAGGAGACAATGCTGAGCCTTGATAAGACACTACTCAGACTGCATTTGGAGTATTGTCAATAGTTTTGGGCCCCATATCGTAGAATAGATGTGTTGTTATTGGAGATAGTCCAAAGGAGGTTCACAAATACGATTCCGGGAATGAAGGGGTTAACATATGAGGAGCATTACACAGGTTTGGGCCTGTACTCACTGGAATTTAAAAGAATGCGGGGGGGATCTCACTGAAACCTACTGAATGTTGAAAGGACTGGATAGGGTGGATGTGGAGAGATTGCTTCCTGTGGTGGGGGTATCCAGAACTAGACAGCACAATCTCAAAATTGAGGGACAACCTTTTAGAATAGAGCAAAGGATGGAATTTTTTAGACAAAGTAGTGTATCTGTGGACTGCGCTGCCGGTGGAGGCCAAGTCTGTGGGTAGATTTTAAGGCAGAAGTTGATCATTTCCTCATCAATCAGGGCATCAAAGGATATGGTGAGAAGGCAGGTGTATGGGGTTGAATCCGATCCAGGATCAGCCATAATGGAATGTTGGCGCTGAATGGCCTAATTCTTCCCTTATGTCTTCTGGTCTTATGGTGTAAATCATCACATCCAGTCTTCTGACTTGTCCATTAACACATATGCCTCAATCATTTTATTTCAAAATCATGATAGCAGTTATAATTATCATTAGCAGTTAGCACAATTACTCTGTAAACATCATCTAACGACATTTATTTGCAAGCAGAATTTTAGTGAGTGTGCTTTAATGGAAAATGTAGTGCATTCAAAAATCAATTCTTTCCTGTATCATTGCCAATGACAGTTTTCACAATAAAACCTCTTAAGTTTACTTTAAATATTTGTTATTTTACCTCATTGAAGCATTTTAATGCAATACGTCCAGAGTTACACAATGAGACCATCTGGAGAGGCATTGTTGACTCTCTGAAGGCCTAATAATAAAGTAACAATGAACCCTATGTATGAATTCTTGACTATTGTCTTCTCTGATCATACTCTTCCAGAAAGAAATTGAGTGATCCACTCCCTTATGTCCAAGTCTGCGGCATTCAAATCAGGTGACCCAGACCTTTATAAAAACATCTACATATGATCTTTGTAAAACTATCAGAGATGCTAAGTGACAGTGCCAGTCCAAGATTAAGTATCAGTCTAGCTGTCAGCTTATATACTACAACAGGTAAGCAGCATTGCTGGCAATAGCGGGTCCTTTCTTGATGAGTGTAACACATTCTTTACATGGCTTGAACAAAAGGGTATGAATATGTCACCACCCACTTTTTCAGTCTTCAGTGCACCTGAATCTGCAATCACTGTAGCGGACTTAAGATCAGTTTTCTGGTGTATGAACCCACAGACAGCATTGGGCCCAGATGGTGCCCCGACCGAGTCCATAGATCCTGTACAGATCAGTTGTTGAGGGTACTTACAGACATTTTTAATCTCTCCCTGCTTCAGGCTTTGGTTCCCCCTTGATTTAAGACCACTATCATCCCAGTGCCTATAAAAAAACAATATCATGTGCTTTAATGACTACCACCCGGTGTCACTAACATCTGGCATCATGCATTGTTTTGATTGGCTGATCATGACATTCAACAATTCCAGTCTCCTAGCCAATGTTGACTCACTGAAATTTGCCTACCATTGAAACAGCTGTACAGTAGATGCCATCTCCCTGACCTTACACACATCTCTGGAGTACCTGGACAGTAAAGCCACCTATGTCACACTACTGTTTATTGACTACAGTTCTGCTTTCAATATTATTAACTTATCACCATAATCTGCACGCTGGGAGTTAATGCCTCCCTCTGCAACGGGATCTTTGACATTCTGACCAACAGACTACCTTTATTAAGGATATCCACCAATATTTCTGCCATGATTATTCTAATCACTGGTGCTCCACAAGGATGCGTCCTCAACCCCCTTCCCCACTCCCTGTGCATTCATGACTGCATTACCAGATTCAGATCTATGTCCATCTGCAGCAAAATCGCAGACGATACTACTGCATCTCAAATAATGATTAGTTGGAGTACAGGAAGGAGAGAGAGAGCTCAGTGACATGGTGTCCTGACAAAAATCTTTCCTTCGATCTCAACAAAACAAATGAGCGGGTCATTGACTTCAAAAAGGCAGGCGTTTCTGTCTAAATCAACAGTGTTGAGGTTGAGTGCTTGGGTTCCTAGGTGTGAAAATCGTCCGTCCTGGTACACGTACATTGCTGTTATGGTCAATAAAGCCTCTACTTCCTCAGGAGGTTAAAGATATTTAGTATGTCCCCATCAACTCTGATTATTTTTTATTGATACACCATAGAAAGCGTTCTGTCTGAATGCATAATAGCTTGGAATGGCAAATACTCTGTACATGACTGCAAGAAACTGCTGAGAGCTGTGGACACAGTTCAGCACATCATATGAACCAGCATTCTCTGTGGATTCCTTGTTACGTACACTCATTAGGGTGCAATCTCTAGTTACCTTATAAAGTAACCGTAGCCTTCAGCCAGGAGCAGATGTCATCAGGTGGTTCCCAACCTTCACCGAGTGTTTCGACCCTTAACCACGACACTCTCCAGTTGGTGGGCCGGCAGTGGTGGCCAAATCACTGCCCGTCTGCTCCTGGCTTCCAGCTCCCCTCCTCTCGCCTACTCCAAATCCAACAAGAGGCTCATTCTCCCTCTTCCCCCATCCTACGAGCTGCTGAGAACTGTGGACACAGTTCAGTACATCATATGAACCAGCATCCCCTCTGTGGATTCCAACTATACTTTTCACTACCTCATTAAATCAGCCAGCATAATCAAAGACCTCATACATTCTCTCTTCCCTCCAACCTCTCTCCCATCAGGCAGAAGATACAAAAGCACGAAAGCACATGCTACCAGGCTCCAGAACAGCTTCTATCCCATTGTTATCAGACTCTTGTATGATAACATGGACTCTTGGCCTCAGAATCTGTCTTGTTATGATTTTGCAATTATCGTTTACCTGAACAGCACTTTCTCAGTAGCTTTTACACTTTATTCTGCATTGTTAGTGTTTTACCCCATTCTAGCTCAATGTACAGTGTAGTGACTTGATTTGCATAAACATCATATAATACATGTTTTTCACTGTATCTTGGTGCAGGTGACAATAATAAACCAATTCTAATACCAAAAGATCCCTTAGATCATGTACTGAACAGCAGAAGAATTATGTCCTTCAGCAGCATTCAGTTCAGCTTGCTTTACACCTATGACTGTGTGGCTAAGTACAACTCCGACATCATACACAAGTTTGCTGATGACACCACTGTAGTGGGCTGTATCAAAGGGGATGGCTGAAAATTTGTCAGAGTGGCGCAATATCAGCAATGTCAATGTCAATAAGACCTAGGAACTGTAGACTTTAGGAGAGGGAAACCAGAGGTCCATGAGCCAGGAATCATTTGCGCTTCAGAGGTGGAGAGGGTCAGTAAATTTAAGTTCCTGGTTGTCACTATCTCAGATGACCTGTCCTAGACTCATTATATAAACATAATTGCGAAGAAAGCATGACAACGCCTCCACTTCCTCAGGCGTCATCAAAAACCTCAGCAAACTTCTATATGTGTGTGGTGGAAAGTGTGCTGACTGGCTGCATTATTGCCTGGTATGGGAACACCAATATCTGTGAGCAGAAAATCCGACAATGGATTTTGCGCAGTACATTACGGGTAAAACTTTTCCAGTTATTGAGCGTATCTACATGAATTGTTGCCGTAGCAATGCAGCATCCTTCATCAAAGATCCTCACCACCCAGGCCAAGTTCTTTTCCCACTGTTTTTCTCACAGGTAGAAGGTACAAGAGCCTTAGGATTCACACCACCAGGTTCAAGAGCAGTTACTAACCCTCAACCATCAGGCTCTTGAACAAAAGGGGATAACCACAATCATTTAAAGTCTCTTTTATCTTGTTATTTCATGCTCATTATTTATTGCTATTTATTTATTATCTGGATTTGCACAGTTTGTTTGCAGTTTATGGATCCTATTTACAGTTACCGTTCTATAACTTTGCTAATTATGACTGCAGAAAAAGAATCTCGGGGTTGCATGTGGTGACATTTATGAACTCTGATAATAAATCTTAATTTGAACTTTGAACAAAAGAGCACAGGAAATAGTAGGAGAGGTAGGCCATTTAGTCCCTCAAGCTGGCTCTACCATTCCTCAAGTTAATACTGTTTTATACAGTAGTTTCAGCTCTATTTCCTGGTCCAAGCCCTACAACTTGTTGTTCAAAGTTCTATCTTAATTTTAAAATCTTGACTTTAGGCTGTTGGAGACACTGAAAGTGAAATTGGGCTTAACCTATTTGTGATGTCCAAAGGAAGGTTTAGAAGCAGAGGTCAGTTGCTGACACGCTGATGAACTGATAAGACCATGTTCATCTGTTGAAAGTATGAAGCAAAGAGATATCATGATGTTAATTACTGTGTAACAGAAGCTCAGTCATTTTGTTTATATCTTTTAAAGCAATGCACAATTGAACATCCCTTCAGCAGCATTAAAAACACTCACGCTAGTAGGTTTAAATGGTCATCAACAATTTACAGTTAAATTTCTTAATTATTTCTTCAGGATGATTCAGCAGTTCCAGGATGCAGATATTTTCTTAAGGGATTAGAAGCTTCAATAGCTGACAACAATTCAAATTTCACTGCTGGACAGTGTCACAGTCCATGCAAGGAAAGAATAAAACTTCATTTCATTTTACTAGTGAAGCAGGTGGATTGAAGAATAACTTTGTAAGGATTACTCTTTTGTTTCACAAGGCAAGATGCTATTGACTTTGTGCATATCATTTAGCGTTTGTTTCATTTTAATTTACTTTATTAAGATTTTCAAAGGAAGGAGCTAGTCTAATTTCTACACATTTTTTTTACCAGAGACAAGCAAATGCTGCTGAAACTGAAGACATTTGTCCCATGGAACAGTAAATTGCAATCATGATGATAGCAGTTTGAGAGTTCAAAGTTCAAAGTACATTTATAATCGAAGTTTAGTTTCCAAATTTCAAGTCTTATCACTACATGCCATGCTTTCTCTTTGCAATCAAAATAAATGTGGAATTATGTAGTACAAACATTTGTTATAAGATATTTGGGAATAAAGGGAGGCTTTTCTGGTTGGCTGCTGGTGACTAGTGGCATTCCACAGGGGTCTGTGTTGAGACCATTTCTTTTCATGTTATATCTCAATGATTTGGATGATGGAATTGATGGCTTTCTGGCCAAGTTTGTGGATGATATGAAGATAGGTGGAAGCGCAGGTAGTTTTGAGGAAGCAGGAGGCTGCAGATGGACATAGGTTGGCATCCATCTGTCTTATCGGTCAATGGGTGATAATTGTCATTATTTCAAGCTTGAACAGAAGGTATGGAGATCATGAGATGCCAAGTCGTCAAGATCCCCTTCTTGGCTTCACCAGTGTAGTCCAAAGAATAGCTTATAAAGCAATACGTTTTGCACCAGCTTGGCTGCAGGATCTGCCAGAAGGATGTTCAGTGACGTCCCGTCACCCGAGGGTCTCCACTCTGGATTTGCTGTCTGGGTTTACTCCCATAACCTTCGTCTCTCCTGAGGCTGCACACAAGGCAGTGGGGCTATTTACCCATAGATAGAGATCTCGTTCATGAGCACTAGGGCATGTCCACACACTTGTGAGCCTGCTTTCTGCATGTGCGGGAGCCAGACCTCCTCCCCATCCTCTGTAGCTCAGCCTGAATCCAAAAGGAGTTCAATTTCAGTGTGTCACCAGCAAAGTGGAACTTCATGAGGCTTGCTGTTGGAGATACTATGTACTGGCAGGGAGAGACTTACACACATTCAACTCTCCATTTAGCAAGACTGCTAGCCAGCGATGGAAGCTGAAAGTAAGAACGACAAGCACGACCCACTACACTACCACACTAGACTCATCACGGCAATAATTTTGCCACAGAAGGGTTTAGACAGATTGGGAAAATGGGAAAACATATGGCAGATGGAATATAGTGCAGGGAACTGTATGATCATACACTTTTGTAGAAGGAATAAATGTGTAGACTATTTTCTAAACGGGGAGAAAATTCAAAAATTCAAAAATCAGAATTTCCTAAATGTTAACTTATAGGTTGAGTTGGTGGTAAAGAAGACAAATCACAAACATGGGAAAACCTGCAGATTCTGGAAGTCTAAAGCAATATACACCAAATGTTTTTTTGCCCTGTGGTATTGAATTTTGAGATGGTGGGTCGTGAAATAGTGACCAGTACAACTATTGTCTGGATCTTGCTGGTGCTGCCAGTTTGCATAGTAGAATTAACTTACTATATCTGCCACCCTTAGCAAAGGGCTTCAGGTACTCATGTGACTCTCCCAATGCTGGCATAGCAATCTATTTAAACTAAATACACTGCAGGTAAGTAGTTTGGTAATGTCAAAATTCAGAGAATCCATATATTTTCCTGATCATATTGAGAAGAAACATTTTGTTAGAAGGTGTAAATTGAATCACTGGGTCATGTGCCATTAAGGACATGACTCCTGTATGAGAGTCATTTCCTGAAACTGGTGAACTCTGAAAACAATTGTCACTGGCCCTGAATTATTGAGAGAACTTAATTAATTGCTGCCTGACTATTAAATAGCTCATATTCGCTCATCATTACACTCAAGAACCACTTTATTGGGTACACCTGCTCGTTAATGAAAATATCTAATCACCAGCTGAAACTTTCATTAACAAGCAGATGTACCGGATTATTACAGTACATTTAGATTATTAGATATAATGTGGCAGCAACTCAATGCATAAAAACATGGTCTAGACATTCAATTATTGTTCAGACCAAACACTAGAACGGGGAAGAAATGTAATCTAAGTGTTTTGACCGTGGAATGACCGTTTGTGCCGGACGGAGTGGTTTAAGTACAGTATACTAGAAAATGCTAATCTCCCGGGATTTTCACGTACAACAGTTTGAAGAGTTTACAAAGAATGGTATGAGAAAAAAAATAGAGTGAGTGACGGTTCCGTGGGTGAACGCACATTGTTAATGACAAAGGTCAGAGGAGAATGGCCAAACAGGTTCAAGCCTACAGGAAGGCAACAGTAATTCAAATAATCACACATTACAACAGTGCAGAAGAGCATCTCTGAATGCACAACACCTCAAACACTGAAGTGGATGGGCTACAGCAGCAGAAGGCCATAAATATATACTCAGTGGCCACTTTGTTAGGTACAGAAGTTACCTAATAAAACCGTCATTGAATGTATAAAACTAGGTCTATTATTTCACTAGATCTGGGGTTGCAAGCAGCAGCTACCTCTTCCCAGCTCCACACCAGAAATAAGAACATTAAAAAAGAAGAGCAGGAATAGTTTACCAGACCCCTCAACCTTGGCCTGTTATTCAATAAGTTCATGGCTGTTCCATGCTGTCCCCAGCTTCTTTCCTGTGCTAGTTTCCCATATTCCTTCGTTCCTCAATCTTTTTAATATTCATCATAATCACACAGAAGCAAAATCAGGCCAGTTGGCTGATCTATTTCTATCTCCACCTTAAATCCCACACCACATCACCAGGTTCAAGAACAGTTATTACCCTACAACCATCGGGCTCCTGAACCATTGGGATAATTTCACTCAGCTCAGTGATGAAGTGATTCCACAACTGATAAACTGACCTTCAGGAACTCTGCAACTCTAATATTCATTTCTTTTTTATAATTAATATTATTTACATGATTCGTCTTCTTTTGCACATTGGTTATTTCTCAGTCTTTGTTATTTATAGTTTTCATAAATTATTTTGTATTTCTTTATTTTCCTGTAAATGCCTGCAAGAAAATAAATCTCAGTGTGACAAATATAGTACATGGTACTTTGATAATAAATTTACTCTGATTAACTGGCTGTTTTAGGAGCTGTATTTTCCTAAGCACAATTTATGTATCAGAACAATAGGAGACAGAAATTCATCAAAATATGTAAAATACACTATATTATCAGCCACCAACTCGACATCCCTTTTCGTTTTACTGCCATTGATTTCAGTAAGGGAGTAAACAGATGACGGGATGGTTGCGCATTTTCTAATGTTTATTTTCTTTTTGCTACTATGATCCTCTCAAAACTAATCAATAGGCTTCAAGGTCTTGGCCTCAATACCTCTTTATGCAATTGAATCCTTGATTTCCTTACTTGCGGACCCCATTCTGATTGGATTGACAAAAACATCTCCTCCACAATCTCTATCAGCACAGCTGCACCACAAAGCTGCGTGCTTAGCTCCCTGTTCTACTCACTTTACACATGACTATGTGGCCAAGCACAGCTCCAATGTCAAATTATTTAAGTTTGCTGACGATACCACTGTCATAGGCCAGATCAATGTTCTTTTCTTTTCTCACTGCTGCCATCAGGAAGTAGGTACAGGAGCCTCATGACTAACTCTGCCCGATTCAGGAACAGTTATTACAAGACAAGTCAAGTCACTTTTTATTGTCATTTCGACCATAACTGCTGGTACAGTACACAGTAAAAATGAGACAATGTTTTTCAGGACCATGGTGCTACATGAACAATAAAAAAATTACACTGAACTACGTAAAACAACACAAAACTACACTAGACTACAGATCTACCCAGGACTGCATAAAGTGCACGAAACAGTGCAGGCATTACAATAAATAATAAACAAGACAATAGGCACAGTAGAGGGCAGTAGGTTGGTGTCAGTCCAGGCTCTGGGTATCGAGGAGTCTGATGACCTGGGGGAAGAATCTGTTACATAGTCTGGTCGTGAGAGTCTGAATGCTTCGGTGCCTTTTGCCATCTGGCAGGAGGGAGAAGAGTTTGTACGGGGGGTGTGTGGGGTCCTTCATAATGCTGTTTGCTTTACGGATGCAGCGTGTGGTGTAAATATCTCTAATGGTGGGAAGAGACACCCCGATGATCTTCCCAGCTGACCTCACTATCCGCTGCAGGGTCTTGGGTTTCAAGATGGTGCAATTTTCGAACCAGGCAGTGATGCAGCTGCTCAGGATGCTCTCAATACAACCTCTGTAGAATGTGGTGAGGATGGGGGGTGGGAGATGGACTTTTCTCAGCCTTCGCAGAAAACAGAGATGCTGCTGGGCTTTCTTTGCTATGGAGCTGGTGTTGAGGGACCAGGTGAGATTCTCTGCCAGGTGAACACCAAGAAATTTGGTGCTCTTAACTATCTCTACGGAGGAGTTGTCGATGTTCAGCGGAGAGTGGTCGTTCCATGTCCTCCTGAAGTCAACAACCATCTCTTTTGTTTTGTTCACATTCAGAGACAGGTTGTTGGCTCTGCACCAGTCCGTTAGCTGCTGCACCTCCTCTCTGTATGCTGACTCATCGTTCTTGCTGATGAGACCCACCACGGTCGTGTCATCGGCGAACTTGATGATGTGATTCGAGCTGTGTGTTGCAGCACAGTCGTGGGTCAGCAGAGTGAACAACAGTGGTCTGAGCACACAGCCCTGGGGGACCCCCGTGCTCAGTGTGATGGTGTTGGAGATGCTGCTCCCGATCCGGACTGACTGAGGTCTCCCAGTCAGGAGGTCTAGGATCCAGTTGCAGAGGGAGGAGTTCAAGCCCAGTAGGCTCAGCTTTTCAATTAGTTTCTGAGGAATGATTGTGTTAAATGCTGAACTGAAGTCTATGAACAGCATTCAAACGTACCCTTCAATCATCAGGCTCCTGAACCAAAGGGGATAATTTCTCTCAACTTCACTTGCCCCATTGTTGAAATGTTACCACAACCTATGGACTCACTTTCAAGAAGTCTTCGTCTATTCATTATTTATTTATTTGTTTGTTTATTTATTTTAATTTATTTTTGCATTTGCATAGTTTGTTGTCTTTTGCGCACTGGTTATCTCCCCTGTCAGTGGGGCATTTCATTGATTCTACTATGGTTATTGGATTTATTGAGTATGCCCACAAGAAAATGAATCTCAAGGTTTAAATGGTGACATATATATAGTGATACCAACTTTACTTTGAACTTTGAACTTTTGAAATGGGCAACAGTGAAAATGTGGCTTTTTGAGAAATGGATTTGTCTCAACTACTCTTCCAGTGTTTTGACAGTTGTCCATGACAAGCACTAATAAAAATGTCATTTTAATACCATCTGAATATATTCCATCTTATCTTCATTACTGTCACTGTTCTGAGACAAGCAAATGAAAACTGTTCATGTATGAAATGCATTTTTCTCTCAATTTATTTTACCTCTGACTATAATGTTACGTACCCCGTAACTGGGTTGCCAAACCAGCAGAAATGGATCACTCAGTTGGAGTCTGGAGTACTAGAACTAAGAAAGTTTTATTAAAGAAATAAGCAACACAGTAATCGAAAGGATAATAAATGCAACAGTTCAGCAATGATAACCACACATGTGCACAGAATTAAGATAACAGCATCAATCAAGCTCTATCGTTGTCTAGGGGTAAATGACCAAATTTCAAAGTGACTCAAAGTTCATTCCAGTTTAGTAGTTCAGTTAGCAGTAATCGTTGCCATGGCGATGGACAACATGCGGGGAGAGAGAGAGAACAGGAACAACTATTCATACACGGCTTCACTCACAGACCGGCGAGATGGCTCACAAGCAACTTTTGGGAGGGTCCTTGGTGATGTCACCTGAGGTCACCGACTGTGACCCCTCCTCCAGATGCGGTCGATCCTCTGCAGTGAACCCGGCACCCAGGCAAGGGCGGACACACACCGGGTTCCTGCTGATCGTACCTTTCCACCCTGGCCGTTGTCTGGTACTTCTCACCAACTCGTGAGAAGCGTACCGCTTCCAGGGTCTCGTTACCTCGGGTGGCGTGTGTGTCTGTCTTAGCGAACCTGTCCCTTTTTATCCCCCTGCTGGGGCATCGCCTGTCCACCACTTCAAACAGTTCAGGGTTCAAAGGGGGAGCCGCTCCAGACAGCTCTCTCTCCCACGTCCCTTCATTACACATCTCCAGACGCTGCTCCATTGTTCTTTATCTCTCCTTCCCCTGAGGGCAGGTGGCAGACCACTTGCTGATGTCACTGATGCTAACCCAGGCCAGCAAACATCTTAATTCTATGTGTATTCTCGTCACAATAATAATTCTAATAATCCACATTGAGGACATCATGTCCTAAATATGATAACTAAATATGGTGTGAAAACTAAAGATGATGAAAACAATCTCCATACTAATAAACTGACACATGAAACAATGGCTCACTGCCAAAGTCAAACAACAAAACCATTCACAACATGTTTACAGGAATATCTGTCTGTCTGTCTGTATCTTGTTTTACGGCGGTTGGCATCCAGCTTAATGGTGCATTACCGCCACCCTCGGCTCCGGAATGTGCACTAGACATATATTCCAAATCCCTTCACGCAATCGTGCGCGCGCGCACACACACACACACACACACACACACACACAAACCTACACTTCACCCTCCCATCTTTGACCATCCTAGTACCCTATTCCTGATTATCCGTCATATCCTATAAAAAACCCCTGTACCCCTTAAAAACACTAAAAATACCCGGACTTGTGCTCTCTCACCCATGCCCAGCAACCCTTCTAATGTGAATTCCTGCATCCCCAACTCCCTTAATTTGATTCTCATCATCTCTCTCTGTATCCCATACTTCCTGCAACTCAGAACTACATGTTCTACTGACTCCTCTTCCTGACATTCCTCACACAATCCTGTCTGGTGTTTCCCTATCATTTTCAATGTTTTGTTTAATGCTCAGTGCCCCAGCCTTAACCTAGTCCACACAATTTCCTCTCTTCTGTTTCCATTACCTACCCTAGTAACTGCAACACTCTTTTGTATTTGATATAAGTGCCTCCCTTTCCCCTCCCTGTCCCATTTTTCTTCCCACATTTCGTTGACTTTTTCCCAGATTACATACTTAACCTCTGCTTTACTGATACTAATGTGCATTTCCACATTTTCTTTCTTTAACGCCCTCTTTGCCAACTCATCCACCCTCTCATTCCCCTTCACCCCTACATGTGCTGGAACCCATAGAAATTTTACCTGACCTCCCTGATTTGCAATTCTTGTAACTAACTGAAGGACTTCATAAAGTACATCTTGCCGACTGTTTGTGTGAAAAGACCTTAAACTTGCTAGAACTGAGGACGAATCTGAACATATCAATGCTTTGGCTTGTCTGGCTTTCTGCACCCATTGCAACGCAACCAACACTGCCAGCATCTCCACTGTAAACACCCCTAACTTATTAGATGTTCTTCTGCTGATTCCAATTTCTTTTGCTGGTATTACCACCCCAAACCCTGTCACTCCTGTTGCAGGTTCCTTCGCACCATCCGTATAAATGTGAGTATAATCATTATACTTTTCCATCACATGACACTTAAATGCATTTACCAAATCTGTTTTATATCTTTCTTTCCTTTTTACCTCTAACAAATGCCAGTCTATGTCAGGCCATACAAGCTTCCATGGAGCTACAACCGGATAAACTACTGAAGGGCTTATCCTCAGATCAAGTACTCCACATTCTTTCGCGATATCATTTCCTACCCCACTAAAGGTATCCCTCTGAAACCTCCCATTTTCCCAGCACTCCTGCAACACTCCTTTAGCAGGGTGAGAATCATTGTGCCCCTGCAAGTTAGCCCAGTAGTTTGCCATCAGTTGCATCCTTCTTAGTTCCAAAGGCATTATTCCCATTTCTACCTGTAGGGCTGACACTGGTGACGTTTTAAAAGCCCCACTGCACACTCTCAAGGCCTGACCCTGAATCACATCCAGTTTCCTTATAAGAGACCTAGCTGCTGATCCATATGCTATATTTCCATAGTCCAACACAGATCTCACTAAAGCCACATACATTCTCTTCAAAGCTGAACAACTTGCTCCCCATTCCCTACCAGTCAAACATCTCATCACATTTATTACTTTTTACATTTCTCCTCAACTTCCCTGATATGGTCTGCCTATGTTAATCGCACATCAAATATAACTCCCAGAAATTTAAATGATGCAACCCTTTCTAATTCAACCCCATACATCCTTAACTTCTTCCCTACCTCAACTCTTTTCCTGGTAAAAAATACAGTTTGAGTTTTATCTACTGAAAATCTACATCCCCAATCATAACCCCACTCCACCACTTCATCAATTGCTTCTTGTAGTTTCTTGATTATATGGTCCACGTTCCTGCCTCTTTTCCACAAGGCCCCATCATCCACAAACAGTGACCAACCTATACCCACTGGTACCTTTGTGAAGACATCATTGATCATAATGATGAAAAGTAACGGGCTAATCACACTACCTTGAGGTGTGCCATTTTCCACTATGTACTGTTTTGATAATTCTGATCCAATCCGAACTTGAATTTTTCTACCAAACAAAAAATCTTTAATCCAATTAAAAACTCTCCCACCAATCCCCATCTTGTGCAGTTTAATTAATAATCCTTCCTTCCACATCATATCATAGGCTTTTTCAATGTCAAAGAACACAGCCACTACTGACTCTCTATTTGCCCGGGCCTTCCTTATTTCAGTCTCTAACATAATCACTGAGTCCATGGAATTCCTTCCCTTTCTAAAACCACTCTGATAACTTGCCAGCATTCCCCTTTTCTCAAGCTCATACGATAACCTTTCTGTTATCATCCTTTCCATTATCTTACATATACTTGATGTTAATGCAATTGGTCTGTAGCTAGTGGGTTTTGACGGATCCTTGCCAGGCTTCCTTATTGGAATTACTACTGCTTCTTTCCATGCACTTGGTAATCTTCCCTCCTCCCACACTCTGTTATAAAAATGCAGCAACTTCAAGAGCGCTCCTTCTCCTAGATTTTTTAGCATAATATAGCATATCAGATCTTTCCCTGGGGAGGTTGGTATCGATCTCTTTATTGCTCTCACCATTTCTGCTAATGTAAATGGATCATCAATTATATCATCCGTCCCTTCCCTCCTGTTTAACACACCTGGGTGTTGGCTCATTATTCTTTCCCTTCTCCTTCTCCCTTCTTCAGACAAATTTTCTGAACTGTGTATCAGTACAAATGACTTGGCCATGATCTCAGCTTTATCCTTACTAGAGACTGCAGTTTCCTCCTCAGATACCATTACTGGATATTCCCATTCCCTTCTATCTTCTCCCATCCTCTTAATCATTCCCCATATCTCTCCCACAGATGTTGTTCTTCCTATCTTGTCGCAAAAACTGTTCCAACTTGCCCTTTTTAGCTTGACGTATAGTTCTTCTCACCACTGCCTGTGCTTTCTTATATTGAACCAAATACTGCATATTATGGGTTCTTTTAACTAGCCTGAATGCTCTATTTCTGTTTTTTACAGCCTGACAACATTCCTCTGTCCACCATGGCACCAGTTTTCTATTCATCCTATTTTTACTCTGAGGTATAGATCCTCCTGCTGCCATGATAATTGCTGAAGTCACCTGACTGTTTAATTCATCTACATTTCCAGAAATATCAATCTTTGTCAACCCTTCTTCACTCAACTTCTGGAACTTACCCCAATCTGCTTTTCCAAACACCCACTTTGGGGTTCCGCCACCTGGTCTTACTTCAACTCTTTCACCCAGTGAACATAAAACTGGGTAGTGATCACTGCCTACTGTTGAAGCAGTCCAAACTCCCCAGTTACTAATGCCAGCCAAGGTATTAGACACTAATGTAATATCTAACACTGACTCAGTTCCTGTTGTTATGTCTATCCTTGTGCTTCTACCATCATTCGTACACACCAAATCCCTTTCTTCCATCAAATCTTCAATTACCTTTCCATTTGGATCTGTAATCTGATCCCCCCATATTGTGCTATGAGCATTGAAATCTGCACACCACACTACTTTATGTCTGTTTTGTCCTTGTATCTTTAATAGGCTGTCCAATTCCAACCTTTTACATGGATTGTAATAGTTAATTATAACCACTTCCTCCCCTCTCTCCCACACTTCCACCACTATGTATTCCTGATCATCTCCTTTCTCCAGTACACTATATGGTATACCTTGCTTGATTAACATAGCACAACCCCCTCCTCCCCCTAGATTTCTATCTTTCCTTATCATTGTATACCCATATACCACAAAGTCTAAAGTTGGTTTCAACCAAGTTTCCTGAATACACACTACATCCGGTTTTACAACCATTTCTTTAATAAAGTGCTTGAATTCCTGGCTATTGACCAGTAAGCTCCTTGCATTCCATTGTAAAAGAATCACCATAATTAGTATTAACCAACACATGACACTTCCTGGCTTGACTGATTAGCGAGGTTCTCCCTCACTTCCTCCCATGTCAGTCCTACTTACCCTAAATGATTTACTGCTGCTTTTACCACCAGCTGAATTTTGTCACTTTTTGACTTTACCTCAGCCGTACTATTAATCACTCGTGCAATGAATGTTACTAGAGCCTCTCTGTCTACATAAATCCTGTCATTTGTTTGTTGCATCTCTCGTATCCCTATTGCTCCCTGTTCATTAGGAGCATTATTCTGTTCTCTTGACATTCTTACAGCTTCTGCATAAGTGATCTTTCTTTTCACTCTTATTTCCTGAATTTTAGTCTCCCGTCTCACAACCTCACACCCACTATAGGCAACATTATGAGCTCCTCCACAATTGCAGCATTTTGTTTGAACTCCTGTTCCACACTTTCCATATTCATGATCACCCCCACATCTAGCACATCTCCTCTGCCTTTTACAGTTTTTAGCCACGTGTCCATCCTTTGACAATTATAGCACCTCAGTGGCTTTGGCACATACACCCTTACTGGGTAACTCATGAAACCCAGGAACACCTTCCTTGGCACTCTTTCTTCTTCAAATTCAATCAATACTGATTCACTTTCCTTTTTCACTCCCTCCTTTGTTGTTTTCAGTCTTTGAACATTCATTACTTTCCCTCCTTTGATATTCCTCTTTAACTCCTCCATATTTATACTCATTGGTATTCCCGTGATCACTCCTTTACAACCACTATTTTGTGCTCCCACCCTCCCAGTGTATTCCACCTTGCATTTTCCTATCTCTTTTAGCTTGAGTGCTTTGTCAAGTTGTTCCTCATTTGCACATCTTACCAATAAGTTGCCATCATTAAGGACTTTTGCAAATACTATTTCCCCTATCTTATTTGCCAGAGTTGTTGTTAGCACAAACGGGTTAATTTTCTTCATATGTCCCTGAGCCTTCTCATTAAACCTAATTATGACAACACCTCCTCTCTGAGCTTGTTCATCTTCCTCACTTTCAGAGCTTTCTCCACTATCATTTCGTATTCTTTTATTCCCTTTGTCTTGGTTATTATTCATCCGACCCCTCACTACCTTCTCATTCCCTTTATTTCTCCCTTCACAATAATCCACCTCTCCCCAGCTGCCTACCTCTGAACCCAAGTCCTTATCCCTCTCCTTCTCCACTTTCTTTCCCTCAACCCCCCCCCCTTATCTTGTCCGCCATTACCGGACCCACACGACCCCCTCCCAACAATTTCCGTTCCTTCCCCACTCTCTTTCCCTCAACAGGTTCCAAACCACATTCATGCATCAAGCAAAACCAGCAAACAGCCCGGCCGGCCCATCCACTTCAAGTCAGCCGCACCAGCCCTCTCCGATGGCCGCTGTATATGGTGGTCTGCTTTTTTTATTACAAGAATATCTCTAGACTTTTTTAAAATACAGCGAAGATCAATTCAGTGTGTTAAAAGACTTCTACATTCGTACTTTTGTTCTTACTTGCTGATGCAATGTTCCACTATTCCTATTCCTCTTAAATGGTGCCGTCCAGATTTCTAAATGTCCAGAAAGAATAACTCCCATGTTGGGTACAGAACTGCTCTGCTGCTCACTAGCTAAATGGACTTTGAAGTGAATTAACTCAAGAAATATCGGGAGAATTTGTTCTAACAAGCTTGGCTAGACAGGAAACAAGAGAGCATATAATGATGGCAGAAATGGTCTTACTAAATTTAGAGACCATAGTAAAGAAAAAATATCTCAACAGCATTGTACTCTTAATAAGTTTGTATCTTTTTATTCCAGATATCTTGATGTACTTCAGACATTTTAAGTAACTGAAACTCAGTGTAACACGCTGTAAGGTTTCACTGCTAAGGCTAATGTAATGGCTTCTATGTAATGTTTCACTGCTAAGGAAATGGTTTCTCTGTAGCAGCAATGTTTGAGCTATGGCTAGAGATAATGGAGCTTTGGAATGCAGAGGTCAGCCAACGAGGAAATGTTGTTTTTTCTTGTGTGTCTGGAAGCCAGGTTTTCTGCGGTCTTTCGTCGGGGAGCGATGGAGAGAGAGTAGGCGAATGGAGAGAGTCAGAAGACCACCAGACAGAGTGGACTGAGGAGTGAGGGTCCGAGGGCTGGCTATGCTTGGAGGTTGGTGACGCTCGAAGGAGGTCGATAGTTGATGAACAGTCGTGTCAGTGAGCTCCAACGATGCGTAATAGACATTTTCCTTAAAATGGGCCCTTTTCCTTTTTATTTTCTTTACTACCCTTTATTCAGATTAAGATTTATAAAGTTCAATCATTTAATTGCATATTGTGCACTGTTTGATATTTTGCGGTGTAGTTTTTGTAACCGGGCAACACATCACGCAGCATCCACACAAACACGATTTCTCAGTTTGGCAGGTCCAGAAGTTGTTTTCTCCTAGACAAAAACTTTGCTGGCCAAGCCCGAGGGTTACACTCAGTAACTCAGGAGTCATTGTCTCCCAGGAAGGTGTCCTTCCCAGCTTCCAATGTCTAAATGCATTAGGGTACAGGAGTGTTTGTCTTGTCCATATTTATTGGCTTGACACCCCTGTAGTTCCATTTGGTGGTGAGCAAGTTTCTGATATCTTTATGTCCAAGCATAATATATATGCTCAGTTGCCACTTTATTAAGTACACCTGTATATTTGCTTGTTAATGAAAATATCTAATCAGCCAATCACTTGGCAGCAACTCTGCATTATAAAAAAAACATGCAGACATAGTCAAGAGGTTTAGTTCAGAGCAAACATCAGAAAGGAGAAGAAATGCGGTCTAAGTGACTTTGACCGTGGAATGATTATTGGTGAGAAGGGCCGCTTTGAGTATCTCAGAAACTGCTGATTTCCTGGGATTTTACCATACAACAGTCTCTAGAGATTAGAGAGAATGGTGTGAAAAACAAAAAAAAATACCTGGTAAGCCACAGCTCTGAGGCCAAAAATTCCTTGTTGGTAAGAGACGCCAGAAGAGAACAGCCAGATGCTTGAAGCTGACAGGAAGGAGACAGTAACTCAAATAATCAGAGGTTTCAAAAGCAGTGTGCAGAAGAGCATTTCTGGATGCACAACACTTCAAACTTTGCAGTGGATGTGCTACAGCAGCAGAGGACGAATATGTACACTCAGTGACCTAATAAAGTGGGTACCTAGTGTAAGACTCACTTTGCCTAGTGGCATGATCTCGGGGGTGGTGCCTCCTACCCGGCCAAACTTTAGCATTCTTGTTTGGGTGGATGCTGCGTGTTGTGTTCCCTGTGTAACATCAGTACCCCGAAATAACGTTCAGTCCACAATGTGAGATTAAACAATTAAGATTTTATATTTAAGTATGGGGTTAGTAGAGAAACAAAAGAAAAGGAAAACAAATAAAAGGTGCCAATAATCTCATAAACGTGTCCAGTGCACAAACGTTGGAGCTCACAGATTCCCTTTCGCTGATCCTCCTTCGCTCATCGTCGACCCATGGGCTCCTGCCCCGAGCCCAGGCCCAGCGGGTCCAGCAACCGTCTCCTCAAGCCACATCTCCTTTCTTCATACTCTTCGCGCCTTCTCCCCCAAGCCCGCGCAAATTAATAGCTTTCACACAGACAGAAAGAATAGCGTCTATCCCAATTGGTTAGCAAATGAATACAAGTCCCGTTATCACTAATTATAGCCCAAACACACTGCTACAGGGCATTACCTCATCAGTTTACATTACAGAGAAGCTATTTCATTATTAACCTTAGCAAGTAACATGAAAAAGAAACCCCTTACTCTAGTAAAAAAGCGACTGACTGTATTTTCAGTCATCCATTTCCTTAGGTTCAGAGAGTGAATTGATTTTCCCAGGGAGACACCATGAAATAATATTGCAAGTGAGGAAATGGACAGCTGAACAATCCAGCCACACTTCAAATTAATTTTCTGCCAGTCTACAAGTAGTATTGGATCTCAGTTGAAGTGTCGTTCCAATTCCTTAATCAGTGATCCTTGGGAATCTCCTCTGATGTCGGAATTCAGAACTTCCAAGCAAGAATGAGCAATGGAACATCAGTGTAAATGCATGCAAAGCAGCTTCTGCAGACAAACAATCATCTACTTCGCATACTCATCTTCCCTGGACAGGACATACAAGGATTAATTATCTTCTTCCAGCTCAGTTATTAAACTATTCTGTCAAACCCCCAGAACACTTTGGCATAATTTTATAAATAAAATAATGATCTGAAGACCATGTAAACAAATTACTCTCACCACTTGCTTAAGAGGAGTAAATTACAAAAACAGTCATATACTCAGCTCATTATTTACACGGCACTTAGGAGACCCCTCATTAGTAGCAGTGTTGGCATTGGTTTATTATTGTCACATGTACCGAGATACATTGAAAACATATAGATCATTGCAAAACATAAGCACATTTAGGTCCTACAAGAGAAAGGATTAGCTTTAGCCTTGTTTGTCACATGTACATCAAAGCATAATAGTGAAATACACAATTTGTATTAAATTAAATCAGTGTGGATTGTGCTGGGCAGGCTGAAAGTGTCTCCACGTTTCTAGTGCCCACAACTCACTAACTCTAACCTGTACATGTTTGGAACGTGAGAGGAGATCCAGAGCACCTGGAAGAAACCCACGTGGTCATGGGGAGAACATACAAACTCCTTGTAGACATTGGCGTGACCCTCACCCCAATCGTACAGCAGGCGTGCTGTAAAGTGCTAACTGCTATGGTACATGCTGCCTCTGTACTAACAGAACACAGACTGCAGAGTCATAGAAAAGTACAGCGGAGAAACAGGCTCTTTGGCCCATCTAGTCTGTGCTGAGGCATCTTAACTGCCTACTCCCGGGACACTGACCCTCCATACCCCTAACATCCATGTACTGATCCAAAACTTCTCTGAAACATTGAGATCGAGTTCACATGCACCACTTGTGCTGACAGCTCGTTCTGCACTCTCACGACCCTCTGAGTGAAAAAGTTTCTCCTCGTGCTCCCTTTAAACTTTTCACCTTACACCCTTAACCCATGAGGTTGTAGTCCCACCCTATCTCTGTGGAAAAAGTCTGCTTGCATTTACCCTATCTATACGCCTCATAATTTTGCATTAAGTTTACAGAAAATGTGTCCACTTAGCTGGACAATATGATGCAATGGCCTTGTTGAGACAGATTGTGAAGTGAAGAGTTCATCTTTAATATACAAGAAGTTCATTCAAGAGTCCTTTAAGAGAGGGATTGAAGCTGTCCTTGAGTTTAGCGCTGTATGTTTTCAAACTGATAATTTCTATCCAATGGAAGGGTGGAGAAACAGAATATACAGCATGGGAGGGGTTATTGATTATTCTGGCTGCTTTTCTGAAGCAGCGAATGTTTTACTTTAAAGAATTAAACTCATTTCAATTTTAAGTTAGACTTCTATAGTAGATATCAACAGCATACTAATCTTCACCATCATTATGTGCCGTGTTGTATTGATGTGCGCAATTGTGGTCTTACCCACGACCATGATTGTTCTTGGCAAATTTTTCTACAGAAGTGGCTTGCCATTGCCTTCTTCTGGGCTGTGTCTGCGCAAGGCAGATTACCCCAGTCATTATCAATATTCTGCAGAGATTATCTGCCTGGCATCAGCGGTCACATAACCAGGACTGGTGATATGCACCAGCTGCTCATACGACCATCCACCACCTGCTCCCATGGTTTCACGTGAGCCATGGCACTGTGGGGGCTACATCTTACCCAAGGGTGAACTGCAGGTGAATGGAGGGAAGAAGCACTTTACATCCCCTTTGGTGGAGATGCATCTCCACCCCGTTACCCAAAGGACATACTATGGAGATTGACCACATTTAGAGGGACACATTAAATCAAGTTAAACATTATGCACGTAAGTGCTTAAAGAACATGTTATTGATGATCACATGGGACCTCTCCCCCCACCCCCATATTAATTATCTATTATTTGTAAGGATAAATTATAAAGGATAAATTTGTAAGGATAAAGATGGCTAAGTGCAACATACAACAAAGATAATTTTATTTGGTAGAATAGCTGGTGAGAAACCAAGAGATAAAGCTATAGCCAATGAGAACAAATTTAATCATCATGATGGATAGGAGTGCAGAAAAGGGAAGGAAAGATCATTGATTTAAACTGTATTTATTTAATTGCAGAGAGCTTAACATGGAAGGCAGATGAATTCACAGTATGGAACGGCTTTGGAATCTTGGATATCATAGCATTAGCAGAAACATGGCTGAAGGAAGAATAAGGCTGACAGCTCAGTGTTCCAGCATATGGATGCTACAGGCATGGTAGAGGTACAGGTAAGAGAGGAGGGAACAGCATAACAATGGTCCACAGAGAGGATATTTTTGGGGACCGTCCAGTGAGACCATATGGATAGAACTTAGAAATGGAAAGCAGATGGTCACTCCGCTGGGATTGTAATAAAAGCCCCTCAAAGGCTAGTGGGAATTGGAGGAACAGATATGTAAAGAGAATGTAGTTGCAAACATACATAGAGGAGATTTAACCTTTCCTAATATGGACTGGGTCAACCATAGCATAAAATACTTGGATGGATTAGAATTTATGAAATCTGTCCAAGAAAACGTCCGTGATCAATATACTGCTTGAGCAGCGGCAAATCGGTGATCGAAACTGTGAGAAGATGTAACTCGCTCAGGTTTGTCGATTCAGTAGTAAGGGCAGCGACTCATGGTTTTTTCAGCAGGGGCCAATTAGCATTTGGGATTGATTCACAAGAACAAATTAAAGTAGGGCAGGGGCAAGCGGAGTGGCCATTGTCAGAGTGATCAGAGTTAGAGTGGGGAGTTTCTGGCTTTAGCTCTTTGAGGCTTCAGTGAGGAGAGGCTTGAGGGAGAGAAGGCAAAAAAGCTGTTGGTTGAGTTTTTATTACCACACAGCTTATTACTCTTCATTCTTTATATTTGTTCAGTTAGAATGGTGGAGATGGAACGCTCCTCTTGCAGGATGTGGGAAAGCAGGGAGATCTCCAATGTCTCTGATGACTACAACTGCAAGAAATGTATCCAGCTGCATCTTCTAACATTCTGCTTAAGAAGTTGGAGATGGAACTGGATGAACTCCAGATAATTTCGGAATGAGGATCTGATAGATAGGACATATAGAGAGGTAGTTACACGCAAGGTGCAAGACACAGGAAATTGGGTGACACTCAGGAAGGGGAAAGGGGCTAAGGAGCCAGTGCAGAGTATACCTGTGGCCATCTCACTCAACAACAGGTACACCACTTTGGATACTGTTGGGGGGGGGGGGCGGGGGATAACCTAGCAGGGGAAAGTCTCAGCAGTCACTGAGTCTGGTTCTGCAACTCAGAAGGAAAGGGGGAGAGAGGTGAGCTGTGGTGATAGGAGATTCATTAGTTAGGGAAACAGAACAGAGGTCCTGTGGACAGTAATGAGATTCCCAGATGGTATGATGCCTCCTGGGTGCCAGGGTCCAGGACATCTTGGATTGAGTCCATCGCATTCCTAAGTGGGCGGATGAACAGCCAAAAGTTGTGGTCCATGTCGGTAGGAAGAGTAACAAAGTTCTGCGAAGGGAGTTCAGGGAGCTAGGTGCTGAGTTAAAGTGTAGGACCTTCAGCACTCTGATCTCAGGATTGCTACCCATGCCACGTGTAAGTGAGGCCAGAAATAGGAAGATTATACAGTTGAACATGTGGCTAGGGAGTTGGTATAGGAGGGAGGGCATAAGATTTTTGGATCATTGGGTTCTCTTCCAGGGAAGGTGGGACCTGTACAGAAGAGATGGTTTGCACCTAAACTGGAAGGGGAGAAATATTCTAGTGGGAGGGTTTGCTAGTGCTGCACGGTGGAGATTAAACTACAGTTGCAGGGAGGTGGCAATCAGATTGCCAGAACGCTTAGCGGAGAGGTTGTGCAGACAGATGTTGTTAAGACCTCACACAAACTCAAGGAACAAAAGGTTGAGCATAGTGCTACGAGAGTGCTGTGCTGTGTATATTTTGATAGCAGAGGCAGCTGAGCTCACAGCGTGAAGCAACACCTGGAATTATGATATTGTAGCCAATAATGAGACTTGGTTGCAGAAGGCACAGGACTAGCAGCTCAATATTTTGGGGTTCTGTTGTTTTAGGCACAACAGAGCAGGAGGGATTAAAGGGGGAGAGTGTGGCAATACTAGTCAGGGGAAATGTCACAGCTCAGTCATGACAGACTGGAGAACTCATCTAGTAAGGTGCAATGGGTGGAACTGAGTAATAAGAAAGGTAGGACCACGTTAATGGGGCAATATTGCAGAACACCAACAGTTTGAGGGATTTAGAGGGAAAAAATTGTAGAGAGATCGCAGCCTATTGCAAGAAATATAAGGTTGTTATAGTAGGTGATTTTAAGTTTCCACATATTGACTCAAACTTCCAAATTAGAAAAGTAGATGGGATAGAGTTTGTCAGATGTGTGCAGACGAGTTTCCTAAATCAGTATATGCAAGTCTCAATGGGAGAGTGTGTGATACTTGACCTGTTACTAGAGAATGAGATGGGGCAGTTGACAGAAGGGAAACAAGCTGTTCTGGCAAAGGTGTAATTGGTGTGAGGGAGGCCTTCAAAAGTGAAATTTTGAGAGTACAAAGCTCGTATGTGCCTATCAGAAGAAAAGGTAAAGATAACATGTGGAAGGAAGCTTAGCTTGATATTGAGGCCCTAGTTAAGTGAAGAAAAGAGGTGCATAACAGGTATAGGCAGATAGGAACAAATAAGGTTCTTACAGAGTATAGGAAATGCTAGAGAGCACTTAAGAAAGAAATCAGGAAGGCTAAAAGAAGGCATGAAGTTACCCTAGCAGACAAGGTGAAGGAGAATCTGAAGGGATTCTACAGATAATTTAAGAGCAAAAGGATTACACATAACAAAATTAGTCCTCTGGAAGATCAGAATGGACATCCACATACGGAGCCACAATAAGGGGAGCAAACCTTCCCGTGAGCATATTTGTCCCCTTCCAGTTCAGGTGCAAACCGTCTCTTCTGTACAGGTCCCACCTTTCCTGGTGGAGGTCTTAAAATTATTTTTTTTTTCATCTGTATTTACTCAGGAGACAGACACAGAGTGTACAGAAGTGAAGCAAAGCAGCATCAACCTACACAGATTACAGAGGAGGAGGTGTTTGCTGTCTTGGGACAAATTGGGGTGGATAAATCCCCGGGACCTGACATGGTATACCCTTGGACCCTGTGCGAGGCAAGTGCAGAAATCGCTGGGGCCCTTAGCTAATACCAACATATGCATGAACCACAAAACAGACTCCCTGCTTTTATCTTTCTTTATGAGTGGCTAAAGGCTTTCAAGACCCACCATTTCCATTAGCATTCAAACTATTGAAAATAATGTGTTTTTGTACACTATGCTGAGGCAGTTTCTTGTTTCAGCAGTTAGAGTCAAATGTCCCTGTAATTTTAAGCGTTAAGTCTGAATCTTCTTGATGCCTGGCGCAAGAGATAATCAGTCTCCTTGCTGGTGTCTCACAATTAATCTGGTACCGCTAATGAACCCAAAAAGCTACAATTTATAAACACAACAGATACTAGAGATGCTGGAAACCCACATCAACACACACTAAATACTGGAGGAACTCAGCAGGTCAGGCTGCATCCACGGAAGTGAATAAACAGCAGATGTTTCAGGCCAAGACCCTTCTTCAGGACGGAAAAGGAAGGGGGAAGACACTAGAATATAAAGGTGGTGGGGGGGAGAGAAGGGAGGCTAGTTGGAAGGAAATAGGTGAAGCCAGCTGGGAGGGCAAGGTAAAGGGCTGGAGAAGAAGGAATCCAATAGGAGAGGAGAGTGGACCACAGGAGAAAGGGAAGGAGGGGAGGATCAGAGGGCGTGATAGTCATGTCCGTAGATACTGTTTGACCTGCAGAGATCAACCTGAAATGCTGTTCTCTTTCCACAGATACACCTTGATCTTTCCAACATTTTCTGTTTTTGTTTCAGGTTTACAACAACTGTAGTTTTTTTCCTTGTTTTTAAGAAAAAGATGTAATTTATATCTATAGTTATAGGAGCATTTCCTGAACCATTTACTTAGGATTGCTTTGAAATAGTTGTATTCAATCCAATTACGAGTCTCAACTATTAATTAGTCAACATTCAGTTTGACTTGACTTAATAAATCCACTTCATAGACCATAGAACACTGAAACAGAAACAATAACTTCCACACTCCTCTCATCCATGTACTTATCCAAATTAAACATTGAAATCAAAGCTGCATTCTCCACTTCTACTAGCTGCTCGTTCCACACTCTCACCACCCTCTGAGTGAAGAAGCCCCCACATGTTCCCCTTAAACGCTTCCCCTTTCACCCTTAACCTATGACCTCTATCATCATTCATCTATTCAGAGCTTCTAAATCCTGTGGTACAAATTAAATGGAGTTTGGCCAACCGGTTTTCACAGTTACAGCAACTCTCATAAGTTCTGCTGAACTTACAGAAGAAGAGTGAAAAACAAACATTATAAGACAAGATTGTATACTTGGTGCTGAAATAGGTTTATTATTTTATTGAACATGAAATTCTGTCTACCAGTCCTATTGGGTCATTCACAATGTTTTTATTTGACAGGAGACCTCTGAATACAACAGAGAATCAAAGATGGCATGCCTGTAATTTTTTTGTTGCTTAATGCCATTCAGTAGAATTACCCTTCTCCTCTATAAATAGCTCATTTTTTTGATCTTGTTTTCTTTTTATTGTTTTCCTTTTCTTATGAGTGCTCTATGAGTGCTCTATGCGTGCCTGTGTTTATTTTGCTTTTGAATGAGTAAAGCTTTGAAATATATGAACCTATCTTCTCTATATAACAGTTTACTGCAGTGGCCACTTTATTAGATTCATTTGTACATTTTCTCATTAATGTAAATATCTAATCATCCAATCGTGTGGCAGCAACTCAATGCATAAAAGATCAAGAGTTTCATTTGTTGTTCTGACAAAATATCAGATTAGGGAAGAAATGTGATCTAAGTTACTTTGACCATTGAATGATTGTTGGTGTCAGATAGGGTGGTTTGAATATATCAGAAACAGCTTATTTCCTGCGATTTTCATGCAGAACAATCTCTAGAATGTATAGAGAACTGTGCAAAAACAAGAAGCATCCAGTGAGTGGCAGTTCAATGAGCAAAAAATGCCTTGTTAATGAGAGAGGTCAGAGGCGAATGGTTAGACTGCTTCAATCCGACAGGAAGGCAACAGTGACTCATGTAACCACGCAAAACAACAGTGGTGTGCAGAGAGCATCCTTGATCCCACAACACGTCGAACCCCAAAGTGAATGGGCCACAACAGCAGAAAACCATGAACATGTACTCAATGGCCTCATATGTAAAGCATGTATTCCTTGTCATTACTTGTCATTTTCTGTAAAACATTTTATTTTAAACATTTATCATGGGAAGAACAATCTTTCTGTGAGTATTTGAATCTCTATTGTTCCAAGACAGTTGAAGCAGATTCTTTGACTATTTTTAAAGCAGAAAAGATCAATTCTTCAAACATGGGGTGAAGTTTTCCAGAGCAAGAAGCAATGCCAAGTTGTAATTATATTCAGAACACCTAACATTCGATTAAATACTGTAGAACTGGAATGGGAATTGAAATTGCTTTATTATTGTCACATGTACCAAGTTCAAAGAAAATTTTGTTGTGCATAGTGTTCACACAGTATATTTATTTATTTTATAGCATAGGAAAGGCCCTTGCGGCACTTTGACACAAGCTGCCAGCAACCCACAGATTTAACCAAAGTTTAATCCTGGGGCAATTTGCAATGACCAATTCACCTGCTAACAGGTATAATTGCACTGGGTGTGTTTAAGGCAAAGGTTAATAGATAATTGATTTGTGAAGACATGAAGAGATACGGGGAGAAGGCGGGAGATTGGGGCTGGGAGGAAAATGGAACAGCCATGATGAAATAGTGGAGCAGACTCAATGACCAAATTCTACTCCTATGTCTTCTGGTCTTGTGATCTTCTCTTTGAACCGTGGGTGGAAACCAGTGCACCCAGAGGAAGCCCATGGATTCCACATGGAGGACAGACAAACCACTTACAGAGGATGCCGGCACTGAACTTTGAACTCTGAACTCTGATGACCCACCGTGAGAGCGCTGCACTAAGCACTACGCTACCATGGAGCCCATAGTATTTTATAGATCAAATCATTAAATATTGCATTCGAGGCAGTAAATGTAAAATAATAGCAGACTGTAGAATAAAATGTGACATCTATAGAGGAAGTGCAGTGCAGGTGGACAATAAGATAGAGGATCATAATGAGATCAGGAGTCCATCTAAGGAACCATAAAATACTCTTATTACACCAAGGTGGATGCCATCCTTCAGCTAAGTAGTATGTGCTTTCAGGCTTTGGTATCTTCTGCCCAATGGGAAAAGAAAGTGTGTCTACAATGGGTGGAGATATTCATTTTCCAGCTAATTCACTGAGGCGCAATAGGTATAGGGGCTGGGGAGGGGGGACTGGTTTCTGTGTCCACAACTCTCTGTAGTCATGAGCAGATCAGTTGCCTTACCAAGCTGTGATGTATCCCAATGGGTCTCTATGGTATGTCAATAAAAAGATCATAGAAATTTAGCCCCTGGCAATGGAGTAGCCTCAAGGGTCTCAGCCAATTTCCTCATTCATACATCTATACATTATGAACAACTTAAAATTCTAAAGTTGCCTTTAGGGAAAGAAATTCTTTCCCGTGATTTCCTTTTCAATAGTTTGAAATTTAATTTTTCAGACTTTAAATTAAAAAGTTACATGATTACATGATGAAATGGCTTAATTAATTTGCCTTTTGAGCTTGTTAATATTATTAAAGATTTTAATTTAAGCCTGCTACCTAACATTGACTCAATGAGCCTAAACTCTGTAATGATCCTGCAAGATTCACACCATTTGTTTTGGGAAACAAAAAACACTCTGCCTACTTTTCAATGGATTTATTTGATAGTATGCTGAATATTTTTTGAAGTTCCTTACACTGAGGTCCTCCCTCCGAAGAACAGAATATCAAAATGAAAAAAAGTAGAGGCAATTTGGAAAGCAAGATTCATCTAAATAGTACCATTAACGTATCAAAAAAACCTTACAAGGTGCATTATGGAATTTTGACAGCATATCACAAAAAAATACAATAATGGAGATACAAAGTCTTAGTTTCTGGTGGGACAGCCATGAATTGAATTGAATTGACTTTATTTCTTACATCCTTCACATACATATGGAGTAAAAATCTTTACGTTACATCTCTATCTAAATGTGCAATGTGCAATCATAGTAATTCATAATAATTTATAAGAAATAGAACAGTAAGTGTAATATAGAGTACACTCAAATCAGCGTGAGATCATCAGTCTGATGGCCTGGTGGAAGAAGCCATCCCAGAGCCCGTTGTTCCTGGTTTTTATGCTGTGGTATCACTTCCCGAATGGTAGCAACTGGAATAGATTGTGGTTGGGATGTCTTGGATCCCCAGTGATCCTATGGGCCCTTTTTACACACCTGTCCTTGTAAATGTCCTGAATCATGGGAAATTCACAACTACAGATGCGCTGGGCTGTCTGCACCACTCTCTGCAGAATCCTGCGATTAAGGGAGGTACAGGTCCCAAGCCAGGCAGTGATGCAGGCAGTCAGGATGCCCTCAACTGTGCCCCTGTAGAAAATTCTTAGCATTTGGCGGGGGGGGGGGCCCAACCGTCTGAGGTGAAAGAGGAGCTGTTGTGCCTTTTTCACTACACAACTGGTGTGTACAGACCACGTGAGTTCCTCGGTGATGTGGATGCCGAGGAACTTGTAAGCTGTTTACCCTCTCAACCCCGGATCCATTGATGTCAATAGGGGTTAGTCCATCTACATTCCTCCTGTAATCCTCGACCAGCTCCTCTGTTTTTGCGACACTGAGGGAGAGTTTGTTTTCTTGACACCACTGTGTCAGAGAGATGACTTCTTCCCTGTAGGCCGCCTCGTTATTGTTTGAGATAAGGTCAATCAATGTAGTGTCTTCGGCAAATTTAATTAGCTGATTGGCGCTGTGAGTGGTGATACAATTATGGGTATACAAGGAGAGGACTCAGTACGCAGCCCTGAGGGGCTCCTGTATTGAGAGTCAGAGTGTTGGAGTTGAGGGAGCCCACTCTTACAAGATCCGACTGCACAAGGCACGGTCAAGGCTGAGGTCTCTGAGCTTCTTGTCATGCTTGGATGGAACGGTGGTGTTGAATGTTGAACTGTTATCCAAGAACAGCATTCTCACAAAAGCAACCTTCTACTCTAGATGTGTAAGGACGGTATGCAGAGCAGTGGCTATTGCGTCGCTTGTCGGTCAGTTGTGTCGGTAGGCGAATTGTAGAGGGTCCAGTGTGGGTGGCAGCAAGCTGCAGATGTAATCCTTGACTAGCCTCTCAAAGCATTTGCTTATTATTGAGGTGAGTGTGAAAGGATACCAGTTGTTCAGTCGGATCGAGTGGCGGAGTGGACTTGATGAGCTGAATGGCTATGTTCTGCTCAAATGTCCTATAGTCTAATTAAAAGTCATTTTAAGCACTGCCTTAAAGTGGAAAAAAGGAACTTGAATTGCTTTGAAGAGATTTGTAGATATTGATGTGAGTGAATCCAGCTGCAGACGGCTTTCCATTTAATCCCCATTTGACTTCATTTTTAAGATGTCCTTTACATCAGATTAGACGTAATGCTGGCTTAATGTCAAGGTAAGTCCCTCTCACCTCAAATTATCCTGGAAATTCGGTCTACTGTACGATCTGATCCAAAGCTGTAAAAAAGTTTTGATTTGAATCATGCTGGTAGATACTTGATGAGTCAGTACCATTTGACAGTGCTGCTGAATTTACTTCCCAGCACTTTGATATCACCCTCAATAAACTGAAGATACTAACACCAGACTTTCGTGCAGATTTCACTTAGTGACAATTTTAAAGTAAAGGAAACGCTTTAGCTCAGTGTTTCCAGATCGTGGTTGAATGCAATTCTGCTGCTGATGATGAACTGTGCTATTTACAAAAGAGAACAAAGTTACCAAGAACTTGGTCTCTATAAGGACAATATAATGGTCAAATCCCCCAAGTGTATCATGGATAAATTTATTTCCACATGGAATCAGTTAGAGTATCCTCCTCTACAGACCATTAGAGCTTGCAAACACATTAAATCTTTCGCCTGGCAAAGGCAAAGATGCTGTTCTTTTTTCCCATATATATATATGTTCATTTCTTCAGGAAAGAACAGGAAGATTTAATTTTGACTTGCTTAAGGTAATCACTTATCATAGCACTTCAGGTCAATCTATTCTGACTTACAATAAAATTTAACTGTGTATCTTACAGTAAATGGTCTATAGCTAACATCCTATCTTGCAGCAATTTGGAGCCCGGGAACAAAACCAATTTGTATATCATTTTAAGAAAATAAGGTTTATTCATTGGATATTGGTGCCTGAATTGAGACTTAACCATCAGAAAATCATAATGGGAAATTGAATGTAATATCTTAATATGAGAAGAAGACAAGCTACATTTTGTTGAAGGTTTGTTTATTTTGTAGAATTGAACCATATAATTCAATAAATAAATTAATAAAATGTCTTTAAATTGGTTGGATGTATTTATATCTGTAGTTGATTTGTATCTTTTTGTCCAATTGTGCTGCATACCTTGATGGTAATAAACAAAGTAGGGTGTTATAGTTGGTATATTGTGCCATCTATTTAGAATATAGAACATAGAACAGTACAGCCACAGGAATAGGCCATTTGGTCCACAATGTTGTGCCAAATCAATTAAAAATTAATAATCAAATGGCTGACTAAACTAATCTCTTCTGCCTACATAATGTCCACATTCTTCCATTTTCCTTACATTCATGTGCCTATCTAAACATCCTTGAATAGTCTCTGATGTCTCTGCCTCTACCCCAACCTCAGGCAGCACGTTCCATTTGGTTCACAGTTTTTTCTGTGTAAAAAAACTTGCCCCTCACATCTTCTTTGAAACGACCCTTTCTCACCTTAAATGCATGCCCTCTGATATGAGACATTTTAACCCTGGAAATAGATAATGCCTGTCTATCTATGCCTCCCATAATTTTATTAAGCTCTGTCAGATCTCTCCTCAGCTTCTGCCAATCCAGAGAAAACAACCCAAGTTTGAGAAATTTCTCATGATAGCACATGCCCACTGTTCCAAGCAACATTCTGGTAATCAACTTCTGCACTCTCTCTAAAGCGTTCCTTCCTACAATGGGGATTACCAGAACTCTATGCAATACTCCAGATACGGCCAAACTAGAATGTTATAAAACTGCAACATAATTTCATGACTTCTCAACTGAAATCTTTGACTAGCAAAGGCAAGCATATCTCCCTGTCATCCTGTGAGCCACTTTCAGGGAGCTATGAACTTGGAACCCAAAATCCCTCTGCTCATCAACACTGTTAAGGACTTCGCCCTTAACAGTGTAGTGTCTCTTTACATTTGACCTACAAAGGAGCAACACTTTATATTTGGCCAGGTTAGACTCCATATGCCATTCCTCTACCCATATCTGGAACTGATCTATATCCCGTTGTATTCCTTGCCAGCCTTCTACGCTAACCACCACACCACCAATATTTGTATCATCTGCAAACTTTCTAACTCACCCATCTAAGTTTTCATCTAGGTTATTTATATACATGACAAACAGCAGTGGTCCTAGTACTAATCCCTGTGTAACACCACTCGCCATAGACCTCCAGTGAGATTAAATCCCTTCAGCCACTACCCTCTGTCTTCTATGACAAGCCACTTCTGAATCCAAATGGTCAATTCCCCATACAAATTAATCTTCTAAATGAGACTCTCATGGGTGTCCTTGTCAAAAGCCTTACTAAAACCCATGAAGACAACATCCACAGCTCCACCTCATCAACCATCCTCCTCACCGGTTGAAAAAACTCAATCAAATAAGTAAGGCATGACTTACCCCACACAAAACCATGCAGGCTCTCCCTAATTAGGACATGGCTTTCCAAAATGCTCATAAATCCTCTCCCTCGCAAGTAACTTCCCTACCACTAATGTGAGACTCACTGGTCTATAGTTTCTAGGATTTTCTCCAATTTCCTTCTTGTATAAAGGAACATCATTAGCTACTTGCCAGTCCTCCGTGATCTCACCTGTGGCTAGAGGGAACACAAAGATATTGGTCAAGGTCTCAGTAATCTCTTCTCTTGCCTCTTTCAATAATCTGGGGTATATCCCATTAGACCCTGGGGACTTATCCACCTTAATGCTCTTTAAGAGACCCATCTCTAACTCCTCCATTACTTTGAAATGCGCAACACTGATCTCCCTATCCTTGTCAGCTCTGCACAATTTGGGTCCTCCCATTCTCCCCCCAGCTAACAGGAATCGCCTGGAAACAAGAGTCACTAGTTTCCAACATATCACCTGCAGCCTACTTAAACCCAGCTCTCACCCACAATCCTGGTTGAATCAAATGAAACAGCCAGCCTCAACCAATTCTTCCTAGCCATCAGTTACCTTGTTGCCTTATCGCGTTAAATATCTGTTCTCTCTTGCTTGGTGGTCCCTCATAGCTTGTTACTTTGAATTTATTTTTTACTAAAGTTATTGCTCACTTCTAAATAGCTTTCACTGCTCTGTGTTTGGATCAAGCCTTCTCTATATTTCTTGACAGGATGAGTAAACCAGTGACTAACCCAACAGTATGTATAAAGGAAGTCATTTGTTGGCAGGAGCAATTGATCCAGAAGCAGAGGAAATCACAGAACTACCTGCTTGCCGCTCTCAACCAACTCTCCTTCTCAATACAACAACCTTGGACCAGTCAATCATATCACTCGGAGCTCCAGATTCCAGCGCCTGAATGACTTAAAGGATCGCCAGCCTGATGCTGCAACTTCCTGTACCAATGCATTTGACCTTTTGAACTCCAACCACTCTGTATATTACGGACAAAGCCAAGATTGCCTTTGTCATTTCTCTCTTGACTGGGCAATCTCTGACCTGGGCTGCCTCTAACAGAAACACTAAAGTATCCAGATTTCACCACAGTAGTCGTAGTAGCCACCATCGATCCCAGAGAATCATGGGTTTGTGCCTTTGGTGGACTGTGGTGGACCAGGGTGCAAGCCTGGGCAGGAAGGTTTGAAGAACCGGCTGCTACCCATGCAGCAGGTTCCCCCTCTCCACGTCACTGATGTAGTCCAAGGGAAGGGCAAGCGCCGATACAGCTTGGCACCAGTGTTGTCGCAGAGGTTGCCAGAGCGAAGTTGTAACTGTCTTGGGGACCCCAGCTCCAGATTTCTTCCAATGTGATGTACCGGATTTTCAACCATCAAGAAAGTGGAAGCAGATCAGACATTTCGCCTACATCACGGCTCTTGCTCTGTGCTGGATTAAACCATAGAATTCAGGACCCTTGTGATAGAGTGTGGTTGGAATACAGAAGTGCTACTGTTCCATTACCGTTATAGCATCCTGGAGCACTTAAATGATGATCTGTTTACCTGGGAGATGCCCAATGACCTTGAAAGCATTATCGCTCTGGCAGACAACCATAGTCCAACTCACTCTCCTTGTCCTCCTCTACATCCTTACTGCTCTTTACACACAGTGGTCGCTGGAGGATTCCGACACAACTGGGAACTTTTTGGACCGGATTCTGTGCGCACAGCTTGGAATCCCTACTTAGTCTACCTCTCTCTGCTTCTGCATCATGCCATTGAGAGAGGTCCCTTGAGATCTGGGATGGTCAGAGTGTACATCAGAGTTAGAGAGTACCATGAGTTCATCCAATTCCTCCTGATCAACTCAACCAACACTCCTCTTATCTGGGGTTATCCATGGCTCTCCACTGAGGACCCTCACTTTGCCTGTGTTCTCCTGAGATGGCAACCCATCTGCCAGCAACCTTAGTTGAACTCACCCCATCAATCCGTGGAGCAGAGTTACTCTCAATCTCACCAAACTCCCCCAGGAATGCTACAACTTACCCATCACTTTCAATAAGAGGAAAGCCAGCACCTTGTCATCTCACAGACCATACAATCGCACAATTGATCTCCTCCCCATCGCCGAAGTCACCTGTTCTCTTTCTCTCCTTCAATGACCCAAGCCACGAATAACTACATCGCCAAAGCACTACAGTACTGTGTCACTTGACCATTTCAGTGCCGAGCTGTTGCAGGATTCTTCTTTGTCAAGAAGAAAGATGGGGGTCTTCATCCCTGCATTGACTTTCATGGACTCAACAAAATCATCATTAAGAACTGCTACCCTCTCCCCTTGATGGATAGCACATTTGAAAATCTCTATGGGGCCAAGATCTTCACCAAACTGGATTGACAGAGCACTTTCAACCAGAACTGTATCCACCGAGGGATGAATGGAAGATGGTGTTCATTACATCCACTGGCCACTGTTAATGCTTGGTGATGCCTTTCTGATTTTGAAACAGTCTAGCCATTTCCCAAGCCTTCATTCATGCAATCCTCTGAGTCATGCTACACAGGTATGTGTTCTTCTACCTCAGCAACATCCTCATCTTCTTCAATGACCTCAAGACCATAGACATGCCAACGGTCATGTGCTCTGACATATTCCAGTGGGTCAAGTCTTCACCACTCTCTGGCCATCCAGACACATGACAGGCTCTGGATTGTCTGTGATGCCTGTTCTGGTGGTCCATCATGACTGCAGATGTACATCTTCCTATAGATGCTGCTTGGCCTGCTGCGTTCACCAGCAACTTTGATGTATGTTACATCAGTTTGTTGCTGCCTGCCGTCAATGTGCCTGTACAATCCCTCCAACCAGTGGCCCTCTGGGCTCCTGCAGCCTCGGCCTGGCCCTTGACAACCACTGATTTCATCACAGGTTGCCACCTTCTGATGTGGCTATGGTGATCATGAATGTGGTGGACTGGTTCTCCAAGGAAGCCCACTTTGTTGCACTCTCAAAGTTTCAAGCAGACGGTGTGTTGGCGGATCCAGCTTTCCAAAATGCTCTTCACTTCCATAGCCTCCCCCAAGATACTGGGGCCCAGAGTTTGTCTCCCACTTCCAGCAAGCCTTCTGCTCCCTCCTCAGCACCTCAGTGAGTTTGTCCCCTGGCTATCATCCACAGACCGATGGACAGTCAGAAAGAGGCAATCAGCAAATGAAGAAGATTTTGCAATGCTTCGCTGCCTCTAACCCTTCCACATGGAAGAAATATCAGCTCTGGGTCAAGTTGTCCCATAACCTACACACCTCCTCTGCAACAGGTATGTCACCCTTTGAAGTGCTTCATGGCTACCAACCCTCTCCCCATGGAGAGCCATCTTAGGTGCCAATCGTGCCTACTGCCACCAGTCAGGATAACCGTCATCACCAAGGATGTTTCATGACCCCTCGTGAGTTTCCCTTCTTGAGTTCTTTTCTGGCTTCTTTATAATCCACAGATGCTCTGATTCTAGCTTCCTAAACTTCACAAGCTTTTCCTTTTCTTCTTGACCAAATTCATCACCTCTCTCCACTTTGAAGGCTCTCTTACCTTGCCATCCTTGTCCTTCCTTCTAATTGGAACATACCTGTCCTGTACTCTGTGCAATTAATCTTTAAACAGCCTCATGTCAGATGTGGACTTGCTCAAAAACAGCTGCTCACAGTTAATTCTCCCCAGTTCCTGCCTAATGCTTTAGTAATTTGCCCCGATCCCGTTTAATACCCTCCCACAATGTCCATATTCATCCTTATTTATAGCTATCTTAAAATTTAAGGAGTTGTTGTCACTGTTCCTACCCTGTTCATTGACTATCATTGTCAGTCATCTGGCTATGCTGATTAACTAACACCAGTACAGCCCCTCCTATTCTTGAACTATCTACAAATTGATTTAAGAAGCTTCCATGATGCAGCAGTCAAAACCTGACCCATCTAAACTTGCATTTAAGAAAATAATAAATGATAGTCTATTGTTATTCACGGTGGGATAATACAATATAGTTGATATAATGATAACATTTCGACAAACAAGGAAGAGATTTGTACACGTAATTGTTTGTAGTCATTTAAGATGTGTATAATCCTAAATGCTTTTTAATTTGCTGCATCAGCTACAGACAAGATGACATGGAAAATCACTGAAACTACATCTGGAACTTCTGGCAGGTCCTTGTAGAAAACAAGCAATCTGCAGAGGCTCAGAAAACTCTCTAACGAAGTCCAGCCAAACTAAGTGAGTTAACTCATTCTAATTTATCTGAAGTGATCATGCAAATAGTCAGAGGTGGTAAAAATGCTTCAATTATTCTTCCTGAAGGAATTGTTCTTCAGTTGACTCCTGCTGAACTAATAAATCTGCATCTGTTTTGTCTATTACAGTCAAACCTAATGTTCCCAAAAGGATTTCTTGATACCTTGTGCCTATTTTGACTTAGTCAATGATATTATTTCATTATCATTCTAATTAAAATGGATATTTAAAAGCAACAGCATTTCAGAACGGGATATTGCAAAAACAAAATTCTGAATTATTTCCCTTCCCTTTTTTGCACTGGTAACAATTGTAAAATCCACTTGTTTATATTTTTCCTGTGTTTTAGCAATCCTAAATACATAAAAGGGAGCAGCAGGAAAAGGTTATTTAAATCCACAAAGATCAGAAAGTTCAAAGTAAGGTTTATTATCAAAATACATACACAACCCCAAGATTAATTTTCTTGTTGGCATACTCAACAAATCTATAGAATAATAACTATAACAGAATCAATGAAAGAGCACCCCACTAGGGCATTCAACCAGAGTGCAGAAAGCAACACATTGTGCATATGCAAAAAGAAGAAACGATAAAAGTAAATAAATAATTGAATTGACTTTATTTCTTACATCCTTCACTTACATGAGGAGTAAAAATCTATACGTTATGTCTCCATCTAAATGTGCAATCATAGTAATTTATAATAAATAGAACAGTCAATGTAACATAGAGTACATTCAAATCAGCGTGAGTTCATCAGTCTGATGGCCTGGTGGAAGAAGCTGTCCCGGAGCCTGTTGGTCCTGACTTCTATGCTGCAGTACTGTTTCCCTGATGGTAGCAGCTGGGATACATTGTGGTTGGGATGGCTTGAGTCCCCAATGATCCTACGGGCCCTTTTTACACACCTGTCCTTGTAAATGTCCTGAATCATGGGAAGTTCACAACTACAAATGCACTGGGCTGTCCGCACCACTCTCTGCAGAGTCCTGCAATTAAGGGAGGTACAGTTCCCATACCAGGCAGTGATGCAGCCAGTCAGGATGCTCTCAATTGTACCCCTGTAGAAAGTTCTTAGGATTTGGGGGCCATACCAAACTTCCTCAACCGTCTGAGGTGAAAGAGGTGCTGTTGTGCCTTTTCCACCACACAGCTGGTGTGTACAGACCACGTGAGGTCCTCGGTGATGTGGATGCCAAGGAACTTGAAGCTGTTCACCCTCTCAAATCCAGATCCATTGATGTCAATAGGGGTTAGCCTGTCTCCATTCCTCATGTAATCTACAACCAGCTCCTTTGTTTTTGCAACATTGAGGAAGAGGTTGTTTTCTTGACATCACTGTGTCAGAGAGATGACTTCTTCCCTGTAGGCCACCTCGTAATATTGAGAACCTTTGAAAGTGAGTCCATAGGATGTGGAAACCTTGCAATAATGGGGCATGTGAAGTTGAGTTCAAGAGACTAATGATTGAGGGGTAGTACCTTTTTCTGAACCTGTTGGTGTGAGTCCTGAGACTCCTGGCAGCAGCAAGAAGAGAGCATGACCTGGGTGGTGGGGGGCACTGACAATTGATGCTGCTTTCCTGCGACAACACTTCATGTAGATGTGCTCAATGGTGGCGAGGGCTTACCCATGATGGACTGGGCCATATCCATTAACTTATGTTGCCTTTTCAGGACAAGGACATTGGTGGTTCCATACCAGGCTGCCAGTCAATATCCTCTCCACCATACATCTATAGAAATTTGTTAAAGTTCGGAACAATGATAGAACAAGCCTGTTCTATCATTTATCAGGGTCATCAATGATCCAATCTTGACTTCAACACCCATTTCCCAGACACATTCCATGAAGCTTAAATATCTGTCAAACTCTCCTAGGATATTTTTAATAGTTCTCCCTTCATAGCTCTCAGAAAATGGGGAATTCAAAGAGTCACGACCTTTGTGAAACTAAATTTTCCCTCATCCTTGCTTTAAATAAGTGACCCCTTTGTTCTGAAGCTTTTTGCACCTGTTTCAAGATATCCTGACTTAGAGGATCATGCTATCATCATTCATCCTATGTCTCCTCAAGATCACATCACATTCTTTAAACCCCAGTGATTATGGACCCAATCTGCTCAAACTTCCTTCATACATCAACCCTTTCATCCCTAAAATTAACAGTGAATTTCCTTCACACTGCTTGCAGAACATTGTCCTCCAGGTGTTGCTTCACCTGAAATCTATAAAGTTGCATCAATCCTTCCCTTGAAACAAAGGCCAAAATCTTATCAGCTTGCCTAATTACTTCTTACTGTACCCTCACAGCATACTAGCCCATCTATCTTTGTGTCAAATGTGGCTGCAGAGGATTTGGTTCCTTCATCCATGTTATTAACATTGATTATAAATAATCGAAGGACTAGAACTAATCCCTGAGGCTTTCCTTTACCTAATGATTGCCAATATAAAAATGACCCTCTTATAATGACTATTTTCTGTTAAATAATCATTCCTCTATCCATGGAAACATACCTCCTCCAGTCATATGTGTCCATATCTTGTGCAATAGTCTTTGATGTAGCACTTAATGAAATGTTTTTTGGAAATCCAAGCACCCTATATGAACTGCATCATTTTTATAAATACTATTTATTATATCCTTGAAGCCACTCTAATAGATTAGTGAAACCCAATTTCCCTTTCATAAAACCATGCTGACTCTGCTTGATTGTCTCATGCATTTGCTCATTTTTTAAACCAACTACATATTGGGTAAAATTACAAATGCAAAGTCAGATTATGCTGATAATGGTTTCATTATGGGATTAAGAGTGCACTCAGTTCCAGGAGTAATAATCAAATAATACTCAACCAGAAAAAAACAGCAATAACTTGAGAAAGTGGCAAGGACAAATAGGTACAAGAACAGTTTCTTTCCATATGCCATCAGTCTTATGAACACTTGAATTTTAGTCTATTATAAACCAAGTGCAGCTGTGCATACACATATATATCTCACTGTATATAGTTCATGATTATTTGCACTATTGTTTTGTTTGCTTTTTGATTCTGTACAGCGAGAGCTCAGGGAAACTGGCATCAAATTCCCTGTATGTGTCTACATACTTGGCGATAGTAAAGGATTCTGATTCTGATTATTTAAAGATTAATAATTTGGTACCTGTGAAAATGAAACCACTAAGAAATTGATTCACCTTTGGCTAGTTAATACAACTTCCCTTTTTCTGAACCGATCTCTGACCTCTGTTGTACCTATTATAGGGACGTTGAGAATGCTGAATGGATTCTGATATGGAATCCAATTCACATTCACATTTATAGCACAAGTCACACCACATGCCATATTGTTGAATCATAGAAACTATAGAAAAACTACAGCACAGAAACAGGCCTTTTGGCCCTTCTTGGCTGTGCCGAAGCATTATCTGCCTAGTCCCACTGACCTGCACACGGACTATATCCCTCCATACACCTCTCATCCATGTATCTGTCCAATTTATTCTTAAATGTTAAAAAAGAACCCGCATTTACCACCTCGTCTGGCAGCTCATTCCATACTCCCACCACTCTCTGTGTGAAGAAGCCCCCACTAATGTTCCCTTTAAACTTTTCCCCCCTCACCCTTAACCCATGCCCTCTGGTTTTTTTCTCCCCTTGCCTCAGTGGAAAAAGCCTGCTTGCATTCACTCTGTCTATACCCATCATAATTTTATATACCTCTATCAAATCTTCCCTCATTCTTCTACGCTCCAGGGAATAAAGTCCCAACCTATTCAACCTTTCTCTGTAACTGAGTTTCTCAAGTCCTGGCAACATCCTTGTAAACCTTCTCTGCACTCTTTCAACCTTATTTATATCCCTCCTGTAATTTGGTGACCAAAACTGAACACAATACTCCAGATTTGGCCTCACCAATGCCTTATACAACCTCATCATAACATTCCAGCTCTTATACTCAATACTTTGATTAATAAAGGCCAATGTACCAAAAGCTCTCTTTATTACCCTATCTACCTGTGACGCCACTTTTAGGGAATTTTGTATCTGTATTCCCAGATCCCTCTGTTCTACTGCACTCCTCAGTGCCTTACCATTAACCCTGTATGTTCTACCTTGGTTTGTCCTTCCATTAGCATGTGTGCAGTTAATATGCAAAGCTGGCAGATTGTGATATCAATTAGTGAACAGCACTGATTTATTGCCATATCTGTCATTTTGAAGACCAACGGCTAATACATTCCCTGGTTCTCTTTCCCTTTCTCACTCTCTTTTTCTCTCCCTCCCTCGTGGCTTTAAATAATGCAGTTTTCAGTACCCCTGATGGGGAGGCAGCCAGTCAGCAGCACAATTATTGCTGGCTTCGTGCAGCACGCAGTAAAATCAGGGAAGAGGAAAGCTACACAGATACCCACTGTCAGGTTCTGTTCCATTAAGCTCCCGATGTTAGCTTTGCTTCCTCCATCTCCCTATCTCCCTGCCTCATTAGTGTCAGCAATTTGTACCTGTTTGTCAAAACAATTATTTATTTATCTACGTTAAAGCACTGGTAGACAATAAACTGGCTTCAGTGCCGTGTGGGAAATGGGAAAATCAGGGGGAAGGCAAAAGGTCGTTAGCCGAGTGTTTGGATAGGGTGTGTGTACTCTCATTGGAATGTAAGGTGCTGAGATGTGAGCTGATAGTTGCTTACAAAGCCAATAAATAGGTTGTCAAAATATTTTTCCCAGGAAAGGAGTCTGGTGAAAATTTGGAATGAGCTTGGACCTACTCCATTTTCTCTGGGGACCAGACCTAAAGATTCAATCCGGTTCGGAATGCAGTCACTTGCTTGTATTGTTTGCATGGTGTGTGTGTGTTTTTTACCTTTTTCTTTATGCAGGGGTTTTGGTCTTTTTTTAAAATTGGGTTCTATTGATTTCTTGTTTTGTGGCTGCCTGTAGGCAAACAAATCTCAAGGTGTATAATTTATATATTCTTTAATAATAAGTGTACTTTGAATCTTTGAATATTTTGAGCTACAGGAGGTAGTAGTGGAGGCAAATACTATTATGACATTTATAAGTCATTCAGACAAGTTCTTGGATAGGAAAGGAGTGGAGGGATTTCAACAGGCTTCTCTTCCACAATTGTATTTCATTGCTGTCAATAAATGTGAAATTTAGAAGCAGAGATGAATGCATCAAAATCATTGCTTTATGAAGTGTTTGGCTCAGGGCTCTGGTAGTAACCATGCAAGGTCATCTTCTCCATCACCTTACAGCCTCTGCCAATTCTCTGGGCTAGAATGCAGGCCAGCTGAAAATTTAGTGATGTGCTTTCCCCACATGTGTCAATGAAGTAAATGATAAGTAATAGCTGATTCCAGTCAATTCTGGCAACACACATCAAAGTTGCTGGTGAACGCAGCAGGCCAGGCAGCATCTCTAGGAAGCGGTACAGTCAACGTTTCAGGCTGAGACCCTTCGTCAGGACTAACTGAAAGAGCTAGTAAGCAATTTGAAAGTGGGAGGGGGAGGGGGATATCCAAAATGATAGGAGAAGACAGGAGGGGGAGGGATGGAGCCAAGAGCTGGACAGTTGATTGGCAAAAGGGATATGAGAGGATCATGGGACAAGAGGCCCAGGGAGAAAGAAAAGGGGGAGGGGGGGAAAACCCAGAGGATGGGCAAGGGGTATAGTGAGAGGGACAGAGGGAGAAAAAGGAGAGAGAGAGAAAAAATGTGTGTATATAAATAAATAACAGATGGGGTACAAGGGGGAGGTGGGGCATTAGCGGAAGTTTGAGAAGTCAATGTTCATGCCATCAGGTTGGAGGCTCCCCTGACGGAATATAAGGTGTTGTTCCTCCAACCTGGGTATGGCTTCTGGTCAAGTTAGCACCAAGCTGTGGTCTCCATCAGGGTTGTAGCTTTGTCACAAGAGATTTAGGTGAGGATGGTTAGGATCTAAGTGGTGGTATCCAAGACTAAAATCAAGACATGATACGAGACTGAAACGAGAACAGGGTGCTAAACTAGACACTAGATGAGATTCCACATAGCGCTGATGATTGAGCACCAAATCTCAGTTCAGGTACTCTTTAAATATTAAAATCCTGCTGCCAAAACATGGTCACCAATTAGCAGGGTGGGCCTGAATCTTTAAAGGAACTACACCAACTATCTGTACTCTGGAGAGTTAGAGCATCTAAACGCCAGAGAGTGGCACAAGCAGGTGTGTGTCATAACAAGCTCAGATTTAGTTACTTTTTAAGTTTGTAGGGAAGGTTTTGCAGACAGAGAGGAGGGTTAGAATTCAGGTTAATTTTAGGAACGGGGCCTATGACTCTGAAGTCCATTGGGGAAGACAGAGGCCCGATGACTGTGAGTCCACTCAAAGCCTGTCCTGGAGATGAAGGACTCTCTGTGTGGATAGGTGGGAAGAAAGAAGCTTGTCTTGCTGTTGTGGCTTTGTTGTTTGTTCTGTTCCGTTTTGCTGTGTTCTGTGTGTGGCTCTGCCTAGCATTGTGGATATGCTCTGCTGGCTTCGAAATGTGTGGCAACACTTGCGGTCTATCCCCTTAGGTTGTGCTGGTTGCTAATGCAAATGACGCATTTCACTGTTTGTTACGATGCACGTGTGATAAATAAAAATGAATCTGGATCTGAATTCCCGTAAGTGTTCACAGCACTCCAACTGACACGAGCTTTCTCATCATTAAACTCAATGTAAAATCAAAATGCCAACACAAATCATGCAAACATTGAAAGTTATTAACCATTAATTTTAATCTCTCCAATTCCACAGTTTTACTTCTGCACATAGAAAGTATACACTATTAGTGGTATGCCTGGTTTAACTCTGAAATTATGTATGGGATATATGGGGTGTCTAGGGAGAGGTAGTGTGGGGTAACGTGATTGGTCGAAATGTGCATAAATCTCAACCACCAACATTGAGTAGGAGGCTTCACTTTAAGAGGCTGGTCTGACATGATAATGTTGTTATGCAAGGATTTTTAGCTCGCTTTTGTGTTTAGGTTTTGGAGTTCAGTGAAAAATGGTTACGGGTTTCATTTAACATAAAACTCCTCACTTTGTTTTACTTGCGAAAATCTACATTGGTGATCCCGATGCTCTTGGACAATTCCTGAGTTATTAAACATTTTGGCCCCGCAGTCGCTTTGAAACTGATGGAGTTTTGGGAGCAAAACGCCTTTGCTTGCTTTGTACAAGCTGAGGCCCAGCTTGCTCTGTGAGAGATCTCCGCAGGCGACACTAAGTTCTAGTGCGTGGTTTCGTCGCTCAGCAATTCCATTGTTGCAAGAGTGGTGAGTCTGCTTGAACACGAACCAGAACACGATAATCACCTATCACTGAAAACTCACCTTTTACAGACTTCTGGACTACTGGAGCCTAAGCACAGCAAACAGTTGCTTTCTTCACCCGGTCTCAGTGATGCTAAGCCATCGGAGCTAATGAACCACATGCTGTCTCTCCTGGGAAATCACCATCCTTGTTTTATTTTTAAAGGATTCTTCATGCAGCATATGCTTGAGCAAATTCACATAGCCCTTGCTAATGCGCCTATGATGGACTATAGGGAGCTTGCTAAAATGGCTGATTGTCTAAACTCAGCCGGACAGCAGTGCATCATTTCTCCTCCTTTCTCTACCTCAATAAGCCCAGTCAGCTAGGCTCTCGACAGAAAGATGCCCATGACTGCGAAACCTGCTACGTCAGGCCTGTGCTTTACCATGTTCACTTCGCCAGGAAGTGCTGACCACCTTGCAGCTTCAACAACAGGGACATCAGAGGTCTGTGAGCACCGTGCGTTCCAGCTGGCAGGGTCGCCTACTGCACCTTTCAGGGTGACACGGGTACTCAAGTGAGGGTGCTACTGGCATCACCGATTGACGATAAAGCCACGGTGGGGGCGGCCAGTGGCAGCAAGATCCAGACTTACGGGTCACGACAGGTGACACTCTGCTTCAGTGGGCGGCGTTACACATGGGACTTTGTCCTAGCTAAGGTGGCTAGACCACCGCTCGGTGCAGATTTCCTGTGTGCTGAATGACTGTTGGTCGATGTTAAGAACTACTGGCTTGTGGATGTCAAGGTCTGTGGGTCATTACCTGCTCCCCCACGCGCGTGGACTGGACCCAGAAAAGATGGCAACTGCGAAGGATGAGTTTGCCAACATGGAAAGATTCGGCATTGTACACTCGTTGAAATACCCCGGCTTCACCTTTTCATATGATCACTATGGTAGTCCGATAGTAGTTGCCACTGATGTGGTGATTACCGACATCTCAGTGAGGCCACCGCCCCTGATCATTACCCAGTCCCACACATCCAAGACTTTTTGGCTCTTTTAGTCAAAAAGTTAGTTTTTCTCAAAGTCAATCTAGTTAGGGGCTATCATCAGGTACCTATGTGCCTGACATTCCCAAACTGCTGTGATAACTCTGTTTGGGCTTGTGAGTTTCTGTGCATGCCATTTGGATTGAAAAATACAACACAGACTTTCCAAGCATTGATAGGCTCCGTATCAAAAGACTTAGATTTTTTTTTTTGCTTTTATCTGGATGACACACTAGTCACCAGTGTGTCCTAATCTGAACACGCATCTCATCTCCACACAATCTTCCAGTGCTTAAGCCAATGCGGGTTGATTATTAACCCTTCTATATGCCAGTTTGGGTTGTCAACCATTGACTTTCTCGGCCATCACCTCTCTGCAGAAGGTGCAAAACCCCTTCCATCAAAGGTAGCCACTGTTATAGATTTCTCACCACCCCTCATTACCAAAAAAGCTACAGGGTGAATTTCTATCGCTGCTTCATTCCTTGAACAGCTAAACTTATGCCTCCCCTGTATAGTGCACTTAAATGCAATACCCCTAATCGAGTACTTGACTGGTGAGTGGACATGACCAAGGCATTTGATGATACCAAATGAGCTCTTTATAATGCAACCCTACTGGCGCACCTGCTCTGCAATGCACCCATAGCCTTTACTGCTGATGCCTCAGACCACGCACAAACAGTTGGTCAGAGGCGTGAGGCAGCTGCTTGCCTACTTCAGCTGACTGCTCCGTCTCCCTGAAAGGAAGTACAGCGCGTTTGACCGTAAGCTTATCGGTTTGTCATTTTTGTTTCCTTCTAGAGGGTCGCCATTTCACAGTGTTCATTGACTACAAACCTCTCATATATGCAATGGCCAAAGTATCAGACTATGAAGAGAAATTGAGTTGCCTGGGACTGTACTTGCTGGAATTCAGAAGAATGAGAGGAGATCTTATAGAAACATATAAAATTATGGAAGGTATAGATAAGAGAGAGGCAGGAAAGTTGTCTCCACTTGTAGGTGAGACTAGAACCAAGGGACATAGTCTCAAGATTTGGGGGAGTAGATTTAGGATGGAGTTGAGGAGGAACTGCTTTTCCCAGAGGGTGGTGAATCTGTGGAATTCTCTGCCCAATGAAACAGTGGAGGCTACCTCAGTAAATATACCTAAGAGAAAGTTAGATAGATTTTGGCATAGTAGGAGAATTAAGGGTTATGGGGAAAAGGCAGGCAGGTGGAGATGAGTCCATGGCCAGATCAGCCATGATCTAATTGAATGGTGGAGCAGGCTCACTAACTGCTCCTACTTCTTATGTCCTTATATACAACATATCAAGGGGAAAAATGGTGCCTTCTCTAATTGTCTCTCACGGCCAACCGTTGAGGCTGTACACGTAGGGGTTGACTATGCAGGCATGGCAGCCGACCAAGTTACTGACCCAGAGGTCCAGGCTTACCGAACAGCAGTTACGGGTCTGCGATTGACTGGCATTAAGTTCAGAAAAGCTGGGATTTCCCTCTTGTGTGCTGTCTCAACCAGTCACCCTTGCCCCATCATGCCCACAAAACTGGAGATGGACTATTTTCGACTCCATACAAGGCCTCACAGAAATTGGTTTAGTACAGCCTCAGAAAGGATGTGTGTGATTGGATTGCAGCATGTGTGGAGTACCAGTGGGTGAAAATTAATCAATGGTACCTTTTGAGATGCCTGTGTGACTGTTTGAACATGTTAACGTGAACCTTACTGATCCTCTTTCTCCCCTCCTGCGGTTTCACCAGGCGGCCAGAACTAATCCCTCTAGCATTGACATGGCCGCAGACATGGCTCGGGCATTCATCAGCTCCTGAGTCACTCTGTATGGGACCCCATCTGCTATTTCCTCAGACTGCGGTTCTCAATTCACATCAGACCTCTGGGCTGCGATGTCCCAGAACCTCGGTGTAAGGCTACTTTGCACCATGGCGTATCATCCACAGTCCAATGGCCTACGCAAGTGGTTTCACCGCTCCGTAAAGGCTGCTCTAGGGGCTTCCTGACCGAAAAGTGCTGGCGTGATTATCTCTCATGTGTCCTGCTGGGGCTCAGGACTGCTTCAAATGAGGACCTGCAGTCATCCACAGCTGAGATGGTATACGGGCAGCTATTAGGAGTGCCAGGTGATTTCATTCCAGATGTCATGATCACCTGGTCAGCCCCTCAACAGTGTTCCACCCTCCTCAGTAAATTCAATTCCTTTGCACCTATTCCTCTTTAGGCCTCCTTTCAATGCCCCTAACCTCCTCCCTCATTACCACTTAGGGCCCCAAACAGTCCTTGCAGGTGAGGCGACACTTCACCTGAGAATCTCTTGGAGTCCCTCTCCCTCCTTCACCTATCCCCTGCCACCTTGTACTTCTTCCTCCCCTCTCTCCACCTTCTAGCTCTAACTTCTCATCTTTTTTTCCAGTCCTGACGAAGAGTCTCGGCCTGAAATGTCAACTCCTTTCCACAGATGTTGCTTGGCCTGTGGAGTTCTTCCAGCATATTGTGTGTGGCTTGGATTTCCAGCACCTGCAGATTTTCTCTTCTTTGTACCTTATCCCAGCCATTGCAGAAATCCAAGACTTTGGGCAATAATACACTTACCTTCATGTCATCTGTACTATTTTAAGAGCGGAGCCTCAGTGTGACTTTTCATGCAAGAACGACCACCGGGGACTTTATTGCCTCTCTCAGAATATTGCAGAATCTTTGTATGGAAGTAAGTGGTAGGTATTGAAGTAACATGACAATTGTCTTACACTGAACTACGTCCAACATGCAGATAAAAAAATAATTGCATTTCACAGCACCCCTCGCATTCCTTACAGGGCATGTTCTAAAGACATCTTGACTGTATTCAGTGCTGCAAGGGAAACACAGCAGTCAGTTTCTACACAGCAATCTTGAATGAACAGATAATCTGTTTTAGTGAGTTTGACTGACATATAAATGTATGTGGAGTGAGTCCTCTGCTATTCTTCCAAAGAATTTACATGGGTCTTCTTAATCCTCCCAAGTGAGCAAGTTTAGAGTCTCATCAAATTAACAACCACTCCGCCGTTTTCGCATTCATAAAACATCGAAGAGTACAGCACAGAAACAGGCCAATTGGCCCACAATGTCGCACTGAACCAGCGAAAGACACCTAGACACTAATCCCTCCTACCTACACAATGTCCATATCTCCCCATCTTCCTAACATTCATGTGCCAATCCAAAACATCTCTTAAAAGCTTCTAATGCATTTGCCTCTACCACCACACCGGGCAGCACATTCCAGGCATCCATGAGGGTGAGTAAAAAACTGACCCCTCACATCCCCCTTGAACTACCCCCTTTCACCTTCAATGCATGCCCTCTGGTGTTAGACATTTGAACTCTTGGAAACAGAAACACTGCACCAGAGTAACAAACTGGATGTTTGTGTTCAAGACTCCGGAGTAGGATCTGAAATTAGTACCTTGTATTTATGACCAGACTGCTCTTACACAAGCAATAGTAGATACTTTGTCCAAAGATCAATTCACCTGCACATAAGTTTTGTTTCAAGATTGACTCAAGAGTCCTCAGAGGGATGTAGACCTAGCCAGCTCCAGCATGGGCATAATCCTCCCCAACATCTTTCAAGGGCAGTGTGTCGAGAAGGCATCATGCACCATTAAGACATGGCTCCAGGGTGACCAGGGATGGGAGCTCAACGTTCAGGGATATTCAATATTCAGGAGGGATAGACATGAAGGAAGGGGAGGTGGGGTGGCGTTGCTGGTTAAAGAAGAGATTAACGCAATAGAAAGGAAGGACATAAGCCGGGAAGATGTGGAATCGATATGGGTAGAGCTGCGTAACACTAAGGGGCAGAAGACGCTGGTGGGAGTTGTGTACAGGCCACCTAACAGTAGTAGTGAGGTCGGAGATGGTATTAAACAGGAAATTAGAAATGTGTGCAATAAAGGAACAGCAGTTATAATGGGTGACTTCAATCTACATGTAGACTGGGTGAACCAAATTGGTAAAGGTGCTGAGGAAGAGGATTTCTTGGAATGTATGCGGGATGGTTTTTTGAACCAACATGTCGAGGAACCGACTAGAGAGCAGGCTATTCTGGACTGGGTTTTGAGCAATGAGGAAGGGTTAATTAGCGATCTTGTCATGAGAGGCCCCTTGGGTAAGAGTGACCATAATATGGTGGAATTCTTCATTAAGATGGAGAGTGACATAGTTAATTCAGAAACAAAGGTTCTGAACTTAAAGAGGGGTAACTTTGAAGGTATGAGACGTGAATTAGCTAAGATAGACTGGCAAATGACACTTAAAGGATTGACGGTGGATATGCAATGGCAAGCATTTAAAGGTTGCATGGATGAACTACAACAATTGTTCATCCCAGTTTGGCAAAAGAATAAATCAAGGAAGGTAGTGCACCCGTGGCTGACAAGAGAAATTAGGGATAGTATCAATTCCAAAGAAGTAGCATACAAATTAGCCAGAGAAAGCGGCTCACCTAAGGACTGGGAGGAATTCAGAGTTCAGCAGAGGAGGACAAAGGGCTTAATTAGGAAGGGGAAAAAAGATTATGAGAGAAAACTGGTGGGGAACATAAAAACGGACTGTAAAAGCTTTTATAGATATGTAAAAAGGAAAAGACTGGTAAAGACAAATGTAGGTCCCCTGCAGACAGAAACAGGTGAATTGATTATGGGGAGCAAGGACATGGCAGACCAATTGAATAATTACTTTGGTTCTGTCTTCACTAAGGAGGACATAAATAATCTTCCAGAAATAATAAGGGACAGAGGGTCCTGTGAGATGGAGGAACTGAGTGAAATACATGTTAGTAGGGAAGTGGTGTTAGGTAAATTGAAGGGATTGAAGGCAGATAAATCCCCAGGGCCAGATGGTCTGCATCCTAGAGTGCTTAAGGAAGTAGCCCAAGAAATAGTGGATGCATTAGTGATAATTTTTCAAAACTCGTTAGATTCTGGACTAGTTCCTGAGGATTGGAGGGTGGCTAATGTAACCCCACTTTTTAAAAAAGGAGGGAGAGAGAAACCGGGGAATTATAGACTAGTTAGCCTAATGTCGGTGGTGGGGAAACTGCTGGAGTCAGTTATCAAGGATGTGATAACAGCACATTTGGAAAGCGGTGAAATGATCGGACAAAGTCAGCATGGATTTGTGAAAGGAAAATCATGTCTGACGAATCTCATAGAATTTTTTGAGGATGTAACTAGTAGAGTGGATAGGGGAGAACCAGTGGATGTGGTATATTTGGATTTTCAAAAGGCTTTTGACAAGGTCCCACACAGGAGATTAGTGTGCAAACTTAAAGCACACGGTATTGGGGGTAAGGTATTGGTGTGGGTGGAGAATTGGTTAGCAGACAGGAAGCAAAGAGTGGGAATAAACGGGACCTTTTCAGAATGGCAGGCGGTGACTAGTGGGGTACCGCAAAGCTCAGTGCTGGGACCCCAGTTGTTTACAATATATATTAATGACTTGGATGAGGGAATTAAATGCAACATCTCCAAGTTTGCGGATGACATGAAGCTGGGTGGCAGTGTTAGCAGTGAGGAGGATGCTAAGAGGGTGACTTGGATAGGTTGGGTGAGTGGGCAAACTCATGGCAGATGAAATTTAATGTGGATAAATGTGAAGTTATCCACTTTGGTGGCAAAAATAGGAAAACAGATTATTATCTGAATGGTGGCTGATTAGGAAAAGGGGAGGTGCAACGAGACCTGGGTGTCATTATACACCAGTCATTGAAAGTGGGCATGCAGGTACAGCAGGCAGTGAAAAAGGCGAATGGTATGCTGGCATTTATAGCGAGAGGATTCGAGTACAGGAGCAGGGAGGTACTACTGCAGTTGTACAAGGCCTTGGTGAGACCACACCTGGAGTATTGTGTGCAGTTTTGGTCCCCTAATCTGAGGAAAGACATCTTTGCCATAGAGGGAGTACAAAGAAGGTTCACCAGATTGATTCCTGGGATGGCAGGACTTTCATATGAAGAAAGTCTGGATGAACTGGGCTTGTACTCGTTGGAATTTAGAAGATTGAGGGGGGATCTGATTGAAACGTATAAGATCCTAAAGGGATTGGACAGGCTAGATGCAGAAAGATTGTTCCCGATGTTGGGGAAGTCCAGAACGAGGGGTCACAGTTTGAGGATAGAAGGGAAGCCTTTTAGGACCGAGATTAGGAAAAACTTCTTCACACAGAGAGTGGTGAATCTGTGGAATTCTCTGCCACAGCAAACTGTTGAGGCCAGTTCATTGGCTATGTTTAAGAGGGAGTTAGATATGGCCCTTGTGGCTACAGGGGTCAGGGGGTATGGAGGGAAGGCTGGGGCGGGGTTCTGAGTTGGATGATCAGCCATGATCATAATAAATGGCGGTGCAGGCTCGAAGGGCCGAATGGCCTACTCCTGCACCTATTTTCTATGTTTCTATGTTTCTATTAAGGGCCTTCAGCATCCAGCACTTGCACTCATCTCATTGCCGCCATCAGGTAGGAGGTACAGGAACCTGAAGACCCATCTTCAACGTTTTAGGAACAGCTTCTTCCCCTCTGCCATCAGATTCTGAATGATCCATGAAATCATGAACACTAACTCACTTTTCTTCTTTTGCACTTTTTAATATTGTAACTTATAGTAATTTTGTTATGTCTTTCACTATGCTATGCCGCAAATATCAAATTCCACCATGTATGTCAGTTTAATAAATTCTAACATCCCTATTCTTCCTCAAATAGTCCCTAAAATCTTTAAAATGCACCATCTATACTCTATTCTTGGTCGGTGCAACTGTAACGAAACCTAATTTCCCTTGGAATCAATAAAGTATGACTATGACTAAATTACCAGAAGATGTGCAGACCTTTGGCATCTTAAGTATCCACAGGTGACAGAACATAGTAGTGTGATCACTTGAGTTGAGTACGATGTTCTCCACAGGGATGTCCATTGAAGGATTCTCAGGTCGATCTGGGATCCACATATTCAATAGGATGGATCCCCTTAATGGAAAGCACCAGTATATGACTTTGCTTAATGTAAGGAAACTGATGCACTGGCGGCCACCACATGGTCCTTGATAGATCAGGGTTGGCATCCAGTGGCATGCAACACAGGATGACTGGAGGCCCTTCTCTGCTCCAGCCTCCATCTGCCTTTATTGCCATTGTGATGTGTCATCATCTTCTTCCAGCTCCACTAATGAAGTCTTGATTGGATCACTCTGTCTGAAACCTCCCCTTGACTGTGCCAACATGGCTGACCCTCCCAGGACTTTAATAGATGTCATCACTCTTGGGATCTTAGGAACTCTATACCGCAACAAGGTGATGATCCTCGGAAGAGATTGAGAACATAGAACATGCGTAGTACTTAAATCCTGTCTTAGTACTTCCCACACAACCTTCAGACATCTGTGGAAGTGTTGACAATTAAGCAAGGCTGACACTCTAACACTGACACAGTTCTCAGTGGCAGCTCCAGGAATCAGGCAAAACCAAGTCACAGTGAACAGCTCATTAGCTGTCACTTTATGTCATGAGTTATGCAATAGAAATTATTACATTGTTATAATAATATAACATTTTCTATAATTATGTTATTATGATTATGTTTGTTGTTTATATGATTGTGCTAAATGTTTAGGAAATCTTATAAAATCAGAGAAGTCATATTTTATTGAAGATAGAACATTACAGCACAATACAGGCCCTTCAGCCCACTATGTTGTGCCAAACTTTTAGCCTACTCTTAGATCACTCTAACCCTTCCCTGCTACATTGCCCTCCCTTTTTCTATCACTCATCTGTCTATATACGAGTTTCTCAAATGCCGCTAAACTGCCTGTACCACCACCTCTGCCTTGCAAGGCATTCCACGCACCTATAGCTCGCTATGTAAAAAACTTACTTCCCTTCTAACTTCCCCTCTATACGTTCCTCCAATAAGGTTAAAATTATACCCCCTCATACCTCCACCCTAGGAAAATGTCTCTGGATCAATGCCCCTATTCATCTTGTACATCTCTATCAAGTTACCTCTCATATTCATTTGATCCAGACAGAAAACCCCTAGCTCACTCAACCTATACTTGTAAGACATGCCCTCTATTCCAGGCAGCACCCTGGTAAATATCCTCCGCACCATCTCCAAAGCTTCCATATCCTTCCTATAATGAGGTGACCAGAAATGAGCACATTATTCCAAGTGTGGTCTAGCAAGCTACAACAGTACCTCGTGGTTCTTCATCTCAACCCCCGATGGATGAATGCTAGAACACTGAATACCTTCTTAACAACTCCATCAACTTGCACGGCAACTTTGACCCCAAGATCCTATAATATGAAATACTATAGAGTCAAAATAGAAGTGTTCCTTTGACTAAATTGTTAATGTCATTTTGCTTCTGATTATATGCTACTTTGTACTCCCTTAATGGTAATATTTGTAAGATACATTAAACCAAAGCTACTTTAGAAACCAACTAAAAAAATTTTATTCTAACAAAGCAAAATCCAATGGAGCTTTGTACATAAATCATTCTAATTTTACTGCTTGTCTCTCATATATGCACATCTCAGCCCACTTAAATACAGGCATGGCTATATTTCCTTGCTTTATTTCTCCTCGTAGGTATTGAAAGGTAAAACAGTGAGTCATGGTACATCATTTATGTGTTAATCAGATTTATATAACAGCATTAATGTCTGGTGATATTGATTCCCTATATTTTGGCACACACCAATGACATATTTATAGAGCAACACTGACACCTATTGATATAGAAGTGCAATATATCAAAATTTACCTTTAGAAACACGAGGTAAAGACTTTAAAGATCTAAAAGATTAGCTTTATATTTCACATGTACGTTGAAACATCAAAACATACAATGAACTGTGTTGTTGCAACAAATCAGATCAGTGAGAATTGTGCTGGGCAGGCCACAAGTGTCACCACAACTTTGGTACCAACATAGAATGCTCACAACTCACTAACCCTAACCCTTATGACTTCTGAATTTTGAATGGTAAGGATCAGTTTTCCATTTTTTAGCAAAAAAAATTATGAAATTGTTTGATAAAAGCAGTGAGTTATTACTTCAAAAAGCAGGAGAAGACACATATTTTCCTCTAAATAGACCTGCCCACAACTCACTAATCCTAATCCATATCTCTTTGGAATTTTGAATGGTAAGAATCACTTTTCCATTTTTTGGCAAACTTGAGTATGAAATCTGTTGATAAAGGCAGTAAGTTATCATCTCTGAAACAAAGAAAAGGTTCTTAATTTCATTTGAATAGATCTACAGGCACTTGCATCTGGTCAAAAGGATGTGGGGCCAGGATCATTGGACAATGTCTCCCATCCACTACATAATGTACTGGTTGGGCACAGGAGTACATTCAGCCAGAGACTCATTCCACCAAGATGCAACACAGAGCATCATAGGAAGTCATTCCTGCCTGTGGCCATCAAACTTTATAACTCCTCCCTTGGAGGGTCAGACACGCTGAGCCAATAGGCTGGTCCTGGACTTACTTCCTGGCATAATTTACATATTACTGTTTAACTATTTATGGTTTTATTACTATTTAATAATTTATGGTACAACTGTAATGAAAACCAATTTCCTCCGGGATCAATAAAATATGACTATGACTAAAGAATTACAGGTGGAAGTCTCCTGACCTCAGAAGACATTCTTAGCAGCATAAGCAAAGCATCATTGTGAATAAGTTTACTAGACTACCAGCCAGCGATCCAGAGAAACAAAATTTAAATGTCATGGCAACCACGGCATCTAAAATAAATAATTGGACAAATTGGGAGTTTTAAAAAGACTTTGTCTCAATCGTGGGAATTGTGAAACTATTGGTTCACATCTGGTTCACCGAAAGAAATTTGTTGCACTTAATTGACCTGATAATTGTAGGATTCTAGAGCAGCGAATGTGGTTGACTCTTTAGTTAATCCTTCAGTTCAGGAGCAATAAAAATGCAGGCACTGCAGAAAAACAAGGAAAGTAAATAAATAAATAAGCAAAAAATGTGCCCTCTTCCATGTGTTCATTTTGCATCAGGGATCAGAGCTGTGCAGAGGAAATGCAGTGGGTCTAAACCAAGACATGACTCTTTTTTGGATGCAGTAGAGCCCATGACATTGACCTGAAGACACAATGACCTCAGGGATATTTTTTCCTTATTTGCATTACTGAAACCAACTGTCTTATTATTATTGCTATTTATGGTAGCTTGCAAAGCATAACTTTGCTTGCCACATTTCCTGAATTAGAAAGTCATTTTTTTGCGAGTAAAGTTAAGTTAAAGGTACAAAATGAACACATCCTTTTTTTTGGCTTTTGTGGACATGAAAATTTAACTAGGTCATAATTGTTGGGAAGCTGGAAAAGGGAATTAAAAGGACAAATATTTGAAGTGCAAAGAAATTCTGGAAAGTTAAAACAAAAATTACTTTTAACTTTAATACAAAAGTTAAAGTCCACCAGTCTAGCTGAAACAAAAATTAGTTATAAAAGTGTGGCATGAATATTGGAAAAATAATCTATTCAATCCATCAAGTGAATTCATTCTATCAATATCATTTGTTTTTATGGGGTGAGAATTGAACTTCTCCCATCTGAAGAAGCCAAGCAGTACAGGAGTCAGCATGGAGCAGTAAGCTTATTTCCTCTTTTCCTGCTCCAAGCTAAATGAATGTTACCTTAAATTGTATCTTCCCAATCTGACAGAGTCCTCCTTAATTTTTTTGTGTGTTGTTGAAATCTGATTTGATTTTAAACTGAGCCCTGGGCAAATGATAACAGATTGCTTCTTCACTCAGCAAAGCTGCTGGAAACAGGCACCAAGTTTTGAAGAGATGTAGAATAGTTAGTTATCCACAGCGTCTTTCCTTGTGAAGAGGGTGATGACAAAGAAAGAAGTTTCTGTCCCAATTTATCATCAGCTGTGATTTTCTTTACCTAGAATTAATTAATTGTAGTGAGCACGTGGCTAAGTGGTTAAGGCATTGGACAAGCTACCTGAAGGTTGTGAGTTCAAGCCCCAGCCAAGGGAATGTGCTGTGTCCTTGAGGAAGGCACTTAATCACACATTGCTCTGCGACGACACCGGTGTCAAGCTGTATGGGCCCTAATGCCCTTCCCTTGGACAACATTGGTGTCGTGGAGAGGGGAGACTTGCAGCATGGGCAATTGCTGGTCCTCCATACAAGCTTGCCCAGGCCTGCGCCTTGGAGAGCGCAGATCCATGGTCTCGCAAGACTAACGGATGCCTTTATTATTTAATTGTAAATACATTGTTGTTCCACCATTCCCCTCCCGTACCTACCTACCCATTTACTGCCTTGGTCCAAAATATGTGCTGTTCAGCATGTTCACAGACAGGAACAATTTTAACAGCCGGGCAAAAGATTGCTACAATTTTTTTTGGTGATTTTGACAGATGTTCACTGTCTGCCTGCCACCATTCACAGATAACCATAATGCATGTTGACCACTTTTCATCCCAGAAGTGAGTCAGCATGATAGAACAGGATGGGATTAGGGAAAGGGACTTGGAGGCATGACTTCACCAGAAATTCTGCCAAATTTAGAAGTAGATTTTCTGCTGGATTTTTTTGTCAAATGTGCTGTCAAATTGAGGAGCTGGTTGATCATCCAAGAAGATCGACGACATCAGGTAATGTCCTGAACTTGACAGAATTATGAAAGTCAGACATTGGTGGATGCTGGAAGCAAAGGCAGAGATTGGATTGGAAGGGAACAGTGTCATGAATTGGTGGAGGGAAGGGATTAGGGTGTGGGAGAAAGCTGGTTTAATCCTTGAAATGGATGCACATAGGACTGATAAATTTGGATGGGGGAGTACCCCTGCCATGGACTGCAATCAATTCTAAAGAAGTACTTACTTTTATACTGACCTTTCCTGACCTTGGCGACTCTTCATCTGTTGAGTTTCCCATTAACTGGATCAAATAACATAAATTCAAAGAGCAATAAAACATTATTTACAATAGACAATAGGTGCAGAAGTAGACCATTCGGCCCTTCGAGCCTGCAACATCATTCTGAGATCATGGCTGATCACCCACTATCAATACCCGGTTCCTGCTTTGTCCCCATAACCCTTGATTCCCCTATCCATAAGATACCTATCTAGCTCCTTCTTGAAAGCATCCAGAGAACTGGCCTCCACTACCTTCTGAGGCAGCGCATTCCACACCTCCACAACTCTCTGGGAGAAGAAATTCCTCCTCAACTCTGTCCTAAATGACCTACCCCTTATTCTTAAACCATGCCCTCTGGTACTGGACTCTCCCAGCATCTGAAACATATTTCCTGCCTCTATCTTGTCCAATCCCTTAATAATCTTATATGTCTCAATCAGATCCCCCCTCAATCTCCTTAATTCCAGTGTGTACAAGCCCAGTCTCTCTAACCTCTCTGCGTAAGACATTCCGGACATCCCAGGAATTAACCTAGTGAACCTACGCTGCACCTCCTCCACAGCCAGGATGTTCTTCCTTAACCCTGGAGACCAAAACTGCACACAATACTCCAGATGTGGTCTCACCAGGGCCCTGTACAAATGCAAAAATATTTCCTTGCTTTTGTACTCAATTCCCTTTGTAATAAAGGCCAGCATTCCATTAGCCTTCTTCACTGCCTGCTGCACTTGCTCATTCACCTTCAGAGACTGATGAACAAGTACTCCTAGATCTCCTTGTATTTTTCCCTTACCTAACTCCACACCGTTCAGATAATAATCTGCTTTCCTGTTCTTGCTCCCAAAGTGAATAACCTCACACTTATTCACATTAAACGCCATCTGCCAAGTTTCTGCCCACTCACCCAGCCTATCCAAGTCACCTTGAATTCTCCTAACATCCTCATCACATGTCACACTGCCACCCAGCTTAGTATCATCAGCAAACTTACTGATGTTATTCACAATGCCTTCCTCTAAATCATTGACGTAAATCGTAAACAGCTGTGGTCCCAATACCGAGCCCTGTGGCACCCCACTAGTCATCACCTGCCATTCCGAGAAACACCCATTCACTGCTACCCTTTGCTTTCTATCTGCCAACCAGTTTTCTATCCATGTCAATATCCTCCCCCCAATGCCATGAACTCTGATTTTATCCACCAATTCTCCTATGTGGTACCTTATCAAATGCCTTCTGAAAGTCAAGGTTCACCACATCCACTGGATCTCCCGTGTCTATCTTCCTGGTTACATCCTCGAAAAACTCCAATAGATTAGTCAAGCATGATTATCTAAGCCATCGCATTACCTCTGAAAGTCCAATCCTACATCCTCATCATGTGAGGTGGAAATGGGTAAGGCCGGCCAACAGGGTACTGCTGAGCGGACATAGGCCAATCCCCTGTACAGTGGATGCAATAGACTACAGAACCATTGATGAACTCCTATCATACCATCAACTTCAGAGCATGATGAAAATGGAAGGGCATCGATGGTCTATGCTCCATTGGGAGTTAAGCCCAAGTAAGCAAAGTAAGCAATCTCATTGAAATGTTTCTATGATTGGTCTACCTCGGGAAATGAGTACTGTACATACATTACCCCAGCCTCCATTATAACTGGGGAAGCTTGCATATTCATGACAGCTTTCCCAGTTGTTAGTTTTAATTTTTTAATCTCTTTTCTCTTTATTATTTATCATTTCTCTATCATTTACCTATTCTAATTGTCATCAATTAGGCCAACATTTCCATATTCTATCTGTTATCAATATAAAACTTAATGTGATGAATCTCAGCTGCTAATATTATAGTCATAGTCATAGTCATACTTTATTGATCCCGGGGGAAATTGGCTTTTCGTTACAGTTGCACCACAAATAATAAATAGTAATGAAACCATAAATAGTTAAATAGTAATATGTAAATTATGCCAGGAAATAAGTCCAGGACCAGCCTATTGGCTCAGTGTGTCTGACCCTCTAAGGGAGGAGTTGTAAAGTTTGATGGCCACAAGCAGGAATGACTTCCTATGACGCTCTGTGTTGCATCTCGGTGGAATGAGTCTCTGGCTGAATGTACTCCTGTGCCCAACTAGTACATTATGTAGTGGATGGGAGACATTGTCCAAGATGGCATGCAACTTGGACAGTATCCTCTTTTCAGACACCACCGTCAGAGAGTCCAGTTCCATCCCCACAACATCTCTGGCCTTACGAATGAGTTTGTTGATTCTATTGGTGTCTGCTACCCTCAGCCTGCTGCCCCAGCTCACAACAGCAAACATGTTCGCACTGGCCACCCACAGACTCGTAGAACATCCTCAGCATCATCTGGCAGATGTTAAAGGATCTCAGTCTCCTCAGGAAATAGAGACAGCTCTGACCCTTCTTGTAGACAGCCTCAGTGTTCTTTGACCAGTCCAGTTTATTGTCAATTCGTATCCCCAGGTATTTGTAATCCTCCACCATGTCCACACTGACCTGACTATGATTCTGTTCCGTCACCTTTCTTCACTCCAGACTTGTTAACTTTACCACTCTTTTCAGTGCTCTATCAATGGTTACAGTCCAACTTAAATAATCTGCTTACTGTGTCTACATTAGCTCTGCTTGGCAGCACTTAAACTGTTATATAATCACTTAATACAGTACTAGTGTCATTGTTGGAAGTAGTGAGTGAGAGAGCAACATCTTGCAGAGTGGGAGCCATTTGAAAACAGCAAGTCTCATCTGGAGTGAGTCTTACTTGAGCCAATAAAAACAAAGAAGGTGTAAGCCAAGTGGCCATTTGGTAGCAGCCATTGTTGGAGTGGGACTGTGTTGGAGTGATCAGGCTTCAGCTCAAGAGGTTTTGGACTCTAACCATGGACTTTTTACTCTCCTCCCAACCGGTAGGGGCTATAGGAGCCTCTGCTCCTGCACCAGCAGGCACAGGAAGAGCTTCTTCCCTGAGGCTGTGACCCTGCTGAACCTCATATCACAGCGCTAAGCAGTACTGCACTCATATTGTACTGTCTCAGTACTTTTAAAAACATAAAAACATAGAAAATAGGTGCAGGAGTAGGCCATTCGGCCCTTCGAGCCTGCACCGCCATTCAGTATGATCATGGCTGATCATCCAACTCAGAACCCTGTACCAGCCTTCCCTCCATACCCCCTGATCCCTTTAGCCACAAGGGCCATATCTAACTCCCTCTTAAATATAGCCAATGAAATGGCCTCAACTGTTTCCTGTGGCAGAGAATTCCACAGATTCACCACTCTCTGTGTGAAGAAGTTTTTCCTAATCTCGGTCCTAAAAGGCTTCCCCTTTATCCTCAAACTGTGACCCCTCCTTCTGGATATTTGTGTGCTGTAGCACTTACTTTTTATTTGCAGTTATTTTGTAAATAACACTACCTTTGCATTTCTGGTCAGACACTAACTGCATTTCATTGGCTTTGTATCTGTACTTGGCACAATGACAATAAAGTTGAATCTAATCTAATATTGATGTAATTATGCCAGTAACTATACTTCATTAGGAGCATGAGGACATTTGGTAAGGCACAAGAGACTTTAGAAAGTTTCTGCGATGTACAGTTGAGAGCATTCTGACTGGTAGCATCACCAACTGGGGCAGAGGGGGCACAGGATCAGAAAAAGCTGCCCAAGTTGTAAACTCAACCAGTTCTATCATGAGCACTAGTCACCCCACCATCACGTACATTTTCAAAAGCCGATGGCTCAAGAAGGTGGCCACCATTAAGCACCATCCAGAACATGTCGTCTTTTCATTACTACCTTCAGAGAGGAGATATATAAGCCTAAAGGCACCCACTCAACTTTTCAGAAGCAGCTTCTTCCCCTCTGCCATCATATTTTTCAATGGCTCATGAGCACTCAATATTTTCCTCTCTTTTTGCATTACTTTTTTAATATATTTCTTCCTATAACATAGTAATTTTTTGTATGTATTTTACTGTTCTGCTGCCACAAGAACAACACATTTCATGACATATGTCAGTGATAATAAGCCTGATTCTGATTCGGGTTCCATCTGGAAGTAGTGAAAATAACAATAAGCACGTTTATAAACCAGGAGAAAATCTGTACAAAATCTGTTCACTGCAATTGACCAGCAAAGTAGTGTGTTATATTCAAGTGGGATTCAACATGAAAATGAAAGATGGCTGAAACTCTCAGACAGTGCTGTAGGTCAAGATCACCTTTCTCGGAAATACAGCAGCTGATTTTAAGTTGAATTGTTGCTATGAAGCTTTTGGCTGTGTCTTTCTCTCAGAATCAGGAAATTATTCCAGGGCTGATATATTCTTCATAGAGGTTCAACTGTCTCATCATTTTTCTCATTGCATCTGATGGGTCTAGACATATAGATATAGCTGACATTTTTAGCAGCTGATTAAAATGCTTATGCCTTTTTCTCTTCAGTATTCACATGTAAATGCACTGTAATAAATCATTCGCAAAATATTGGAAATCTGAAAATGTTAGAAATATTCAGTAGGTCTGGAGACATCTGTGAAGCAAATCATGTAGTTACAGTTTCAGATTAAGGATTTTGCAATACAACTTGAGAAGTTAGAGATTGTATTTAAGGAAGCACAAAGCTGAAAAATAGTCGAGAAGTAGGGAGAGAGGAAAGGACAAAATGAAACTCTCTCACCTCATGTCCTTTCTAATCTCTGCCTTTGAACTCCTAAAACATCTCAACAAAGTCCACTGAATTTTCTGGGAATAATGGCCTTTTGTCATTTAAACTTCTGGGAAAATGGCAACGCACTCGGTAACGACGGCTTCTGTGGGGTCAACCAAAAGTGTTATTGTCTTTTTTAAATGTATTTTTTCCGATCGCAAGTCTCTGCTGGACATTAAGAACTTAAGATACTGCAGGGCTACCCCATCAGCCAGTTGCTTGTTGGTGGAAAAGCTGAAGGAGCTGGACTTGATGCGGACCGTGATGCTACCTGCGACAGAGAGACATCGGTATGTGAAAGAGGTGTGTAGTCCAACAACGAGTGATCGTCTTAGTCGCCGTTTTATTGTGATCGCAAGACCCTGTTGGACCCTGGTGGTGTGCAATGTTTCAAGTCCAATTCATTAGATCATTGTAAAACAGTGGAGGCAGACAGCAATGGAGCTGTGTGACCTCGGTCGTAGCAAGGACTAGGCCCCAAGCTGCAGTGTTACCTGTTTGCAGCCGCCCAGGAGGAGACATCAGATTCGAGTGCTTCACCGGAGTGCTGGGATCGGTGTGGCTCCTCAATGGGCTTTTTTTTGCGTGTGACTGTATTTTACTGCTATCTTATATATGTCCCTTTTACGTACTGAGACAGTTCACTGCCATTGTGATTATTGCTCTTTACATCCACTTTCCCCACCCACCCAACCCCACCGTGCTAGTGCAGGGGAAGTGCTCCTGGAGCTCAACGGAGCCCTCTGCAACCTTGAAGCCACGCACCCTGACGATTTTTGCTGGTGACTTCAATCATGCCAACTTAAAAACAATCCTGCCAATGTTCAACCAACATGTCAACTTCACAACCAGAGGAGAAAATATATTAGACTTGCCTTATACTGATGTAGTGGAGCCTTACAAGGCTGTCCTCATCCTCACCTCAGATACTCATATCCATTTTGCTAATCCCTGTACTCAGACCACTGGTTAAAAATGTCAAACCAGTTTACAGGGAGATCAGGACCAGGCCAGAAGGTGCCACCTCAGCATTGCAAGACTTCTTTGAAAGCATGGTCTGGAGGATATTTAGGGAAGCGTCAGCATTCATGCATCTGCAGGATCGGTGTCCTGCATAAAGTGCATTGATTATCATAGAAACATAGAAAATAGGTGCAGGAGTAGGTCATTCGGCCCTTCGAGCCTGCACCGCCATTTATTATGATCATGGCTGATTATCCAACTCAGAACCCCGCCCCAGCCTTCCCTCCATACCCCCTGATCCCCGTAGCCACAAGGGCCATATCTAACTCCCTCTTAAATATAGCCAATGAACTGGCTTCAACTGTTTCCTGTGGCAGAGAATTCCACAGATTCACCACTCTCTGTGTGAAGAAGTTTTTCCTAATCTCAGTCCTAAAAGGCTTCCCCTCTATCCTCAAACTGTGGCCCCTCGTTCTGGACTTCCCCAACATCGGGAACAATCTTCCTGCATCTAGCCTGTCCAATCCCTTTAGGATTTTATACGTTTCAATCAGATCCCCCCTCAATCTTCTAAATTCCAACGAGTACAAGCCCAATTCATCCAGTCTTTCTTCATATGAAAGTCCTGCCATCCCAGGAATCAATCTGGTGAACCTTCTTTGTACTCCCTCTATGGCAAGGATGTCTTTCCTCAGATTAGGGGACCAAAACTGCACACAATACTCCAGGTGTGGTCTCACCAAGGCCTTGTACAACTACAGTAGTACCTCCCTGCTCCTGTACTCGAATCCTCTCGCTATAAATGCCAGCACACCATTTGCCTTTTTCACCGCCTGCTGTACCTGCATGCCCACTTTCAATGATTGGTGTATAATGACAACACACTGCATTGCCAGGGCAAACCAGAAACCACGGCCGACCACAAACTATTTAAGAATTGGGACACAGCCTTCAGATCAGGGGACAGGACTTCTCTTGTCTTATATGCCAAGATGTTGTTCATCGACTTCGGCTCAGCTTTTAATATGAACATCTCCCAGAGACTGGTGGGTAAGTTGTCCTTGGTGGGACTCAATGCCCCTCTCTGTAACTGTACCATGGACTTCTTCCACAGAAATATCCCAGTCAGGCTGATTTGGCAGCAGCATCTCAAGCTACATCACGCTGAGCACTGGTGCCCCCCCAGGTCTGTGTGCTCAGCCCACTGTTGTTCATGCTGCTGACTCACAACTGCACTGCCAGATTCACCTCAAGTCACTTCATTAAGTTCACCGATGATGCTACAGTGGCTGGCAGCCTCATTGGCAACAACGATGAGGTTGTGAGGCTTGTCTAACGGTGCGAGAACAACAACCCTAAGTCTCAGAGTGAACAAGACAAAAGAGATGATTGTGGACTTCAGGAAGGCACAGGTCGACCACTCTCCATTGCACAGCAATGGCTCTGCAATGGAAAAAGTGCAGAGCACAAATTTCCTTGGAGTGCACATAATGGACGATCTAACTGGACCCACAACACCTCCTCACTAGCCAAGAAGGCACAGCAGTATCTTGTAGCTGCGCTGATATGCTATGAGTGAAAACAAGACACTTAATTGAGCAGGGTCGGGTTGAACCGTTTACTGTTTGAATCGGCCCGCGTTTAAGCAACCCCCGCTCTTTGCGGGGCAGAAGCGACGTCGGCTTCCGGGCCGAGGTCTGCCCCGCACTCAGAGTCCTCTCGGTTGCTGCTGGCTGCGGGCTCGCCGGCGACTGCTGGAGCCGGTTCGCTTGCTGCCTGGTAGAGCCGCCACATGACCCCCCCCACCCCACCACCACAGAACTGGCGATAGGAGGTGCAGAGTCCGCAGCCCGCACACTCTCAGTTCTTTTAGGTGGCCGGCCTGGACATCGTGGGGGTGGTACCGTGACTGGGCGTTCAAGGTCCAGATGCGCCGGTTTGAGATGGTCAATAGTAAAAGTCTCGAGAACCCAGGTCACTCCATTATGGCGCACCACCTTGTAGGGTCCCTCGTATGGTCGCTGCAGGGGTGGTCTGTGTATGCTTCGGTGCACGAAAACATACATGCTCTGTTGCAGGTCCCTGGGCACGAAAGAGGGAGTTGTTCCATGGTGGGACGTCAGGACTGCAGCAAGTGTCCAAGCCGCTCCCGGAGTTTAGTTAGGGTCCAGCAGGTGTGTCCTCCAGGCCACGGGGTGCTGGCACAAACTCACCGGGAACTGTGAGCAGGGCACTGTAAACCAGTTCGGCCGATGACGCGGCCAGGTCTTCCTTAGGTGCCGTGCGGAGATACCAAGCAGCACCCAGGGGAGTTCGTCCCCCCAGTCCGGCCCTCGGAGGCGTGCCATCAGGGCCGACTTCAAGTGTCTGTGGAAACGTTCCACCAGGCCGTTAGACTGCGGGTGGTAAGCAGTCGTTCAGTGGAGCTGGGTTCTGAGGAGTTGTGCCAGCGCAGACCACAAAGCCAATGTGAACTGCATACCCCTGTCTGAAGTGACGTCGGCTGGGAGTCCAAACCGTGCCACCCAGGTGGTAATCAGGGCTCTGGCGCATATCTCCGTGACCGTGTCAGCGAGTGGGTTAGCTTCCGGCCACCTCGTGAACCTGTCCACCACGGTGAACAGGTATCTCGCTCCTCTCGAAACCGGCAGTGGGCCGACGATGTCCACGTGGACATGTTCGAACCTCCTATGTGTCGGCTGGAAGGGTTGCAGTGGGGTCCTCACATGTCTCTGGATTTTGGAGGTTTGACAGTGCCTGCATGTCCTGGCCCAGTGCCCAACCTCCTTGCGTAGGCCATGCCACACAAACCCCTCTGTGATCAGCTGGATGGTCACCTGGATGGAAGGGTGCGCTAAACCGTGCAAGGTATCAAAAACGCGGCGCCTCCAAGCGGTCGGCACAATGGGCCGATGGTGTGCGGTCAACCAGGCCATCCATATGTAGTAACCGCACGGCCCGTTCACGGCGGGAGAGGCCAAACGTGTGGATTAACAAGGCCTTGAGTGCCTCATACCTGTCTGTTGCCAGAGGCTGATGCAGAAAGTCGATAACACGGCCCGCTGTCTCCTGGTCGAGGGCACTCACCACGTAGTAATACCTGGTGGTATCTGAGACAAGTTGCCTGACCTGGAACTGGGCCTCCGCTTGCTCAAACCAGACCAGGGGTTGGGTGGTCAAGCAGGTTGGCAGTTTAAGGGAAACTGCATTCTGCAGAACCGAGTCTTTCATGTTGGGTCCAAATGCCATTGGACCATCGGGGTCACCAATGTAGTCGCGCTGATACGCTACGAGTGAAAACAAGGCACTGACTCGAGCAGGGTCGGGTTGAACCGTTTACTGTTTGAATCGGCGTGCGCTTAAGTACCCGCTCCTAGCAACCCCCGCTCTTTGTGGGGCAGAAGCGACGCCGGCTTCTGTGTCGAGGTCTGCCCCGCCCTCAGAGTCCTCTCGGTTGCCGCTGGCTGCGGGCTCGCCAGCGACTGCTGGAGCTGATTCGCTTGCTGCATGCCACAATCTACACTTTCTGAGAAGGCATGCAAGGCCCTCTACCCTCATTCTAACAACTCTCTGCAAGAGTACTTTTGAGAGTGCCCTGTCTGGCTGCATCATTGTGTGGTAAGGAGGCAGCAATGCATCACACTGCAAAACTCTGCGGAGGATAGTAAAACTTGCCAAGAGGATTGCTGGCGCTTTCCACCCCCTGTTTGTGAGAGCGTTGCAGACACCTATTGTTTAACTTTCTCCCTTTAGACCACCAAGGATCTTAAGCAGTCCTTCCCCGTGAATCAGTAGGTTAGTTGTACTTCGATCAGTTCAGACCATAAGATCGTAAGACCATAAAACACAGGAGCAGAACTAGGCTTTTTGGCCCATCAAATCTTCTCCACCGTTCCATCATGGCTGATTTATTGCCCCATCTCCTGCCTTCTCCCCATAATTTTTGATGCCCTTAATGTTAGTTTACATTTCAAAGAAAAGAGAACCTTTAAATTTAACAGATTTTAGCTCTGTTGGCCTGCAAAGTTCCTCCAGAATTTTGTGTATGTTGCTTGGATTTCCAGCATCTGCAAATTTTCTCAGTTTTATTTTTGATCTGATTTTAGCTCTAGCTTATTTCAGACACCACTTGTATATGTGCTTTCTTGGAAGAAATGGTTCCCTAGTGTACAGGTGATCCTAAATTTGCTCTGAACACTTCATCCTTATAATACAATAAAAATTATATCCTTAAAAGTTGACTGATGTAACCCTTTTTGATGGCTCCATTTTAATGTTAATCGTGCATGATTGCTGTAGGAATGTGAAATGATTTCACCACAGGGTTGATGATTGGGTCAATTGTCCTCTCAAGAAAATGTCATCCTGTTTGATACTTCGAGAATTATCACACAGGGTTATTTTGATGGGAAAATTCTGGGTTATCAGAATTTGAAAGGCTGGTGAAAGGATTTCTCTCCAACCATAATTTCGACTCTAACATTTTCAAATGCTTTTGGAATAATTCCCAGCTTGGAGGCAGCAAGATTTTTACTTCACTTTGGATATTTTATACAAGTAGACAGCCAGACCAGAGGATTCAGTGAGATCTGCGCAAGCTCATGTTGATTTGATTACTTTTGTGCCCCATTAAGAATAGTTTTTCTGTATTTCTTGATTCTCACACTTGCTTTTAAAAGTTTATTTTAAAGTCCTATTTGATATCGGATATGGACCCTGGCCATTTGTGATGTGTGAGGGGTCATAAAGTTACATTCCAGTACAGCCACCTGTTTCCTTCTATGTTGGTCTATTTTCTGTTAAATGTGTTCTCGTTGTAGGCTCAGCTTCTGAGCATTGCACATACAAAATTCTGGAGGAACTCTGCAGGTCAGGCGACATCTATGGAGAGGGATAAGCAATCATAATGTTTTGGGCCATAGGATGAAGGGTGAAGAGTCCTGATGAATGGGCTCGGCTGAAACGTCTCGACTGTTTATTTCTCTCCATAGATGCTGTCTCACCTGTTGAGTTCCTCCAGCATTTTGCGTGTGTTGCTCGCTCTGGATTTCCAGGATCTGCAGACTCTCATGTTTATGATCAGCTTCAGAGAGTACTCCCTGTTGAATGTGAGAAGAAAGTTAAAGCCCTAATATTAAGAACACAGAGGGCCTGAATTACTGAAACCTGAATAAATTGTCTTTTCCACTGCTCTGACACATATAAAAAGCTCTGATTACTCTCCACAGCTGATGTACGCAAGTGCGGTTTTACATATCTAATTTGAATGCAGTCAAACCCTGAGCATACTCACCAATTATTACTATGTAACTGATTAGAAAAGTCAGTGGCTTCATCCATTTTCATGAGGAGTAGATTAAGTTTGATTTTATATTCTCAGCTGGCTGCCATCTGTGAAGAGAAGTATCTATGGCCTGTCAATGTTACATTGCAGTAAGCTATTATATTCATTACATTCTTCTCCCTTAACTATACTGTTCACAACAGCACCAGTCAATTCAAACATTGTTGGTAACATAATATTGGCAGTATTAAACAGAGCAGAAACAGAAAGCCGATTTTAACCTAGTCAGACCAGTTAGAAGTGTTCAACTGGATTCAAGTGTTCAATTGATTCAGTCCTTCCAATCCCAAACTTCTGTCAATCTCATTCGCTGCCGTTTTGTCGTGCTTCTCAGCAGGGATGTCCAAGAGTGCTAGGAGAGCCGACAGGGTCCACTGACTTGCAAAGGATCCTGAATGCAATTTCAAGATGCAAATATGCAGAGCCGACTTCATCCATTTATGCTTGTCTCTGGAAACTCGGAGCAAAATTGGGACAGCACGGGAGCGTAGTGGTTAGCGTTACGCTACTACAGCGCGAGCGACCCGGGTTCAATTCAGAATCATGTTTAATTTCACTGGCGTATGTCGTGAAATTTGTTAACTTAGTGGCAGCTGTACAACGCAATACATGAGAATATAGAAAAAAAGTAGGTCAATTGCACTAAGTATATATGTATGTATATTAAGTAGTTAAAAATAGTACAGAAAGAAATAAAAGTGAGGTGGTGTTCATGGGTTCGATGTCCATTTAGGAATCGGACAGAAGAGGGGATAAAGCTGTTCCTGAATCGCTGAGTGTGTGCCTTCAGGCTTCTTCACCTCCTTCCTGACAATAACAATGAGAAGAGGGCATGTCTTGGGTAATGGGGGGTCCTTAAAATGGACACCACCTTTCTGAGGCACCGCTCCTTGAAGATGTCTTGGATACTACAGAGGCTTGTACCCAAGATGGAGCTGACTAATTTTACACTTCCTGTAGCTTTTGATCCTGTCAGCCACTGTCTGTAAGGAGTTTATATTTTCTACCTATGTCTCCGGTTTCCTCCCATATTCCAAAGATGGTAGCCTAATTGGTCACATCAATGCAATTGGGTAAAATGCCTGTGTAAAGAAAAATTAGAAATTATTCTAAAAAATTAGAAATTAGAAATTATTCAGCTACTCAAAGTAGGACAGAAAAAGAAGAGTATGTCAGAGGAACAGAATATATCTAAAAACAATCTCTACTTCAAAGTATTTATATAAACCTGTGAAGTAATTTTAGAGTAACACTAATTGTTCAGTTGCCTGGTCAAATGCTGCAAGAACTCAGCAGGTAAGGCAGCATCTATGGAGGGGAATAAAGAGCAATAATTTCTGCTTCGCAGAACCCTTCAAGGATTCTACTACTCATGGCATCAGTAATATTTAATCATTTATTTTTTTTTTGTATTTGCACAGTTTATATTCTTTTGCACATTGGGTTCTTGACAATCTTTATGTATATTTTTCATTGATTTCTTTGCTCTACTCTGAATGTCTGTAAGAAACATCAGCTCTTTACTCCTCTTCTGTCCTGCTGTGTTCCTCCAGCATTTTGTGTGAGTTACTCTGGATTTCCAGATCCATCCAGATCTGTTTAAGTAATTTTTGTGTAAATTTGTATTTTTTGTGTTTCACTTTAAAGTGCTTTGCTATTGCCTGGTCATCTGTTGCAAACCTCGACACTGTTCATATCTTGACACTGTTTTATCCCCCCTTGTTCAATCCCTTCCCACCTATGTTCGTGACACTTCTCACGCTCTGAATTTTTTCAATGATTTTAAGTTCCCTGGCCCCCACCGCCTTATTTTCACCATGGATGTCCAGTCCCTAAATACCTCCATCCCCCACCAGGAAGGTCTCAAAGCTCTTTGCTTCTTTTTGAATTCCAGACCGAACCAGTTCCCCTCTACCACCACTCTTCTCCATCTAGCAGAATTAGTCCTTACTCTTAATAATAGCTCCTTAGGGTCCTCCCACTTCCTCCAAACTAGACGCGTAGCCATGGGCATCCGTATGGGCCCCAGCTATGCCTGCCTTTTTGTTGGCTTTGTGGAACAATCCATGTTCCAAGCCTATACAGGTATCTGTCCCCGACTTTTCCTTCGCTACATCGACGACCGCATTGGCGCTGCTTCCAATATGCATATTGAGCTCGTTGACTTCATTAACTTTGCCTCCAATTTTCACCCTGCCCTCAAGTTTACCTGGTCCATTTCTGACACCTCCCTCCCCTTTCTAGATCTTTCTGTCTCTATACCTGGAGACAGCTTATCTACTGATATCTACTATAAGCCAACCGACTCTCACAGCTACCTGGACTATTTTTCTTCCCACCCTGTCTCTTGCAAAAATGCCATCCCCTTCTCGCAATTCCTCTGTCTCCACCGCATCTGCTCTCAGGATGAGACTTTTCATTCCAGGACGAAGGAGATGTCCTCCTTTTTTAAAGAAAGGGGCTTCCCTTCCTCCACCATCAACTCTGCTCTCAAACGCACCTCTCCCATTTCACGCACATCTGCTCTCACCCCATCCTCCTGCCACCCCACTAGGAATAGGGTTCCCCTGGTCCTCACCTACCACCCCACCAGCCTCTGGGTCCAACATGTAATTCTCCGTAACTTCCACCACCTCCAATGGGATCCCACCACTAAGCACATCTTGCCCTTACACTTCCTCCCTCATCACCATTCAGGGCCCCAGACAGTCCTTCCAGGTGAGGCGACACTTCACCTGTGAGTCGGCTGGGGTGATATACTGGGTCCGGTGCTCCCAATGTGGCCTTCTATATATTGGCGAGACCCGACGCAGGCTGGGAGGCCGTTTCGCTGAACACCTACACTCCATCCACCAGAGAAAGCAGAATCTCCCAATGGCCACACATTTTAATTCCACGTCCCATTCCCATTCTGATATGTTTATCCACGGCCTCCTCTACTGTCAAGATGAAGCCACACTCAGGTTGGAAGAACAACACCTTATATTCCGTCTGGGTAGCCTCCAACCTGATGGCATGAACATTGACTTCTCTAACTTCTGTTAATGCCCCACCTCCCCTTCGTACCCCATCCCGTATTTATTTTTTTTCTCTCTTTTTTCTCCCTCTGTCCCTCTCACTATAACTCCCTGCCCATCCTCTGGGCTCCCCTCCCCCTTTCTTTCCCCCTAGGCCTCCCATCCCATGATCCTCTCCCTTTTCCAGCCTCGTATCCCTTCTGCCAATCAACTTCCCAGCTGTTAGCTCCATCCCTCCCCCTCCTGTCTCATCCTATAGTTTCTGATTTCTCACTCTCTCTCCCACTTTCAAATCTCTTACTATCTCTTCTTTCAGTTAGTCCTGACGGAGGGTCTCGGCCCAAAACGGTCGACTGTACCTCTTCCTATAGATGCTGCCTGGCCATCAGCAATTTTTATGTGTGTTGCTTGAATTTCCAGCATCTGCAGATTTCCTCGTGTTGCAAACATACATGTATTTTAACTTTTCTGATGAATTGTGGTTGATGACTGCTCTATGCATGTGTCTTTACATCACTGTCCGATCATCCTCAAGGAGAAATCAAATTAGACTTGATGCAGTTGTGGCATTTTGTGTTTGTGTTATCTTCAATGTAACAGAAATATTCTCCGTACAAATGAACAAGATGAGAACTTTAATTTTTTAGAACTAATTTTAATCTATCTGGAAATCAAAAGCAGCAACAAAAAAGAATTATTGGCCTTCTACCCCACCTGATTATCTTTTTAAATCTCCGAAGTTCTGATTTCATATCAAATAACTAGCTTATTCATCTCTAACATTAATCTATGTACTAAATTAAATGATTTGAATCAAAAGAATAATAGAATTATCAGAAACAGCATTGTTATTGAGTAGCAAATTACTTTCCAAGTTTCAGCAGTAGAAAATAAACAAATGCTTAACAGATAATATGAATCTGAAGCATAGTCTTAAAGACTAGCTAATTAGAAAAATGCCTAAAATAAAGATTTAGTGGTATTTATTTTTTAATTTATGGAGATACAGTGTAGAAGACAGATAGATAGATAGATAAGATACTTTGTTGATTCCAAAGGAAATTACAGTATCACTGTAGCATTTCAAATGCACAGATATAAATAATAGAAGAGAAGAAAGCAACAATAAAAGATAAGTTACCTCAAACAGTCTAACAGAAGGGGGTCGTCACTTCCCTGGCTCTAGGTTGACTCATTATAGAGCCTAATGGCTCAGGGTAAAAATGACGTCATATAGCGCTGTTTGGAGCAATGCAGTTGTCTTAGTCTATTACTAAAAGTGCTCCTCTGTTCAGCCAAGGTGGCATGAAGAAGGTGAGGAACATTGTCTAGAACCGCCAGGATTTTCCGTAGGGTCTTCTGTTCTACCACAGCCTCCAGTGTGTCCACTTTGACTCCTATAACAGAGCCAGTCTTTCTAATCAGTTTTTTGAGCCTGTTGGCATCACCTATGTAAATGCCATTGCCCCAGAATACCCCCACATCGAAGATTGTACTGACAAAAACAGACTGGTAGAACATGCATTCTCCAAAAGGTCTCAGTCACCTCAAAAAGTAGAGGTGACTCTGGCCCTACTTGTACACATCCTTTTTGTTGGTGCTCCGCTCAAGTTTGTCATCCAGGTGCACCCTCATGTACTTGTATGTCTTCACCACATCCATGTCCTCAGCATCAATAGTAACAGGGAGCAGTGCAGGCTTAATCTTCCTGAAGCCCATCACCATCTCTTTTGGTTAATTGATGTTGAACTGCAGATGATTCAGCTTGTACCGTTTGACAAGTCCTCCACCTGAGGCCTGCATTTATCCTCCCATTCTCCCTTTATACATCTGATTATTGCCAAGTCATCAGAGAATTTCTGCACGACTCGACTCGGTGTTATATCTAAAGTCCGAGGTATACTGGGTAAACAGGAAGGGAGCCAATACAGTCCCCAGTGGGCCCCAGTGCTGCTTATAGCCATGTCTGACACACAGCTCTGAAGCCACACAAACTGTGGTCTGCCAGTCAGGTAGTCCATTATCCAGGATACAATGGAAGTGCCAACCTGCATTGAACGCAGCTTTTCCCTCAGCAATAGGGGCTGTATGGTATTGAAGGCATTTGAGAAATCAAAAAACATGCTGCCCTGCTTATCCAAATGGGAGTAGGCTCTGTTCAGCAGGTAGATGACAGCAATCATCGACTCCAATGTATTTCTGGTAGGCAAAGTACAAGGAATCGAGGGTTGATCTGACCAGGGGTTGGAGATGAGCCAGGACCAGCCTCTCTAGGGTCTTCATGATGTGTGAGGACAGGACCACTGGACGGTGGTCATTTAAGACTTCCAGTCAGCCCTTCTTGGGTACTGGGTCCACACACGATATTTTCCACACAGTTGGGACCCTCTTCAGGCTGAGACTCAGACTGAAAATGCGCTGGAGAGCTCCACGCAGCTGCTCAGCATGCTCCTTCAGGACCTTGGGGTTCTCACTATCCAGTCCCAATGCTTTGCCATGTCTGAGTTTCCCCAGAGACCTTCTCACCTGCTCAGTAGTGAAGGTGAGTCCATGATGACTGGGGAGTTGGTAGAAGGTGGAGGCTGGAGGAGCTGAAGATCGGGACGATTGCAGTTGGGATGTGGAAGTGTGGATGGCAGGTGCAGGCCAAGGAGGGGATATAGGCAGGGGTAGCCTGTGTTGTTCATCCATGTGTTGAACTGGAAGGGGGAGGAGCATTGGGTGCCTCGGGACTTAGGCCGGTGTGCTGTGAACAGGAGCAGGCCCTTCCTGCCGTCGAGCCACATCACCCATCAATTCCCCCGATACTAATCTGAGCCTAATCACAGGACAATTAACAATGACCAATTAACCTACCAACCAGCACATCTTTGGCCTGTAGGAGGAAACCAGAGCACCTGGAAGAAACCCATGCAGTCATGGGGAGGATGTGCAAACTCCTTACAGACAGTGGTGGGAATTGAACCTGGGTCGCCTGTACTGTGAAGCATTGTGCTAACCAATACACCACAACACTGCCCCATTTATTATAAAAGCAAATTTTATGCTCTCTTCACCAATTAATGAAACTATAATCATCTCGGGCCTAAAGCAAGTATTTTCTGAATTCCAAACAACCGATTGATGCTTCAAAATCAACAGCAGAATCAAGTTTATTTTCACTGACAAAAGCCATAAAATTTTTTGTTTTGCAGCAGCACTGCAGTGCGAGATACAAAATATATTACTTTATTTAGGTCTATTAAAGCTGATAACAACTTTAAAGAATCCATTACGTGCACAAAAAATTTTCTTGCATTTAACGCTTTATAATATTTTATGTAAATAACATGGTGTTGTGATTGAAAAGCTGCTCGGAGCCTGGAGTCATAACTGTAGCAGAAACCTATGTGGTGCCAGCAAACATGCAGCTGAGTCTGTGTGGAAGCATTTTCCCAAAGATCTGATTTATGTTTTCTATATTTAAATTCAGCATTAACATATGACAGATGATTGACAGTCCATCTAATGGTACCAAAGCCAGTATTGGTGAGCCTCATTGGCTCGGTAGCTTTTACAATATTAGTAAAGATGGTATTTATTTTTATTATGCCGGATGTCTTTTCTGTTTATTAGTTATTTCCCAGTGTGGATGACTGATCTCAGTCACCTGAAATCAAAACAGAAAATGCTGGAAACATTCACAAGGTGAGGCAGCATCTGTGGAAGAGAGACAAAGTTAAAATTTCAGGTCAAAGATCGAACAAGTTTTCATCAAACAAATTTGACTTGATATGTTTTTCTTTGAAAAGATGCTGCCCAAAATGCTGCAGGTTTCTGGCATTTTCTATTTTGATTTCAGGTTTCCACCACAGAGCATAGAACATGGAACATTAAAACACAGTACAAACCCTTTGATCCATAATGTTGTACTGACCTTTAATCTATTCTAAGATCAATTTAACCTTCCCCTCCTGCATGATCCTCCGCCTTTCTTTAATCCAAGTGCCTTTCTAAGATTTTCTTTGATGCCCCTAATGAATCTACCTCTACCACCACCTCAGGCAGGACGTTCCACACATCCACCCCCGTGTGAAAAAAAATTAAACCCTGACAGCTCATGGATGCTGTGCAGAAAACATTTTAAAACCTAACCAGGGCAGAATGGTGCACAAAATTGCACATTAATCCTTATCTTGTTAGATACATCATTGCCCTATCCCATTCTCACTGTGTGACCTATAACATCAAGGATCAAGGATCAACTTTATTCACCGTATACATTTACATGTATTAGAAACTTGCTGTGGAGCGTTGGTCATGGCATGACATGCTACAAAACACCACAACATTCAACAACTCTATAGATAAAAGAATTATATAAAAATAAATTTAGAGGTTAAAGTACTACTCCGTAGTACCCAAGACATCTTCAAGGAACAGTGCCTCAGGAAGGCGACGTCCATCATTAAGTATCCCCACCACCCAGGATATGCTCATTTTACACTGTTGCTATCAGGTAGGAGGTACAGAAGCCTGAAGGTACACACTCAGTGATTCAGGAACATCTTCTTCCCCTCTGCCATCCAATTTCTGAATGGACATTGAACCCATGAACACTACCTCATTATTTTTTTATTATTTATTTGTTTTTTTGCACTACTTCTTTTAACTTAACTATTTCACACGCACACACGTATATATTTACTGTAATTCAATTTCTTTTCTATGTTTATCATGTATTTTATTGTACTGCTCATGAGTAGTAAAGTTAATAATAATTTTCATGACATATGCCGGTGAAATTAAACCTGATTCTGATATGAAATAAGAAGTACAAAAATAATCACAAGCATGTATGTACGATGTAAACAACATTTCTAAAAGTGGTTTACGTGTTTACAGTTCAGTCATCACTCTCCATATCCACAAACTTCGTAGGCTCACTTATTTTCACATTTTACCACATCTTCATTTATCTACCCAATGCTTACTCCAACCTTAATGCAACCTGATGCCTCTCTCTGATTCACATCCTCACCAAAGGATTTCCCTCCATCACCTCAGTGCGTGCCATTGAACACACTCACGACTCTGTTCTTCATTGCAGGATAAAGTGCACATCACCCAATTGGCCCTCAAGTATTTCATAGCTGACATACAGCATGTACTCACAATGGCCTCAAACTGAATTTTAATGAGAAGGCAAAATGATAAACACAAGGCCAACAAGGCCATTAACTAAAACTCTCAAGCTGAAAGCTAATGCCAAACCCACAGCTCTGAAGCAGCAACATAATACCAAATAAATTCCCCTCCTTTACAGTATCAACCTAAATTGTAGTCTGCCTTCCCAGAACAAGGACAAAGACAGGCAAGGAGTGTTGATGTCACTGTGCTTTGGCCAAGACTTGACAAGAATGAAACAAGGGGAAGAGAGTTAGATATGGCCTCAATGAAACACTAAGTGGCTGGAACATGCATACCCATGAGCAAGATTACTGAACCTGTTTGGCTGCCTGCCTGGGAGGGTGCCAAAATTCCATGACAGAGTCTATGGTTGTGACAGGGACACCAGCCCAGCACAGCTTCTGAGGTGCCAGACGTCTGTGCCTTCTGGAAGTCCAAGATGAGACACTTGTCTAAGATGTCATGGACTAGAAGCCAAGAACATTTTTCAGGGCCGTATGTTAGATATATGGGTTATGACCGAAGCAAAACTGGCTGGAGTCGCTTAGCACTTTAGTACAAGGATGTTTATTAGGTGTGTCAAAAATCAAATTGACAAAAATTAGTGATAATAGTGAAAAGAAAACTGCCAATATTTACCAAAAGATATCCACCAGAAAACACAATAATAATTTCATACTATTCTTGTCCAGAGTGTGTGTATGATAGATAGATAGATAGATAGATATACTTTATTGATCCCAAGGGAAATTGGGTTTCGTTACAGCCGCACCAACCAAGAATAGAGCGTAAATATTGCAATACAAAAACCACAAACAATCAAACAACAAAATGCAAACTATGCCAGATGGAAAATAAGTCCAGGACCAGTCTATTGGCTCAGGGATCAATTTGCAGCTCTTAACTTTCAAAGGAAGATTTCTAGACACCAGCCAGACTTTCTCCCCTGGCTTGAGAGCCCTCACCTGCTGGCGGAGATGATCAGCCTGCCAGACATATTGTTTCTGAGTATGCAGCAGAGGAACTCTGGCCTTTCTCCATATGCGCTTGTAGTGCTGGACCAACTGCCAGTGGAAGACAGCTGGAGGTTACTTTGCACAAACACTGCCTGAAACCAGTTGTGAGTTCCAGGTTCAGACAAGGCAGTGCAAGGTTGTTGTCTCCAGCTCCTGATTCACTCTCACAGTCTGGCTGTTAGATTGGGGATGCAAATCTGATGAGAGGCTGTAGCTCCCAAAAGAGAACAGAAACCCTTTCAAAAATGGGATGTAAACTGTGGTCCTCAATCAGACATGGTGTCCTGAGGGAAACCATGTTGACTGAATGCATGCTGAACCATGATGGTGACAGTCTCACAGTCTGATGGGATTTTGGGGAGAGCAATAAAGTGGCTCGTTTTAGCAAACTCATCCACAACTACCAGAATGATAGTGTTCCCATCTGATGGAGGCACACCAGTGATGAAATCCATCGAGAGGTAGGACCAGAGGCAATGATGCGCTGGTAGCAAGCAGTGCAGACCAGTAGAGTGCTGATATGACGTCTTGCCCTGGCATAAGTGGGACAGGCAAAGACAAAACCATGGACATCATGGGACATAGATGGCAATCAAAATCATCTCTTTATTAATTGCAGGTTCCGTTGAATTACTGAATGGCTATCCAGATGGGAAGAGTGATCTCACTCTAACACTCTGGGGCACACAGTGGCAAGAACACACAGTGGCAAGAACACACAGTCGTTTGGGAGGTCCCCCACCTAGGCTTGAATCTGACTGTTGGGTAGACCTCAGCTCTGCTTCTGTTCCCCAAATCACCGGAGCAGCTACGAACGAGTGAGGAAGGATGGGATCTGGATTGGTGTTGTCTTCAGAGATGTCAAACTGATGGGAGAAAGCACTGACCTTTGGTATTCTTGCTGCCAGCTTGGTAGATAGGGTGAAACTAAACCTAGTGAAGAAGAGAGCCCAGTGGGCTTGATGGGAGTTGAGTCTTTGCTGCCCTGAATGTAGAAGTTCTTGTCATCCATCCATACCAGAAAGGAGTGCTCTCCCCCCTCCAACCAGTGTCGCCATGCTTCCAAGTCTTCATCGACAGCCAGAAGGTCTTGGTTCCCAATATCACAATATCATAGTTACACTTTGCAGGAGTCTAGCGATGAGATCAAAAAGCATAGGGATGCAGCTGATTATCCACAGGAGAGTGCTGGGAGAGTGAGGCTCCAATGTCAACATTTGATTCATCAACCTCGACAATGAGTGGGTGAGATGGCTTTGGATGTTGGAGCAGTGGTGACGCATTGCTGTAGTTCTGGGAATGCTTGGTCTGCTTTACTTGTCCATAGAAATTCTGCAGAGGTCTTCTTGGTGAGTACATTTATGGGAGCTGCAACAGAACTGATGTTTTTGATGAAGCGGCAAAAGAAGTTTGTAAACCCCATGAAGCATCTTACTGTTTGAGTGTAGATGGTCTGTGATTGCCTGAACTTTACATGGGTCCATTTGAACACTGGAAAGAGTTTCCATTTGAACACTGGAAAGGGTTAGGATGTAGACCAAGAATGACACTTGCCCTTTGTGGAACTTGCACTTCTCTGGCCTGGCATAAAGCTTGTTCGTGAAGAACTGCCCGGGATCTTCCAACATACTGGACATCTTCTTGGCGAGAGCAGGAATAGATGAGAATGTTGTTCAAATATGCAAAAACTAACAGATTCTGATGGGTCGATTGGCCAGGGGCATTGGACAGACCAAAAGGCATCACGAGGTATTTATAGTGGAGGTGTTGAGAGCTGTCTTCCCATCATCCCCTTCTTGGATGCAGGCCAGGTTGTAAGCATTGCACAGAACTACCTTGGAGAATAAGTTTGCTCCCAGGAGATGTTTGAATGCTGAGGCAAGCAGAAGAGGGTATTGGTTCTTTACCGTGATATTGTTGATGGGCTAATAATCAATGCAGGGACAGAGCTTGACTGCCTTCTTGCTCACAAAACAAGAAGTCCACCACTGCTAGTGAGGTAGATGGATGTATAAATCCTAATGCCAAAGCCTCCTTGATGTATTCTTCCATAGCCAGGACAAGATAGGGGAAAGAGCCCACTTCAGGGAAGACTAGAGCAGGCTAAAAGATCAATGGCACTATCATATAGCCTTGTGGAGGTAGGGAAGTGGCCTTCTTCTCACTAAGAATCTCAAGAAAGTCTACAAATTCAGCTGGAACTCCAGACAGGTCCACACTAGCAATTGGCACTGGAGGGGATACACAGACAGGGGCTTGAGCTGGATCCAGACAGGTAGACAAGCATGCCAGTCACTAATTTTGGAGCACCTTTAGGTCCAATGGATCCATAGATTTTGTCGAGATAGCCAGGGAAAGCCAAGCACCAATGGCAGTTCAGGTGAATTCACGAGAGAGAAGAAGAGCTGTCCCCTCGGGTTGTCTTCTCGCACAAGTTGGAGGGGTCCTGTGGAAAGGTGGATCTTGCTGGTGCCCGGAGGGCGACCGTCTAGAACTTTGACATCATATTCTCTCTCAATTGTTGAGTTTGATCTCTCCATCTTTGGGCTAGAGAGATATCCATGAGTTTCCCGGCTGCCCCAAGCGTCAATAACAGCCTGAGGCTCATGGGCTGTGACCCCCATGACAAAGAATCTGAAAGCATTATGTGATTAGACGTTTGCAAGGACAATCAACCCGTCAGAACTTCCCTTCCTGCTGATGGGTATTCTCTTTCTCTGGGTGCTTGGATGTGTCCTGGAGTGGTACAGCAGAGGCAGGAATCTGTTCTCCTGAACCGATCTCACTCCTCCTGATGCACTCCGCCTGCATAAGCTCTCCTCGCGGACTGTGTACTGGGTGATGAGGGACAGGGTGAAGACAGCCGGTGATCTATCGAGGAGGAAACTTGGGGCATTCTTTCTCTGCGCCACTCAGTTGCCTGGTCGTCAGTTTGAATGGCTGTGTCATCCAGGCTGTGCTGTTCAGCACACACTGAGATCTTATGCTGGACCCCTGTGCTCAGCCCACACTGGAAAGCAGTTATGACAGATCTCTCACTCCACCTCATCTCAACTGCAAGCATGTGGAACAGTATTGCATAGTCCCTCGTTGTCCCTTTCCCTTGGCCCAGGTCCGAGAGTCGGTGGGCAACCTCCTAACCCTCCACAGGAAGATCTCTTGAACTTGACTACAAATTGTTGGAAATATTCGGCTCGAGGGTAACCTTGTCATAGCAGAGCATTGGACTGACTGTGAGAGTCCATCTAAGAGAATCACCATGTAAGTCAGTTGGTGTTCATAGTCACCCAACCAACCTGGCTGGGCTTGGAAAGTCAGATCACACTGGGCAATAAAATTCCTGAGCCGCCAGGGTCGCGGCAGGATCTGCCTGCTGGAGCAATAGCCAGTTCTGGCTTAGACGCTGCCCGGGAATTTGGAGCATTAGTGGCTGAGGATGGTGAGCCTGTTAAAGAGGAGGTTGTGGGAGGTCTTGGGAGTAGGACTGACCTGCCTGAAGGCTGCTGAATTGTGGCAGTAAGAGCGGCCACCTTATTTTGGCTGTCATTAGTGAGCTTCCAAACTGCAGCCGTGAGAGCAATAATAGCTGCCACCTGATTCTGGGTGTTTGCCAACCCAGCCTCCACTGACTTCCCCTGGCCAATGAATGCCAAGGCCATGGACAGCTGTTCTCTCTCCATTCGGTGGTTAGGTCTTGATGACATAGTGTTCAGTGATGGACTAAGTGAAGAGGAAGAGACACAGAAGCGGATTGAATAGGTCATTGAATTTTATAAGAATTTTACTAAGAACTGTGCTGAGCAAAATGAGGCAGTCCATGCAACTCAACATTGTAACCAACCTTCTAATCATTATTATTCTCTGCCATTTCATGGGGTATTTAAAATAATTTGCACTTGTTGGAGGCCCTGTTTGTACAGGAAAGAATTCATTTTCATTCCTTGTTATTTCTATGCTTATATAATTTTGCAGCAAATCTTCTCCAGGATCTCTTTAAAGCGATATAAACCTGTCCTCTGAAATACGGAACATTAATTTTATTGTTCGTCTCCCATTCGTAGCCTGCTGTTATATGAAAACTAATGATTCCATAATTTCCTTGCGTTTGCGTTTTTGATTCCATAATTGTTCATGTAAAACACGCCCCATTCTCAAGGTTACTAAGACTTTTATTCTCATTGTTTGTTAATTTACCCAGTGTTAACTTGGGATCAAGATTTAGCCGTGCAGCACTACTAAAATTGTGACTTCTCTTTCTGAAAACTCACTATTTCTAATCACAAGATCACAAGACAAAGGAGCAGAAGTAGGCCATTTGGCCCATCGAGTCTGCTCAGCCATGCCACCATGAGCTGAACTATTCTCCCATCTAGGTCCAATTTCCGGCTTTTTCCGCATATCCCTTGATACCCTGACTAATTAGATAGCTGTCAATCTCCTCCTTAAACACCCTCAATGATCGAGCCTCCACAGCTGTATGTGGCAACGAATTCTATAAATCCATGACCCTCTGGCTAAAAAAATTTCTCCTCATCTCTGTTTTAAATGGGTACCCTCTAATTCTAAGACTGTGGCCTCTTGTCCTGGACTCATCCACCAAAGGAAACAGCCTTTCCACATCTACTCTGTCCAACCCTTTCAACATTCTAATGCCATTTGTATCCAAGCAGTTATTTATGTGTTTCTTCATTTACTTCTTAGGCTCTGTGGTTCACATTCTGATGTGTTTCTGCTTTCCTCTTGCTTCTTTTTTTGTTGCTATTTTGTGTGGTTTTGACTGTGGCAAACGGGCTATGTGACCTGCAGTCAACAAATGATGTGGCACTGGACTGAACTGAACTGAGCTGAACGGAATACTTCTGGACTATTTCAATGACTTGTTGACTGTTGTTATATATTCCGTGTTTCACGTCTGTTTTCTTCTGTGCCATTTGCACAATCTGTTCTTTGTGCGTTAGGGGTTTGATGCTTTTCTTTGAATGAGTTCCATGGTTTTCTTTGTTTCGTGGCTATCTGTGGGAAGAAAATTTCGGGGTTATATACTCTTTGCATATTTTGATAATAAATGTGTTTTGAATCTCTTTACTTCTTTCTTTGACCTATACAGAACATAGAACAACATAGCACTGGAATAGGTTCTTCCACCTACAATGTCAACCACGATGCCAAATGAAACTAATTCCATCTGCCTGCACATGGTACTTCTATTTTCTTCATATTCAAAGTTCTAAGTAAAATTATTATCAAAGTACATATATGTCACTATACACTACCTTGAGATTCATTTTCTTTCAGCTATTTACAGGAAAATGAAGAAGTACAATAGAATTTATGAAACGCTATATATATAAAACAAATCTTGTGGTGGGGTGCAGATACGTCTCTACCAAAGGAGGTCTCAGGCGTTCCTTCCCTCTGCTAGCCTGCAAGTCACCCTTGGGCAGAATGTAGCACCTTATTAGCACCTCCCCCACACCCCCAACGATCAGGGTCACTTGAAGCCATAAGCAAATCCTGTTTATGCAACCACTGAGGCCAGGCAGACAGTTTCTAAAGGGTGTTGATAATGGCTGGGGTCACCCATCCTATAAAGACACTGCCAGAAGAAGCCAATAGCAAAGCACTTCTGCAGAAAAATTTGCCAAGAACAATCATGGTCAAGTCTATGATCACCCTCGTCATATGATAGGGCACATAATGATGATGATGATGACACATTACAAAGGCTCACAAATTTCCAATGTGAAGAAGGGGATAAATAGTGCAATTTTTTTGAAAAATAGTAAATAAATAATACTGAGAACATGAGCTGTAGAAAATGTTATTTATTATTTTATTGAGATACAGCGCAGAATAAGCCCTTCGAGCATTTCAAGCCACACCACCCAGCAATACCCCAATGTAAGGCCAGCCTAATCACAGGACAATTCACAATGACCGGTCGGTACCTCTTTGGGACCGTAGAAGGAGACCGGAGCACCCACCACTGCCTGTTAGGAGTTTGTATGTTCTCCCTATAAAGCATGGGTTTCCTCTGGGTGCTCCAGTTTCTTCCCACAGTCCAAAGATGTACCAGATGGTAGGTTAATTGTTCATTGCAAATTGTCCCATGATTAGACCATAAACCATTAGATGTAAGAGCAGAAGTAGCCATCGAGTCTGCTCTATCATTCGGTCATAGGCTGATCCAATTCTTCCCATCGTCCCATACCCTATGATTCCCTGACTAATCGAGAACCTATCTGTCTCTGCCTTAAATGCACCCAGTGACTGGCCTCCACAGTCACTCGTTGCAACAAATTCCACAGATTTACCACTCTCCGACTAAAGTAATTTCTCTGCATCTCTGTTCTAAATGGCATCCTTCAATCTTGAAGTCGTGAGTTCTTATCCTAGACTCCCTTACCACGGGAGGTAACTTTGGCATATCTAATCTGTTCAGGCCTCTTAAGATTTAGAATGTTTCTATGAGATCCCCCCTCATTCTCCTGAGCTCCAGGGAATACAGCCCAAGAGGTGCCAGACGTTCCTTATATGGTAACCCTTTCATTCCTGGAATCATGCTTGATTACGATTAAATTAAGCTAGTAGTAAATCCAGAGGTTGTTAGGTGGTGTGGTCCAAAGTGCTGGAAGGGCCTATTCCAAGCTGTATCTCAATAAACAAATAAAAAGATACTCTATTGAAGTGAAAATCATTGGGCATATCTGCATGCAATGAAAATATACTCACAGAAAAAATTAGCATGGCCTGACAATGTTGCTACCTTAAGAAACATATTACCAAAAGGAGAAAAATAAGCAATCAGCTCCTTGAGGCTGTTCATTTTGATCTTAACTGATTTCTATCTTGTTTTATGCTTCTGCCATCACCCTTAATATTTGTGTCTAATAAAAAAAATCTAATTCCATTTTGAAATTTGACAGTCTCAGTCTCTTTGGGGAGAGAGTTTCACATTTTCATTAACTTCAGTGTGAGTAGATATTTCTTGACATTGGCTTTCAAGTTTCTTAATCTCATCCGAGGGAGTGTAGGACCAGAGGGCAGAGTCTCAGTATAGAGAGGCATCCCTTTAGAACAGAGATGAGGAGGAATTTCTTTAGCCAGAGGGTGGTGAATCTGTGGAATTCATTGCACTGTCAGCTGTGGAGGACAAGCCATTGGGTATAACTAAAGCGGAGGTTGATAGGTTCTTGATTAGTAAACTTATCAAAGGTTACAGGAAGATGCAGAAGAATGGGGTTGAGCGGGATAATAAATCAGACATGATGGAACGGCAGAAAAGACTCAATGAGTTGAATGGCCTAATTCTGCTCATGTTCAAGTTTAAATGTCATTCAAATCACAAATGAGTACCCATCAATACAGCCAAACAAAACAGTGTTCCTCCAAGGCCAAGGTGTAAGAGACATTAACAGAGGCACCCGTTAGTCTTGCGAGACCATGGATCTGCGCCTGGAAAGTCTTCACTCTCCAAGGCACAGACCTGGGCATGGTTGTATGGAAGACCAATCCCCTCTCCACGACACCAATGTTGTCCAAGGGAAGGGCATTAGGACCCATACAGCTTGGCACCAATGTCGTCGCAGAGCAATGTGTGATTAAGTGTCTTGCTCAAGGACACAACAAATTGCCTCGGCTGGGGCTCGAACTCACGACCTTCAGGTCGCTAGTCCAATGCCTTAACCACTTGGCCATGTGCCCACATTACCAACAGTCATACACAACACAAGGCACATATCACACATATAAGACAGCAGTAAACATAATGTTACGTACCAGCAGCCATAGACCACTGACACAGATTTTAATGTTAAACAAATATATTTTCAATACCTACCCAAAATACAGACAATTAAAACAATTGCTCCCCTAACCAAAAATTAACAGTGCAATGCAACTTAGCTCACAAACTGTGGAGGTCTGGAAACAGTTCCTCCCAAGTCTTACTCAAACAGAGTTCTAGAATGGCACTCCAGAAGGTTCCGGAATCCACAGGGACAGGTACAGCTGTCTGTGAGGTAGGGTTCATCAATCCACATTAAGATGACACAAGGTGACGATCGCGGAAAATTCCAGAGGACAAGTGATTGTCACCTAACACACTGGATCCGCGCAGGGAGAACAAGGTGACAGTCACGGAAGATTTCAGAAGTCGAGTGGTCGTCACTTAAGTACTAGAGTCCACGTGGGGATAACAAAGTGACGCCCAAGTTCCAAAATCCACATAGGGATATCACAAGGTGACGATAACGGAATATTCCTCAACACAAGTGGTCGCCACGTAACACACCCGAATCCATGTTTGGATTAACAAAAAGTGGTCGCCACTGAATACTCCAGAAATCCGAGTATGGATCATACAAAGTGACAGTCACGTATCCAATATGCAATGTGGGCCACAAATTATCACAACCTTCTGGACACGGAGAAATATTGGGAACGCCCACTGCTGTAGTGAACTCTTCAACTAACTCAACTCAGCTCACTCTCTTGCTGGTAACTCACAGTCCGTTGCATCGCTTAGCTGCAGAAATCTTCAGAAACCTCCCGAACTCAATAGAAAAAGCCTACACTCATTTGTTATATGGCACCAGTCCCCATGCCTCGTCCAGGAGTACCTCAATGACGTTATCCCATGTCCCATCCAGGCACACCTTAATGACGCTTACGGTTAATCCAAGCAACGTTGACATGTAACAAAAGCCACTCAAAAAATATAATATAGCCCAAGTCTATGAGTGTCACGTCCTGTTGATTGGTGGTGAACAAGAACAAGCCCGCAGCAGTCTGCAGACAAATGCAATCCAGCTTGTCTTCCACTGAGCAAAACAGGAGAGGCCACCCCAAACCCAACATAGATGCACTGCCACATTGCCTTTGGCTTCTCCTCTTCTAGGATGCTACAACAGGCACCCCTGCGGCACAAGACCTGGTCCACACCAAAAATGAGGCATGCAGCTTCCCCAGTAAACCAATGAACCAGTATTCTGCATTACCAATGTCAAACAGGGACTCATGATCACAAGAAAAATGCCCAGGACGGCCACTCACTGTTAGACTGCACACCGCTTCACACACTGACTTTCTGTAACAGACAGCGACGCGATCTGCATCAAGTCCAGTTCCTCCAGCTCCTCCGCTGATGGGGGAGACCTACAGTACTTGAAGTTCTCAATATCCAGCAGTTTTTAAAATAGACACAACACCTCCGCTCGGACCAGAGAGGCCACTGCATCTGAGCACGCTGCCATCTTGCCAGAACGTCCTCTATCTTATTGTCTTATGGTCTTATGATCCAATTATGAAGATATGCTACATTTTTCAGATGAATTAGTTACTCATTTACATTCTCTATCGTAAAGAATACTTTGTTTATGAATGCAAACAAATACAAGAGGATAGAATGCCCTTATTTTTTTCTGAATAGGGCCGGCCCACTGTTGTACTCCTTACTGAAATGCATCAATATAGCACATTTCCCTTGTCTACATTTGGAGAGTTAATATCACTGGTTGAGATTGTCCAAGACTTGTGGGAATAAAAATAATAAAAATAAAATCTAACACACTCAGGTGTAGGTGACACAGTAGCGTAGTGGTTAGCTTAACACTTTACAATACAGGTGACCCAAATTCAATTCCTGCCACAACTTGTAAACAGTTTGTATATTCTCCCTGTAATCATGTGGGTTTCCTCTGAGAGCTCTGGTTTCCTACCATAATCCAAAGAAGTACCAGTTGGTGGGCTAATTGGCCATTATAAGTTGTCCTGTGATTAGGCTAAGATTAAATCAGAGGAGGGAAGCCCCTATTTCATGCTGTTCTTCAAATAAAATTTTAAAAAAATAAGTTAAACAATTACCAAAAACATTGCTGCAAATTCAACTCCTTTGTTAGAACATAGAACATAGAATAGTACAGCACAGTACAGGACCTTCGGCCCACATTGTTGTGCTGACCTTCAAACCCTGCCTCCCATATAACCCCCACCTTAAATTCCTCCATATACCTGGCTAGTAGTCTCTTAAATTTCACTAGTGTATCTGCCTCCATCACTGACTCAGGCAGCATATTCCATGCACCAACCACTCTCTGAGTAAAAAGCCTTCCTCCAATATCCCCCTTGAACTTCCCACCCCTTACCTTAAACCCATGTCCTCTTGTATTGAGCAGTGGTGCCCTGGTGAAGAGGCGTTGGCTGTCCACTCTATCTATTCCTCTTAATATCTTGTATACCTCTATCATGTCTCCTCTCATCCTCCTTCTCTCCAAAGAGTAAAGTCCTAGCTCCCTTAATCTCTGATCATAATCCATACTCTCTAAACCAGGCAGCATTCTGGTAAATCTCCTCTGTACCCTTTCCAATGCTTCCACATCCTTCCTATAGTGAGGCGACCAGAACTGGACACAATACTCCAATTGTGGTCTAACCAGAGTTTTATAGAGCTGCATTATTACCTCGCAACTCTTAAACTCTATCCCTCGACTTATGAAAGCTAATACCCCATAAGCTTTCTTAACTACCCTATCTACCTGTGAGGTAACTTTCAGGGATCTGTGGACATGTACCCTCAGATCCCTCTGCTCCTCAACACTACCAGGTGTCCTGCCATTTACTTTGTACTCTGCCTTGGAGTTTGTCTTTCCAAAGTGTACCACCTCACACTTCTCCGAGTTGAACTCCATCTGCCACTTCTCAGCCCACTTCTGCATCCTATCAATCTCTCTCTGCTATCTTCGACAATCCTCTACGCTATCTATAACACCACCCACTTTGTGTTGTCTGCAAACTTGCCAACCCACCCTTCTACCTCCACATCCAGCTCGTTAATAAAAATCACGAGAAGTAGAGGACCCAGAACCGAACCTTGTGGGACACCACTAGTCACAATCCTCCAATCCAAATGTACTCCCTCCACCACAACCCTCTGCCTTCTGCAGACGAGCCAATTCTGAATACACATGGCCAAATGTCCCTGGATCCCTTGCCTTCTGACTTTCTGAGCAAGCCTACAGTGTGGAACCTTGTCAAATGCCTTACTAAAATCCATATAGATTACATCCACTGCACTACCCTCATCTATATGCCTGGTCACCTCCTCAAAGAACTCTATCAGGCTTGTTAGACACGATCTGCCCTTCACAAAGCCATGCTGACTGTCCCTGATCAGACCATGATTCTCTAAATGCCCATAGATCCTATCTCTAAGCATCTTTTCCAACAGATTTCCCACCACAGACATAAGGCTCACTGGTCTATAATTACCCAGACTATCCCTACTACCTTTTTTGAACAAAGGGTCTGTGGTAAACCATGTATATATGTTGTAACTCGGTTACCTGTCTGGACACACCCCTCTGCTGACTGACCCTGTGGCTCCTCCCACAGAGTCCTGTATAAAGGTGTTCGCCTTGCCCCTCCCCCTCAGTCTGGGGGCAGACACTCACTGTGGAGGTCGTATTGTACAGCGAATAAAAGCCTTTCAGTATTTTACCAAACCTCAGTCTTTTGGAGTAATTGAAGGTGTTTCAATTTTATTCGCTATACGTTTTAAAACATGGAACAGGCCTTGAGACCAGAAAAATTAGACCTCGATCCGCAAATGCCTGACGCTGGAAACACTTTCGAACTCTGGCTGGCCTGCTTCGAAGCGTATCTAGAGGAGATTAAAGCGACCGACCCCGTAGCGAAGTGCAGAGTTCTACTCTCCAGGGTCAGTCCACGGGTTTATTCGTTGATCAGAGACCAGCCGAACTACGACGGCGCGATGAACGCACTCAAAAGACAATACCTGCGGCCGATAAACAGCGTCTATGCTCGGCATCGCTTAGCAACACGGCAACAACGGTCCGGGGAATCGAGTGCTGAATTTGTCCAGGCCCTACAGACACTCGTGCAGGTCTGCAATTGCCAGGAGCTGACGGCAGCGCAGCATGCAGAACTCCTAGTGAGAGACGCCTTCGTCACGGGGACCAGGTCAGTGTATGTGCGCCAGCGGCTGCTGGAAAAAGCTGATTTTACCCTGAGTTCGGCGATCGAGCTGGCTGATACGTTGGAGGCCGCTCTGCATAACCCCGAGGCTCTCCAGGCACGCGATCCCCCGATGGCCTCGTGGGCGCCGCAGACCCCGCAACCTGCCGGCGAATCGACCTCGGCTGCAGCCAGTCATGAGTCCGCGAAGTGCTACTTCTGCAGACTTGAGAAACACCCCCGGAAACGCTGCCCGGCCCGACAAGCTACCTGCTCCAGCTGCGGAAAGAAGGGCCACTTTGCCAAGGTCTGTAAGTCAAAACTGCGAGCGGGATCGAGCAGCGCCACATGCGATACGTGGGGGCCGCCTTCTTCCCTGCACGCCACCACCACGTGCGAGACATGGGGGGCGGCCATCTTGGTCGGCGCCACCTCCCACCGCCTACGACCAACGGGTGCTCACGGGGCACCCCACCACGCCGGACCAAGATAGCGACCCCACCCTGGCTTCCATGACCCTCGAGCAAAGCGCTCCCCACCAGCTCGCAAGGTCAATGATGGACATCCTGGTGGAGGGGCACAGGACAAGCTGCCTGTTTGACACGGGTAGCACGGAGAGTTTTACCCACCCGGACACGGTGCAGCATTGTGGACTCATGATACGGCTGGTAAGTCGGAGGGTCACCATGGCCTCCAGGTCGCATACAACAGACATCCGGGGGGGTTGTGTAGCGACACTAGTGGTGAAGGGCACAGAATATCGGGACTTTACGTTACTGGTCTTGCCCCAACTGTGTGCCCCTGTGCTGTTGGGGTTGGACTTCCAGAGCCACCTGAAAAGCGTGACAATGAAGTATGATGGGCTCCTCCCACCAATTACTGTCATAAATCCCCTGTTTTGTAGAGATATGTCACGTACCCCGCTACTGACCACACACACACACCGACCCGCGCATCCCACCCAACATCACGCCAACTGCCGCACTACCGACACCACTTGCGGCCTCTCCACCCTCAGGATCCCTCCCCAACCGCTGTTCGCCAACCTGACCCCCGACTGTAAACCCGTGGCAACTAAAAGCAGGAGGTACAGCGCGGGGGACAGAGCTTTCATTAAGTCGGAGGTGCAGCGGCTGCTCAGGGAGGGGGTCATTGAGACAAGCACAAGTCCTTCGAGGGCGCAGGTGGTGGTTGTTCGGAACGGGGAGAAGAATAGGATGGTCGTGGACTATAGCCAGACCATCAATAGGTTCACGCAGCTCGACGTGTACCCTCTACCCCACATCGCGGATATGGTCAATCAGATAGCACAGTACAAGGTGTACTCGACCATAGACCTAAAATCCGCTTACCATCAGCTCCCCATCCGCCAGGAGGACCGCCCTTACACTGTCTTCGAGGCGGACGGCAGGCTTTATCAATTCCTGCGCGTCCCCTTTTGTGTCACGAATGGTGTATCTGTCTTCCAGAGGGAAATGGAACGGATGGTGGACCAGTGCCAACTGAAGGCCATGTTCCCATATCTGGATAACATCACCATCTGCGGTCACGACCAGCAGGATCACGACAACTACCTCCAAAAATTTCTCCAAGCGGCCAAATCTTTCAACCTCACCTATGACAAGGACAAGTGTGTATTTGGGACCACCCGACTTGCTATCCTTGGGTGTGTCGTGGAGAATGGAGTCATTGGCCCTGACCCCGACCGTATGCGCCCCTTGTTGGAACTCCCTCTTCCCAATACCCTCACAGCCCTCAAAAGGTGCCTGGGCTTCTTTTCATATTACGCCCAATGGATCTCTAACTATGCAGAAAAGGCCCGCCCCCTGGTCAAGTCCACCACATTCCCCCTCTCTGCCGAGGCCCACGCGGCCTTCAACCGCATAAAAGGGGACATTGCCAAAGCAGCAATGCATGCGGTGGATGAGGCCATTCCCTTCCAAGTAGAGAGTGACGCCTCTGACTTTGCGCTGGCTGCTACCCTCAACCAGGCAGGAAGACCAGTGGCGTTCTTCTCCCGTACCCTTCAAGGCCCTGAAATTCGGCACTCTGCGGTAGAGAAAGAGGCCCCGGCCATAGTGGAAGCTATAAGGCACTGGAGGCACTATCTTGCCGGCAAAAGGTTCACCCTGCTAACTGACCAGCGCTCAGTCGCATTCATGTTTAATAATCAGCAGCGGAGCAAAATCAAAAATGGTAAAATTCTGAGGTGGAGAATCGAACTCTCCACCTACAACTATGACATCATGTACAGGCCTAGGAAGCTCAACGAGTCCTCCGATGCCCTATCCCGGGGAACATGCGCCGGCGCGCAGATCGACCGGCTATACGCCCTACATGTAGACCTTTGCCACCCGGGAGTCACCCGGCCTTTCCACTTCGTGAAAGCCCGGAACCTGCCTTACTCCCTTGAGGAGATCAGGATGATGACCAGGGACTGCCAAGTCTGCGCAGAGTGCAAACCGCACTTCTACCGACCCGAAAAGGCACCACTCATCAAGGCCACCCACCCCTTTGAGCGACTGAGTGTTGACTTTAAGGGCCCCCTTCCCTCCACCGACCGCAATGTGTACTTTCTTAACGTAGTTGACGAGTACTCGCAGTTCCCCTTCGCCATCCCCTGCCCCGACACCACTACCACGTCAGTTATAAAAGCCCTGCGCAAGCTCTTCACTCTGTTCAGATACCCATGCTATATCCACAGTGACAGAGGGTCCTCGTTTATGAGTGACGAGCTGCACTAATATCTACTGGCTAGGGGAATTGCAACCAGTAGGACCACGAGCTATAATCCCCAGGGGAATGGACAGATGGAGAAGGAGAATGGCACGGTGTGGAAAGCCACACTCTTAGCCCTCAGGTCAAAGGGACTGCCGGTCTCCCGCTGGCAGGAGGTCCTTCCCGAGGCACTCCACTCCATCCGCTCCCTGTTATGCACAGCCACCAATGCCACCCCTCATGAGCGGCTCTTTTCTTTTCCCAGAATGTCGACCACCGGGACCACCCTACCATCTTGGCTGACGTCCCCGGGGCCAGTGCTGCTCTGGAAACATGCGAAGAGCAATAAATACTCCCCGATAGTCGAGAGGGTTCACTTACTTCATGCGAACCCCCAGTATGCCTACGTGGTCTTACCTGATGGGCAGGAGGACACGGTCTCGATCTGCGACCTGGCGCCCGTAGGAGCTCCGGGCTCCTACCCTGAACACTCCGTGGTGACTATTGACCCCGTACCCACCAATGTATGTACCTACGAGACACCGTGCACCCCAAACCCTATACAGACACCACACGACACTCCCATACCGGGCGCGACGCACACGCACGAGGGATTACCGACGCCTAACGTGCTGGCACCTGAAGTCAGGCCGGAGCCAGCACAACCGCCATCGCCGGTGCTACGTAGATCACAGCGACGGACTCGACCGCCTGATAGACTTAACCTGTAAATATACTTCTTGTAAATATTGTCAGTCACTTCACCCAGCGGGATTCTTTTTAAAAAAAGGAGGGGTGAATGTGGCAAACCATGTATATATGTTGTAACTCGGTTACCTGTCTGGACACACCCCTCTGCTGACTGCCCCTGTGGCTCCTCCCACAGAGTCCTGTATAAAGGTGTTCGCCTTGCCCCTCCCCCTCAGTCCAGGGGCAGTCACTCACTGTGGAGGTCGTATTGTACAGCGAATAAAAGCCTTTCAGTATTTTACCAAACCTCAGTCTTTTGGAGCAATTGAAGGTGCTTCAGGGACAACATTCGTCTCCCTACAATCTTCCGGTACCATTCCTGTAGACAACGAAGACATAAAGATTCTAGCCAGAGGCTCAGCAATCTCTTCCCTCGCCTTGTGGAGTAGCCTGGGGAATATTCCGTCAGGCCCCTGGGACTTATCCATCCTAATGTATTTTAATAACTCCAACACCTCCTCTCCCTTAATATCAACATGCTCCAAAACATCAACCTCACTCATATTGTCCTCACCGTTATCAAGTTCCCTCTTATTGGGTCTCGCCAATATATAGAAGGCCACATTAGGAGCACTGGATGCAGTATATCACCCCAGCCGACTCACAGGTGTTACACATGCCCTTACACTTCCTCCCTTGCCACCATTCAGGGCCCCAGACAGTCCTTCCAGGTGAGGCGACACTTCACCTGTGAGTTGGCTGGGGTGATATACTGCGTCCGGTGCTCCCGATGTGGCCTTCTATATATTGGCGAGACCCAACGCAGACTGGGAGATCGTTTCGCTGAACACTTACGCTCTGTCCACCAGAGAAAGCAGGATCTCCCAGTGGCCACACATTTTAATTCCACGTCCCATTCCCATTCTGATAGGTCTATCCACAGCCTCCTCTACTGTAAAGATGAAGCCACACTCAGGTTGGAGGAACAACACCTTATATTCCATTTGGGTAGCCTCCAACCTGATGGCATGGACACTGACTTCTCAAACTTCCGCTAATGCCCCACCTCCTCCTCGTACCCCATCTGTTATTTATTTATATACACACATTCTTTCTCTCTCTCCTTTTTCTCCCTCTGTCCCTCTCACTATACCCCTTGGCCATCCTCTGGGTTTTTTCCTCCCCCCCTTTTCTTTCTCCCTGGGCCTCCTGTCTTCTCCTATCATTTTGGATCTCCCCCTCCCCCTCCCACTTTCAAATCTCTTACTAGCTCTTCTTTCAGTTAGTCCTGACGAAGGGTCTCGGTCCGAAACGTCGACTGTACCTCTTCCTAGTGATGCTGCCTGGCCTTCTGTGTTCACCAGCAACATTGATGTGTGTTGCTTGAATTTCCAGCATCTGTAGAATTCCTTGTGTTTGCATTTCATTGGCTTTGTATCTATACTCGGCACAATGACAATAAAGTTGAATCTAATCTAATCTTGTGGTCCGAGACCATAGGACACTCAAAGCAGCTGTGCAGAATGACTCAATGGTTAAGAAGGCATATGGTGTATTGGCCTTCATTAATCATGGAATTAAATTTAGGAGCCGAGAGGTAATGTTGCAGCTATATAGGACCCGGGTCAGACCCCACTTGCAGTACTGTGCTCAGTTCTGGTCGCCTCGCTACAGCAAGGATGTGGAAGCCATAGAAAAGGTGCAGAGGAGATTTACAAGGATGTTTCCTGGATTGGGGAGCATGGCATATAAAAACAAGTTGAGTGAACTCGGCCTTTTCTCCTTGGAGTGATGGAGGATGACAGGGGACCTGATAGAGGTGTATAAGATGATGAAAGGCATTGACCGTGTGGACAGTCAGAGGCTTTTTCCCAGGGCTGAAATGGTTGCCATAAGAGGACACAGTTTTAAGGTGCTGGGGAGTAGGTACAGAGGAGATGTCAGGGGTAAGTTTTTTACTCAGAGAGTGGTGAGTGCATGGAATGAGCTGCCGGCAACAGTGGTGGAGGCGGATACGATAGGGTCTTTTAAGAGACTTTCGGATGGGTACATGGAACTTAGAAAAATAGAGGGCTATGCGTAAACCTCGTAATTTCTAAGATAGGGACATGTTCAGCACAACTTTGAGGGCCGAAGGGCCTGTATTGTGCTGTAGGTTTTCTATGTTTCTATGTTTCTATATATTAACCCCTTCATTCCCTGAATCATCCTCATGAACTTCCTATGAAGTCTCTCCAATGACTTCACATGAGATATGGGGCCCAAAACTGTTGACAATACTCCAAGTGCGGCCTGATTAGTGTCTTATATAGGCTCAGAATTATCTCCTCGCATTTATATTCTATTAACCTTGAAATAAATGGTAACATTGCATTTGCCTTCTTTACCACGGACTCAACCTGTAAATTAACTTTCTGGGAATCTTGTACGAGGGCTCCTATGTCCGTCTGAACCTCTGATGTTTGAACTTTCTCCCCATTTATATAATAGTCTGCATTATTGTTCCTTTTACCAAAATGCATTATCATATGTTTCCCAACACTGTATTCCATCTGCCACTTTTTTGCCCATTCTTCCAATTTGTATGTTCTGCTGCAATCGCATTGCTTCCTCAGCACTACCTACCCCTCCATCTATGTTCTATCGTCCATAAACGTTGCTACAAAGCCATCAATCACATTATCCAAATCATTGACAAACAATGTGAGAAGTAGCGGTCCCAATACTGACCGCTGAAGAAAAACACTAGTAACTGGCAGCCAACAGGAAAAGGTCTCTTTTATTCCCACACACCGCCTCCTATGTGTCAGCCATTCCACTATGCATGCCAGCTTCTTTCCTGTAACGCTATAAGAATTCATCTTGTTAAGCAGCCTTATGTGTGGCACCTTATCAAACCCCTTCTGAAAATCCAAGTAAATGACACACTCTGCCTTTCTTTTGTCCACCCTACTTGTTACTTCCTCGAAGAACTCGAACAGATTTGTTATGCTGACTTTGACTTATCTTATCATTAGTCTCCAAGTACCTCGAAACCTCATCCTCAATAATAGACTCCAATATTTTCACAACCACTGAGGTTAGACTAACTGGCCTATAATTTCCTTCCTTCTGCCTTCCTCTCTTCTCAAAGAGTGGAGTGAGATTTGCAATCCTCCATTCCTCTGGAACCATACCAGAATCAAGTGACTCTTGAAAGATCACGACCAATGCATCCTTTATCTGTTCAGCAACCTCTCTCAGGACTCTGGAATGTAGTCCACCTGGTCCAGGTGACTTATCCACCTTAAGATCTTTGAGTTTGCCTGGCACTTTTTCCTTCGTAATTGCAATGGCATTCCCTCCTGCTCCCTGACACTCATGGACTTCTGGCGCACTGCTAGTGTCTTCCATGGTGAAGATGGATGCAAAGTACCCGTTAAGTTCATCAGTCATTTCTTCGCCCCCATTACTACCATCATTTTAAAGTGGTCCAATATCAACTCTCAACTCCCTTTCATTCTTTATATTACTTTAAAAAATTCTTGTATCCTGCTTTATATTAATAGCTAGTCTACCCTCATATTTCATCTTTTCCCTCTTATAGCATTTTCAGTTGCCTTTGTTGGATTTCAAAGGCTTCCCCCTCACTTTTGCTACCTTATATATGCCCTTTCCAGGGCTTTTATGCAGTCCTTAACATCTGTTGTCAGCCACAGTTGCCCACTCCTGCTATTGGAGAACTTCTTCTGTGGGACATATCTATCCTGCGCCTTGAGAAGTATTCCCAGAAACTTCAGCCACCTCTGCTCTGCCATCACCCCGTAGGTATCCTCCTCCAATTCACCTGAGCAAGCTCCTCTCTCATGCCTCTGTAATTCCCTTTATTCCATTGCAATACAGACACATGTGAGTTATGCTTCTCCCACTCAAATTGCAGAATGATTTCAATCATATTATGATCACTGCCTCCTAAGAGTTCCTTTACTTTCAGCTCCCTAATAAGATCTGGGTTATTACACAGCAAACACCCAATCTAAGATAGCCTTTCCTTAAGTAGGCTCAAGCACAAGCTGCTCTAAAATCACATCTCATAGACATTCAATAAATTGCCTGTCTTGACACCAACCTGAATTTTCCAATCCCTTTGCATATTGAGGTCCCCCATTAGAATGGTGTCAATGCCCTTACCACATGCCTTTTCCAGGTCCTTTAGCAATCTCAACCCCACATCTTGGCTTCTATTTGGAAGCCCATATATGATTCTCATAATTTTTTTTACCCTTGCAATTTCTTAACTCAATCCACAACAATTCAATATTCTTTGATCCTATGTCACCTCTTTCTAAAGATGTAATTCCAACTTTTACTAACAGAGCCACACAACCGCCTATGCCTTCCTGCCCATCCGTTTCACACAATGTATATTCCTTGCTGTTAAGCTCCCAACTATGTCCTCCTTACAGCTATGACTCAATGATGCCCACAATGTCATACCAACCAATCTCTAATTGCGCCATGAGTTCGTCCACCTTATTCTGAATGCTACGTATATTTAAATACAGTACCTCCAGCCCTGCATTCTTCGCCTTTTTGAATTTTGCCTCTGTTGAACAATTTAACTCTTTGCTCTCTCTGCATTTGTATCCAATCATTGGCTTGTCCTTCCTTACATTCATGTTACACCCATCATCTACTTGTAAACCTGGTGGCGTATCCTCTGTTCTCTCATCCTTGTTCTTATTCCTCTAGCATATTAGCTTAAACAATTCTAGTACATCTGCCCACAAGAATATTAGTCCCCTTGAACTCAAGTGCAACCCGTCCCTTTTGTACAGGTCCCACCTGCCCAGAAGAGGTCCCAATTATCCAGGAACCTGAATTCCTGCTGCTTGCTCCAATTCTTCTGCTATGCATTTATATGCCACTTCAAAGTTTACAAGTAAGTTTGGGACTTCTGAACTCATGCTGAACTTCCTGGCAATATTTTCATACGGAGCTGCTAATAAAACCCAGCTAAATCCAAGCCTTCCTTCAAGATGATGAAGGGACCTATGATTATTATCTTTGAAAGCGAATATTTGTACAATGGGAAATGTTGGAGGTGAGGATGGAAAACAGAATTCTTTACAGTCTGTAATTTGTAGTGTAAATTGCATGAATTTGTGTAGTGTTAGCCAGGCCTTAGTTGGTAGAACCTTCCAGATGACAGATTATGAGTTCAATTTTCCACTTCTTAGTTGAGATTTCCGTATGAATCAGGTCTTTAACAAAGCCCATAATTTCTGTACGAATCATCTCCCTAACAGAGGTTGAAATTTCCCTCTGAATTAACTCCGATATCGCTTTCAAAGTCACCGGTGATTCAGTCGGAGGGAGATCCGTAGCTTTCGGTTTAACCGGAGGTTTACCATCCTTGCCGTCTTTCCCGTTCTTAGACATAGCCGATCTCAGTATCATCCAATTGTCAGAGAATTCAGTTTAATTCAAAGTATTGTAAAAATTGATGCCTTAATAGTTAATTAAAGTATAGCTGACCATAGAGAGAAAAAACTCAGAGGTAATGGAGCGAGTCAAGAACGCGACTTCACTCCATGAGCGCTACCGGAAGTCCCCCAATTTTCCACTTCTGAGACTTGAGTACAAACACCTTGGCAGACACACCAGTCCAATAAATGAGTGCAGAGCCCTTGAAAAGTGCTGTTAATCATCTAAAGCATTAAAATGAGACTCTGTCTATTCTCTCAGGTGAGCATAAGTGATCCTTTGGCACCATTTCAAGTACACCATTGGAGCTATTCCCAGTGTTCTGACTAATGTTTATCTCAAAATCAGCATCAAAGAAATATTCTCTCTGTTTTGTTATCCTATTGCTACCACAATTTAAAAGAAAATTCTTTCACATAAATTTACTGCTGCTGCTATCTTCTTTGTCAGTCCTTCAAGATCGAAGTTATAAATTCCATTCCTGTTTACCATGGAGAGTATTCTGACAGGCTGCCTCACTATCTGGTTTTGGGGTGGAGGGGGGGTGGTGTAGCTACTGCACAGGACCGAAAGAAGCTGCAGAGGGTTGTAAATTTAGTCGTCTCCATCTTGGGTACTAGCCAATAAAGTACCCAGGACATCTTCAAGGAGCGGAGTCTCAGAAAGGCAGTCTCCATTATTAAGGACCTCCAGCACCCAGAGCATGCCCTTTTGTCTACAGAATCCTGAAGACACACACTCAGCGATTTAGGAACAGCTTCTTCCCTCCTAAATGTACATTGAACCCATGAACACTACCTCACTTCTTTAATATATATTATTTCTGATTTTTGCACTAATTTTAATATATTCAGTATATGTATACTGTAATTGATTTATTTATTTTTATTATTATTTTTCTTCTTCTTCTATATTATGTATTGCATTGAACTGCTGCTGCTAAGTTAACAAATTTCACGACACATGCCAGTGATAATAAATCTGATTCTGACTCTGATGTTGGCACCAGAACACGTGGAAACACTTGGGATGCTCCCAGCACATCCTTAGGTTGTGTTAGCTGTTAATGCAAATGGTGTATTTCACTGCAGGTTTCAAGGCACATGAAGATCACAGTAAATTCATTATCAACGTACATACAGTATGCACTCTAACAGGTGTATGTAACAAGACAAGTCACCATATATAACCCTGAATTCATTTTCTTGTGGGCATACTCAATAAATCAGTAATAGAGTAATAACCATAACAGAATCAATGAAAGACCTCACCGACTTCAGTATTCAACCAGAATGCAGAAAACAACAAACTGTGGAGATTTTATAGAAACAGATATGTTTCTTATAGGATTCTTATAGGATTTCTTGTAAGTTTCTTAAGGATAGACAGGGACTTATTAGGGAGAGTCAACATGGCTTTGTGCGTGGTAGGTCATGTTTGACCAATCTATTGGAGTTTTTCGAGGAGGTTACCTGGAAAGTGGATGAAGGGAAGGCAGTGGATATTGTCTACATGGACTTCAGTAAGGCCTCTGACAAGGTCCTGCATGGAAGGTTAGTTAAGAAGATTCAGTCGCTAGGTATACATGGAGAGGTGGTAAATTGGATTAGTCATTGGTTCAATGGAAGAAGCCAAAGTGGTAGTAGAGAATTGCTTCTCTGAGTGGAGGCCTGTGACTAGTGGTGTGCCACAGGGATCAGTGCTGGGTCCATTGTTATTTGTCATCTATATCAATGATCTGTATGATAATGTGGTCGATCAGCAAATTTGCTGAGGATACAAAGATTGGAGGTGTAGTGGGCAGTGAGGAAGGTTTTCAAAGCCTGCAGAGGGACTTGGACCAGCTGGAAAAATGGGCTGAAAAATGGCAGATAGAGTTTAATACTGACAAGTGTGAGGTATTGCACTTTGGAAGGACAAACCAAGGTAGAACACACAGGGTTAATGGTAAGGCACTGAGGAGTGCAGTAGAACAGAGGGATCTGGGAATACAGATACAAAATTCCCTAAAAGTGGCGTCACACGTAGATAGGGTCATAAAGAGAGCTTTTGGTACATTAGCCTTTATTAATCAAAGTATTGAGTATAAGAGCTGGAATGTTATGATGAGGTTGTATAAGGCATTGGTGAGGCCGAATCTGGAGTATTGTGTTCAGTTTTGGTCACCAAATTACAGGAAGGATATAAATAAGGTTGAAAGAGTGCAGAGAAGGTTTACAAGGATGTTGCGGGGACTTGAGAAACTCAGTTACAGAGAAAGGTTGAATAGGTTAGGACTTTATTCCTTGGAGCGTAGAAGAATGAGGGGAGATTTGATAGAGGTATATAAAATTATGATGGGTATAGATAGAGTGAATGCAAGCAGGCTTTTTCTACTGAGGCGAGGGGAGAAAAACAAACAGAGGACATGGGTTAAGGGTGAGGGGGGAAAGTTTAAAGGGAACATGGGGCGGGGCTTCTTCAAAAAGAGAGTGGTGGGAGTATGGAATGAGCTGCCAGACGAGGTGGTAAATGCGGGTTCTTTTTTAACATTTGAGATTAAATTGGACAGATACATGAATGGGAGGTGTATGGAGGGATATGGTCCGTGTGCAGGTCAGTGGGACTAGGCAGAAAATGGTTCGGCACAGCCAAGAAGGGCCAAAAGGCCTGTTTATGTGCTGTAGTATTTCTATGGTTTCTATGGTTTCTAAGATATGAAAGGGATAGATAAGACAGAGGCAGGAAAGTTGTTTCCACTGCTAGGTGAGACTAGATGAGGGGATATAGCCTCAAGATTCAGGGGAGTATATTTAGGATGATGAGGCAGAACTGCCTTTCCCAGAGTGTGGTGAATCTGTGGCATTCTTGTCCAATAGAGCAGTGGAGACTAGTTCAGTAAATATATTTAAGCCAAGGTTGGAATGATATTTTGCATAGTAGGAGAATGTTGAAAGGGTTGGACAGAGTAGATGTGGAAAGGTTGTTTCCCTTGGTGGGTGAGTCCAGGACAAGAGGCCATAGTCTTAGAATTAGAGGGTATCCAGTTAAAACAGAGATGACGAGAAATTTTTTTAGCCAGAGGGTCATGGATTTGTGGAATTCGTTGCCACATACAGCTGTGGAGGCCCGATCATTGAGGGTGTTTAAGGAGGAGATTGACAGCTATCTAATTAGTCAGTGTATCAAGAGAAATGGGGAAAAAGCCGGAAATTGGAACTAGATGGGTGAATAGTTTAGCTCATGGGGGAGCTGCAGAGCAGACTCAATGGGCCGAATGGCCTACTTTGTCTTGTCTTGTGAATTAAAGGTTATGGGGGAAAAGGCAGGTAGTTGGAGATGAGTCCACGGCCAGATCAGCCATGAACTTATTGAATGGCAGAACAGGCTCGATGGGCCAGGTGGTCTACTCCTGCTCCTATTTCTTATGTTCTTATGTGGAAATACAAAATGAAAGAATTAATAATAATAAATTAATAAGCAACAAATATCGAGAACGTGAGATGTAGAGTCCTTGAAAGTGAGTCCATAGGTTCCGGGAACATTTCACTGTTGGGGCAAGCGAAGTTTAGTGAAGTTATCCTCTTTGATTCAAGAGCCTGATGGTTGAGGGGTAATAACTGTTCCTGACCCTGGTAGTGTGCGTCCTGAGGCTCCTGTACCTTCTTCCTGATGGCAAGAGTACGAAGACAGCATGACCATGGCTGGTAGTGTCACTGACAATGGATGCTGCCTTCCTGCAACAACGCTTCATATCGATATTCTCAAGGATGGGGGAAAAGGCTTTACCTGTGATGGGCTGGGCCATATTCCCAGCAGTGAATCAATATAAATCTGAATCCGAATTTTAGTATGATCTTCGGTGCCTCAGAGGGACAGATTGGCAAGTCCTAGAGGCAGAATGAATTCTTCAGGAGCAGCAGCATCCTATCAGCTCCCATCATCATTCCATCTATTAGAGAAATGTCATACTCTTGTAGGTTGTCACAGAAATACATTGGCTTGTTTCCACTCTTCCATGGAACTTAGAATATAGAACGTATAGCATAGTCCAGGCATTTCAGCCCACTATGTTGTACCAACCATTTAACTGACTCTAAGATCAATTGAACCCTTCCCTCTCAATTCACCTTCCATTTTCATTTCATCCATGGCAGTAAGAAATAAACCAATTTCTTGAAAGAACAGAGTATGCCAATTAACACCAGCATCAATTGTGAGCACAGGTATTGCAAGGAGGAATCTTATGGTGGAATTGCAGAGTGAATCCAGTTTAGGTACTCATTGTGGCTGTCACGTAAGGAAGAGCCTGTTCTGAACGTGAAGGCTTCGATACCACTGGAACACAATCTGCATTTAGCTGGCCTTCGTGACACGATTGAAACTCATCTGGGCAAAGCAGAAGCAGTCCAAAACCAAGATTTAATGAAAGAGTTTATCTGAAACTGTTGGCGTGCTGGCCGCAGGCAAGAGATGGCATGATCATCTGACATGCATCTTCCTGCTGCTGCTTTGGAGAGGTGAGGAATGGAAATTAAAGAAACAGTCACAGGAAAGCCACGGGCAACAGTCAGCAGTGGTTTCAGTCCTTCTCTATGGGTTTGCTGCCCAGAGCTCAGGCTAATCAGTGAGCTTCATGACAAAATAACAATGGCTTCTGGAAATGGCACAATGCCAGCCGGTTGCCAAGACGGCACCATCCTCAACGGGCAGACTGCTGCAATACCTTGTGGCAGATAAATGTCCAAGTGGCTGTCAGAAATCAATCTTTCTTAAAAATCGTAAGGCAAATGGAAGAGCTGGTGAGGCCACATTCATTACCGTTGTTTTTCATACTTGCTTTTGTAGTGGGGAAGTTGGCATTGCACATTCTAAATACACACAGACACATTTTAAGTACATGGATATTGATACAATCATAAAAAAAGGTACACCTGCAGCTATAATTTATTAAGAGTTAGAGGAGATTTGATATGTTACCAAAGGCTCCAGTAAATTTCCATAGATGCACCATGGAGATCAGTCGGAATGGTTTTATCACTGTCTGGTATGGAAATGCCAATGCACAGAATTGTAAGAGGCTTCAGAGGGAGTTGTAGACTTAGCCAGTTCCACAACTTTTCCTCCCATCGAGGACACCATGAACTCACTATTCCTTTCTCTTTCTTTCTATCTTTTTTTTTTCTTTGTCTGTTTCTTTCTTTCGTTCTTTCATTTTATTATTTATTTATTGAGTTACAGCATGGTATAAGCCCTTCCAGTCCTTCGAGCCGTGCCACTCCGCAATCCCCTGACTTAATCCGAGCTTAATCACAGAACAATGTTACAATGACCAACTAACCTACAAACCGCTATGTCTTTGGACTGTGAGTGGAAACCGGGGCACACGGAGGAAACCCATGAACGTCCAAACTCTTTACAGGCAGAGGCGGGATTTGAACCCGAGTCATCTGTACTATAAAGCATTGTTCTAATCACTACGCCACTTTGCTGCCCTTGCGTATTACATTATACTGCTGCCACAAGACCACAAATTCTATGACATGTCAGTGACAATAAACCTAAGGAAGACTGAAGTTTGGGAGAGTTGCTAAAGTTAACCTAACAGGAATAAACAAAAGCAAATAAGCACAGGGGTGACATATCAAGACTAGATGATCTGAAATTTCTCAAGAATGGAACATGATTTTCATCAAGACTATGTGAAGTGATGAACAGCTGAGGAGTGTGGCAATGCAGACTTTCCATTCCAATATGTTCATTATAAGATTATTTTCCTTGTTTTTAAATTCCTTCATGGAGGAATTTGGAATTTGGAGGAATTTGAATCAAATTTGGAGTATTGTGTACAGTTCTGGTCACCAAATTATAGGAAAGATGTCAGTAAAATTGAGAGAGTACAGAGAAATTTACTAAAATGTTGCCTGGGTTTCATCTCCTAAGTTACAGAGAAAGGTTGAACAAGTTAGGTCTTTATTCTTTGGAGCGTAGAAGGTTGAGGGGGTCTTGATAGAGGTGTTTAAAATTATGAAGGGATTGATAGAGTTGACATGGATAGGCTTTTTCCATTGAGAATGGGGTAGATTCAAACAAGAGGATGTGAGTTGAGAGTTAAAGGGCAAAAGTTCAGGGGTAACATGAGGGGGAACTTCTTTACTCAGACAGTGGTAGCTATGTGGAACGAGCTTCCAGCAGAAGTGGTTGAGGCAGGTTCGATGTTGTCGTTTCAAGTTAAATTGGATAGATATATGGACAGGAAAGGAATGGAGGGTTATGGGCTGAGTGCAGGTCGGTGGGAGTAGGTGAGAGTAAGAGTTCGGCATAGACTAGAAGGGCCGAGCTGGCCTGTTTCCGTGCTGTAATTGTTATGTGGTTATATGGATTCACCTCTCCCAATGTCCAACATCTCGATCGGGTCTCCAACTGTCCAAGACATCTGCAGAAGTTGTGGCCTCCTGACCATCTTCAGTTTTAGTTGTCCCACGACTGATAGTTCTGCCTGCAGCTACCAGTGATCTTTGCTCTGGAAGCACCTGCTTTAACTCCGGCTTCTCAGCTTCTCTTGTCTGTTTTAAAATCCTCCTTAAAACTTAGTTTTACATCCAAGTTTTTTAGACATCAGCCCCAATCTGTCACCAAGTGTTTTTGAATTGCACCTTGGGATGTTTTCCAATGTTAAATGAGTGTGGTAAATCAAACAAGATATTGATTGTGGGGGTTTACTCATTGCAATGACTCATCTGCCTTTGTAGAAGATGAAAATAGTCACCATTACATCGGCTGCCAAGGCAGTTTGGCTGATTTTCCCCCAAGGTGTCAAAATATTATTTTCTTTTAAGTTTCTTGTTGATCCATCAGATGTGCACAAATGATTGGTTTCACATAAAGTTCTTAAAACTAACAAATGTAGTAGCAAAAATAAAGTTTGAAGTTGCATTTGGATTCAAAAATGCATCTGGGAAAAACCTGCTGATGGAATCAAAACGTTGTCGTATCAGAATTCCAGGAAACAGCACATAAAATCCCTTGCAAGAAACCAACTGTGAGCAACATTACACTTAGAAAATAATAACCTTTCCAAATCAAATGCAAATTCTTGGACCATTTTGATTTCAAATAAACACCTAAGGCATATTGATTAGACAACAAAGCACAATACTTTTCAAGATATTCTATCTAACTACAGGACCTGTATGTGTCCAGGACAAAATAGCAGGCAAGAAAAAGCATTGCGGACACTACGCACCCCACACAGTCTTTCCAAAAGCTCCTGTTAGGAAGGTGCTGAAGGGCTATTAAAGCAAAAACTTTTCGTCTTAGAAGTTTCTTCACCCAGACAGTTAATTTGATCAACCATTCTAGTTAGCCATATTACCTCAGTCACTGCATACACTTCAAACCACATTTTCTAATGTTGTTTGCACCACAGCAAATTCCTAAAACATGTAAATGCACAGTACATGGTGAATACTGTTGATCCTTGATAACTAATATGATGGCAGAATATCATATTAATGGTAAGACTCTTGGCAGTGTGGAGGATCAGAGGGATCTTGGGGTCTGAGTCCATAGGACGCTCAAAGCAGCTACAAAGGTTGACTCTGTGGTTAAGAAGGCGTACGGTGTATTGGCTTTCATCAACCGTGGAATTGAATTTAGGAGCCGAGCGGTAATGTTGCAGCTATATAGGACCCTGGTCAGACCCCACTTGGAGTACTGTGCTCAGTTCTGGTCACCTCACTACAGGAAGGATGTGGTAGCTGTAGAATGGGTGCAGAGGAGATTTACAAGGACATTGCCTGGATTGGGGAGCATACCTTATGAGAATAGGTTGAACTCGGCCTTTTCTCCTTGGAGTGACGGAGGATGGGAGGTGACCTGATAGAGGTGTATAAGACGATGAGAGGCATTGATCGTGTGGATAGTCAGAGGATTTTTCCCAGGGCTGGAATGGTTACCACAAGAGGACACAGGTTTAAGGTGCTGGGGCGTAGGTACAGAGGAGATGTCAGGGGTAAGTTTTTTACTCAGAGAGTGGTGAGCGTGTGGAATGGGCTGCCGGCAACGGTGGTGGAGGCGGATACCATAGTGTCTTTTAAGAGACTTTTGGATAGGTACATGGAGCTGAGAAAAATAAAGGGCTATAGGTAAGCCTAGTACTTTCTAAGGTAGGGACATGTTCGGCACAACTTTGTGGGCCGAAGGGCCTGTATTGTGCTGTAGGTTTTCTATGTTTCTATTCGCTGATTCATGCTTGATGAAATAGAGAAAAATATTCTTAAAGGAGCATATAGTGAGCAATGTATAAACTCTGCAGAATACACGACAGATTTCACTCCAACCAATCCAGTATAGAAACATTTTTGACATGAAACTAAACAAAAACCCAACAGATTCTCAGAATAAGAATCTGAATCAGAATCACTGGCATATGTTGTGAAATTTGGTGCTTTGTGGCAGCAGTCCATTGCAATGCGTAATAATAAAATGATAAATTACAATAAATATAAGCAATATAAGTTGTACATATACCACATATCATAATTTATAGTTTTTAATTGTTAGATATATATACTGCATATATAAATTAACTAATTGAATTAGTAGTGCAAAAAGAAAGCAAAAAAAACAGTGAGGTTGTGTCGCAAACACGAGGAATTTTGCTGATGCTGGAAATTCAAGCAATACACATAAAAGTTGCTGGTGAATGCAGCAGGCCAGGCAGCATCTCTAGGAAGAGGTACAGTCGATGTTTCAGGCCGAGACCCTTCGTCATGACTAACTGAAGGAAGAACTAGTAAGAGATTTGAAAGTGGGAGGGGGAGGGGGAGATCCAAAATGATAGGAGAAGACAGGAGGGGGAGGGATGGAGCCAAGAGCTGGACAGGTGATTGGCAAAAGGGATATGAGAGGATCATGGGACAGGAGGCCTAGGGAGAAAGAAAAGTGTGGGGGGGGGGAACCCAGAGGATGAGCAAGGGGTATAGTGAGAGGGACAGAGGGAGAAAAAGGAGAGGGAGAGAAAGATGTGTGAATATAAATAAATAACAGGATGGGCTACAAGGGGGAGGTGGGGCATTAGCAGAATTAGGTTGTGGGGCATTAGGTTGTGTCCATGGGTTCACTGTCCATTCAGAAATCTGATAGCAGAGGGCAAGAAGCTGTTCATAAAATATTGAACATGTTGCTTCAGGTTCCTTGACCTCCCCCTGGTGGTAGCAATGAGAAGAGGGCATGCCCTGGATAACGGTGGTCCTTAATGATGGGTGCTGACTTTGGAAGGTGTCCTTAATACTTGGGAGGCTAGTGCCCATGATGGAGTTGGCTGAGTTTACAACTTTCTGCAGCTTTTTTTGATTCTATACAGTGGCCCCACCATACCAGATGTCATTAGAAATCTGACATAAAGAGATAGAAAATGCTGGAAACACGCAGTAGATGTTGGGTCTTTACAGACTTAAAGGACCTTTCTCCATGTATACCACCCTATAGGACTGGGTAACATCTGTAGTTCAGGTCCAAAACCACGCCTCTAATGAGTGAAATGTTAGATATGGCATGTAACATTCCCCAAACAGCTGATGGGAAGTTTATAAAAGTAATTTTATTCCTTGGTCTACGTTTGCAGCTGCTCCAGATAGAAAACAGTGTATAAAAATCACCTAAGGAACAGGACAATACAATGTACAATATAGAAAGTTCATCAGTAATTAGAAATAATCTAATGAAGCCCAGTTAGGGACAGGACAGTACAATATACACTATAGAAAGTTCATCAATAATTAGCAACCACTAAGGTTTATCAACTATCAACTCAGGTTAAAACATTAGCTCTGAGTTAAAATAAACTGTTCTTTAAGTTAAGTGATTGTAAGCGGGCAGGGGAGGGGGTGAGTGGACACCACTGTGGATATTCACCGGGATGTTACCAGGAGGGTGAGAGTTGATTTGGAGGAATTGCTTTTCTTTGGTATGTAAGAGGATGAGGAGAGACCTGATTGAAGTTCACACAATTTTGGGAGCCATAAACAAGACAGGTAGTAGAAGTCTATCACCGTAGCAAAGAGAAAACAAAATAATCCCCAATGCCATCACCACATTCACTTTCCTCTTTTGTTTAATAGTATTCTTATCCAAAGAATAAATCCTGAAGAAGGGTCTCAGCCCAAAATGTCAACTCTGTTCATTTTCATCGATGCCGCCTGACCTGCTGAGTTCCTCCGGCATTTTTTTTGTGTTGCTTTGGATTTCCAGCATCTGCTGAATTTTCTCATGTTTATTCCTCTCCAAGAATAGGAGAGCAGGGTAGGCAGCAGCTACGGAGGAGAATAAACAATCCACTATTTGGGCCAAGGCTCTTCATCAAGCCCTTCATAGATGTGACTTGACTTGCGGATTTCCTCCAGCATTTTCTCTGTGTTGGTCAAGATTTCCAGCATCTGCAGAATATATTATGTTGTTTAGCATTCTGTCTTCAGCCTTTACCTTCCTCTCACTGACAGAAACAGCACTAGTTAAATATGTTCACTTTAACAAAAGACCTACACAGATAAAATACTTTTTACATCGTTTTCTAGATGTTTGAGAATGACTTACAGCTAAAGAAAATCTTCTGAAGTCACTGTTACATAAAAAAGAAAAGAACAGCAATTAATTTTCATATGGCAAGTTCACATAAACAATGCTATAATGATCTGTTCTCCTTTGTAAGAGATATTTGTTAAGGATATTTGTTGCCTAAGGTCAGTGGATTAACTCCATTGTTCTTCTACACAATGCCATATGATCTTTTAGTTCCATCTGAAAAAGTAGTCAAAGCCTTAATTTAGCATGTCATTCAATGGCACCTTTGACACAATAGCACTCCTCAGCACAGATGTGATTTGTATTTTCAAGTGTAATGTGCATCATTTTCTGACTCAGACATGAGTGGGCTGTCGATAGAGACTGACGCATCCTCAGGACATCAAATATTTTCTGCTCCTGCACACCCTAAGATATATGTTAGATCAAAGGAAAAACTCAAGTCTATTTTTATTGAGAAAGGGATGTGGATCTAAAGTAGATGAATGAAGCAAATGATCAGTCATGATCCAACTGAATTTGGCTGGGACTTGAGGAACTAAGCCACTTCTTCCGATTCCTATGTTGCCACATTTGATTGAATTAAAACAACTGGAATCTAAATCATTGGTACACTGCGGGGAATTTTGTAATTACAGTGTCCAGTGCTAATGCCTGCCTTCTACATGGCAGATTTGTTAATTAGCACACTTTAATTGTGTGCAATTCCGGTCGGTGAGCTACAGGGAGGATGGCATTGGGTTAGAAAGGGCACAGAAAAGATTTGTAAGGATGTTACCGAGGCTGTTGAGTTTGAGGTAAAAGGAGAGTTTGGATAAGCTCCCAAATGTGAGAAAATCAAGTCACTATGAAGGGTCTCGGCCCGAAACGCTGACTGTTTGCTCTTTTCCATAGATGCTGTCTGGCCTGCTGAGTTCCTCCAGCATTTTGTGTATGTTGGTTTGGAAAAGCTGGGGCTTTATTTCTTGGAGTGTCGAAGGCTGAGAAATTACCTTAGTGCGGTTTGTAACATTATGAGCAGCATGAATAGAGTGAATATTTAGTTTTTTCCCAGGGCAGGGCGACTAAAACAAGGGGGCATAGATTTTACCCAATGGACCTTTTCCTAATATCCTGACTCATGGATCAACAACCAAACACTAGTGAGGCATGTGCCAAAAATGTGAACTCCCCATTTCTTGTCAGTCCTGTACATTAATTTCATATTTTGTGACAGATCTATCTAATATGTCTGGTGGATGTGGTATTGTTGAGTGATTAATGTAAGCAGTGGTCAAACTGGGAGTGGAACTAGACAAAGGACAGATGTGTGAAACAGCACTTACAACAGTTTCTAGATTAGATTTGCCCACATGATATCAGCTCTACACTTCAAACTTAATTATTTTCTCAGTGAAATGCTGTCACTTTGATAAAGTGCCAGGTTTAAAAAATGTGTACCTTTATTTATAATTGGAAGCACTTCAAACAAAAGCAAGCCCTGTGTTAAATGTATTGTTGCACCTGAGGAGATTTGGTATGTCTCCAAAGGCTCTAGCAGATTTCTACAGCTGTACAGTGAAGAACACTCAGACTGGTTGTATCACTGCCTGGTATGGAGGGCTCCAATGCACAAGATCGTAAGAAGTTGCAGAGAGATGCAACCTCAGCCAGCGCCATCTGGGGGACTAGCTCCCCTATCATAAAGGGCATCTTCAAAAGACGGAGCCTCAAGAAGGTAGCATCCATCTACAAGGACCCCTAACATCCAGCACATGCCCCCTTCTCATTAGGGCGGAGGTCGTCGTCGTTTGGTCGCATCTGGAATTTCCAGTTGGCGGATGATTTCCCTCCACTCCGCTCTGACATATTGGGAAATCATGTTCGTGGCAGGTCTATTGAAGAAGATGGGGGTGAGGGGTCACTCCCTCCAACAAGCAATCAAGTCCTTGTCAAATGCTGAAGAAGAAAGCAGCAATTGGATTTGCATTAAAAGGAAAGACAACAACTGGGCTGCAAGATGAAGACAGGAGGGTATAGAAATGAGGGGGGTGTATCTGGGACGCCAGGTAGCACCGTTGAGCCCTCTGGAGACGTCGCAGGCTTATCAAAGAAACGTCAAAGAAGGAGGGTGCCCACCTGATGACCCCGATGATGTACCTACCCTCCCTCCTTGTCACCACTCCAAGCCCACTGCCAACATCGAGAGTGCTGACTTACCATAGGAATTCAAACATCAAGTCCTGGTAGCTCTACTACAGCAGTGGTTTGCCTTTGCCTGCTGTCGGGTGAGTTTAAAAAGATCACCACCTCTTGCTGTGGATGACCAGGACGTGTAAGTGCCTTGTCGTGCTCTTAGCACTCCACAACACCTGCTGGCCTGTCTTCTTGACCGTTGGACCATTAATTTGTCTCTTCCACTCAGCCTGCCAGGGTCAGATTTTACACCCTGGGACAGGCAGATCCCCTACCTCACCCAGGGTCGAAGACCCATCGGCTACCCTCACCTGGTTTGGCCCCTCTGCCGAGACGGTTTACCGGGTTGTGGCCGCTGTGTGTGCTGCAGCTACTTGGAGCCACAGGTGAGAGCTGAGCGCCAGCTGGGGACCAAAGGTGGACAAGCTGCCCCCGCAACCAGAGATGCTACCCCTCCCTAGACACCGCATACGCCCCAGGGTGGAGGTACAGAAGCCTGAATGCTAGCCTTGACCGTCAAAACATGGAGGCAACTTCACGAACTCTCACAGACCCTGATGACCCTGTGATTTCCATCTCCGAGGCCGATGTGAGAGCATCCTTCAGATAGTGAACCTATGGAAAGCATCTGGCCCAGGTGTGGAACCTGGACGAGAACGAAAGATCTGTGCTGATCAAACTAGCTGCAGTGTTCACAGATACCTTTAACCTTTTGCTTTGGCAGTCTGAGCAGGCTTCAATTATACCAGTGCCTGAGAAGAATGTGGTTATGTGTCTCAATGACTATTGTCCAGAGGCACGTACATCCACAATGATGAAGTGCTTTGAGAGATTGGTGATGAAACTTATCAACTCCTGTCTGAGAAGCAATTGAGTCCGCTACAATTTGCCTACCATCATACCAGGACCACAGCAGATGCCATTCCATTGGCTCTTCACTCATCCCTAGACAACATGGACAGTGAAGACTCATACATCACGATGCTCTTCATTTATTTCAACTTGGCATTCAATACTAACATCCCCTCAAAACTAATCAATAAGCTTCAAGACTCTGGCCTCAATCCCTGACCTTGTGCAATTAGATCCTCAATTTCCTAATTTGAAGATCCCAGTCAACAGCACTTCCTCCTGGATCTCCATCAGCACAGGTGCACCACAAGGCTGTGTGCTTAGCCCCCTGCTCTACTCGCTTTATACTTATGACTGTGAAGTTAAGCTCAGCTCCAATGCCATATTTAAGTTTGCTGACAACACCACAATCACTGACCAAATCAAAGATGGTGACAAATCAGCATATAGGAGGGAGACTGAAAATCTGACTCATTAGATCCACAACAACAACCTCTCACTCAATGTCAGCAAGACCAATGAGCTGATTATTGACTTCACCTTAAGGACCATGAGCCAGTCAGGGGATCAGAGGTGGAGAGGGCCAGCAACTTTAATTTCCTCAGTGTTATCATTTCAGAAGATTGCCACTGAAGCGTAACGGTTAGAACGACACATTTACAGCTCAGGTTTGGAATTCAATCCCAGCATCCTCTATAAGGAGACTTATACCACTCCATGGAATGCGTGAGATTTTGCTGTGTGTTTCAGTTTCCACCCACAGTCCAAAGGGGCACCGTGTAGATTAATCAGTCATTGCAAATTGTCCCATGATTAGGTTCGGGTTAATTCAGTGTTGTCAGGGGTGTCTTGGCGGCACGGCTCCAAGAGCCGAAAGGATCTACTTCATGCTGCATCTCTAAATAAAATAAAATCTGAAGTGGGTCCATCTCGTAAGAGCAATTTTGCAGAAAGCAGGTAGCACCTTTACTTTCTTAGAAGTTTGCGAAGATTCGGCATGTCTTCTGAAACTTTGAAGAATTTCTGTAGATGTGCGGTGGGGAGTATATTGACTGGCTGCATCGTGGCCTGGTATGCCCTTGAAATGTCATGCAAACGGCCCAGTCCACCACGGGTAATGCCCTCACAACCACTAAGCACGGTTACATGGTGTGCTGTCACAGGACAGCAGCATCCGTCACTAAGGAGAACCGCTATCCAGGCCATGTTCTCTTCTCACTGCTGCTATCAGGAAGCAGGTACAGGTGCCACAGGAGTCATATCATCAGGTACAGGAACAGTTATTATACCTCAACAATCAGGCTCTTGTTCCAGAGGGGATAATTTCACTCAACTTCACTTACCCCTTCACTGAACTGTTTCCATAACCTATTGACTTATTTTCAAAGACTCTTCATCTCATGTTCTTGATATTTATTTATTATTATTTTATTATTTATCAGCTCAAGCTGTTAAAACCTGAGGTATGGGAATAGCCAAGCACACTCAATTCTCAACTACTACGAACTTTCGGACTATTCTTGTGGTATTTAGTAAATCTGGAGATTTACATAAGTATTTCGGCTTCTGGAAATTTATTTAAGTATTGTGGCTTCTGGAGATTTACATAAGTATTGCTGTGTAGGCCTAACTGCATAATGCTATTGTGCAGTGACTGTGGGATCATACCTGTTGTAGATATTACTGTCAGCTCAATGTATATTTCCAGCATCTGCAGATTTTCTCTTGTTTGCAACGTATATCCTGTTCATGCTCCATAGTCTTTCAATTTCCTCTTTTAATTCAGCACATTTCTCATGACTTTCACTTATTGATTTCTGTATGTCATGGGAGTTTGGAATGGGTATTTCTATAATGTAAGTTGTTCTTGCTTGTTTATCCTGTAATGATATATCCAGATCATTATTATGCATTGCCTTTTCTTTAATAATAGAACGGTTATAATTTACTTTGTGAGATACTGACTCTAAAACTGGATCAGGCTTGCATTTATAGTAAGGTATGGTGTCTTTTATGAGTTTGTATTTTAAAGTGAGATTTTGGTGAATGATGTTTGCCACTTGACTGTGTCTGTGTAAGTAATCAGATTGAATTAAACTGCTGCGGGATCCTATACTGAGTTGGATTGTTTTTGGTTTCTCTTGGCAATTTCTGCATTAATCATCTTGAATTTGTTGTTCTTTTATTATGTATTTTGATTACTTTTTAGTGTTAATCTGTGAAGAGGTCTCCAAGCCAGGCGTTCAATATTTCCTTGTCGACATCTAGTCGGCTCAGATTGTGGCGATGTCTTCCATGGAGGATCACGCTATTCCATTGGTTAACTTTATCTTCTGTAGTGATAATTTCTTCATTTTTCTGTGCTATGGTTTCAGTTAAGTTTGGTGGTGTGTGCTTCTTATCAGAATTGGATATGCTCACCTGGAGTGCTGAATCCTGTTTTCGATGATGAAGATATAGAATCATAGGATCATAGAAAATCACAGCACAGAGAAAGGCCCTTTGGTTCATCTCGTCCATGCCAAAACTATTTAAACTGCCTACTCCCATCAAGCTCCATCAGGACAATAGTCTTCCAAACCCTTACTATCCAGGGACCTATCACACTTCACTTAAACATTAAAATTGAGCTTGCATGCACCGCTTGTGATGGTAACTCCTTCCACACTCTCACAACCCTCTGAGTGAAGAAGTTTTCCCTCATGTTCCCCTTAAGACATTCACCTTTCACACTTAACCCATGACCTCTGGTTGTAGTCCCACCTAACCTCAGTGGAAGAAACCTGCTTGCACTTACCCTGTCTATACCCCTCATAATTTTTTTATACTTCTATCAAATCTCCCCTCAATCTTATAAATTCTGAGGAATAAAGTCCTAACCTATTCGATCTTTCCTTATAACTCAGGTCTTCCAGACTCAGCAACATCCTTGTAAATTTTCTCTGTATTCTTTCAACCTTACTTATATCTTCCCTGTGGGTAGGTGCCAAAACTGTGAACAATACTCCAAATTAGGCCTCACCATTGTCTTATACAACTTCAATGTAATATCCTAGCTCCTGTACTCAGTACTTTAATTAATGAAATCAATGTGACAAAAGCTTTCTTCACAACTCTATCTACCTGTGATGCCACTTTCATTGAATTCTGGACCTGTATTCCCAGATCCTTTTGTTCTACCACACTTCTCAGTGCCCTATCACTTACTATGTACAATCTACCCTGTTTGGTCCTACTGAAGTGCAACAGCTCATACGTGTCTTCATTAAACTCCATCTGCCATTTCTCAGCCCATTTTTCCAGCTGATCTGAATTCCTCCGCAAGCCATGATAGCCTTACTTGTTGTCCACTACAACCCCAATCTTGGTGTCATCCATAAATTTGCTGATCCAGTTAACCACAATTTTATCCAGATCATTGATCTAGATGATAATGTAGTTGTTATATATGTCCTTAAACGTTTCATCAGACCATTCTGTAATTTTTTAATGTCTGTCACTCCTCTTCCTCCTTCTGTCCTAATTAGTGTTAATCTAAGTGCGCTTGAGTGTACATAGTATTTTCTAAAATTGTTCAAATTGGTTTTGGATTAAGATACTATGCCCAAAGAATACATTAATATGGGTATGCACTTTGGTGATAGAAATAAATGGGCAGACTATTATTTAGATTGGAAGAGAATTCAAAATGCAGACTTGGGAGTCCTTGTGCAAGATACCCTAAAGGTTAACCTGCAGGTTGAGTTGGTTGTGAGGAAGGCGAATGCAGTGTTGGCATTCATTTCTAGAGGTATAGAATATAAGAGCCGGGATGTGATGTTGAGGCTCTTAAGGCACTAGTGAGACTACACCTGGAGTATTGCGTGCAGTTTTGGGCTCCTTATTTTAGACAGGATATACTGCCGTTGGAGAGGGTTCAGAGAAGATTCACAAGCATGATTCCAGGAACGATAGGGTTACCATATGAGGAACATCTGGCAGCTCTTGGACTGTATTCCCTGGAGTTCAGGAGAAAGGCGAGGGGTTGGGGGGATCTCATAGAAACATTCCAAATGTTAAAAAACCTGAACAGATTAGATATGGTAAAGTTATTTCCCATGGTAGGGGATTCTAGGACACGAGGGCACAACTTCAGGATTGAAGGACGTCCTTTTAGAACTGAGATGCAGAGAAATTACTTTAGTCAGAGGGTGGTAAATCTGTGGAATTTGTTGCCACGAGTGGCTGCAGAGGTCAAGTCATTGGGTGTATTTAAGGCAGAGATAGATAGGTTCTTGATTAGCCAGAGCATCAAAGGGTATGGGGTGAAATCAGAGGAGTGGGAATGACTGGATGAAGTGAATCAGCCATGATTGAATGGCGGAGCAGAGTTGACTGGCTGAATGGCCTACTTCTGCTCCTATAGCTTATGGTCTTATGGTATGGCGGAGGTGTTTATTGCCTTTTTGCTATTGAGCTCTGTTTGGCAGAATTTCATTAGCCTTGAAATAAGTTTTGTGGAAAGTTTTCCATTTATCCACCATAATCTACAAACGTTTGTACTTTCTTTGCTTGTTGATATGCCGGGTACTTATATGTTTCATATTCTTCCATCGGTTGTATTGTATCCTGCTGCTCTGTTTTATATTTTACTTACTATATTGCACCTTTCTTTATGTTTAATGTTCTGCTCTTATCTAGTCCAAAGTTCATGTTTATATCTTTAGAAAATAGCTCTACTATTTGAATTAATTGTTTTAGCTTTGAAGGACCTTATAATTTCATCCACAGAAGGTGTGTCAAAGTTTAATTCATTTGATAGTCTCTGATTTGATACTCTATTTTCATCTGATTAAGTAAATTAGAGAGCAGGTTTAAGGCTAGTCAAAACCATAGAGTGTTCTGGAAAATGCATCAGTTTATTTTAATAATGGTAGTTGTTCTTTTTTGGTTGTTAATAGATAGGGAGATTATAGTACACCAATGATTCATCAGATGTGGCAGGAATTTCACAAGTATTGGGTGTAGTTTATATATATTAAGAACCTCTATAAACCATAAGTATGAGACAGAATCAAATGCTTTTTTGTAGCCAATATACCAACGTGAAAAATTTCTGCTTTTCCACCGCATTTGATTCAGATTTACATAATTTATTATCAGTTGATCTTTACATCCTTTCATACTCTTACATCTTTTCTGCACTTCTGTACAGTAGAATATATTGTTGTTATCTAAGTGAGTGGTGATTAGTTGCGAGATGTATGACGTTACAATTTTGTAAATAGTTTGTCAACAAGCAATAGGACAATTTTTTGATGGGACATTTGTGATTTCTCCTTTAGGTAAGTGATATGTTTTACCTATCAAAAATTTAAGCACTTTTTCAACAGTTTTAAGAAAATTGTTGATCTGTATTAATCGGTATTGAAGGAAAGTAAATTTTTATACCAATAATTATGAATATTTCCACTGCCAGTACTTTTCTGATTATAGGTATTTTTATAACTGCTTTTAGCATATCTATTGTAATTTCAGATGTTTACATGTCTTCAATTGTGTGAGAGCATTCCTTTCTCTCCCAGTCCAGACATTAGACTAAAAGTACATGATCTCTTTTGTTGTCTTTTGCACATTGGTTGTTTGTTCATCTAGTTGTGTGTCATCTTTCACTGATTCTATTGTGTTTCTTGTATTTACTCTGAGTGCCTGCAAGAAAATAAGTCTCGGGGTTGTATATGGTGACATACTGTACTTTGATAATAAACTTACTTTGAGCTTTGAAGACACACGCTCAACGTTTTTGGGACAGTTTCTTCCTCTCTGTCATCAGATTTCTGAACAGTCCACAAGCACTACCTCATTACTTTTCTCCCTTTTTACACAAGTTATTTGTTTTGAATGCGGTATATTAATTATTCAAAGTACATTTATTATCGAAGTATGTATACATTATACAAACTTGAGATTTGTCTCCTTACAGGCAGCCATAAAATTAAAGAATCCTCAGAAGAATCCATTAAAAAAAGACCAATGTGCCAAGAGAAAAATAATTGTGCGAACAACAAAAGTAAGTAAACAGCATTCTGAATGGTTATTGTAACTTATTGTATTTTTTTACGTCTTTCACTGCCCTGCTGGCACAAAGCAACAAAATGTAATGACATATCTCAGTAATAATAACCCCGATTCTGATTCTGAATTCGGTAAAGTCTGCTTCAATGTCTACTTCTTCAGTGGAATAATAGCATTTATTAAGTTGCTATTGCATTGCTCATTCAATTCTGTTAACATTTCTACCCCAAAAGGAGCAGAAATCAGAAAGTTCATGAATCAGGTATGAAATTAATTACACAAGCTATGTTCCCTTAAAAGCACATTAAGTAAAATAAAATACAAAATTCAACATGCCAGTGTTCCTGAAAGCGTAAGACATTATGAAGGAGGACATGCTGGGGTCAATTACTGTGATAGCTGTTGGCAGCTGTATAAGTGCAGCACTGTACTGCTAAATGGAATGATAATTAATTTAGATAAATGTAAAATAAAGCAAACAAAAATTAAATTCCTGAGGCTAGCAAATGCCCTGTCAATCAACAACTTGACTAAGAGCACAAAGGCATTAGCAACGGAGTACAGAGGTCAATTTCCTCACTATTACATTAACCCAGGAGAAAACCATCGACAATGAGCTGAGCTTTTAAATACATGAAGCTTCCCTACCGGAACTGACGTGACTTTGCTATTGTATGAAACAAGCTCAGATGTCTTATGCAACACAAACAAAATGCTGGAGGATCTCAGCAGGTCCAGCAGCATCTGTGGAAATGAATAAACAGTTGACGTTTCAGGCCAAGACCCTTTTTCAGGACTGTACATGCTGTTTTATTCTGGCATTGGTTGTTCCAAGCAGATTTTGGCTGTCTCATTTGCTTCTGTTTCTCCACATAATCCCAGATAGCCTCAATGATGTTAAGATCAGGGCTCTGTGGACCATCCGAAACCATATAAAAATTCTAGGGGGCCTAAGACATTTGCAAACTACTGTATTTGTCAACGTGGGGCAGAGAGCAAATTGTAAATCTGGTAGGAGCAATGGATGCTGGGAATGGTGGAAGTGAAGCACTGTGGGGCAGGGGTGGTGCAGGTACAGACATATTCAGCCCTGAGACACCAGGCAAGATCATTTGATTCCAAACAATTGGTTTATTGATCATTACAGAATGTCTCTCTCCGCTTTCCTTTCACCTTTTCTCTACCATGATTCCCCTCTTCCTGTCCCCTTCCCACTTTCAATCCAGAATAGAGACCCATATCAGAATCAAGCATATCATCGTGCACGTATGTCATGAGATTTGTTTTATTTTTGTGACATCAGCACTGTGCAATAGATAAAATTACAGCTAGGGTGCCTCAGACTTTTGTACAGTACTGTAGTCTTAGGCACCCTAGCTATGTATATGTGCTGAAGACTTATGCACAGTGCTGTACGCTACCCCACCCAAGAGCTGAGAAACCTACAGATGATTGCACTGTAGTGCTGGATATCATGTAGTGTTGCTGCAGTGGTACAGGGCAGCCAGCTGTTCAGGGGGAAGGTATAAAGCCCACAGCTGTGCTGGAAACCTGGACTTCAATGGAAAAACATGCCCAGGTCTTCATATCAGTTGTTACATACCCCATAACTGGGTTGCCAAACCAGCAGAAATGGACCACTAGTTACTGGAAACTAATAAAGTTTTATTAAAGAAATAAGTAACACAGTACTCTAATTGTAAGGATATAAATGCAACAGGTTAGCAATGAATAAACACACATGTACACAGAACTAAGGTAATAGGAATCAACCAAGCTCTATCACAGTCTAGGGGTAAAATGATCAGTATTAAGTGACGCAGAGTTCAGTTCAGCTTAGTGCAGTTCGCAGTAATCGCTGTTGTGCCGTTGGAGAGAGAGAGAGAGAGAAATGCAAATTTTTGATTCAAGCAGGCCTTTGATGTTCTTCGCAGTTGGCTTTCGGGCGGACCCTTTTATGTCTTCTATCCCACTGTGGTCACCGACTGTGACCCCTCCATTCCGGATACGACTGTTCTTCTGCGGTGAATCCAGCACCCAGGCAAGGGCGGACACACACACCAGGTTCCCGCCGATCGTACCTTTTCACCCTGTGAGTCTATGGTCGGTTCCCTCGAATCAGACCTCCAAACTCCCACCAACTTATGGGGCACACCGCTCTTCCAGGGTCTCATTATCTCGTGATCTCATGGTGTGTGTCGTGCCTTAGCGAACCTGTTCTTTTTATCCCCCTGTTGGGGTATTGCCTGTCCATCAAACTTCAAACTGTTCAGGTTCAAAGCAAATGGTCTGTCAATATCTGAATTGTGTTTCTGTCTCGTTAATCTCTCTCTTCTCTCTTATTAGCATTTTGAATGTTTCTCCATTGTCTCCCTTATCTCCCTCTCATTAGCATCAATCTTCTGATAACTTGGTTTGTCGTCACACAGTCCTGGCATAGAAACAAACATTCTAAGGCAATGTAGTGTTTATAGTTCTCTCCATCAAATTTCCCATTCCAAATTTTACCATACATAATTAGAACAGTCAGCAGTAATGAAAGGACATGATTCTCTCAAAGGACTTTCTGAATATTGTCATCCACCATTTTATTCCATGGTCGAAGTTACTGCAAAACCCTTTTCAGGGAAAAGTGATGTTTATACACCATATTGTTATTTGTAACCTTCGGTTTGTAATCACATGATCAGGAAAGCTAATGCCGTCACTGAGCACAATGAAAGTTATGAATGGCTGACAGTAAACAGGCGTATAACAACATTTACTCTGTAAACGAGATCCATTTAACAGCAGACGAAACAAACAAATGGGTACAGATAAAATTGGGAGAGAGGAGGAAAGGTGACAGAGATGAAGGAAAATGATAGAGAGGAAGTTGATGAAAAGGAAGCTGAATAGTGAGAAAAGGACTTTAGACTTTCCTCAGGTTGCACACCATCCTGACTTAAACCATATCCTTCCCTTCCTAACCTACCCCACCATGCTTACTGGATCAAAATTCTGGACTAGCTTCCCAAACAGCACCATATCCTCTCAAGATAGATCTCAAATCAAATTCTTTGCACTGCCAGTGACTCCCAGATCCCAAAAAAAAAACCTAAATAATAAAGCTAAATGCCAGGCAAGTGCTAAATTAAATGTCCAGATATATGCCAAATTGCAGAAGAGTGCAGCGTTTTTCATCACGAGTAAGGATTACGATGAGGATTTTAGGGTTTCCCATGAGACCAGCTATAACTAATTCCTGCTGCAAACAGTTTGCTGTACAGGAGTCAATCATTAGGCCTGTGACTAGTGGTGTGCCACAGTGATCAGTGCTGGGTCCATTGTTATTTGTCATCTATATCAATGATCTGGATGATAATGTGGTAAATTGGATCAGCAAGTTTGCTGATGATACAAAGATTGGAGGTGTAGTAGACAGTGAGGAAGGTTTTCAGAGCCTGCAGAGGGACTTGGACCAGCTGGAAAAATGGGCTAAAAAATGGCAGATGGAGTTTAATACTGACAAGTGTGAGGTATTGCATGTTGGAAGGACAAACCAACGGAGAACATACAGGGTTAATGGTAAGGCACTGAGGAGTGCAGTAGAACAGAGGGATCTGGGAATACAGATACAAAGTTCCCTAAAAGTGGCGTCACAGGTAGATAGGGTAATAAAGAGAGCTTTTGGTACATTGGCCTTTATTAATCAAAGTATTAAGTATAAGAGCTGGAATGTTATGATGAGGTTGTATAAGGCATTGGTGAAGCCGAATCTGGAGTATTGTGTTCAGTTTTGGTCACCAAATTACAGGAAGGATATAAATAAGGTTGAAAGAGTGCAGAGAAGGTTTACAAGGATGTTGCCGGGACTTGAGAAACTCAGTTACAGAGAAAGGTTGAATAGGTTAGGACTTTATTCCCTGGAGCGTAGAAGAATGAGGGGAGATATGATAGAGGTATATAAAATTATGATGGGTATAGACAGAGTGAATGCAAGCAGGCTTTTTCCACTGAGGCAAGGGGAGAAAAAAAACAGAGGACATGGGTTAAGGGTGAGGGGGGAAAAGTTTAAAGGGAACATTAGTGGGGGCTTCTTCACACAGAGAGCGGTGGGAGTATGGAATGAGCTGCCAGACGAGGTGGTAAATGCGGGTTCTTTTTTAACATTTAAGAATAAATTGGACAGATACATGGATAGGAGGTGTATGGAGGGATATGGTCCGTGTGCAGGTCAGTGGGACTAGGCAGAAAATGGTTCGGCACAGCCAAGAAGGGCCAAAAGGCCTGTTTCTGTACTGTAGTTTCTATGGTTTCTATGGAATGTATATACTGTACATACACGCACATACCATCCCCTCATCCTACCATCAATCGACAAGGCTCATTTCTCTCCTGATCCCACATAAACAACCCATCCTGTAGATCAAGCTGGAGCTTAATAAGAAGATAATTCAATGACCTTCATCACCTACATTTACCTAAAATTTCAAGGGATATGAGGGAGATTGCCAAAAGTGGAAGGATGCCCTCTCAAGTGATTGTTCGGACGCTGGAGCAGGGATCCAATCGCAGACCCAGTGCTGTGCACACAGTGATATTAATTGAGTAAAAACAAAGTTGGTGTCAAAGTGCAGGTAGAGTTCAACTGGAGATACTGACAGTGCCGTAATTCACCTTAATATGTAGAATGATCATAAGACCCCAATACCATTAGACACAGGAGCACAATTAGTCCTTTTGTCCCATTGGGTCTGCTCTGCCATTTCATCATGGCTGTTCCTTTTCTCTCTCAATCCCATTCTCCTGCCTTCTCCCCGTAAACTTTCGTGCCCTAGTTAATCAAGAACTTTTCAATCTCCACCTTAAATGCACCCAATGACCTATCTTCCACAACCACCTGTGCCAACGAATTCCACAGATACACCAATCTCCGGCTAAAGAAATTCCTCCTCACCTCAGTTCTAAATGTATGCCTCTCTATTCTGAAGCTCTGACCTCTGGTCCTAGAATGCCCCACCAGAGGAAACATTCTCTCTACATCTATTCAATCCAAGACTTTTAACATTCAATTGCTTTCAATGAGATCCCTCTCATTCTTCTAAATTCCAGTGAGTAAAAGCCCAGAGCCTTCAATCCCTCCTCATATGATAAGTCTTTCATTCCCAGAATCATTCTCATGAACCTCCTCTGAACCCTCTCCAATGTCAGCACATAATTTCTTAAATAAGAGACCTAAAACTGCTCACAATCCTCCAAGTAAGGCCTCACCAGTGTGTTCTAAAGCCTTAACATTACATCCTTGCTTTTATATTCTAGTCCTCTCGAAATGGATGCTACCATTGCATTTGCATTCCTCACCACAGACTCAACTTACAAATTGATCATTAGGGAATCCTGCACAAGGCCCTCACAAATCCCTTTGCACCTCAGAATTTTAAAATTTCTCCTCGTTTAGAAAATACTCCATGCTTTTATTCCTTCCACCAAAGTGCATGACTATACATTGTATTCCATTTCCCACTTCATTTCCCATTCTCCCAATCTGTCCAAGTGCTTCTGCAACCTCCTGCTTCCTCAACACTACCTGCCCCTCCACCTATTTTCATATCATCTGCATACTTGGCTACAAAGTCATCAATCCCATCATCCAATTCGTTGACAGATAACGTATAAAGAAGTGGTCCAACACCGACCCCTGTGGAACACCACTAGTCACCAGTAGCCGATCAGAAAAGGCTTCCTTTATTCCCACTCTTTGCCTCCTGCCAATCAGCCGGTACTTTTTCCATGCTGGTTTCTTTCCTGTAATATCATGGGCTTTTATCTCGTTAAGCAGCCTCATGTGCAGCATCTTGTCAAAGGCATTTTGAAAGTCCAAGCAAGCATACCGTACATTGATTTGTCTATCCCGCTTGATATTCCCTCAAAGAATTCTACCAGATTTGTCAGGCAAGATTTTCCATTATGGAAAAATGCTGACTTTGGCATATTTTATCATGTGCCTCCAAGTACCCTGAAACCATGTCCTTAATAATCAAAGATGTATTGGCTCTATACATTTACATGCATTATGAATTTGCTGTGGGATGTTGGCACGACATGCAACAAAAAAGACATTCGACAACTATAAAGAGTAAAGAAATTATACAAAAATAATATCAGAAGTACGGATATGGAATAAAATGTGCATAAATACATAAATACCAGCATGTATTTACACTGTAAACACTATTATAACAATTAGTTTAAAGTGTTTGCAGTGCAGTGACTGAGGTAATAGATAGAGGAGGGTGGAGGATTGAACTGGAATGGTTGATCAGATTAACTGCCTGGGTGAAGAAACTTTTAAGATAGCGTGAAGTTTTTGTTTTAATACACCTATAGCATTCTCCAGGAGGGAGCTTTTGAGAAAAGCAGTTTTTAAAGTGGGTACTGTTTGCAGTGTTTTGTTTGCTCTGGGCATATACAAGTCCTGTAGGGATGACAGACTGCAACCGATGATACTTCCATCGTTGTGACTCTAACCACTTCACCAGAAGAAACTACGAAATTTCAGCCAGATGTGTTTGTAACAGTGCTTCTATGTAAGCAGTTACTGAGCTATGGTACAAACATGATGGCTTTTGTATAGATTCCGATGCTGGGCGCAGGGCAACAATGATTTGTTAGCTTGTTCACTGAAGCAAGGGTCAGAATATGCTAATGACCTGGACGAAAGAAGCAATTGTAAAGTAGTAAATTCTGTGGAAAAATAAAAAAAAATAGGCTGGAAGGCAAGTTTGGGGGTGCTACAGACAGATATTTGTAAGTAAAGTGAGCAGGCAATAAGTTTCCATTTGGAGTATGAATTCTACAAAAAGCCAAACATTTTATCGATGCAGCAAATCCTCCCATGATGCAATTGACTGTTGGTTCAAAGAAAAAGTGTGCAGAAAGTGTCACAAATAAGGTCACATAGAGAGAATGACAAAAAGCAGTCAAAAAGCAAAAGGAATGAAAAGTCTCAAACACAACACTAAGCATATGCATAAAGTGACTGAATGTGAAACTGACGGCACAGGGTCTGACAAAAATTAGCTGTCATGCCGAGAATTGCAAAATATAACAGAAGCAGATCATAAAATTGCTTGGATCACAATAGATGTGCCTAGTGTAAAACTGAAAATGGAGCTGCATACAGGGTTAGCTTTGTCTGTAATCCTAGAGGCTGACTACAGCAAATTGTTTTCTGAGATATCATTAGAGAAAACCTCACACGGCCGAAAAGTGTCTCCCAAAGGCAAACTGAAATGGGATGTGACATATGGAGGCCAAACACAGCAGCTAGAGCTTTATGTGTTGAAAAGTGAAGGGCCAGCACTTTCCAGACATGAATGATTAAGAAAAATTTAACTAGACTGGCACACAATCAAAGCTTTCAATGCAGCATCAGCAGGCAACTGCAGCCCAAATGGTAGCACAAACCAGAAACTGGCACAGCTGCTTAATGCTAACAAGAAAGTGTTTGGGAAGAGAGTTGGTAAACTCATAGGCATGAAAGCCAGAATTGAACTGAATGAAGCAGCAACGCCAAGATTCCATAAAGCACATCCAGTCCCTTATGCATTGCATCCTAAAGTGGATGCTGAACTTCAGAGCTTGGAGGCACCTGGAATTTTCTCCAAGGTTCGGAGCAGCGATTGGGCCATGCCCATCATCCCAAAGATTAAGAAAGAGAAGGCCGGAGCTGTTTGCATATGTTGGGATTTCAAAGAGAGCATCATGTGCAGTACCCTCTGCCACGAATAGAAGACGTTTTTGCGTCCTTGGCAAGCGAGGAGAGGTTTTCAAAGATTGGCTTGTCACTAACCTATCTGCAAATGGAGATTGAAGAGTCATGCAAAAAGTCCCTCACAATCAACACTCACCAAGGGACTGTCTCGTCTTTGGTGTTGCATCAGCTCCAGCAATTTGGCAAAGAACAATGGACCAAGTGCTCCAAGATATCCCAGGAACACAACGTTACCTTGATGACATCATCAGGACTGGCGAGAGTGGTGAAGAGCACCTCTAGAGACTTGGTAAAGTGCTTACCAGGCTAAGAGAGTATGGTCTGCATGCAAAGACGTGAGTTTTTCAAGAATGTAGTCTCATATAGTAGACATGTCATTGACAAGCATAGCTTACATAAGTCACAAGAGAAGACTGAAGCAGTGGTGCAGGCCCCCAAACCAGAAAATGTCTCACAACTCAGGTCATACTTGAGCCATGTCAATAATTATCGCTGGTTTCTCCCAAACATTGCTACAGTGCTGCATCCATTGAATGCACTGTGAAGACAGGAGCAAGGTGAGAATGGTCAGAAAGATGAGAAAGACCATTCAAAGAAACAAAGAGAGTAATTACATCAGATGAACTGCTGACCCATTATGACCTACCGCTGCCCGTCAATCTGTGTACGATGCATTCCCTTCTGGCATTGGGGACATTTTGTCACACATTATGAAAGACGAATCTGAACGTTCGATTGCTTTTGTGTCAGTATCACTGACGAGTGCAGAACACAACTATGCACTGATCGACTAAGAGGCCCTTGTCTTGTATGGGAATAAAGAAGTTCCACTACTACCTCTATGGACAAACGTTTACGTTAGTGACAGGTCACCAGACCCTTGAGTCTATTTTCAATCCCGGGGAGAGAATTCCAGTGACGACTGTTACACGGTTGTAACATTAGGCACTGTTCCTAGGAGCCCATTCTTATGACATAGAGTTCAAGAGTACCAAAACACAGCAACGCTGATGCCTTGTCGTGTCTTCCACTGTTAGCAACTGAAGACGAAAAGTCTTCACACTGTGACCCAGCAGAAGTGTTTCACACAGCATTGGTGGACCAGTTGCTGGTAACAAATTCAGAAATACAAAGTGAAACAAGGAATGACTTGACATTGTTAAAAGTCCATGACATCACCATGCAAGGATGGCCAGCTCATGGTAACCCTATGTTTCCACAGTTCACAGTGAGACAAGACCAATTGTCGGCATGTCAAAGAACGCTGGTGTGAGGATCCCTTGTTATGGTTCCCTCTAAACTGCATACCAGAGTGTTAGAGAACCTGCATGAAGAACATCTCAGTACAGTCAAAATGAAGAGTCTTGCGTGGAGCTACATGTGGCGGCCGGTAATAGATAAGTAGATCGAAGGCTTGGCCAGGAGCTTTTTGGGATGCCAAGAAGTTCAAAATGCACTCCCACAGGCTCCGTTACACCCATGGGGATGGCTGTCTTCACTATATCCATAGACCATAAGACAAAGGAGCAAATTTAGGCCATCTGGCCCATTGAGCCTGCTTTGCCATTCAAACATGGCTGATCCTTTTTCCTTCTCCTCCTCAACCCCAGTTCCCGGCCTTCTGCCCATGACCTTTGATGCCATGTCCATTCAGAACCTATCAACCTCTGTCAAAGATTACATATTGACTTTGCTGGGCCACTCATGGACTCCATGTTTCTGATTGCTATGGATGTTCATTCAAAGTGGTCAAAGGTTACACCAATGAAGTCAACCACCCCAGCAAAGGCTGTCTCTGCCGAGAGGGCTATCTTCATCAGAAAAAAATTGTGAGTGACAACAGACCACAATACACATCAGAAGAATTCTGACTGTTCATGAAGAAAAATGGCATCAGACATTTCAAGTCAGCTCCTCACTACCCAGCAATGAATGGGTTAGCTGAAAGGTTTATCCAAACATTCAGGAAGTCCATTATAACTATGAACAAGGACGATATTTCTCTACAGCACAAGGTAGACAACTTTTTTTTGTATCAGAACTCTGTTCATGTGACAACAAATCAAACACCTGCAATGCTGTTCATGAGCAGGAATCTGAGATCTCACATAGACCTACTGAAACCAGACCTCCAGCGGGAAGTACAGAATAAACAATTCAGCTATTTGTCAAGTGAAGCAGCAAGGAGCCCCGAGATTGGACAGGAAGCCCTAGCACGTGACTACCAAGAAGACAAGTAGACACCCGGTAGGATAGCTACACGAACTGGACCACTGATGTACACAGTGGATGTTGGAGATCAGTCGTGGAGATACTTAATTGAAAAACACACCTGAGTCGATTACATCCAACAGACGGACACATTACAGTGACTGGGCTTACCTCTTATGTCACTCACAGCAATGTGACACCAGCAACCAAGAATGTCGTCTTAGACAAGACACCTACCGAACCTGATACCACTCCACAGGCCCTGAAAGAAACAGAGTGGCACCCAAAAGACTGAACCTTTAGAACTGTGAAATTAGTTATGGGCTGTTACTGTGAATGTATGTTTATTTGGAATAAGGTTTTATAAAAAGGAAATTGAATTTTTTATACATAATCAGTTTTATGTTCCATTGAACTAAAGAGGAAGTAATTGTAATGTATAGATCTATTTCTTTTAGAGCAATGACTCTCCCTAGCACTACATATTGATCTGTTGTCTACACATACGTACTGATCTATTTCTCCCTTTCTCTCACTGCAATGTGAATACACCAGTTAAAGCCATCTCCTGCGTGCATGCTTTTATTTTATTTGATATGTAGTTGTGCAAAGATACAACATAACTGAAGACACACTGGGCTTTGGAAAAGCTAACAATGCCAGCAGTTACAAATGCCCACAATTCCCACCTGGTCTGCTTTGATATCAGAACATGCAAAGCCCATCCTCATTAAATGAAGAACCAAGGTTAATTCTCAAAAACACATGAGCAGCAAGCTCTGATGTGTGACACTTTTCAGTTAAGACCATAAGACTATTTGACCCATTAAGTCTAATGTCATTCCATCATAACTGATTTATTATGCCTCTCAACCCCATTCACCAGCCTTCTCCCCTTATCATTTGAAGCCCTTATTAATCAAGAGCCTCCGCTTTAAATATACCTGATGACTGTGGTGGGGTTGAAGGCTGCACATATCCCAGTGGCGATAGCTTTTGAAAACAGAATCTTCCCAGACTTAGCTCCTCAGAGAGTTTCAGCTGCAACCTTCATCTTTCAAAGCTCTCTGTGCACCATAGACTCTTTATTGTTAACTGTCTGGAGGCCCCCACCCTCCCCGAGTCACCTGTGATACAAAGCTCAGTATTTCTTTTCAATAAATACTGCAGCTGACGTGCTCACTGCATTAATTACTCAGCAGTTAAAAGCTGCAGCAAGTGCTCCCTGTTCATAAAACTGGAGGACAGCAGGAGGAGGTTCAATGAATTGTGGGGGAGCTCTGATTCAAGCAGAGAGTTCATTTAAATGTTCACTACTGTCAGGGAGGAAATGTAAGATCCCATATTAGGAAGAAATTTGTCCTATTAGCCATCAGATTACTGAATTTCCAGTGAATCCATAAAGAGTAGCTCGCTTTTCCTCTTTTGTACTATTTATCTATACAGGTATACCTATTTATTATTTGCTTTTATTTTTTTCATTCTAACTTTGAATATTTTTTAAATTACTGATGCCAGAAAAACAACCAGATTCACAACATACATTGGTGATAATGAACCTGATTCAGATTCTAATTCTGATTCTACCTTCATGAAAAATATATCATTGTGCTCCTTCAACACAAGAGATTTGACAGGTGCTGAAAATCCAGAAAAACACACACAAAATGCTGGACGAAATCAACAGGTCAGGCAGCATCTATGGAGGGGAATAAACAGTCGAATTTTCAGGTCAAGTCCTAAATATCAAGGGTTGTTCCTTTCTATAGATGCTGCCTGACCTGCTGAATTCCTCCAGCATTTTATGCATGTTGTGCTCCTGGTTTTCTTGTGATTGATAAATAATGAAGTCTGCTGCCAGGAGCTCTGATTTACATTGGAATTGGTTGTAATGTGTGCTGTGTGACCATCGGCATTATAGATTCCTGTCTGAAAGAGAAAATGTCCCGTTTGTGCTAACAGGGAACTCCTTTGGAAGTGTGCAGCCCATCTGTATCATTGGCACAGTATCACCTGGAAATGATTGTGAAAACAATTTTCTCTGGGCTAAATTGGATTGCACAGTGCTGAACAAAAAACTGTGCTATGCCATCCATTTCCAATTTCAGGAGTATCCTGGACCTGCTGCAACTAACCAGCACAAATCAATGCTGTAGCTCAAAGAGTGATGCACATTGAGTGGAATACCCATAGGGTGTTACTGCGGTTGGGAATCCCTGCCAACAATGGTAGCACAGGCAAACTATTTTACTCACACTAACCATTGAAATTCTGGCAAGAAATGGAAATATCCCATGAGATGGTTGGGTCGGGGAGTTTGCTATCGCACGAAACCATGAAGGATGAAAAAAATGCATCCCCAAAGAAATTACTGTTTGTTGTGATGTAATGAGGAACTGATCTCGCTAGTGTACAAAGTATGATGACCACACGTTTAGCAAGGACAGCAGAGATGGCAGCAAATCACACCAACTTTCTGCACTCATAACAAAACACACATGGGCACCTGACAGATGAATGCTTTCAGCTAGTGTAGTTTTGTGTTGTTTTATGTAGCACCATGTTCCTGGAGGAACGTTGTTTCGTTTTTACTGTGTACTGTGCCGGCAGTTATAGTTCAAATGACAATAAAAGCGACTGGACTTGAATCGAACTACTCAACAGTGGCTGGAGTATTGAGCTTAGAAGAGCTAGCTAACTCACTGTTAATATTAAAGGTCCCAATACTGCTACAATGTCCAATGGCAGAGGTCAGCACAGGCAGATGCCACACGGCTTTGGAGCGACTGGACATTAGCTTTTGCTTCCTGCCACTGTGCTTCTGCACTCCACCACTGGCACGAGCGACAATGGGTCTGTACTCATTGTTCAGCCCCAGGGATGTGACAGTGCTGCCAGGAATCAGCAGTGCACTGTTACACTCCCAGTTTCTCACCAGCCGGATGGCAATCAAGAGCTGCACACACAGAATGCCGGAGGAACTCCGCAGGCCAGGGAATCATCTATGGAGGGGAATAAAAGTCGAAACAGTTTATTCCTCTTCATTGATGCCACATTTTGTGTGTGTTGCTCTGGGTTTCCAGCATCTGGAGATTCTGGAGCCCCACGATGGCATGGCGGTAAGTGCAACGCTATTGCAGCTTGGGGCGTTGGAATTTGGAGCTCAATTCCGGTGCCCTCTGTAAGGAAGTTTGTACATTCATAATCAAGAGTTTCCTCCAGGGACCTGGTTTCCTCCCAAAGTCCAAAGAAAGTAGCAGTAGC